>NW_024372147.1:1680032-2280032 GCF_014805655.1 Passer montanus
AGAAGGAAGCTGCTTAGGCAACAACAGATGGTACAGCAAGCAGCTGGTAGGGAAAACTTGAAAGGAGCTGTACCCTGTGTCGTAACATGTTCATTCGTTTAATTTTTCTTTGTAAATTTTGCCATCTCCTAAAAGTGCTGTTTAGGAAGTTATATCCTCTAAAAGGTTCTGGATGCTGTTTGCATCTGTTTGCATTACTGTTTGCTGTTCCTTTAAAAAAGATTACGTTGAAATTTTGTGCTACTCCATGTACAGATGAAATTTGTGCTATCCCAGGAGTGCAGATGAAAAGACCTAAAAATGCTGTTTTTAACCACACAGGAAAACAATTACATATTTGAGGAAAGGGCACTGAGAGGTTAAATGAAAAGTTTGGCCTAGAGGAAAGCTGACTGCTGTGGAGCAACACAGCAAATTGTAACATATTACCCAGCAGAAGCTCTTATTCAGCCTAAAGTAACTTAAAGAAATTGTATTCAGCTGTTTTGAAATCCTTAGCTTTAGACCTTGAAGCCTTTTACATACCCTTCTCAGCAGAACTCCTCTAAACTTTGCCATTTCCGTGTACAATTGAGGATTTTTGCTTGTTATGAAGCGTGCTTGGCTGTTATCTTAAATTACTGAAGAACAAAAATTCAGCTTGCTCCTCATGGGGTATATACCATTTTGTGATCGTAAAGTTCGTAAAGTGTTGGGAGAATTGCAATAATCTGTGTTAGCTGCTGAAGGCAGTCTCCTTGATATCTAGGAAAAAGCAAAGTCTAAGCCACTTTTGCTACTATTCCTTTGCTATTTGAGCCATAATATTCAGTGGTTGGGCTTCTCTACTGAAAGCTATGGTTTAGTTGTGACGTGAAGGGACTGTGTCTTTGGAAGGAAGTATAGTTTGCTCTCCATGCCCATTCATTCCTCAGTTTCTTTGCTAGGGTGGTCAGCAAGGATGCCCGTTGTGACAGTGCTGTTTTATAATGTGGACACCTGCCCCGTAGGAAATGGACTGAGACCACCAACTCATTTCACATAAGTTAGCAAACAGCTGTCAGATGGTAAACAACTTGTGGTCACTATTGTTCCTGGCTGGATTAGGAACGGTGACCCAGAGGTGAACAGCTCATATCCTGTTACCAAGGACATGTGTCGCAGCTCAGTAAGCAGCCACTGCATTTTATGTTTAATTGAAAAGTTTGAATTGTGATACCTTTTTTTTATATTATTGTGTGTTTCAAAGCTCATTGCATGTTGGTTTTGCTTTTTTTTCTTAAATTCTTGTACTGTTTAATTTGTTCATTTTGGTGTGCTGTTTTTTTCCCTGCCCTTTTCCACTCTGTCAACCCAGATGGACACCAAGTGAGAAATCAAAATATCTGTTTTTCTTTAGCAATCTGTTTTACCCAATCAAAAAGAATATTTTTCTGCCTATAGGCAATATGGATGTATACATGTAAAACTGGATTTTAGCTAATTTTTAGAAAGAAAAGCTTTCAGTTCCTAAAATTGCAGGGAAGGTTTCCCAGTTCAAGCAGCAGCAGCAGCTGTTGTTGAGCTGTCTTCCTGAATATGCAGACAGCTTTGTGTCCTTGTCGCAGCTCTAAACTTTATCATACTGTGACAGAATGAAAAGGCAACTTTGATGTGTGTTTTTATTTTTGCTCTTCATAATTGTGTCAGCATTAACAAATTTGTAACAGCAATGCTGGAGCCATCCCCAGCATGCGTAAGGAGTATCTTAACTCATGTCATATGATGGCTTGAGAGATAAAAGGCAGCCTTTTGAAGTGCTTTGTTGTTGGGTGTTTTTTAGTTAGCGCTTTTTTTTTTTTTGCATTTGTAGGTTTTTATCTCTGCCTCTTCTCACCCCCCCTTTCCCCCCCATTTTTTAAAAATAAAAATGAAGAGCCCCAGTGTGATAGAAATATGATATGGTCATATTGCTTTTGCACTACCCTAAAGTCTGTGGCACTGAAGAGATATTTATACCAATTATATCTTCTCACTGGGATGTGATGATGTTCTGGTGGTGGTGTCGTTTTGTTGGACAGCATAACTGGGGGAGAGGGATGAGAGTAGAGTGTCTACCTGTGTGTTGGGAAGGGAGATGCTAGGGTGCAGGCTGTTTTAACCTGGGCAGACACAGCGGCTGCTCCATGTGTGCTATACAGATGAAGAAATGTGTATTCAACGAATGCTGTGCAAGAAAACCTAGACAGACACAGCATGCAATCTCTGACTGCCTGTAGTGCAGTGCTCACAGAGATCATGTCTAGTTACATGATTAATATGATATGTTTTTTACTGAGCTGCTGCACAGTCCACTGAATGACCATGTAATCTCCTTAAGATGCTGATTGTTAACCACTGTGTTCTAGCTCTTGTAAGCTTACCATTTCTCAACAGGTTTTTTTTTGGTAGCTCAATTTCATTCACTTTCTGTGAAGTCTTTATTTTTGCATTACATGTCTATAATGTAATCATGATGGATTTATGACAGCCATCCTTAGCATCATTAGATACATCATTAGATGTATCAGTATCTCACAGTAGTTAATACATTTGGAAATCAACCATGTAAAACAATAGCAATTGTGGCTCTACAAGCAGATGTTTTAAAAGTTTAAAGAAGTGGATATTCCAGCCAGTCCCATTTCTGCTACTGCCTAAACTTGGACTTCCAGAAGGTGTTTTGCACTTTCTCCCAGTAAATGGTTTTGCCTGTCAGGCCTAAAGAATGGTAATTCTGAGGAAGGTGCTGTCTTCCCTGCTCTTCTGTCAGGATGCTGACTAAAACTGTCCGTGTGCAGAAAAACTATATTCTGTTGCTGACAAAGAGCAGCACCAGACAAGCTCAAACATCTGAGAGAACATGAAGACCGAACTCCCTAGAGAGCAACAGGAAGCTTTAAATCAAAAGGCCATTATTTTTCCGTGCCCAGTAAGAGACAGGATAGTTTTCATCTATCTGCTGTAGAACTTCAACTCTTTCTATCAGTTTCTTTATAGGAGGTTTCAATCCTTTGTGAATAGTATTTGGCTGCTGTGGTTTTTTCTCATGCGATCTGTGTTCTTCATCAGAAAAATCAGAGATGATCACTGGTGCCATTAGGTACTGCTTTCTGCCCTGTGGCATGCAGGACTGCTTGTGATTGTGGTACCCAGTTAGGATGGGGAAGCAGAGCTGTTTCTCACTGGTCTTATCCCTGTACCATTATGATGGACTGAAACTAGCTTCATTGCTTAGTGTTTGAGTAACACCTGTACGCATGTGTTACAAAGATGCACATGGGAACAGCATTCCATGAGGAAGTGGAGTAGAAGAAAGCCCATAATGGCAGTCAAAGCTGAGGGAGATGACCTGTGCAGGGTGTCAGGGAGAGAGGTATGAAGTCCCTTTCTTGTTCCCATCCTGGCAGAGGGAGGGTGCTGGAGGGTGAGAAGGCAGGGTGGAGCCAGGATGTCTGTTCTCCATGTAAGTCTAGCATTTTTCTCTGTATGCTGCTGCTTTTTGGATTTGTTGATGAAGGCTGAGACCCAGGTGAACACGTTGGAATATTATTCAATCTTTGTATGTGATCACTGGGTTGTAAGGGGGTTTTATCTCCTATACCTCCTGTTGTACCGATTACAGATATTGCAAATTGTAGAGGTTCCCTGCCTTGGCTATTGCCATAAAATAAGCACTGCAATACTTATTTATATGCCTGATTTATCAAAAAGTTTAGCATCTTTGAAAGACACAAAACAAAAACATTGTTTGTGTGAGATGTCCGCGACTATTAGAGGTATGATTCTGCTGGTTTGAGTTTTCACTGGCACAAGGTTGCTGAATTGCTCTAATGCTACACATTCATAGTCCTGGAAAAAAGTTAAAAAGGTGGTGTTGCTCAAACAAAGCAGAACTCTGTCTGCCCCTCAGGTGCTCAAATGGAAACACTTTGAGGCTCATAGTCTTCAGAAGGGAGGTTCTCCAGAAAATTGTTTGTGTACCTAAAGTTTGTCTGAGAATTTAGGCTCCAAAACCAGTATGTATTAGTGAGAAACTTGGCTTTGGTTTCTCAAAGTCTGTCCTCTGCATTGGTAGGCAAACATCCCAAATGTTTGTCTCTCAGGAATGTTCTTTTTTAGAGAGAGCTTGCTGTCTACTAAGCTACTGGTTGCGTGGTAGTGCACAAGGTTACTATTGAGTGGTTAATAGAGGTAGTGTTCATGTCCAAGAAAAATAAAGAAACCTCAGGCTATGTGATGCAATTGCAGTAACCTGAAATGAAACATTGTAAGACACTCTGAAAAATAAGTATTTAATGCCTTCAGAGCCACTGGACAGTAAATTAATAAGCAGTGACTTCTGGCTGTGTTGGCTTGATCTAGCATTGATCTGTAAGTGTGACAGAGGTCAAATTTATTCCTCAGGCTACTTGGTGTGGAAGGGACTGCAGTGATGGATTCCAGACTTCTTAATAAGCATATTAATATAATGCCATGTAAATTTTGACTTTGGTTGTGAGAAAGGCGTAGATAGGACTGACATCCTCAGTGGAATGAGCACATAAGCTGAATGACACAGGAACTTCAAAATGGGTACTAAGTCAGTGGAAGGAATGTGTCAAAAATTGTGCCAATGAAAACAATCACAGTCTTACTCTTACATCATTGAAGGGTGTATCAGTGTTATGCACCAGACTTAGTGCAAATTACCTTGACTAGTTTCTGTTCCAGTTGGTGGGGAGGTTCAGGAGGAGCAGCAGTGTCATGGTGTAGGCTGCTGACTTGCTCAAGGCAGATCTGGAGTGTTCTGGCAAAGAGGTAAGAGGGAAGACTGTGGATATCAGAGAGGGTGGGGAGGAGGAAGACACTCTCCTCTTTGGAAAAAAACCAGCTTTTTAATAATAACTGACCCTCAGCAGTAGAGATTGTGTCAGTTACACTGTTTCATGTTGAGCAATGGCCTTCAAATACATCCTTGAGAATTAGAAACAGATACATTAAATGCAAAATAATGCCAGGACACTGGTGTTACTGCTTTGCTGTGGGTTTTTTTTTTTCCTTAAAAAAATTGTAGCTAAATCACACCAATGGCATGGTATCTCATTTTTTGTAGGCAGACACCCATGACACTGCTGGAAGGGTAGTGTGTGAGCCACTGCACTGTCTAATCACCAGTCATAAGAGTCTGCGTTGACCTGTTACTTAAATCATCTTTTGATTATGGGAATTTTTGCCACTAACTCAGCCATCTATGTACTTAATCATAAGGAATCATGTAATAAAAGACTAGAATGCCATCAAGTGGCTTTTGGTATATCAAAGAAGGACAGTGATAGGTGGATTTTTTTCATCAGAATATTAAAGTGAGATGGCTTTGTCTGTCTTTGATATGAAATAGAATTGGAGGTATGTATGCTGTACATAAAATTTCTGTTAGTAGCATTTTGAGTGTAAAATATTGCTGTCACCAAGCAGAAGAAAACAGAGCCCATAAAGGAAAACCATGAAATACCAGCATTTTGTTCATCAGTCATATTTTCCATTATATTGTTGGTCCTGTGGTGTGGAAATATTATCATGACGATAATGCTTTTTTTTTTTAACAAGTGTAAGGAATGAATTCCTGCAGAATGTGTGAGTTTTGCAGGTAATACATATATATCCAGCACAGTGGCTTTAGTACATTTCCATGACATTTTGTCATGTCTCTCCTAAGTTTTTGTACTACTTGTGAATAATCTGGGAAAAAAAAAAAAGAGCAACGAGTCTTGATTTTAAAATAATGCCTCTTCAGCTAATTGTTCTGATTGTGTAGGTTGAAGATATGTGAGTATGGCAGGCTCCAATGATCTTTGCAAACTTTTAATTTAAATAAATTGCAGCATAATTGGCCAAAGCTTCCCTTTTTTTTTTTTGTTTTTTGGATCTCATTTTTTGTAGGCAGACACCCATGACACTGCTGGAAGGGTAGTGTGTGAGCCACTGCACTGTCTAATCACCAGTCATAAGAGTCTGCGTTGACCTGTTACTTAAATCATCTTTTGATTATGGGAATTTTTGCCACTAACTCAGCCATCTATGTACTTAATCATAAGGAATCATGTAATAAAAGACTAGAATGCCATCAAGTGGCTTTTGGTATATCAAAGAAGGACAGTGATAGGTGGATTTTTTTCATCAGAATATTAAAGTGAGATGGCTTTGTCTGTCTTTGATATGAAATAGAATTGGAGGTATGTATGCTGTACATAAAATTTCTGTTAGTAGCATTTTGAGTGTAAAATATTGCTGTCACCAAGCAGAAGAAAACAGAGCCCATAAAGGAAAACCATGAAATACCAGCATTTTGTTCATCAGTCATATTTTCCATTATATTGTTGGTCCTGTGGTGTGGAAATATTATCATGACGATAATGCTTTTTTTTTTTAACAAGTGTAAGGAATGAATTCCTGCAGAATGTGTGAGTTTTGCAGGTAATACATATATATCCAGCACAGTGGCTTTAGTACATTTCCATGACATTTTGTCATGTCTCTCCTAAGTTTTTGTACTACTTGTGAATAATCTGGGAAAAAAAAAAGAGCAACGAGTCTTGATTTTAAAATAATGCCTCTTCAGCTAATTGTTCTGATTGTGTAGGTTGAAGATATGTGAGTATGGCAGGCTCCAATGATCTTTGCAAACTTTTAATTTAAATAAATTGCAGCATAATTGGCCAAAGCTTCCCTTTTTTTTTTTTGTTTTTTCTTTCCCTTTTCCTCTGTTTTACTCCTAATATGTTGAAAGACCACTGATTTGTTCACTTGCTTCTGGTCTGTCCATATGTTTTAATATAACCTGGTTTTGCAGATGAAAATTCTGTCAATGTACATTTATGTTGGTTTTTTTTTTTGTACCTGACTGCTACATTGTATAAAATATTTGCAATATTTGGAGTTACTTTTACTATGTTTGGCTGAAGAAATGTAGATAAAGGACCCATCAAAGGAATAGTTAAATGGTGTAATGCCTTAAGAAGAATGTGAAGCAGATCTGCTGATGGGTTCTGGAATTCGTGCCCAGCTTCTTGGGTGGTTTTGCTACTCCTGGTTGAAATGTTAGAAAGGGAAAAAAACAGCTTCTGTTCTGATGACTGGCTTGCATGATGCAGTTTTGATTAGCTAGATCTGCCTTGTTCAGTGAAGTTAACATGGTTTGACAGGACCTTGATTAGGAAGGGATCATCTCTGTTGATAGTAAACAGTTGGTCACTTTCAGCAGATATGGGAATGACTCTCTTTGTCTTGCATTAAGTAGGATTTGTTGGTTCGAGTTCTGGTTAAATTCAAAAGGAAAGTGTGGGTGGAATGGGAGAGAATATAGTACCAGGAGCAGAAGTTTATGGTAGACTCCCCAGTCCTCATAACATTGGGGTTTTATTGTCTTGACTGGCATTGAGAGACAAAAGAGGGAGAGAGTCAGTTTATCTTTGAAGCACTTGTAGTGTAAAGGGTTGTGAAAGGAAGGTCTAGTTACAAGACATCCAGATTAGGATAACTCTGCTCCCTTATTTCCCATATTCCTGTAAGATGAAGTAAAATTCAAGTATCAAGGACTACTGATTGGTGGAATACTGTGGAAAGACAGCAATGATCATAAACCTGGGGCTGATGAATGAAAGTATTTTTATAGTTTAAATCTTGGTAAGAATTATCAATAGCATTTTGTTACCATGCAAATGCGGTCTCAATGATGGTATGTCCTGTCCTGTCACTGTAATAAGAGTGATGTTAAAAAGTTCTAAGGGATTCTAGGTAAAAGGCTGTACTTCGATTTGTTTTGTTTTGTTTTGTATACTGTGAGCTTTTCTCTGTTCCACGGTATAAAGGGGTAATCCCACATGTGACAGGCTGAAAAAAAATTGGGTGTGTTGTGGAAACACTTACTTCTTCAAAGAATTCTTGAACAAGAAATTAAGCAATGCTTCGTGCCAGAATGTCTGTATGGTTTAATTGTTGAGGGTCTCATTCTGACAGCTTTATGCATGCAGGGGCCCAGCTTCTTGCCTGGTGGTCGTTTTAGCCCCAGGGGTGTTGCGGGTGGGTTGAGGGCCCAAGTGATTGAAAAAGTATGTCCCTGCTCAGGCTCAGGAATCTCATCTCCCACTCTGCCAACTGGTTATGGATCCATCTTCTGTTATATGACCTAGGAAGAAATAAATATATGTGCTTAATTTCTGTTCACACTGTTGAAAACTAAACTTTGGCAGTAATTCAGATCACCAGTGTCAAGCTTACTAGGACTGAGAAAAATGTAACAAATTAGACCAGATCTGTAGCTTGGATTTACATTCTTGTCCTCCTCATCTGGATGTGGTCTTGATTCAGCTAATAGGCTAAATTAATTGACGTTGCCTCCCACATGCATTGGCTAGAGAAACAACAGGGAGGTTATATGAAGTATATGAACTGTAGCTGGCTGGGGTTTTTGTAGAAGGGAAGACAGTTTTCCATTCTTATGCAATGTTTTCTGGCAAGGCAAATTGTGTATAGCTCCCTCTAGAGCCTGTCGACTCTGCAATGTCCCTCTGCCTCCTTTTTTTTTTTTTTTTTTTTTCTTTTTTTCCCCACCATATTTTAATATGGAGCACACCGTTAGGCTCATGTGGGTTTAGAAACAGATGTTGCACATGAGCAATCTCTTGCATCACAACACGTTCAGCCAGGTACTGGGCCACTGGGGTAAATTAGCTGTAGACAGACCTTTCTGCTACACTCAAACTGCATCTCTTTATATGAACCTCGCATTTTTTTTTTTAAGGCTGAAAGAAATACTTCTGCTCACTTTTTTTTTTTTAAACCGAAGAGAAACATTTGCCTTCTATCTTTGCCAAACTATTTAGTAGAAGAGTGTAAAATAAAGCCATTATCTTGAAATGTGCGTTTGGAGCAGACTGTACATACAAGTGTAAGAAATTGTAACATAATATTTATTCTGGTCTGCCAGGTAAAGTTTTTCCTTTTTTCTTCCTCTTCTTTAATTTTTACACTTGGGATATTGGCTATAATATAGAAAAAAACAGAGGCTCCAGTTTATGCATCAGTGTTTCAGTACAGTAGCAGTAAAGGTATTGTAATGAGGAATGTGGGTGTTTTTTCAGAGATGGTAAAAGTTGTTCTTAGCTTTAGAGTTGCACAGTGATCAGTTTGAGAAAGAATAGGCCCTGCACACAGTCGGGGTTTTCTGACTGGAGAGTGTTCATCAAGAGAATGCAGAATAAGCAGGCACTGGCTAATATAAAGTCCTTAATATTTATCCATCAGTTGGTGGACGAGTGAGTCAGGAGTTAAATTACACACGGCAGAAGATTGGAGAAGAGGCCATGTTCAACCCCCAGCTCATGATCCAGACTCCACAGGAAGATGGTGCTAATGTACTAACAACAGAAGCACTCCGACAGCACCTTGAGTCTGCACTTCAGGCCAGCAGAGTACATGTCTATATGTACAACAGGTGAGGGGAAAATCAAAAGTTTTCTTGATCATATGTAGTAGCTGAAAAATGGACATGTGCTTTCCTCAATGTGTTTAAGTGGTTAGTGCTACTGAGCCTTTCTCTTGGGGCTGTGTTTTGATTTCAATGTCACTGGTTTCTGATAGCTTGACACTGTGGCGTGATAGCTATGATAAATTGTCATTTAACAAGTAAGATGGGGCAAGTGGTGTTACGTGAGGCATGCTACAGCATGCAGCATTTCTTTAGGTAAAGGTATAATGTCTGTGGTCTTAAACATAGAACCTTATGGATAGGATTTGTAACATTGAAAATCCTTCCATATTAGAGTTGAATTCAATTGCTAATGTAATAATGAGGTTCATAATGGCTCTGAACAGTGGCAGAGGCTAGTGTTCTTCCAATAGTTTGGCTGTAAAGGGAAATGCAGATGTGTTGGAATTGTTAGCAGGAGGAATAAGAACTGTTAAATAACATAGACAACAGACTGTGCCTTAAAGAATGTCTGTGGCCCCATACTGATGGTTGGCAGTTGCGTGATTTCCAACAGAAAAATAATAATGGTGCACCTCAGGACCTCAGGAAGGTAGCAGCTTGGTTTCATCTGCAAACTGACTGAGGGGGCACTGTAGAGGATCAGACCTAAGCATGTTTTGTCTCAAACATTCTGAGTATTGCTACAGTGATTGAAGGAGGTCTCCCTGAAAAATGGTTCTGCCAGGGTTACTACTTACACAATAATGTACCTAGGAGTCCTGCCTGTGAGGCACAAAGTTCCCTGTCTTTCAGCAGATCTTTTCAGGACATCCAGATGGTTCCTCCATGAGCTACTGCTAAGTGTCTAATTATCTTTTAGAAGCTCCTGCCCTAAGTCATTAGAAGCCATCGTAGTGGAAATTGTAATACAGCCAAAATAGGAAGGCAGGAATCCTAATGGTTTATTTTCTTCTACAAGTCTTGGTCCAATGACTATATTTGAGTCCTCTGAGCTGGAGGTGGCTTTTCTCTTACTGGTGTCACCAAGTGATACCTTAAGTCGCAAGCAGCCTCATATAAATGTGTGTTGACTAGCCTGTATGTACAAAGGCATCTCCCTTATTTTGAATGAGTTTTACAGAGAATATGGAAGCATCTGAAATAAAGGCTTTTTTTTTTTTTTCCTGTGTGTGTGTGGTCTAGTATATCTATTTTTAATAACTTTTGCCTTACTCAATGATTTTCTGCTTGAGGCCAGTGTGTGTATATGAGTCACAGTTTTAAATATCTGTTACATTTTCAAAATTACTTCTGAGTAATTGTGCAAGAAGAAAATATTTGTCCTTCATATTTCTTACAGACAGTGGAAATTGGAACATTTGTGTTACAAATCAGGAGAACTCATCACAGAAGCAGGTTACATGGACCAGGTATGTGTAGCAGGCATTTAATTACAAGGTTTATATATTTTCATGATTCAGCTTGTGCTGCATAGATTATATTCTTGCGTGACTGTGTTTTTCCTCTTTCTGATTTTGACAGATCATAGAATATCTTTATCCTTGCTTAATTATCACTCCTTTGGACTGCTTCTGGGAGGGAGCAAAGCTACAGTCAGGAACTGCCTATCTATTGTAAGGATGTTTTTTCATAACTTTCTTGTCTGAATGTTTTAAATTATATAACTGTGTACAGTGTTTCAGTTTCATTTCCATTGTTTATTCAAATTCTGATTTAACAGAAAAAATAAAATATGAAATGTAGTGTCTCTGCATAAAAAATATGCATGGATTTTGTTTTTTCATTTAACATAAGGTTTACCTGTTTCTATGAGATTATTTGTAAACCTCAATTTAAATCCTCATTTATTTTTCCTGTGCTGCTAGCATGCAAATTAAAATCTAAATTCTGAGTTGGAGTTTAAAGAATTTTATGCTGTGCCTTTTTTTTTATCCCTGGAACAAAGCTGTTTCTGATGGATTTTTTTTTTCCCCCATAAAATATAAATACATTGTTTGGCTGGGAAGTTTAGACCTAAGAAAATGTCTTGAGTTAATTCCCAAGTATTCCTGAGGAATAAAGAACAAATCCTTTGCTTCAGAGACCATTAAAGAAACCATATAGTATCTTTTATGGGTGGTTTCTCACAGTTTACGAGTGTGATATTAGATGTCCTGAGTTCTTTAAAGAGTTAATTGTTAATCTGTGCAGGCATTTTCTGTTAATTATGCAAGAGTTAGCATTTGAGTTATTGTTTCTGTCCTGGTTTGCATGTCTCTGGAAAAGCAATTTGCAATGGCCATCTTCTAACCTTTAGTGTACAGTTTTAGATGGGGAAATAAGGGGGTTTGTGTTTTCTGGTTGGGAGATTCAGAATAATGACTTAAGCCTGGTTAAGCAGATACAGTGTGGTTTGAACCACAGAATAAGGCAGTCAAAAGCCTTTCTGGTCTGTCAACATCACAAATTCAGAAGTGGGGGGTGGGAGTCGTGACAGTGATAGTGGTGACAGCCATGGTAGCAGGAAGGCTTGATGGTTGATAGTCAAGCTGCCAGGGCATTTGAAGGAGCACAGTATTGTTACAGATAAACAAAGATCAGTTATATTGATTGATTACATTTGCAAGATGATTATTAGACTAGCAAGAAGTAATCTGATACTATGAGAAAGGCTTTCTTTCCTCAGCCCCCTCTCTTCTGTCCCTTTCCCCTCCCCCCTAATTCTTTGAAGCAGCAGTTGGCTGCTTTTTTGTTATTTAGGTTCTTGATAATTTGTTTGCTTTGTTTGTAAGTGAAAGTATTTTTAACCAGTTTTACAAGATAACTTTGTAAGAACCAAGTGTTTTCGTTCAAATTACAACTGGGCTTCAAGAAAAGTACATAAGAAAATCTAATTAAAGCTTGCCTTACATTTTATGAAACAGCCTTACCAGAAAAGGTTTTAACTTGTAGCAGAAAATAACTCAGTTATTTGTTCAAACATGAATTTTAAAGTATGTTTATTTCGGAACTTCTTTTGTCTTTTTTCTATGTGTCTTTTTCTCCTGGTTGTTCTTGCAGAGGGAAGCCTCCTTTGCAGTGGATCAACTTTGACCCCTTAGAATTCTTGGAAGAGTTAAAGAAAATAAACTACCAAGTGGAGAGCTGGGAAGAAATGCTGAATAAAGCGGAGGTTGGTCATGGTTATATGGATCGACCCTGCCTGAATCCTGCTGATCCCGATTGCCCAATCACAGCTCCCAATAAAAATTCCACCAAAGTAAGTTTGCTTGTCCTTGTGCATGTCTTTTCAAGGGAGGCTGGGGGGTGGGGAAGGTTGGGGAGGGGAAGGTCAAACAGAATAGAAGAAAGTACCATTTTCTTCCAAGCAGTATATAACTTGTATTCTTGCGTGATGTTATTTTTCTGTTCCTATTACCTGCTGTTAGCTCACTGTCATGGATTTTGCCTCGTTGTGTGGTGTAATGCTTAATCCTGTGCATTTAGGGTGAAAGTACAGTTGTCAGCTGTTGCTGTGGCACTGCAGTGTTGTGGCATTTCAGCAAACTGGTGCCTCAGACAGACAATAACCACTGCTAGAACACAGCTGCTGCGGCACCCCCATGCCATGCAGAAAAGCCTTTCCTCGAGTAGCATCAGTTTTGTTGATTTTTGTGATGAATTCAAAGTCATGAGCCTTGAATTTATATATCCCTTTATTAGTCACATTAGACTTTGGAGAAATAGCCATCTGGTCAACAAGCGCCTAGGTGATTTCTTGGATTCATTTGTTGAGTGCCTTTCTTCTAGTAGACTACCCAGATGGTTTTTAACATCTATGATTCTAGTTCACTGTGTGTTGAATTAAGGTATGAGTTTATAAAGTTATGAAACCTATTAACTGCTTCTTTATAACTTTTTCTAGCCTCTTGATGTAGCCCTTGTTTTGAGTGGTGGATGCTATGGACTATCAAGAAAATACATGCATTGGCAGGAGGAGCTGATTATAGGTGGTACAGTCAAGAACAGTTCGGGTAAACTTGTCAGGTAAAAAATATTTAAACAAAATGTCAGTTTTAATTTGTTAGGGTTCATTTTCGGGACACAGTAGTAGCATGATGCAAACCCTGTTACCCTTCATATGTATTGTAAATTTTGCTTCAGGGTGACATATCTCAAGAGAGCAGAATTTAAAAGAATGCTTTGGCTGTTGTTTAAGGTGGTATTATCATTTCCTGATTCTCATCTCAGAATGATGGTGTATGTCAGAAAGAAAGCTTTTTACTGGCAGCTTTGTTGTTTAGAATGTATGTGTAAAGCATTGAACAGTGCGTAAAGCACTGAACACTTTTGATCAGATTTTGAAATATGATCAAAGGAAAAAGGAAAGAAAATAATGTGAGTAATGTACTAACTCACATGACTTCTCTCAGAATTCCAAAATATCCACTGAATGTTTTATTCAGGATCAATACAGAGAATAGTCTATTTCATGTCCCTGTATTGTTAATACAGCTTTGAGTAGTAAAAGAAACTCAAACCCTTTGTTTTAGACTTCTGAATGAAGACGTAGAATGCTGGACTTTAGTGGGGGAATAAAACAGTGTAATTTACTGTTCTGAAAAATACAGGCCCTACTAAACAAAATGAAGAATAATTTTTTCCAGAGAATTTTTAACCTTTTTGGCATTCACACAATACATTTGTAAGTCTCTCAAGAAAGAGCCAAGTAAGGCACTTCTATTGAAAAAGAAAATGGTTCCTTCCTCTTGTTAATTAATATGAGCTTCTGAAATTGTTGGATGGAATTGCATACCGTGGAGATTCAGCATTGATTGCCTTTGTGTATTCCCCAAAGCTTATTAGGCATGAGGAGTATATTCTACTACTTCTCCCCAAGCAGTAAAAAAAACCCAAGGTCTTCAAATCACATTTTGCCAGCATTTACAAGACCTCATAGAAATAACTGTTCCTGTGGCATCCTCACAGCAATCTGTCTTATCAAGCATTAATTTTAGAACAGCTTTGTAGGGTTATATTCTTTTCTCCTGAAACTAATCCTGCTGAAAATAGTGTCAAAACTCTTATTAATTTCAGTGAAAACAGATTTAGCCTCAATGCTTGCATGGAGCAGTACAGCTGCACCAGATACACAGTAGAATAATTATACTCTGTTCAATTTTAATACAAGCATGTGCCCTATAAAATCAAGAACTCAAGCCAGCTCCTGTTAGAATTGCTTTTGGGACTTCATGCCATGAAAATATTTTCCTGAAAATGCTCAGTTTACGCCTTTTTCTCCTCTCTCTTCTCTCCATGTCACAGTGCCCAGGCTTTGCAAACCATGTTTCAGTTAATGACCCCTAAGCAAATGTATGAGCATTTCAAGGGGTATGAATATGTTTCACATATCAATTGGAACGAGGACAAGGCAGCAGCAATTCTGGAAGCCTGGCAGAGGATGTATGTTGAGGTAAAATTGAAAATAACTTAGATACTATACTATAAAGTCCTGCTAAGATCCACTGCCCACTTTTTACAGTATTTCCTTAAGGAATATGTTTAAACCAGAACTGAGTCATTGCATCCCTGTTTTTAAGAGTTCTTTTGTTGGTTGGTTGGGGTTTGTTTTTTTTGTGTGGTTGTTTTTTTCCTTTTTTTTTTTTTGTTTGTTTGTTTTGTTTTTTGGGGTGGGGGTTTGTTTGTTTTTGGGTATTGGTTTTTTTTGTTTGTTTCGGGGTTTTTTATGGTTTTGTTGTTGTTGTTTGGTTGGTTTTTTTGGGGTTTTGTTTAGTTGTGGGTTTTGGGTTTTTTTTGTTTTTTTGGGTTTTTTTGATTGTTTGTTTTGTTTTTTGGGGTGGGGGTTTGTTTGTTTTTGGGTATTGGATTTTTGTTTGTTTCGGGTTTTTTATGTTTTTTGTTGTTGTTGTTGGTTGGTTGGTTTTTTGGGGTTTTGTTTGGTTGTGGGTTTTGGGTTTTTTTTGGTTTTTTTTTTTTTTTAATTTTGTTTAGTTGGAGCTGAGAAGAAACCAAAGGGCTAGCTGGAATTTAAAAGCTTTTGGTTGGTGTGATTATTCTAAAGGTGTCTGGAAAACATTAGCCACCCATGGGCTGCTCCTTCAGCAGCAGCCCACGTGAGAAAGCTGTGTGACAATGCCTGCCCTCTGTGTCCCAAACCCTGTGCTATTTCTGACCTCTCCAAATGGCCAGGCAGGGAGGGGCAAAGAAATGGCTGGCCTGGGTTAAATGCAAAACTGGTACTCCATTGTAGAGTTACAGGAAGGGGTTCAAGTGTTTGTAGTGAGCTGGGCATGTAGTGAGTAGGCTTTCCTGAAGGGTGCAAATTCTGTCTCATAATCAGCAGCTTGCCAGAAAAAAATCAGGAAACACATGAGTGTTATACTGCATCACTGTAATGTCTGCATAGAGCATGAGCTTTAGCAGCAACATTAAGGGAAAAAGATTTGATTTCAGATGTGTTCTGTAGAAGATGGTAATGACTTCTTTTGACTAAATGACTAAAATAAAAGGAAAAAATTCTTTATTCACACAAAGTCTTATTTTTCTTTTCATAGGTTGTTCATCAAAGTGTTGCACAAAACTCTACTCAGAAGGTGCTTTCCTTCACTACGACCACCCTGGATGACATCTTGAAGTCATTCTCTGATGTCAGTGCTATCCGAGTAGCCAGTGGCTACTTACTAATGGTAATAAAATAAATCTATTTAATTTTTTTTGGTAGTAGAGCAAGGCTTAAAAATATGCTTTATTGTTACCAGTTTGTAGTCCAGAGTATTTTACAAATATTTAAAATAAAACCTACAGTTTGTAAACTTTACCCCAGGCTTCTCACCTGTTCCACTTTGTAACCTCTGTGAAAGACTGTAGGTGGGTGGAGAGAGACAGCTAATAGAGAAGGATCCATTCTAATATTTTGGTTTTTTTCCCCCAAATTTCCCTCCCTGCCTCCTTTCCTTAGCTTGCCTATGCGTGTTTAACGATGCTGCGGTGGGACTGTGCCAAGTCTCAGGGTGCTGTGGGGCTGGCAGGAGTCTTGTTGGTTGCACTCTCTGTGGCTGCAGGATTGGGCCTGTGCTCGTTGATTGGAATTTCCTTTAATGCTGCCACAACTCAGGTATTTAGAAGACACAATTCTGCTATTAAATTGCAAGTACTCTGCTAATGAATGAACACAAGTGAATCTTTGAGAAATAAAGTACTGAAAAAATATTTCGGCTCTAGATTTTTACTTGTACTGTTTTCCTATTTCATAGCTTATGCTGTGACAAATTATCATGCTGACAAGTGATAGTGAAAAAAAACCCAGGTATTATGTAATCTGTGTAATTCTTGTTT
This sequence comes from Passer montanus, assembly GCF_014805655.1. Taxonomy (NCBI): domain Eukaryota; kingdom Metazoa; phylum Chordata; class Aves; order Passeriformes; family Passeridae; genus Passer; species Passer montanus. The sequence continues at coordinate 1,696,816 of NW_024372147.1, forward strand.
GGTTTTTCTCTGTCCCAATACAAGTGGGGGCATCCTAAGTATCTAAGGAGTTGCAGATTTGTTTTTACATCTGAATATACCAGAATGTTCAAGTTATAAAAATATTTAGAATGTAACTTGAATTATTATCAGATATTTGTCTATCCAAAACTTGAATTACTTCTGGTGAGAATTTGTACCTGTTAATGGTATATTTTAAATTCCTCAGCTACATTCCAGAATAAAAGTTAATACCTGTATTGCATTCTTTCCATTTTCATTTTACCCTTAGATTTGTGTAGAGTGTAATGTAAAAGTTGCTATAATTAGCCATTTAATGGCTAGCTGCATGGCAGATCATAACAAAATCTATTTGGGTTTTGTTTTGTTTTGTTTCTTCCCCAAGGTTTTGCCTTTTCTTGCTCTTGGAGTTGGTGTAGATGATGTTTTCCTTCTGGCACATGCATTTAGTGAAACAGGACAGAATAAGAGAATTCCATTTGAGGTAATGACAAAATGGAGATTTGTGGGAAAATAAAAAAGTTTCATCTAGGAAGAGACACTCATATCCAGAATTAATCAGTGGAGTTGTTTTGGTTTTTTTTTAATAGGTTTTCCTAGGGTCTAGAAATTCTTATTTCTGTCAAAATAGGAAATTATAACAATATATGTGGTCCTAGGACATTTTTGAATGTTTACATGTTTACATTCTTGCTTCTTTCTTTTTTTTTTTTTTTATGTCTCAGGTTTATTTTTTCTTGAAATTTTAATTTATAGGCTGTTACATAAAGGCAGACTTCCATAATCCACATTCTGCCAAAAATTTCAGTGAAAGTTAATGCAAATCTAGGAACAAACTCAAATAGGAGTCTTGACAATGAGATGATAAAATGATTTTAATAAAAGAATACATAGAATAGAAGATATAAGGGGAAAAGAGAGGGAAGACAGTTACCTTTTTTTTATGGCCCTAAAATTGAGTTATTTTCTGTATTTTTCTCTTGTTTTTATTTTCTGAAGTTTATAATTGACCATGACATATCAAAGCATAACATATAGCTGATAGGAAGTCTAAGGTGTCATCACTTTTATGATCCTTTACTTCATCTGTATTTTTAGTCTCAGTCCAAATTTTCACATCCAAAGTACATCCCATTTGAAATTAGTGTATATTTGCTGATTTTGTTTTGTATGAGCACTCTTCCTTGTGCTCTCTCCAGCTGGTTTTGTATGCAGGCAGTACAACCTCACTCTATAATCTCTGTCTGCTTCATAATAGCCTATTGGGTTAGGAAACGGTCATGTGTTTATCTTGATTTCTTGGTGGGGTTTGTGTATGGTCTCTAGACTTGGTGGAGTTCTCTTTGTTTTGTTACTTGTTTTTTCAAGATGCGTGGTTATGTTATGCCTCTATGCTGTTAATACATGCTTATTTTGTCTGAAAAATGAGAACACCAAGTAATTCTACTGGTAAAAATGAAATGCTTCTCAACTGTAGATGTATTTAATATATTGTCAGTGCCCATTTAGTTTTGTGTTCTGAAGCTAGAATCAAGTCTAGTCATGTTTTCTGCCCTCAAAAACTTGAGCACTCTATCTATGTTCCTACTGAACAGTAAACTTGATATATAGTTCTCTCACATACTCTGATTTATATTCAGAATTTAATTGTAATAATTTTTCACTGTTACACCTGTAGGATGACCCCTTCATTTGCAGGACATCACCTTATTTGCTTGACTTTTAAGATGCATCCTTTGTTTTGCAGGACAGAACAGGTGAATGTCTGAAGCGAACAGGAGCCAGTGTAGCCCTTACATCTATCAGCAATGTTACTGCTTTCTTTATGGCTGCCTTAATTCCAATTCCAGCTTTAAGAGCATTTTCACTCCAAGTAAGTTTATATCCTGTTTTGCTAGCTCTGTGGAAGTGCAATGATGGTATTTGTTAGTGGTGGCATTGAAGCTTGATTTTGGTTCTACTGCAGTTCACTGAACCAGAACGTCACTGCAGCAGCACCACAGACTTGGGCAGTAACAACTGCTGCCTGCTCTCTGTTCATCTGCTCCCTCTTCTCATGCACAGAGTCTCTCGCATCCTGCTAGCAGGTGAAAGAATACTCTGTCCTACCACAACTGGGTTGGATGCAAAACCCACGCTGTATGTCACTAAGAAGTTCCCAGATGGATTTGTGTTCTAAAATCAAAAGGAGTAGGCTGCGTTGTAGTGTGTACTGTAATTTTTCTCAGCAGCAATTTAATCCTTTCATTCATGTTTGTCCAGTTTGCTGCTCTTAAAAACAAGTGCAATGACAGCAGTACACATGAATTTGTAATTTTAATAATTACTGTAGCATTTTTTTACTGCCTTACTCACAGTAATTTTAGCAAACTTGGAGAAAACTTGATAATTGTGTGTTCTGCATGGGTACAAAGAAAATGCAAATTTTATGTGCTGAACCATGCATTGCTTGCTCTCCCTTTCTCCGTCTTCTTGTATTTGTTTGTGATAGTATGCCTTCAGAAATATGAAATATTTATGATATTGGAGAAGGATTTCTTCTAAAAGTGAAGTCTGAAGAATGATTTGGAATTTTCTCCCCGACACAAGCAATTTATAGCACTACAGAGCACTGTACTATTTCAGTAGTTACTTTTATTCTTCTCTGGCTTGGTTCTCCATTCATTTTTATTCTCATTGAGCCCTTGGCTACTCAGATGAAGCAGGGCTGCAATTTTTCCTAATACATGTGGCAATTATTGCTGTTCTCAGAGGTTTAAGTATGCCTGCATTAAACTGTAAAATGGTAAACTGTTTGTGATTGCAGTTATGTTACTAATAATACAGAATCTGAAAAATACAAAAGCTAAAATCTGAGGCATTAATAATTTATTTACATTGCCTTCTCAACAGGCAATTTAATAGAGAATAATAGAGAATGTCATGGCCTCACTGGTTTTCTTTATCATTTAGCAGATGTTTGTGGCAACTAAATCTAGATGTTTAGTCTTGAATGGTTAGCAGTGTTTAGCTCTGCTGATTTGCCAAAACCTAGATGTCTCTTCTTACAGATCATGTGATAGTGAATTTTATTTTATAGAATCACAGAATAGCTTGAGTTGTAACAGACCTTTTGAAGGTCATCTAGTCTAACCCTGTCCCCTAACACCCTGAGCAGGGACATCTTTAACTAGATTTCTCTGGGCAACTTGTTCTGGTGTTTTCCTACCCAAATTTTAAAAACCACTTCTTTCTTATATCTAGTTGAAATGTACCCTCTTTCAGTATAAAGTCATTCCTCTTGTTTTGTCACTACATGCCCTTGTGAAAAGCCTCCTTGTAGCCCCCCTTTAGGTACTGGGAGGCTGCTGTAAGGTCCCTCCAGAAATTTCTCTTCTCCAGGCTGAGTAATCCAAATTCTCTCAGCCTTTTATCACAGGAAAGGTGTTCAATCCCTCTAATCACTTTTGTGACCCTTCTCTGTACCCTTCCCACAGTTCCACGTCCTCCCTGTGCTGGGACCCCAGAGCTGGGTGCAGGGTTTCAGGTGGGCTCTCAGCAGAGCAGAGCAGAGGGGCAGAATCCCCTCCCTCCCCTGCTGCCCACGCTGCTTTGGATGCAGCCCAGGACACGTTTGGCTTTCTGGGCTGGGAGTGCCCATGGCTGGGTCATGTCCAGCCTCTCAGCCACCAGCACCCTGAAGTCCTTCTCCCCAGGGCTGCCCTCCATCCTGACCTGATACTGGGATACCAGGTACAAGTGCAGGTGCAGGATTGTGCACTTGGCTTTGTGGAACCTCATGAGGTTTGCATGGTAAAGACTAAGCTTTATCAGCTTAGTCTGGAAGAAGTTATTTATGTCTCCTAAGTCTGTGTCCGAATTTCAAATATTTGACAGGCACCTTCAGCAGGTGACAGAATACTGGAGGTCATCAAACTGTAGTACCTGCTTTACAGAAATTACATCAGCCTAAATGCATTTCATAAAGAAGTATTCAACACAAATCGGCCATTTTGTTGTAATCTCACTGCTGAGATGTTGAGAGTGAGCCACCAATATTAATTCTATCTTATCTGATTAAATTTTGCTCATTTTTTTTTCTCGTTTTCACTCTTCAGCATCAGAATATGACAGGTTGTCTTTGGAACATATGTGGAGACCACAGCTGTAATTGGTACTATAATCAGTTAACTTACATGTGCCTGTCCTGAAGTAATTTTGTTTTTGCCTACTGCCATGCTACAGACTGAGTCACTGAAAGTTTAAAACAATGTCTGCATAGCAAAATGACAAACAAAAAGTTTCCAGTGAGATTTCAACATACTGTATTATTGTATGAACTTGTTGATATTATTCAGAATAAAAATATCAACGTCTTTTATAAGGCAGTGATTAATATGGAATTTATGTGTAGGAACCTACATAAGTGTCCCGAAATTAGAGTTTGAATTGCTCAAACTTTTCTCACTTGGTAATTTGACTTTGCCAGAGCACAGTAGCCCCGTATGCTTATGTAAGAGGTGAAACATGCAAAGGAGGAACAGTGGAAGACTTATATTCATTGATGTCAGAGCTACATATATGACCGATACACTTCTAAATTAGCAACCACTAAAATTAAATATTTTGTTGTTAGGAAAGAACATCTATTAGTTGCTTTGCCTAGCTTCACCAGGTAAAATCAAAATCAGGTGATACTTTGATCTCAGTATTTAGAATCAGACAACCATGGCAGTTTTGGTGGGTGGTCTGTATTTTTGTATGGATTTCTTTATTTACAGTCTCCTTCCTCTCTCTCACTCTTACTCAGACTTGTTTAAACAAGAAGTCCTTGCTGTCTTTGATGGTTTCCTAGGAAAACTTAAAAAGCAGTAAAATACTGCTGCATTTACTTTTCACAGATACTACCATCTTCTCATCTAGATAATGAATTTTTAACAGATGGGCCTGAAAAAGAAGGATTGCTCTTGATCTTGTTTTGCTCTTCATTTACTTTTCCTAAGACATTACAAGGTAAATGTCAACCCTTCCATAATTTTGAGGCCCAGTATTGGTAAAATAACCTGGGTGCTGAGGGAGAATAAATAATTTTCTGCATCTGTAAGCTAAACTTCTAGTTAGAAACTCTTGTTTTGCACATCAGCGCCTTCTTCTGTCTCAGCTTCTGGCATTTTCTGCCAGCTAAAGCAGTTCATTGATACCTCTGAGTTGGTTATTTACTTTATGGAACTTGAGCACTTCAAGTCTGATGCTGTCTTAAGAGTCTGCTAGGGTTAGCTCTTTCCAAAACTTAAAAACTGGAATTTAGTTATTTTGAAAGTGAGATCTTAAAAAAAGGAGAAAGTTAATTACATGCACAGATAGGGACTATTTTAGCTCTTTCCCTGTTCTAATTTTTTTTTTCATTTGTTAATCTTATTAGCCCCTTATTTAAGCAGTTTTAGGGCTTTGAGATTGCTGAATATGACCTAAATACTCAGTCATAAGAATCATCTCCAAGAGTGCTCAAGACTCTAAAGGAGTAGGTCCTGTATTTTCAGACATGTTTTGTTTCTTAAAAGGATGGTGAAAGAAGAGGTTATTGGAGAAATCCACTGAAAGTTTGGAAGCTTACAATAGGAATGTCTTAAACATAGCCCTTTGTTTTGAGTATAAGTGAAGGAAGTCATGGCTGAGTCTAACTACCTCTGGGCTGTATTATTTCCTAAGACAGACAGTTCAGAGACTGTCACAGTAAATCTTCCTCAGAAAGATAAAGGTAAAAAAAAAATCAACCTCTTCTCTCTTACATCAGAAATTTCCTTCCCTAACAGCAGTGGATCCACCACATAGCATAGGTAGAACTTTTCCGAAGAAGTGTTAGAAATAACTTTTTCCTCTCACCACAAGAATGACAAATTTTTTTTCCTAAATGTAAAAGTCCATTACCAGGTGGCAATGGTGGGTTTCTGGAGAGAGAGAATGTATGCATTTAAGCCTGTTCCATTATCTTACTCTGCTGAAGTGGTTCATCCCCCACCTTTATCCACACCATTTACATTTCCCTGCCCCTGACATGAGAATTTAACAACCAGAATTAAAGCCTAAGGGAAAAGGGGGCAGGGGATGAGGATCTGAGTCTGTACCATATCAGGAGGGAGTTGCAGAGAGAGAGCAGTAGGGTGGAAGTTTTCCTGACAGACCTCCTCATCTGTTCATCACCTCTGGCTATACAGCACACCCGGTCTCCTTGGGTGGGCTGCCAGGAATGGAACATAGCAGCACATACTTCAGCGGGGCCCCAGCACATACCTACCAGCCTGGCTCCCTGCTCCCTTGCTGCCTCCAGCACAGACTACCATTCTTCTGTCTCTGTTACAGTTGCAGCAGCAATAATATTTTTAAGCTGTGCATTATGAAAAGATGCAAAAACCGTAGCATGTTTCTCAGGAAGTGACCAACATAATTTTTTCTGATTAATGGAATTTTTTTACTGCTCTCTGATCTCATTTCACTGAATGCCTTCATTTTACACTCTTGAGTAGGTCCCATTTTATTCCTTCTGGACTAATCTTACTTTCATTATTTCCCAACGAAAATGTCTGAGGCCTTTTTCTCTCCCATTTGACCACTGGTCTCTGAATGTGAGAGAAGATGCCCTGTTCTTGGAAATCCTAAGCATGCTTTCAGCCTGGGTGCTGCCTCAGAAAGCTCAGCTGCCAGAGTTCCTTCTTGTTTTTCCAGATTGTGGCTGTTGTCATGATCTCAGTACTCATACTTTCCTATTCCACAACACTCTGCATATGAATGACATTGGGAGGGCAGCAGTGGCAGATGCATTGGGTCAGGGACTGAATCACTCCTCAGTAATTCATGCTTTCCTCTCCTTATCAAGTCACAGGGTGGGGTTTCTTTGATGGGACATGTATTAGAATTCGTACAAGAACTTATTTAGTTGTGAAGGCTAAGAGCAGTTAATCCTTGTAACGCTGAGTTAAGGTGGATGAGATAGAGTGTGCAATATATAGGTAGTGCAATATTGAGCTCTAGGAATCTATTGAAATTAAAATCAGAACAGAGATTGCTTTAAATATTTTACTTTCAGGGTAGTTAGTACATCAGCACTAGGATGGCACAGTGGAAAATCTAGTTGCTCTAAAAAGAGATGTAAATAGGCAGATTTACTATGTGTTGTTGGATTAATTTTGATGCTTCCTAAAAAAATCAAATGTCAATATAACTAACTTTAATGGTATCTCTACCACACAGTTAAGTATTAGTTTTCAGATTCAGTAATATTGGAGATTCAAGGATGTTAAGGTCTAGAAAGGGAACTGATATGGCATGAAGTATTTGCAGTTTATAGAGCAGAAACAGAGGACTTCTGTTAGTTTTTCAGCCATGCTGAGAGGAGTAAGAATTATTGAGTCAGACCTCAGCTATTTTTTCCAAATCTCAGTAAATCTTAGCTGATCCTTGATACAAGATCTTGGTTAGGCACAACTAATTATTCATGTTATATGGGTGATTCAACCTTTTTTGGTTTAGCACCAGCAAAGAAATCAGTTGTAAGAACGTGGTCCAACAAACACCTTTCTTTCAATGGCAGCCATTTGTTTTTCTGACAGATTGAATTAATTCTAGAGCAGATCAAAAGCAAATCACTTAATTTTAAAGTCTTGGCTATGACCTTGCATACCTTTCTGTGTGAATATTTATAAATCATTAAATAATCATTGGATCTTTTCTCGCAAAGATGACCAAATACTAATTTGGCTTCAAGTAGCAGGTATATTCTGTTTTAGTAGCTGCGCATACAGACAACCAACAGTACTCCAGTCTTATTTCAAGCAGGGTGGAGACTGGGAAACAGAAACAGCAATAAAACTAGCTTTTGTACACAGTATATTTATGAATGAAATTACTAGAAAATATTTACATAACTAGTTGGTTCTGTCATTTTAAGAACAGCAAGAACAATATCTAAGCTTTTTATTCTATTCTGACTATTTCAAAACTGTAAAAATCATTCAGGGTGTTATTAAATTATTGTTATGTTGTTATTGTTATGTTATTATGTTATTATTTCATTTTTGCAGAAAAATTTAAGGAATTTATGTAATTCAATTGAAAAGCCACTGAAGAATTTTTAAAACATGGATTTTGGATATCATATTGTTCGTACTGCCAGTTTTGAGGTCTGATCTCTCAAGATTAAAAGAAGCCATATATTTCTTTTGGAAAAAAAGACATCACTTTTATATTGGATCATTTTTGTAGCCGAACTTTTGTTCTTCTTTAAGACTGTATTAACACCAGTAGTCATTATTGCAGAAGTTACAGGTGGAGGCACTAGACAGTTTATATATAGATAGCTTAACATGAAACTGGGCTGCTATTGAGATAGCTGCTGCTTACCAAATGGGTAAAACATAAGGCTTTCAAAGGGTTTTTTCTTTTCATTGGTTGGTGGCTGAACATTTTTTTCCCAGTGTTTCTCCTACTCTTACAACTGTCTTCCAGTTCCCAGTGCCCAGCTTTCCCTTTGTGATGGGTAGGGCTCCTAACAATTCTGCATTACAAATAAATGCTATCAATAATAATGATAGATGCTGCACCACATATGTTTATGGAAATTCTCTGGGAATCTCTGTGTGGGAAAGGGTTTGGAGTATGGTTTGAAAGGGGGTGGGCGGGGAGGTTGATTTTTTCATTATGTGATACTTGCTTTACAAATTAAATCAAGTATTCTTGTTCCAATTTAAGACTCATTTTGGTAGACTGGCTCATAAATCAAGCTCTGTTAAACACAGGCGTATTAATACATATATTTGCTATGAGATGTTGGTTTAATTTTGATTCTAGTTTAAAAATAATCCCTGATAAATTCAAACTATTGCTCTTTTTTGGCTAAACTTTTAAGTAAGACTATCAAGTGCACAGTATTTCACTAAAGAGATCTGTTTTTTTGAAATTTACTGCAATGTTCTCTTCTGATTTAATAACATGCTTTAATATTATTGTGATACTTAAATTGCTTCAGATCCCATTAATGTAAGACCTTCAGTTCTAGTTCCAGGTTTTCTTCCATTTTATTTTGCTTTGAGACACTAAATATTTCAGAATTTTATGTAAAAATATGATTACTGAGTAAACAGACTGTTTTTCCTCTTTAAAAATAATCATCACATATCCAGGCACAGATGTTTTATAACAATACAAGGTTTAGTGTTAAATTAAGTTAATTTACCACAATAGTCCTACCATAATGAAATGGGGATGTAAATATATATCTCTCAGTTTGCTCAGGCAAAAGCTTGAAAGGATCAGGTGGATTGCAACGGTAAATGGGATGAGAATTGAAAGGGATTTTTATGCTTTGTAAAACTGATGCCCTAAATGAAGTTTGGCAGCATTACTTATCCTATGATTGTCTCTAGGCAGCAGTTGTGGTGGTGTTCAATTTTGCTATGGTTCTGCTGATTTTCCCTGCTATCCTGAGCATGGACCTTTATCGTCGGGAAGACAGGAGACTGGACATATTTTGCTGTTTTACAAGGTGAGAGTTAGCAGTAGCTTTGTCCTTTCTGCGGTCACCAATCAGTGCATCCATTTCTCACCAGGAATGGGAGTTCTTCATTAAAGAAGAATGTTATTGTTACCATTTCATTGCTAGTGACTGGCTTACGTTTGCTACCTTGTTTTTTACTTGCCTGAAGGCAAAAGCTGAAATACATCTGCCTCCCTCTCTTCCCCCACATCCCCTTTCCCCCATACTTTTCCCTTCATTCCTACATATGTTAATTTTGACTGTTGGAGAACAACGTTCTGAAAGCAGATGAAAGATTCACTATTTAGGAATATCTTTAAGTGTTTTTAGAAGCTTATGATTTACTGCAAGGTGTCCAGTGCCAGTACTGGCTAATCTTGGAAAGCTGTACGTAACTCAGGATACTGAGAAGCCTGACTTAGAGTAAATCATTATGTGTTAATTTTTATGCTTTTATGCTTTTAAACCTAAATAAATAAACTGTGAAATGACTTCCCCTTAGGTGAGTTTTTCATAGCTCTATAAGGAATAATCACTACCATTACAGGATAATGCTTGATAAAGTGTCCTTTGTGGCTGCAGTAGTATTACAGAATGGTGATGCTGCCATTCTAAAGTGTGTACAAACATACTCTCACCTGATACACAGCCAGCTCTGAGCCTATAATGGATGTTAGGAGTCTGCTCTCATCAGTGGAGCCACTGCTTGGAAATGAAACATCTTTTCTACCTTAGTTTTTGCTTTTGACTGCAGAGAAGAGGATGAGCTACACTTCTACACATGTACTCCTACTGTCATAACCAAGATGTAGAGAATCTCTATTGGGATATTTTAGCCTTTTACATGCATCCAAGAGCTGGTAGTTTAATATTTCTTGTCAAAGGAAGAAAACATTTTACTAAATTCGTCTCTGAGAGCATGGTTAAAACAGGGAGTAGATCCCAAGCTATTTCTTATTCAGTCATAGTTCCAGAAAACAGCTGAATGTATCAGAGTATTGGAGCCCTGATTTTCAAGAATTCAGGACACTCAAACCTTCCATTTATTCCCTCATCTAAAGCTGCACCAAATGTGCATCAGAATTCAGCCCGTTTGCATGTGAAGAAATGCAGTTGGTGAGAGCTTGCTTTGATTAGGTAGGCAACATTCTGAATTCCTCTTGTTTTTGTAGGATTTGTGCACTTGATGAAAAATATCTGACACTGTTTAGTATTGTCCATTTGTCATTTCTCATGTAATGAGAAATGACATAATATATAAATGACCTGATATAATTATCAGGCTTGTCTCTGATAATTATATTTTTTAATATAAAATAGGTAACTGTTAGGGTCTTGCATAGACTAAAATAAAGGGAATACTTCAATTACTTCTGTGATTTTGTCTCTTCATATGGCCCACCCTTCCTAGGAATTAATCCTTTCATTAATATTTTAATGTTTTTCCGATTTATAAAATATTCAGTTAGTATATGGCAAATAATTTCAACCTGCCTCCCAAAAGTCTGAGATCGTATCCAGAAGGCCCAGGTATTATTTAACGCTTACTTTGTTTGCCCTGAACACAGGAACTAGCTATGTCATGCATTTCCCTCTTCATATAAATATCTTAATTCTCAGCATGGATGCAGAGATGCAAACTCACAGACTTATTGTGCATTCAGATGGTACAACTACCTGATAAGCATGTGTAATCAATGCAGTGATGTGTGTACATGTCAATGGCTTCAGACAGATGCTGGTTCCTTCTTCCTGGAGGCCAAGAAATCAGCACGTATTCTCAGGGCCCTACACTATATACCATGTCTGAGAGATGTTTCCTAAATGCACAGAACAAAATTAATATCTAAGCATTACACGTAATTAATATAAACTCTCCAATAGAAGTAGAAGCAATCTCAGATGAAAGCATGTTATCCTGTCTAGCCTGATTAAAATAAGGATCTGTCTCAATGCTATCAGATGGTTTTCTCTTCTCTTACAGCCCGTGTGTCACTAGAGTGATTCAGGTTGAGCCTCAAGCGTATGTGGAAAATGACAATACTTGCTACAGTCCTCCACCCCCATACAGCAGCCACAGTTTTGCGCACGAAACTCAGATTACAATGCAGTCCACAGTGCAGCTGCGTACAGAATATGATCCTCACACGCAGGTGTACTACACCACAGCAGAGCCTCGCTCAGAAATATCTGTTCAGCCAGTGACAGTGACACAAGATAACCTGAGCTGCCAGAGCCCAGAAAGCACAAGTTCGACGAGGGATTTACTTTCCCAATTCTCAGACTCCAGTATACATTGCCTTGAGCAACCCTGTACAAAGTGGACGCTCTCATCTTTTGCAGAAAAGCATTATGCTCCATTCCTCCTAAAACCAAAAGCTAAGGTAATCAGGGAGCTATTTACCTGGTTTGCAAAATTAGATTTCTGCCTTGTCCAGTTAAAAAAGTGGTTTTAAATATGGGGAATAAATACAACTCTGGTAACTAACAGTTTTTAATAATTTACAGTTGATTTCTTATTTTAGAAGTTTTATCTGGCAAGTGCTGTAGAGACATACTTAAAATATATGTTATGAGTGAGGGTTCTGTTGACTTTTAGTAACACAAGCTTGTGAACAGTGAAATTAATGTCACTTTTAAACTTTTCTACAATAGAAATTTCTCATCCATGATGCAGAGCTCTCCTTCAAGGAAGAACAAATGACATTAGTCTTGTAGTATATATATGCATGAGAAAAAGTCAGAAAAATAAAAGCTTGAAAGTACTGATAGATGTTAATTTTGAATTTGGCTTTGTAGTATGACATTATGAATTGTTAGCTCCTTTAGAAGCCTAAAACCAAATACATCTCTGTTTTCTATTGCAGATTGTGGTTATTTTTCTTTTTCTGGGTTTACTTGGGCTCAGCCTTTATGGAACTACCCGGGTGAGAGATGGACTAGATCTCACAGACATTGTACCACGGGAAACACGGGAATATGACTTTATTGCTGCACAGTTCAAGTACTTTTCATTCTACAACATGTATATTGTGACTCAGAAAGCAGACTATCCAAATGTCCAGCACTTACTGTACGAACTTCACAGAAGTTTCAGCAATGTGGCATATGTTTTGTTGGAAGAGGATAGGCAGCTCCCCAAAATGTGGTTGCACTACTTTCGAGACTGGCTGCAAGGTAAGAGCATTACAGAAACTTTTCCTAGTTTGTCAGAAAGAGCTGTTGTTCACAGTGGTATTGCTGTAATACAGTCACACAATTAAAGGCTCTGAGCAGTTGGGAGAATGCCTAGATGCTGCTTTGAACCCATGTGTGGTCTCACTCTTTGTCACTTATTTTCTTTGTGTTTAAGTTTACTCCCCAGTAAGACTGGGGGATTTATATCCATGCCATTCAGGTCTAAGCAGCTGATAAGGCATTATGCATTATGGCCAAATATGGCCCTGTGTCTTGGGTAAATAAATATTTGGTGAGTGTTTTCAGAGCAGAGAATGAAAAATCCCTGTCCGGTGGTGTATTGTGACACAGACTTAACTTTCAGCTCTTAAGTGATCTTACTGTCTACAACTGGGACTGCTGGCATGAAGAAAACTCAGTATGGCTTATGTGTTTTATTGGGCTAGGAACTTACTGCATAGTCCAGGTTTCTAATCAACTACACTCACCCTTTCTGTGGTGCTGCTTTTCTGTGCTGATAGGTGTGGAAAGATAAGAGAAGGCATCGCCTTTCAGGTACTGTGATGATAATTATATTGAAATTATTGATGATAATTATATTGAATATTGAAGATACTTTGACAGCCAACATACCCTGCCCAGGATTACTTTGGTGCTTTCTATTGGGAGAATTTCTAGGAAGCGTTTGCAAAAAAAAAATAAAAATTGTGCTGACCTGATGAGACTGTCAATTTTAAACTTAATTGTATACAGATGACCACTGCAGCCTGTGATTCTTAGAGAACATATAAGTAACTGTCAGTATCTGATGTATTTTATTCCTTCTGAAAATATGTTGAACAATATTAGGAAAGTAGATGCATGTAAGTGACAAATCTACACAAAATGAGGTTTCCCATGTGTTTAATGCATTCCTAAATAATGCAAAGCAGTATTTCAGCTATTAGCTTTGGGGGTTTTTAATGGTTTTTAAATACATTGGATCCATTCATTGCAGTCTACTTACTGGAAGCTTTATTTAAAATATTTTGCTCACATAAGCATATTGAGCTGTAAGGGATGGCATTACTGGCAGGAAGAAAATTCAACATAGCTAGATGTTTGCTGGATTGGAACCTTACTGTACTTGTTAGAATTCTAAGCAATCGTACTTCTACATGCTTTTCCAAAGTCCCTTAAACCTCTGCTGTTTACTTTGTTTCTTTTGTGGTTATTTTTTGCTGCTGTTCCAAAACAGTAGGAAAAAGTGTGTCTGGTGTCCCCCCTTTCTCTTTTTCCCCCTCCCCCACGAGGGAGATGGAAATCTGAGATTGTGTTCAGGAAGCTTTAATAGTGCTCAACCTCAGCACAGTCTGCCAACGATAAAGTCAGGAGGAGGTGCCCTTGGATCTGCTCCCTTGCAGGCTGCTCAAAGTGAAATGCTGGAGGCTGGCCCACTTGCTGTTACTCCCAGGAGTGCTCCCATTCCCAGTGCCCTTCTGTCAGGCACAGCACATACTTTCCCAAACCCCTTTCACTTTGGGTGCCTCCCTGTCCTCTTTGCAGTCCTTTGTGTCCCTCTTGCGCTAAGGACTGTTTCTGTGGCCAAGGGCGTGCATGTCCCCTCACACGGTATGCCCGTGCTCGTGTGTGTTCTGTGCACCCATGCTCTTCTCATAGCGGTGTTCATACTCTGTACTTAGCTCAGCACATAGTTACTTTTCCCCTCCAGTCCACATTAGCCAGCCTATTCTTATTTGTCCTCTGCTTTTCTTCCACTAGAGGAACAGTGTACGGTCCTGGTACCTGGGGCATACTGACAGGCTGTGTGGAGCTAAAATGTTGCAGCAATATAGTCAGGGTGACTCCAGGAAGCTGTAGTGACTTGCTGTTGTCCATGTGACATGGCAGTCCTGTGACAGGCTGTGGATTGGCCTTTTGATCACACACAGCTTTGGAATTAATCAGTATGATTATTAATTAGCATTTAGGTCTTATCCTTACCTCTCCTCCCCACCTTTTCTGAGGAGGTCACAATTAATACAACCCTGCTGCTTTGTAAAGTTGCAGGGCTCTTGGCACAGAGTGTGATTCTGCATTCACGGGGTTCTAAAGGAGGATGTTGAGATGTATCAATAGAAAGAGATTATATTTTCAAGTGGTACAGGGAATTGATGTTATGCTTGTCATAGTTGGGGAATTATTTAAAGGTGCATACTAACAGGCAGAGTAACACCTGATTGTTACCAACTGTGGCTGATGCTGAAAGAGTCAAGGGAAGGGAAGATGAAGATAGAATTTACAAACAAGGTGCAGATGAGAATCCTCTGTGAGGCAGAGCAATTCTGCTGGCATGGTTTTATGTGCTGGAAGGACTGGATAATCGAAGCAGGAACATTTGACCTGCATGGCTAATTCTTGCCGACTTGACTGTGAATCCAGTGCCAGAGGTTAATGGCTCAAGATGGCCTTCTGACACACACACATTTGTCCAGCAGAATGAAGGATGCAACAACATGTCAACAACCATTTTTTACCAAGAAAGCATCCTTGGTTTAGCTGTGCATTCTTCCTCATCTAAAAGCAGTGGAGTGTGCCTTTCAGTCTCATGCACTTCTCTTTTCAGAGATCCCTTTTATTTTGCTTTCTAATACTGTTATTGTTACCATATTTTCTGTTACTGAAAATGCAACAGAAGAAAAGTTTACACTAATCATTCATTTAAGCTGTAAATGTTAACACTGCTTTTGTTAGTGACCAAATGTAAATGAGGTAGCTTGGATTCCCTGACAGCTTCTAATTAGGCTTGTTTTTGCAAAGGGAAATCTTATCTGGTGTTTCAAGGTGGCAGCTGCTCACATGAGCTAGTATGAATTCCTTCCTCATCCCCACTCCAACATAATTTTTGATATTGTCACTTTCTTCTGAAGCACTAAGTGAAAGTGACTGCTTATGTAAAAAATCCATTGTACAAAGTTTTAAAAATTCCTTTAATTTTTGTAACTTTTCTGCAGAAAGATGTCAGCAAGACACTTTCCTCTTTCTGCTCAGGAACATATAATTTATCCCACTTACGATAGATCAAGTGTCTATTAAAATAATTATTATAAACATGTTTGCTTTGAAAGCAGCAAAATCTACTACAAATTTTGAAGTGTAATGGCAAATTTTACTTCTTGCAAGTTTGAAATTCTTCAGAAATTAAGTACAACTGCCAGTGTTTTCTTAATACTCTTTCTGTAGACTTTCAGTTTCAGCAAGGTGAATTATAAAATGACCTGAAACAAAATGTTTAAGCTAGAAGAATAAAAGTGTAAAAGGGAGCAGGGTTTGAAGGATGACCTAACTTGTGAGAACAGGGGAGCAGGGGAATGTGGTAGAGATGTAAGAGAGCTGAGTTTTCACCCACTGCAGTAATGTTTCCAAGTACATGCCCTTTTTTGCAACCTCATGGTATGTCACATGCCAATGGATTTGTTTATTATTGTGTCTGTGGAGCCCCCTGACAGGAGTGGGATGTTTATGTGAAAGCTCTGCCCTGATGTGCTGTCTATCATAGCAGTTTGTGTGCTCCTTCTGTGGAAGGGAGACGCTTCTACTGGAAGTTACACTGTTCTTAGGTAATCTCCTTCTTTTCCATGTGCTTTTTTGACAGCATCCTCTTCACTTTCCAAAGTCATTGTGTTTCTTGTCACTGATATGATAGCCCAAATACTCTCACCTGGCCACTTTGTGAGAAACTGATGTGGAGCTGGACTTGGCACAGAAGGGATGGATTGGTATTTTTGCGTACTCATACCAGTGTTTCCCCGCCTCTGCAGTGCTAGCAAGCAGTGCTTTTTTCAAAAGAAACCTTAAAGTCCTTTGGTGATGTCAGAAAACCTGACTGCAAATTGTCCTCCTCCTGGAGCAGTGCTAGAGGACTGCATGCAGAGATCTGGCAGTCTTCTTTCATAATTTGGTTCTCAACCTGTTGGCTTCACATGATTTGACATGGTTTAGTGAGACAGCATGGCAGTTTTCCAAGGAGGAGAGGATGAGTTTGTCAATGGGAATGGGTACGCTGCCCCGAGACAGTGTCAGCTGGGTGCATTTTCTCTTCCAGTGCTCTTATCTCAGTACAGCTGTAGCTAACCTATCCAGCCTGCAGCGATGGTTTTCATTATGGCTCCTCGGCCCAGCTGTGAGGTGGGTCGATGATTTCCTCCACCACCACTCCCCCGGCCTTTTTCTTCCCTTCCCTGGACATGCGGTTTGTCATCTGCATGCACAGAGCCTCCTTGAACTGGGCTGTGGCTTCCTGTACTAAATCTGATCCAAATTTCTGCTGTGAGGTGTTCCCTCCCTCTTGAAGGGTGGCAAGGAGGAAAATAACAGTTGAGAGTGAATAGGTGTTGGCTGTGATCTTTACATGTGCTGGCAGCAGATCCCATGACTTGTATTAGCTGCACAAGTTGAACAGATGGAACAAATTGACAAAATCGTGTTCACTCACGCTGTGCTTGAGGAGCAGCTGAGTTGCTGTTTGAAGTTGAAAGTTTGAGTGTTTTTCTCCCCGCTCGTAGTGGAATTTCTGGT
Organism: Passer montanus; assembly: GCF_014805655.1. Lineage (NCBI taxonomy): Eukaryota > Metazoa > Chordata > Aves > Passeriformes > Passeridae > Passer > Passer montanus. The sequence continues at coordinate 1,714,058 of NW_024372147.1, forward strand.
TATAGTGTAGAAGCTATTGCCCCAGTGCTCTGCAGTAGCTCAAAACAGTAATGAGAGCGGTGTGTGTCCTTCTCTGTGGCTCTGTGCACTCAGCCAGGGTTTTGGTAAGGCAGAGGCTAGTAAGGAGAACATTTCCCTACTACATAATAGACTTATGCCTCCTCTGGTGGCAAGATGGTGAAGCTGGATGAAGGCTGAGGTCAGCCCTTTTCTGTTCTAAGCAAGATTAACTGTTTCCCATACACTTCTCCAAGTGGGGAAGACCTTTAATTTCCCTTGAGGGGAAGCCATTTTTGCCAATTCACAAGGCATCTGCAGCTTGCTAGCTCAACTTTGCTGGTCTGCACAACCTAGGAACTCCTAGGGCATCTCCCTTGCATTTTCTTGCTTCCCCTGCCTTTCTTTGGGGAAAATATTGGACATGCAACTGACACTTCCCACACACTGTCAGTGTGGAGCCCCAAATTTAGGAGGAACCCGGTCAATAATTTTCATCCTGATTCAGCTATGAAAAAGCATCATTACTCTTTCTCCTTCTGAAACTTGTTTATAATAGTGATTATTCACCTGCTTATTTTGTCTCTCCCTTGTCTCTCTTAACTCCTCAGGACTTCAGGATGCATTTGACAGTGACTGGGAAACTGGGAAGATCACTTACAACAGCTATAAAAATGGTTCTGATGATGCTGTTTTGGCTTACAAACTCTTGGTACAAACAGGCAACCAAGCAAAACCCATTGACATCAGCCAGGTAGTGTATTGGAGTCCATGCTGGGTTACACAACAATACACGAGTCATCTGGAGCAGGGGAAGGTGCAAAGTCTACAGAGGTTGTAGTTTCCTTTTTCCCGCTCAAGGAGCTCAATGTCTGAATTTTGCCTTTCTTGTATGGCCTCGCTGATGTTGCTGAAGCCACTCCTCAGATGCACCATAATAGTCTATGTTGCAAAATCTTCAAATCAACATGGCAAATACCAGTCCTAGATTGTTACTGGGTGGTGTGTATTTTGTGCTCCCATGCCAGACATGCTCAGTTTCCATGGAAATTGTTGTGAAAAATACATCTCTGCATCCATAGGTGTATGGAGTTTAGTCCTATGCTGGACGTTTGCAATTATATGTTTTGTTCCTACTGATTTGTTCAAAGGAGAACATTTAAAAAAATATACTGATGAATTATAGTGGAAGGAGACTGAAATGATTACATGCAGTATCATATTCTTGTACCACCATCACTAAATACATCTGAAGTGCTGTAGAACTACAAATGGCAGTTGTTAAAGCTGACTAAATAAAATATGCCTGAGGTTACCACAGCATATGACTGCATTTGCTGTAGCCATTTGTAAGTGGAAATACATTAGGAATGACTCCTTACACTAAAATTAGATTTCAAATGCTGAAGAAGAAATTCTTCAATAACATACCTTCTCTTCTCTGAGAGTCATCATCAACTCACTGTGCTTTCAGGCAGAAAAATAGTGTTTTTAATGAGCTTCTTGGCAGTTCTGCTTACTGTCTTTCTTTTTTCTTCCTGGCATTAAAGGTGACAGATTTACAGAGTACATTGTTCAAAGTTACTGTAGTGTGTGAAACACACTGCTGTATAGCAACATGCAACATGCTGTCAGGTCTGAATGAAGCTTCAGCAATGAATTAGGCAAAGAAAGGGAGTCGAAGAGAAAACCTTCAGTGAGATTTTGTTTAGCAGAGTGTACCAGGTACGCTGTGGAACAAATGCAATTGGACTGCAGCTGCTGATATAATTTCCTGTGCCTGGGAGGGAGAAAAGTGTGGTGCACCCACAGGGGTTGAGCGCTGTACTGTGCAGTTCCAGAGACAGCTTGAAGACATACAGTTGTTGCATATCCTGTGGACTAATTGAATCCAGATCCTTGGAATCCAACTTTTTTTTTTTTTTAAACTGCTGTCACTGTTGTTTTTCATTTCATTAAAAAGACCTGGAACTGGAGCTCAGCCAGAATTTTAAATAAACAAAACAAAAAGCCCCAGTAATACTTTTCACCCATGGAGTCCTCTGTAAGAGCTCTGGCTGTGCAGGATTTGGCTAACAGAACCCTGGAAATATACCACTACTGTTTACCCCACAGATGCATTTGCCCACAGTGACCCAAGTAACACGGGGCAGTCGTCTGCTTTTTTGACGCTGGGCATTTTCTGAATACGTAGGTCATAGGAGGCAAGTGTTAGCAAAATTTATACAGATGTTGTTTTATTTTTATAGCTCTCCTCCATTTACTGGGTGGCATTTCCTTCAGTGTTAACAACAGAGGTTAACTGCACACAGACATGTATAGGGACTCTTGCCAGGTTTTCTTTCCGTGTCTTTAAATATGTTTCTCCAACTTAGTTGTTTTTCATTCTTGGCTGCAGTCTTTCAGAATTTGGATTTAATTGGTTCAATGTATTCTGGAACCATCTGTTGATTTACTGGTTATTGCAAATATTATATGAGTACTAATTTATAAATAACCACTGTCACTGCATTTTCTTAGATTTTGCTTTTGTTGTTCAGCAATAGTTTACTGATAAGTCCTTTCCAGTGAAGATTCATGTCCTTTTCATTTGCTTTTACCCTTCTATACGTGTGTTGCGTCTCCAGGCCATTTGTTGTAAGCATTATGGCAAGAGCGCTGAAAGCAAAACTTACTCTGAAAGCCTTCTAATTTTTTCCCATTTTGCAGTTGACTAAACAGCGTCTGGTGGATGCGGATGGAATCATTAACCCAAATGCTTTCTACATCTACCTGACAGCCTGGGTTAGCAATGACCCTGTGGCGTATGCTGCCTCGCAAGCCAACATCCGCCCGCACCGCCCAGAGTGGGTCCATGACAAAGCAGACTACATGCCAGAAACACGGCTGAGGAGTAAGTTCTGTAGGATGTTAAGATGAAACACTTTACATGAGTGCCCCCACTCCTTCCTTCCAGCACCAGTAACCCCTGATGCTGCACGGGGCTCAGAAGGATAAGCAGAAGACATTGTGTTATGCTGTAGTCATAGGAGATTGAAGCACTGCTGAGACTGTGACACCATTGCAGGGTTTTATCATATTGAATAATGAGTTATAGAACAGTTTAAAGCTCTAAAAAATTATAGTAAGCATTGCTTTTTAAAGTGTTACCTGATAGTTCTGTCTGTGTGAGAAACCTGGGCATTTAATGAAATTCCTTCTTAAGTTATTCTGAAATTTCTTTACTGAAATTCTATCATGGTTGTTCTCAATTCTTAATATCTAAGAAATTTTTACCAAGGTAATTCATACACTAAGCTACTACACTGATATCATACAAGAGCTAGAGGGATTGGGGGAGAAATCCCACTTCACACCATTCACTGTTTTCCTGGCACCAATACCAAAAGCTGGCTTTGATTCAGCTTTCAGTTGAGGATTGCTAGTTGGACACCAGTAGGGAAGGGGAGAGGGCATATAGGGGACAACTGGTGCTCTTGGAAATGTGGTTGGATAACCATGCTTCAGTGTATCCAAACCCTAGAGCTTTGTGGCAGTCGGCCAAGTTTGTCTTAATGAAAATTTATAGTTGAGATTATAATAGGGCAAATCATGTTAAGCAAGTCAACTGAATGAAGCTGCAGGGTTAGAACACACAATGGCAGTAACCAAAAGCTTGCTGAAGAAGCCTTTTCTTTTCTAGTCATAGAGGAGACCTCGCATTACGCTCAAAAAGAAGTATGGAGAGTATTGGTTTGTCAAATTTTTAAGAGATAAAATGTTATGTATTTCCTTGGTAAGCCATTATTTCTATATTATGGGGATTTTTCCTCCACTATTTTCCATCTGAATGTGGATTTCTGCATCTGAATTTCCAAATATTTGATGGAAATCTTTAAAAAACAACCAACCTACTCAAGCCTAATTTTTTTCTAGTTTTGTGTCAGTGAATCTCAGTTAATCTCAGGGAAGGACCTTTGATTTTGAAGAAACTGCATAAAAGAGGAGCATTTAGATAAAATTTTTTAATTGTGTGATTGTCTACTCTTATGTTGCAGTTAGGGATTTTTGACTAGGTATTCAGTAAAAAGCACTATAACATTGATCAGGATTAAATACATGGATTGAAAGATAACGGTTAAGTTATACATAACTGAACTTGGTGGAGACTGTGTTTGTCCAGTCACACTGCATGATAAAATAGAGTAATCTCAGGTACTGTTTCCAGTTTCTCTTTATTGGAGAGTTTTAAAACTATAATTAATTCCAAACAAGTAAATTCAAATTTGCCACCTTTTATGCATTTTGCTGTGAAGAATAAAATGTTTTGCTAACCCTGGTCTCTGTATATCATCTTCTTCCCATAAGTGCATTTTAACACTGCTGTCATTTTCCTAGTTCCAGCAGCCGAGCCGATAGAATATGCTCAGTTTCCTTTCTACCTCAATGGATTGCGTGAAACTTCTGACTTTGTGGAGGCTATCGAGAAAGTGAGAGCTATCTGTAATAACTACAGCAGCTTGGGGATCTCCAGCTACCCTAATGGTTACCCATTTCTCTTCTGGGAGCAGTACATTGGACTTCGTCACTGGCTCCTCTTATCCATTAGTGTGGTTTTAGCTTGCACGTTTCTGGTGTGTGCCCTCTTCCTCCTAAACCCCTGGACAGCTGGGATCATTGTAAGTTTATTATAAGGGTCTTTGTTGAAGTCAAATTCCTTTCAGCATAGCTCTTGCTGTAGTCGGGAAGGTTTTGTTTATGTCTGGGCCTCTGGTGGAGTATGTATATTGCATCATTCATTATATATTTATTCAACTTGAGGGGGTAGGGTTCATGCTGAAGGTACAAACCTTAATAGCCTTAATCTTCTGGCCACCTTTTTTGCAGGTTTAAAGGTTTCTTAGAAAGGTACATAAACTTTTACCCATGCTCAAATATACACTAACATAAGAAATAAAGACACAGAGGAAAATTAAGAGCTTTATTAAAACAATTTCAAATTCTGTATTCCTTCTCTTCTTTTGTCACACATAATTATTTTTCAAGGCAGTTGCTTAAGACTAACTTGTCTGTAAATTTTCCCAGCCATTTCTGAATGCAGTATTTCCGGAAAAAACTGCAGCACTTATGTTGTAGGGTACAAACTGTGGAAAGCCTGTAACTGAGCGAGGAGAAAGAGCATAAAATCATAAACTGCAGAGAATACTCCTCCATGCTTTCTGCAAGGCACCAAAAGCCTCTCAGTAAACATTCAAGTTAAATTGAATGATGATGTCCCTAATGTTTAAATTCCATAAACTATTGTATGGTTTATAAAAAGCCAGAAGTAGAAAAGCATAAAACAGTTACTAGGTTTTTTAATGTACATTTATATGACAGGTATGTTAAAAGGTAAATGTTTAGTCTAGAATATTTTTCATAGCACCTTATCAAGCAATTTATGTTATTATTCTTGATTCATTAGCTTATAAAATCATTTATTGTAGTGCATACTTTTTCTCCTTTGGTAAAGGAGTTTATTTTCCGAGTCCACCATTGCTTTTATAAGTGTGTCTATTTTTCTTTTTTTTCCCCTGCTTGGTTTTAGCTACTTTTAAAGTTCATTCTCCAGATTTCCTTCCCTCACTTTTCCTCAGTTTTTTTTTTTTTACAAGGTAGATGAAAGAAAAATAAAAGCTTCCTCTTATATTTAACTGTTCACTTTGTCCATGTCAATCCCCTCCAAATACCTTAAAAGCTGAGAGTCCCTCTGTAACCTGAGACTCACCAACTGATTATGGCATTCAGTTTCTTCTGTGCTTTAGACATACTCACTTATATTTGCAGGTCTACAAAAGAATTCAAATACAGGTAGTTGAAAGATGCTTTTTCTGGAAGCATTGTCTGAAAGATGGGTGAAAAAGACAAATGTACTTTTTGTGAGTGTCCATGATAAGGAGGAATAAATGGTTTTTCAGTTCACTGATGGATTGTAACCAGTACAAAGCTGGTGCTTCATGTGTTAATTGGTTCTTAAGGTGTAATTTAGACTGGCATGTAGCAGCATTCGTTGCCATTCAGAATAATGAAACAAGTAAGAGCAGCTTGTCTTTGGGAATATACGGTGGCTTTGAGGAATATGTCCTATGGTAACCATGTTGTTTGGAAATGTCTCCTCGTTGTCTGGAGTGTAAGAAAATACTAACAGATGTTTGAAATCATCTAGGTGGTGGTGCTGGCGCTGATGACTGTGGAGCTGTTTGGCATGATGGGTCTGATTGGAATAAAGCTGAGTGCAGTGCCTGTGGTTATCCTGATTGCTTCTGTTGGCATTGGTGTGGAATTCACTGTTCATGTCGCTTTGGTATGTAAAATCAAGAAGCATTTTAAAAAGTCTTAAAATAAAATGGTGGCAGTGTTCAAATCACAAATCCTTACAGTTTCTTGTCAGTGACATGATTCTCAGAAGGAAAATGGTCACAGTTTTGTGTACCTTTCTGTTTGTCTCAATGGAACGGAGTTGATCTTGATGAGGTGGTTCCTGACTATTGAGTCAGTCTCCCAGAAGACAAGAAAGAATTAACTGTGATACCTGTTTGTTTGATTAATGCAATTATATAGAGAAAAGAGAGATCTTAAATCACCTAGCTTCACTCCAGACTCTCATGATCCTTGTCTGAAGCCTCAGTGTTGCTGCATCACCCTTACACAGCTTTTTGTTGCCTCTTGCATGTAGATTCTCTGTCTTGCAAAAGAGAATTCTTCAGATGAGTTTTTCAAAATCAGATCTTGTCATTTGGTATTTTTGGACTTCTTGAATGTGAACATGTTTGAATTAGTTCTGTTTGTAAAATTTGCACCTTCTTTTCAGAAGCCATTGGCTAATAATAGTGGGCACAGACATGCAGTCTGTGGGAAACTATTTTTCTACTGTTTTTCTAGTGGTTTAGATGATGTACAGAGTTAGCGCACATAAAGTCACCCTAAATGAAAATAATCATTTTGAGAAAAACCAAAGTGGAAATAGGATAAGGTTAAAGAGGAGCAATTGGATCCCTCAAGTGATGACATCTTTTTTTCCCCTGCTGATACAGATAGACTTTTGGAGGTAAATGAATTTGCTAGGACTCGGAATCATTTGGGAAGTGTTAGTGTAGATTAGGAAGAAAGAAATGACAGCTTTTTAGTATTGAGGACTTAAAACAGAAAAAATGGAACAAAAAAAAAGAGGACAAAACAGTTGTTTCTAGATGGGAAGAAACAAACTTAATTTAGAGGACTTTACTGATCACCTGTGCCTGAAGGTAAAATGCCAAGCAAACTGAAAATAGTGGTTTTCTCACATTGACCCTGGAGATAAAAGCTTTGGAACATATAAATAGTCAAATCAGTGTTGTATAAACCAAAAAGTTAGTGCTGGAACTTTTAATGCCGAATTTAACTGAGTTTGAGAGTGGTTCACAATCCAGTAGTGGGTCAGTTTTTTGCTATTGCTTGTGAATTGTGATCTTGTTTTTTTCTAGTTGCAGAGAAGAGAGACTTAAATTCCAGGACTGTGAGGAAGATAGCTGCTTCAGCACGTCTGAAAAGCGAGTAGGGAATTAACTAAAGAGAGCCCTTACAAATCACAATAAGATCAGTCAGGTTCTTTTTTTCTTAAACTATTAAGTCATACACAGAATAGACAAATTTATAACACCAGCATTTGCGTGTTCTTGATAAAGCTTATGCATACAGAGTTGTAGGGGTGAAGACAGTTCACTAGTGATATTGTTGCTCAGGCACTACCATGTTCAGCACTATTCCTAGGATAATTTTGTATGTATAGACCTGCCACCTTTGAAGTCCTAAAAGTTTCAAAAACATTTCTGAGTGAAATGAAAATGTTAAAAAAAGTCACAGAAGACATGGACCCACAAGAATGAGAGGAATAGCCAGGCAATTTTCACACCTGAAGTGCTTTCAGCAGGATGTGGATTCTTTTCAGGTGGAAATAGGCAAATCCAGAGACAAAAGGCTACTGTTGCAAGTAGGCATTGCTTCCAGAATTATTATGGTCTGATTCTGTTATTAGTGCTTACTCTGGTTATGTGCCTTCAGCAGCTGCTATGTGGTATATCTGCAGGATCAAACCTTCTCTCAAGGGTTAGGCAGCTACAGAGGTAACTTTGATAAACTGTAGTTTAGAGTAATTAGCTGATGGAAATCTGTGTATACTAGGAGAGAGACTGTTTGGAAGGTTGTATACATCTGCCTAAGGAAATGGATTTTTTTGTTTTACAGGCGTTTTTAACTGCCATAGGAGACAGGAACCATAGGGCTGTTCTTGCATTGGAACACATGTTTGCACCAGTGCTGGATGGGGCCGTGTCCACTCTGCTTGGGGTGTTAATGCTTGCAGGATCAGAGTTTGATTTTATTGTCAGGTAAAGCATTTTTGTGTTTTGACTTTCTTTCAAAAATAAAAATAGGTGTGCTTTAAATTTTTATTCACTTTGGTGAATCTGTCATTTTATTACTATGCATGATGTGTCAAGTATGCTTATGTCATGGTCCTGCTTTCCCTCTGTTTTATTAACTCCTTGTTACATGCTAGACATGGTAGTGTTTCCATTGCTGACATTAAAATCTGTTCCAGGAAAATCTGAAACTTAGCATGAAGGAACACAAAAATGCTGCTCTTTAGAAAGTTTGCTGATTCTGGGTTTGAATTAGTTCAAAGCATCTTGTATTGTCCAGTATTAGCTGCAGCTGACCTTTAGCCTTGAGGTCCTCCAGACTTCTTGTATGCACAAGAATTTGTATGCAAAAGACATGTGAACCTACAAACATTCAACTGTGCTGCAAGTGACTCTCTCAGGGCCCTCCCCTTCTATCCTTATGTAGGTTTTACATAATGAGGAAAAGGGGTGGGGGGATGTCGGGGGGAGAAGGCGCTGTTTGGGAGCTGGGGAACCATAAATACGAACACAGAACTTCATACTAAAATTTTGTACAGCAAAGCCTAAAGGCCCTTCTGTTTAGAACTACAAGCAGGCTGTTTCTTGTGAATATAATTAAGAATGTGTGTTTGTCAAGTATAGAGGAAAGCAAGTCTTTTCTTGAGGGAAATTTGAGAAGTGCAATGAAACAGATCCTCTTCTATTCCAAACAACCTGTGGAGCTCTGCAAAATGGCTAATCTTAGAAGTAACACAGGCTCTTTGTGGTAAACTATAGTGCACATACACAAAAAAATAATCCAAGCCCTAAAATGGAACTGAGGTAGAACTGGGCCAAATAAAAATGCTCTGAAAGATGGCTTAACTACTTAGGTAGACATAAGCTGGATAGATGACTAGACTTAACTGACATCCATTTGACAACAAGAACAACAAATGTCAGGGGCAGGAACTGAGAGAATGACTGCTAAATCTCATCAGGCTTTTTGTTTATGTATGAAAGAGATTTGAAGAAAGCAGGCAGTTTGTAGTTAGATCTCATGAAACCTGCATGAAGGTTATTACTGTATAGGCATTCCATGTCCTGAAACAAATTTTTTCCCCCAAAATCACTATTTTTTAACTTTATTGAATTGGTATTGAAGAAATAGAATTATTCTTTTAGGACCTGATTTTGTAAGGGTTGGAATATTTTGATGCAAAGGTTACTGATAGTTTTAACCTAAATTTACAGGGGTATATTTTTGGTGTGCTACTTTCCTACTTAACAGATGAGACTTTGGCACACATTTTTGTGTCATAGCAAATGGAAGATTGTAGCAGCCCTTCACACCAAATTTGGATTGGATGTGCACTCAGTTTATAAAATGAGCCTTTCAACTTTTCAACTTACGTTATTTTACTTTTTTTGGCCATCAGTTTCTGTTTTTATAGCACAATCTCACTTCAGTTTGCTGTGTTTAAAAAATATAATAAAATAAACTATGGGGAGCATGAGCATTGTTAGAGTGGGCGAAGAAGATCCTAAACTTCCGGAAAGCGACAGATTAGTCCAGCAATGTGGAAGATTAAGTAAATTAACAGACACTGTATACACCAACTGGTCAAAGCTATAATCCTCCTGTTTATTCTAACGTTAGATGGATGAGATGCAAATGTTTTTAATGTCTGTTGTTGATCTGTGTCCCAGTTTAAAGTTCTGGTGGTTTATGTTAGTAGAGTAGATTGGCTTGCTGATTTTTGTTAATGCAGATCAGAAATTCCCAAATGTTTACAATAGCGGGATATTTATAGTTTTACAGGAGTCTGATATATTTGATCCGATGTGGAAACAGGGAGGCAGTAAAGTTTGTTGCCAGCTAGACAATGTAATCAGCAGACCCATTAGTAGCAAACTTGCCCTCTGTTCTTCTCCTTTGCCTTCTCCTCCAGGAATTTACCAAGACTGAGTCCTTGAAATCATTAGTTACAACGCAGCCTTAAGTTTAGTCTGAGCCCCAGCTGTGCCGAATACCAACTAGCAAGACTTTCCTTTTACTGACAGGTTTACCTTGGTATTCATGAAGGATCCCAGACCTTAGCCCTCAGTGGTGGGAAAGGACAACTACTTGTGCACTTTTCTCTTCTTCCATAGTATTTCAGCCTTTATGTTTGAATTGGCTGACGCAAAACAAGAGTATTCAGAGATGCTAAATTGTTCAACAAAAGATTAGCCTGCAATGCAGCTCTGCCATTGTGGAGCACTCTTACTCAGTACAATGCTGAAGCTTACTATAGAATGGGCATTTTCTTTGCAGAAAGCGGGTTCCTGTGTTGTAAAAGAGTTGCAATTCAAGCTATGTGGTAAAACTGGAACTCACAGAAATCTAGGCGTTAAGTTTGATTAATGAACGGCAAGGAAAACCCTTACCTGATATACTGTAGATTTAATTAGACATTCTGCTGTAAGTTGCAGAAGCATTTCACAGTGGATTAGCTGCTGGGAGAAGAGGGCTTCTTTTCCTTCTACACTAAATTGTTTAAATTCTACACCCTTCACTTCATTTGTTTGCTTCTGCTGGGTTTTCACTAATGGGGGCCCCTTTTCATTGTATTTGTGCTTTCAATCCATTCAGCCATTCCCTGTGCATTCCATATTTTTGTGTTTGTGTAACACATTCATAAATAACATTACATGCTTCCAGATTCTGAGAAATTAACAAATTTTTTCTTTCCTTTCTCAACTAACACTTTGTGGAATGTAGCTTCTCTAATTCAAAAGGTAAAAAACTCCTATATCTTATATGGAAAGTGATATAATTGTTTCCTTTGATGTTAGTAATATGTTAGAGTTAATTTAGTATCTGTATTATTTTTAACATATGTAGGAGTAATTTGTAATCCCTTGTTTCTAACAGTGGCTATTCTCTCTCACAAACCATTTAAACTGTACTTTAGGTATTTCTTTGCTGTTTTGGCAATCCTAACCATTCTGGGAGTTCTCAATGGATTGGTGCTGCTTCCTGTTCTTCTCTCATTCTTTGGACCATACCCTGAGGTCAGTAAAATTAATGGTGAACAGAAAAATAATACTATGTCTGTGCTGCTGTCCTCAATCACCCCCCAATTTTAGAAAGTATTTTTAAAATTTTCTTGGATTAAGTTCCTTGCTCTCAGGCTTCTTTATAAGTTTTTATTACAAGTGCTGTTTGTTACGTAGTTGATACTACTCTTTTTTAAAGCTGTTTTTTTTAAAATAAGTCTTGTTTTGGAGGTCACAATAAGCAAACCTGATATAATGTGATATGCAAACAAGTTTGTAACATTTCCCTCAATATTTTACAAAAGATAGTTTGTTTTGTACACATATTTGCTACTTCCTTACCTCACTGGCTCTGTTGTATTCCTGGAAGTGTTTAACTGAGCAGACCACCAGGAAGGCCTGTGTGGACCAGCACACACAGTGGTGGTCGACAGACCACACCTTGATAACCATGATTGGCCTGCCAGAAGGTCCCCACAGCCCAGTCACCTCTCCCTGCGGCATTCTCCTGCCTCAAGCAGCATTTTTGATGTGGGGAAAGCTTCACTTAGATATGTCATCACTTAGAAGACTTTACAGTACAAAGTCCAAGTCTGGACTCCAGGATTCACAGATACCAAATTTGTATTTGGTTGTCGGTCATTTATTGCCTGCTCTGTAGTTCATATAATTATTGTGTTATGGTGGGGTTATCTCTATCACATGTCAATAGAAGCAGTGTGCTGTGTTTCACATGTCATATGTGTGTAGGCACAAAAATAAAACACAAGTATTCAGCACTGGTATATTTCAGAAGTGTTTGGGTTCTTTTAATAATAGTAAAACAGTTTTGACAACAATGTGCACTCTCCTAATTCCTAACAGTATGCATGACGTGTCTCTTACTCAGACAATGTGAATGTGTGTGTTATTACTGCATATATTGCTGTGATGTGTGTATCCATCTCTCTTTGCAAACAGACTCGTAGTAACACTGTCCCAACCCATTGAGGTGCTTTTATGAAATCACTGCTAGTGCTTGCTGAAGGGAGAGGGGAGCCCAGCAGTTTTATATTTGCAAGTGCATGCACATACACACATGTATGCTTTTCCTGATACAATGATATTCAGAAGAATCTGTGTAGTCTTGTTTACATATGTATCTGCAGATGGAGGTCATGTCTTTTATACTTCCATTATTTTTTTCAGTTCAGTTTCTGTGTTCATCAGAAAACTGTTGCTAAGCATGTTGTGGCATGGCAGGGTGTATTTGGCAGAACATTGTTTGTCTCAAGCACTAGTGATTAAAAGGGTAAAGCTAGCTGAATGTAACTGAAAGTGTTGCTGTCATCAGGTTTCTCCAGCTAATGGACAGGACAGATTGCCCACACCATCTCCTGAGCCACCCCCTGGTACTGTGAGGTTTGCACTGCCACCTGGCCATACAAATAATGCTTCAGATTCCTCTGATTCTGAGTACAGCTCTCAAACCACAGTGTCTGGCATCAGTGAAGAGCTGCATCAGTACGAGGCCACACAAGGTCCTGGGGCACCAGTCCATCAAGTAATAGTGGAAGCAACGGAGAATCCTCTCTTTGCAAGGTCTACTGTAAGTAGCTTTCATATGTATTAGCAGGAGGGCAAGAAGAAGTTTTTTGGTGTGTTTTGTTTCGTTTCTTTTTAAAAATCTGTTTATTTTCATGGAAAAGTCTTTCTGACTGATTGTGCTTTGTGACTTTGTGCCAAAATCTGTTTGTAAGGAGTGAAGGTTTTCCTCATTCTCTCCTTTAGAACTGAGCTGGGGGTAAAGTGGTGGTACAAAAGCAGGGCCTTTGGCACGGGTAATTGCTGTTACATCCTATTGGCACCAGCCACAAGAGAGAGCTCTCAGTCTGTTTGATGACTTTTCAGAGACAGGAGGAAGAGAGATTAGAAGTTCCAACCTCTTTCACACAGCTCCTTGTGGATTGCTATCATATACCTCTCTGTGGCAGCACATTTTGGGGAGAAAGATTAGAGCCAGAAGAAAGCAGTTTAAGTGTTGTACCAAATCTTGGGCCTTGTTGCATCTTGCTACTGGGTTGGCATGATTGCGATTTCAAAGGAAAGTGAAAAAGCTCTGTCTCCTACCCCTGCTGATGTTGCATGCTGAGCTGCAATGCGGATCTGGTTTTGTTCAGCAGAGGCCTAGAAATAGGTACAAGCACAGCCACATTTGAAGTTGGTCACGGTTTATTGACTGATGTAGCTGCTGTGCTTCACGCTCTTTATGGAAATCAGAAAACAGATTCCTACAGTCTATACAAACTACTCTACTAACATCCTGTGTATGTTCCCTGCATGGAATGGCCTTTTCCAAATGCCTGCAATTCTGCTTGTTGAGTTAAGACCAAGTGCTTGTCACCCATCCCTTTGAAAAGATGGACCAGCATGTAGGAAGCTTACAATAATGTTTTCAGCTGTCATCCTGTGTTTTTCTGAATTTGCTTTCCAGATTTCAATATTCAGACAAAAACCATGGAAAAATCAATTACCAGGTTCCACAACATTCCCTTTGTAGAGTCAGAGCATTATTATTATTATTATTCCCAGCATAAAATATAAGCAAGTGTAGTATTTGCTTGCTTTGCTTTGTCAGAGGCGTAACCGTGTGTGTCTTTCTCAGGTGGTTCAGCCAGAAGCAAGGCATCAGCCAAGCCCTCGGCTGCAGCCAAATCCAGAGCCCAGTGTGCAGCAGCCGTGGCATCAGGGCAGACAGCCCAAAAGGGAAGCGAGGGAAGGGCCGCGACCACCTCCTTACCGCCCTCGCAGGGACGCTTTTGAAATTTCTACTGAAGGGCAGCCGGCACCCAGCAGCAGCAGGGATCGCTTGGGCCACAAGGCTCGCTCCCACAGCGTGAGGAGCCCGGCATTTGGGGCTGCAGGTGCAGCAGGAGCAGCTTACTGCCAGCCCATCACTACTGTGACTGCCTCAGCCTCAGTCACTGTCGCTGTCCACCCTGCCCTGCACAGCCACAGCTCTCGGGGAGCGAGCTTTCCATCCTACGAGGGACACCACGAAGCCGGCCATGCGCCATTTGAGGACCCCCACGTGCCTTTCAATGTGCGGTGTGAAAGAAGAAATTCTAAAGTGGAAGTTATAGAACTGCAAGATGTTGAATGTGAGGAAAGGATACCTGGCAACAGCTCACAATAAGGTAGGTCCATGCCATGTAACTGCAAGCTTTGGCCTGTGTCAGGCAATGGTGTGATCAAAAGAAATAGGAAAAATAAACTTTCTCAGAGGTAACTTTTCATAGATAGCACTACTTACAGGTCACACTGATCACTTTAAATCTGCTAACTGTGAATATAGTACATTTTGCACTAGACATGAGGTTGGCTAAGATAGTGCACTGCAACAGTGGGAAGTCACAGTGCATTCAGGTATTAACTGCTTCAAAGAGCCTTGCAAAATGGATAAGTACGTCATACAATCCCAGTTTACCAGATAAGGAAAATAAAGCAGAGATGTTGTATAACAGTTTCAGAGCTGTGTGACTGCATTTACCATTGCATAAGTCCTGTCATCTGATCCCTGAATCAGGCGTGCTCTAAAACATTATATAAAATGACATTGCCTAGGAGAGTTTAAAATTGTGTTAGTTACTTCAGGAGTTGTTGTCTGGAATAAAATACTTCATGAAAGAAAGTCCATTTAAAGTCCATAATAAGGACTGAATCTCTCTGGAAGATGAGCCAAATGAGAAGTGGGAAGTCCTACTACGTCTAGTGCAGTGCTGCTCAGCAGAGTATCCCCTGCTCTTTTGGGGGGGCCTTCAGAGACCTCCCCAGTGACCTCGAACACTGGAGGTGTCTGAGCTGACCTCTGCCTTGCCGGGGCAGCTGCAGTGGCAGTTGCAGGTTTGCACAGGATAGAGCTGCCCATTGGACTTTTACATTGACAACTTCTTGGGGCTCTTACATGAAAAACCATTTCTCACTATTTTTACAATGCTCTTGTCTTTCAGGGGAAAAATAACGTGTTAGAGTAGTTACTTATCTGTGGATTACTGTTTTTTTCTCTTTGCTTGTCTGAGCTTTTCAGTGACAGACAGTGACAGTCTGAGCAGAGCAAGTAATTTTATTTTGATTCTAGAATATTTTGCATGTACATGTGCATGCATGTGTATGCACACACTCAAAGTTTTGATGGAAATTTTTATGATAATTCAAAATGAAACCACTTTCTGAATTATAAAACGTCTCGCCATACATCCCAAAGCGTAAATAGATGTGAATGCCTTTAGCCTTGCAGTCTAGAAATATGACAAATAATAGCATCCACAGAATAAAGTAATACTTGGGCTCAGTCTTTTCAAGCTGAAGTGTATGGTAATGTGAGATTCTTAAATAAGCTCAGTATTCAATGTAGCATACTTCTCATTCGACTGTTCATTGGTTTTGACTGAATTTGTCACAGCTATCTAAAACTGCAAACTTAGAAATTAAAGCATCTACATTTTTTTAATTTGCATCAGTATTTCTTCACCAGGAAATTAATGACTGAGATGAAAGTAGAGCTAGCATTTCCTGACTGCTAACTCTAACCACAAGAATAATGAAATTAGTTGGCTTCATTTGATTTGTTCATTTTTTCTTGAAATTTAGTGAATGTTTGCTTTTTTCTCTCTCCTTATTTGTAACAGGGTAATAACTGAAGCAAAGAAGAGGCCAAAGATGGAAAACTATATTCCAGAACTGCTTGAAGAGAAGAACTGCTTGAAGTTGTAGAAAAGGACATGCTGCATCAGGACAACAGTTCACTGTTACTGTAACCTATTGTATTATTTTGTTAAATATTTCTTTTAAGTATTTAAAAGATGTACACATATGTAATATACAAAAGAATGATGTAAAGTAGTATAGTCTGGAGTAATTTGCCTTTGGGCAATAGAATGGGGACAATATTGTGTGCTCTTTGTACTTTTTGTACATTGATGTCTGTGCCACAACTAAGCTTAATCTAGTTCTGAATTTCAGCATAAGTTGCTGCTGCTTAAATATTTTATAATTTACTTGTATAATTCTATGCAAATATTGCTTATGTAATAGGATTTTTTAAAAGGTACATGTCTGTTTAAAATATTTTAAATTTGTGTATCACAACCCTGTGGTAGTATGAAATGTTACTGTTAACTTTCAAACACGCTATGCGTGGTAATTTTTAAAATAAGCAAATATGAAGAAAAGCAAGTTAATCTGGGAGGCTTAAATAGACTTAGCTATGTGCAGGTTTTGTTTTGCTGTATGCATCCAAGTGTGCACCTGGAAATATGTGTGCTTTTGTGTGCATGTTCCTGGTGTACTCTAGTTTCTCTTTTACTGTATGTTAACACTTGGTGGGCTTACAAACCCACTGATGCTGATGTGAGTCTGGCTTTCCCTGTTAGTAGGCACTAGTGAAAACTCTGTTGTTGTTTACCAATATATACAACAATAGATTGTTGCCATCATCAAAGGCCCAACTAAAATACTAGAGAAGACAGGGAGTTGAGGTTTAGAATTATGTTTCAGTTCCCAAATCCTTAATGACCTGTTTCACATGACTTTAGTCAAGTCACTTAACTACCCGATGCCTCAGTTTTTCATCCTGTAAAATGGTTATAATTACACTTACCTACCTCCCAGGAATGTTGTGAGACTTAGTTACAGTCCATGTAGTGCTTTGAGGTTTTTTTCCCCTCACAAAATATGCCAGGTAAGTGCAAGCACTATAACCATTATTTTTTCACTTCCAAAGGTGCTGGGTATTGACGGGTGCTGGTGGTTATAGAAATACAATGAGCATCTGCCTTACTTTGATACTGTTAATTTGGAGTGGCTGGATAATGGATTGTTTAATGGTCAGCCACAGCTTAGCTGAGTCATTACAGCATTGAAAGCAGTATCTTTGGTCACCTTATTTTCATGGCAGGAAGGAATTAATAGTAAGTAATAAAAATCAAATGGAAGGATTAAAAAAAAAAGTATATTCACTTTTAAATATAAATGGCTTTCTGGTGGGCCGGGATGGTAATGACACTTAAAGCCTGGATAGTTCTTTTCTTTATTGTTTGTGTTTTCCCATGCTGCATTGGCACTTTTAATTATAACAGCTAAACTGGGATCTCTTTGCGAAACTAATTTAGCTTTTTGTACTATTGTTTTTAAACTAAAAGGGGATTGTTGCAGGTGAAGGGTCTGGAAAAACACTGCAATCTGTGTTCTAGTTGGAAACAAACCGTAGGAACAAAGAACCTTAATTTAAAATAATGCAACACAAGTTTTCATTATCTCTGTCTTCTTTTTTTAATCTTTTTTCTGCCCTTCACCAAGCTGTTTTTTTAGAGCAGGTAGATGTTCACTTTTGTATTCAGAGCCAAACACAACGAATATTCAGTTTCTAAATACAGCAGTGGTGGGGCTTTTCTTTATGTATACCTGAACAGCAGTGGCCAATTCTTTGATGGGAAAGTGTTTTTCTCCAGTGGCTTCAGGGAGTCTATCTTTGCCTACAGACCTTGCCAGCAAAACAAAT
Organism: Passer montanus; assembly: GCF_014805655.1. Classification (NCBI taxonomy): domain Eukaryota; kingdom Metazoa; phylum Chordata; class Aves; order Passeriformes; family Passeridae; genus Passer; species Passer montanus. The sequence goes on from NW_024372147.1 coordinate 1,732,013, forward strand.
GGGGATAATTAGAATGCACAAATTTCCATGCCTTTTTTGCTCACTTGAAAACACTTTGATATGAGGCACTTGTTTACAGATCTCCAATGTGAACGCTCGAAGAGCAGGTGGCGAGAGCCTGGTGTCATTCCCGTGATACATAAGCTACTGTTTCAGTGCACACCAAGGGTTAATGTCACAACTGCCTACTGGTCCAGTTCACTGTCTAACATGAAAACTCTTGATGACAAAAAGATGAGGGGCCTCAATTTAGCACTAGCAGCATAGTGACCTCAGATCATACACACTCTGCAACAAAACTTCATGATACTAATTGGAAGCCACCTTCTACCACCAAGCTTGTGCGCTCACGTGCCAGAGATTGGCAGGGCTCCCGCTGGCACCACTCTGTGCCACAGGCTGCCTTGCTTCCTGCTCTTCCTTGGAGGGAAAGGGCCCAGGGCAAGCTGCAGTGTCTCCCACCTGCTCCTGCCCGAGTCTTCTTGCATGCTTGTGTGTGGGTGAGCTGTCTGCTGCTTTGTGCACAATGTAGACCTTCTTCTTCGATAGTCACATTGGCAAGGGGAGAACTCAGTGGCTGGCAACATTTATTTTGTTTTGGTTTCGTTTCTTAACTTTTTTAATCATGTGTGATATTTATATTTTTGTATCATAAGAATGTTTTTCTTACAGTATTTGTCATGCCAGTTTATAACAAACAAAATGCAGGGATTTTATTTCTATTGGAAACACTATTACAGTTATGTTTTTACTGTTTAATGGATTTTTATTTGTATAGAGTGCTTACTAATGTTAAATAGGAAAGAGTATATAACATTTACATTATGGACTTGTTGTAGCTTTTAGTGTAAGGAGTTAAAAGGAAAAAAAATATTCAAACTGGGTCTCATTGTCTGCCTGTTTGGTAGGAATGGGTTTGTGTCATTTCAGTTACAAAGATAAAATTATGCCATATAATTTATTTATATGAAAATTTATTTTTGTAGTGTACATAGTAGTCATCGAGTCTTTTGACAGAAGTATATTTTTAAAGAGTTTATATGTAATGATGATACCATTATGTTTTGGAACACTGCTGAGATACAATTACAGTGCACACTTTTCCTTGTAAACCCCCTGGAGAAAAAAAAGTGTTTTACAGTGTTAAGAGAGAAAGAGAGTGTGAATATTCATACAATTCTGAACTGTATTTTAGTTACCATTTGTGATCTAGCGTGGTTCTCATTTTAAGCTTCGAATGGAAATTGTACAAACTCTCTAAATATTAATGTTCAAACACTGATAGAAATTCTAACATAAATAAAAAAATATTATAACTTACTGGTTATGGATTTGATTGTTTATGGAATGCTTCTTTATTTACTGCTGGTTATCTCTGCAGGTGCAACCATGCAATCATTCTGATTTGGAGCATGAATCTGAGATCTCTCTGTATTTGGGATGTATGGGATATTCAGATTTGCCCATTTTGGAGCAGGAGCCATTTGTTACCCTGTCTAAAGGGTAGCATGCTGGTGCTTGCCTGTTGATTCTATTTATTACCTTTGCCTGTTGGGGGATAGGTTTAGGACTGGGTTATGCATGTCATTCTCACTCTGAATGAAACAATTTGTTGACTAAAGCACTTTATATAAAGGTTATATCTTCTGAGACATGGGAGAAAATGCTTTGTCTTTTTCCCATCTCTGTGGTTGCACCCTAAATTGGATAACAGAATCAGTCTGGTATTTCCACTTTGTGGAAGAAAAAACAAATGTGTTCTGAGTTCTCAAAACTACAGCCCTCCGAAAGAAGGGGGACTCTTGACAGAATTCACTCTGGGAAGTGTGCTACTGCTTGCCAGCCAGGATGCAGGTCTCTGTGCCCTGCACAAGCCCCACTAGGCAGGGAGGAGAAGCTACAGCAGAGAGCAGAGTAACAACATCTGTCTGAAGTCATTTGCATCACAAACTGCAGTGTGGTTTCTCCTGTGCAGACACTCTGCCAAGCATCCTTCAAAGTGCCACAGAGCCAGCAGTCCTTTACTTTATCCTTTAACCCTTAGATGATTTTTTTACATGAGAGTTCTAAACTTCTCATAAGGAAAAGTCCAAACCTGTCTTGATATAATTTATAATTCAGCCTTTACTTTCCATGGCCAGAGTAAATACAAATACAATTTTCAATTTTATGTTTTCTGGAAGTTTAACCACAAAAGAGAAAAGCAGAGTTAAAAGACTTGAACTGCAAAACTTCAACACATATGTTTTTACTACTCAAAATACTCTCCCTCACACCCTCAGGATTAGCCAGCCTGAGTCAGGTTGCAGATTTGGCTCTTGTGAATACAGCCCATGAGAATAGTGCTCACTTAGACCTTGCTTTAGCTCAGCTCACTCACTTCATCTTTCATGTTCCAGCCATCCATGGGAGCTGCTCCATTCACACAGCTGGAAGCCATGTAAATAAATCAATACATTCTGTCCGTCAGAACATGGATTTTTTTTTTTTCCTTTAAACATTCTGTTTTGCAACAACAATAGTTATTTACATAATATTACTTGTCATGTTTAGTTTTCTTATAATTTTACTGTCAGTCTGATTAACCCCAGGTAAGAACTTGATCTGATTTTTGCCAGAGGTTGGCCATAAGTAAACATGGTTGGACTTAAGTAAACATGTGGCCAAATTTGTGTTGGCATAATGCATGTATTTAACAGCTTCAGGAATGCTGCATGCTGCTAAACTGCAGCAGCACTGATATATGAACAGGTGTTTCATTTTTGTTAACTTTTACTCCCAAGGAGTGTTTGAGACACTGGCTGTTTATATCCAAATATACCATTGCCAAATTGTAATTATTTTTAATGTCTGCTTCAAGCAATGAGAACAATTACTACTTTCCAACTCCATTTAATCATTCTTGTCTTTTTTGTTGCAAACATGTTGAATCTTATTGCCTGAACAGGTTGCGTGCCAGGCAACGACACTACCTGGCTTGAGTGGCTTGAAAAAACACACACCCATTTTAACTTTCCCTGGTTAATTTCAGCTAATTAAGCAGAAAAATGGAGCAGTACTCGGCTTTAGAAAAAATAAAAAAAGTTTAATGTATATGCTGGCATATTTGATACTGCAGAAATAATTTTGCTCCTATAGACACTATGAAAGAAATCTCTGGCTCAGATACTTGGTTGTCTGGAGTGTCATTTGGGCCACTTATCACCCTACCACACCTTTCCTTATGAATGTTTCCACTCTCACTTTAACAGCTGTAACTGAGTGGGTTGCTAGTGTTTCAGCAAGCAGCACCTTGCCACTGGTGCAAGGCAAGGCTGCAATGGAGAACATTGTATTTAGGGTTAATGATGCACAGAACACAGAGCAACTTGTGTTTTAGACTGTTTTGCTAAGCCAGGCATTCTCACAGGCTCTTCTCCAGGCTTAACTCAAGCTGCCAGTTAAAAGTTGCTGGATCTGTGAATCTCCTAGATTAATTAGAATGTCAAGCGTGCACAGTGGATACAAACTTTTGCACAATGGAGCACAAAAAATGTGGCTTTTCTCTCCGGCCTTTCCATCCCTTGAGCTCACATCTTTGCATTGGATCCAACTTCACAGGCCCCTAGCTGCCTAACACTCCGCAGCCTAATGAAACCCGCTGGGGAGCAGGGCCGTAAACCACAGAGGCTGGGAAGCAGGGAGATTAGAAGCTGGAGGTTGGAAACTGCTTCTCAGGCAAGGAAGGGCTCTGCCTCGGTTGCAGAAGGGTTCGACTTCACTTACAGATGTGTGAACGAGGAGGGTTTCCCCAACTGTTGTGTGGGAAAGACAATTGAAATATTTGAAAAATTATTTATAGCAGAAACAAGAGACTCTGGGTGCTCTGGAAGGGGAAGAGCTCCACCATTTGATTTAGGAGACCCAAAATGATATTACAAATTTATTTCAACACTTATGTAAAACTGGTTTTACTGCTCCAGGTTGAGTCAAGTTTAGCACCTGTGGATATTTGTTTTGGGGAAAAGATTTGTAGGAAGGCCTGTCTGCCTAGGCTTTTGAAAGACAGGAGAAGGGAAAGGCATTTAACAAGAACTACTTGGCAGCTAAGAAGAAGTCAAAGGAGTAACACTATCATGCTTCTTTTTTTCCCCCAGATTTTGTAACTTCAACCAAGGGAAATCTTTGCTCTTTCTCTATCTGGTGACATGTCGTGTCTCATCTGGAAGGTGAGGGTTTGCACCTCTATGGTCTGTCAGATCTTAGCAGAGTGTCTAAGTTGGGAGCTTCCTTTAGGAGAGCCTGCTATCATAGAGTGCTGCTTCTGCACTAAACTAGCTTTTCTGACAGTATATATATTACTCTGTAAGTCTCAAACTCAGGTGACCAGTAGCCCTTGAGATGTCTAAATTTAAATTAATAATCTTGAGGTTAAAATGCCAATTGACTCTTTCCTAGTTACCAAACATATGAACCATCTACAGTTAGATTCACCTGTGAGACAAACGGGTTATTGCTTCTCATTAAACAAAGAACCAGATATTTTTTCAGCTATTAAAACTAATAAGGTAAAATATTTAAGCACCTTATTTCATTACAATATTGAGGGTAAATAGGAAACTCACAACTTTCATCCTAAAATAGTATTTGCAGTAAGAGAATTCAAACCCTCTTTCAGGATTACACAACCATATTAATTAGGATATTCATTTTACTTGAGAGTATTTACTTTGCTAGCCAATATAATATGCTGCTGTACTATGCTGCAACATTTTAGAAGACCAACAGGTAAAACTTAAAATGACTGTAAAAGCTAAGGGCAGGTATTATAGTACGGGATCACACACCTTGGTGTAGCACATCTGGTTGGTGGCCTGTCACTAGTGGGGTTCCCAAGGGATTGGTGTTGGGGCCCCAGCGATCAGTCCTGTTTAACATCTTGATTAATGAACTGGAGAGGATCAAGTGCCCCAAGTCAGTTGCCAGATGACAACATGTTGGGTAGGAGTGTCAATCTACTGGTGGGTCAGAAGGCTCTGCAAAGGGATCTGGACAGGCTAAAGCCGATTGCATGAGGTTCAACATAGCAAAGTGCTGGGTCCTGCACTTCAGCCCCACCTCCATGCAATCCCACAGTCTTGGTGAAGAGAGGCTGGAAAGCTGCCCAGTGGAAAAGGACCTGGGGGTATTGAACATGATCCAGCAGTGTGCTCAGGTGGCCAAGAAGGTCAATGGCATCCTGACCAGAAATATTGTGGGCAGCAGGACCAGGGCAGTGATTGTCACCCTGTGCTGGGCACTGGTGAGGTCACACGTCGAGTGCTGAGTTCAGCTCTGGGCCTGTCACTCTAAGAAGGACATTGAGGAGCTGGAGTGTGTACAGAGAAGGGCAACAGCGCTGAGGTACGGTCTGGAGAACAAGTCCTGTGAGGAGCAGCTGAGGGAGCTGGGGTTGCTTAGCCTGGAGTAAAGGAAGCTCAAGAAGAGACTACGGCTCTCCACACATGCTCTCCACACGTCTGTTTAAAATATTTTAAATTTGTGTATCATAACCCTGTGACAGTATGAAATGTTACTGTTAACTTTCAAACACACTATGCATGGTAATTTTTAAAATAAGCAAATATGAAGAAAAGCAAGTTAATCTGGGAGGCTTAAATAGACTTAGCTAAGTGCAGGTTTTGTTTTGCTGTATGCTCTTATTCCAGGCAGAAAGCGACAGGAGAAGAGAAAACAGCCTCAAGCTGCAAGAGGGGAGGTTCAGGTAGTCCATCAGGGAGAATATCTTTATGGTTGTTAAACGTCGGAATGAGCTGCCCAGGGAGGTCACCAGTGGTGTCAATTCTGAGCATTTGAACATTTCTTTACTTAAATAAGTGCACATGGAGCATGGAAATTCATGGAAAATCTGATGGGACTAAGCCATAAGTCAGCAAAGGCTTATTTAAGGAAATACAGCTTTTAAATAGTCATCAGTGGAATTACTCAAAGGTAAATCTGCAAATATAACTTTGTATTAATATTTAATGGTTTGGTGCACAGTGAAAAATATGTTCCTGGTTATGCTGTTCATACCCTTCCTTTAATTCACAGTATATAACTTAGACGCTATGGAGGTGTCCTCTGCTATTGTTGAGGTACAGAGATTTGTGACTGCTGATGCTTCAGCTCATTCTTGAGCTAGTTGCATGTAGCTCAGAATCAAGTAAAAAAATACAGGGTTTTTTCTTCCTTTAGACTGTAATTGTAACTTAATCAATGGTACTCTGGTACCTCATGAAAGGATTCACATACTTCAGGAGTCTTTTTGAGCTGCATCTGAAGCAGAAAGTTGCACAAGGAGAAACAAGCAGGTGATTTTTTTTGTGGAAGGGACCTGTCACACTCATCTGAGATGTGCAGAAGAGCTATGCGAGGATAAACCTAGGTCTCCAGGTCACTGCCATTATGACCACTCTTTCTCTTATTATTGTCATATTTTATAATTGTGTTCTGATTTGCCATTCTGTATTAATTTATCAGCTTTTAATTTTTCTTCTGTTTAAATATTAGAAAACTTTTTAAGTGAAGAAATTACTGCAGAACTGCATCTATGTAGGGCAATATTTGAGGTGTGGTTCCTTTCAATTTAAATATTATTTTACTCAAAACTGCAACACCTCTTCCTTTGTTTCCCTATTGTACATCCTTACAGGTACATCAGTCAGCATGGCATCCAGAATGGGTCATGGTTAGCTAGTGAATGGAGCTCTGCCCACAGATACCTAAGATGCAGTTTGAATTGTTTCAAAAAGCCAACAAAAAGAGCCAGTGCAGAAATACAAGATCTCTTGTGCATAAGGCCTGAGGAATCCCAAAAAATGAATCTCTGTAAGAAGCCTTCAGTGTGTATCCCCATGGAAATTATTACGTGCACTTCTTCTCTTTTGTTTACTTTTTGTTTTGTGTATGTTTCACAAATATTTTATGATTCAGGTCTTGCATTAGTCTAATGGAGAGTTTACATTTTTGAAAGCCATTTTTATTGGACATGCTTAGCGGAAAAATTACTGATAGAGAAAGCCCAAGATTCTCCTAACAAAAAGTGACAAGGGCTCTGATCCTTTGAATAGTTAAGTCTGTTGTTTCACAATCACGGCAAAAAAGTAGGACTGTTCAAACTGGAAAAATTAATTCAGAAATTGGATGTGGGTGCTGTAACTGATAAAAATACATATAGGAAAGTTTGAGTTTTACTACTAATGAGACTTGTTTCAGCTTGGCAACATGGAACTTGGGTGCTCTGCATGCAGTAGTGCACACAGGCGCAGTGGTGCTGGTTTGTTTGCCTTGGTAGATGCTGGGTGAAGGGATGCTGAAACACAGAGAAGCAAATAGGCTTGTGAGCTGCACAATAGAAAATAAAGGAAAAAGCAGAAAGAGAAATAGAGAGAACTACACCTGAGCCCATGCAGGAGGACTCACAAGAATTTATTTAAAAGGTGCTTTTGAAGTTTGTGTAAAATGACGAGGGGTGTCATTCTGATGGACAAGGGAGGTTTGGCTGTGCCTGCATGCTGAGCATAAGAGCCCAGTGTTCCTACTCAGAGGTGAGGTGATAACTTGCTTTGGGGGATATTTTTTTATAATGTTGATGCTGGCTTTTTGAGTGTTTTTCTATGCAATGTGTGTGTGTCTATGTGTGTGAGTGTGTATGATGGGAAACACGCGAGTGTGTAGTAAGAACTGTGGTTTCAGTGTATGGAATTTGCTACTGGCAAGTTATTTTAGCATTGAGTCCAAGATAAATACCAGTTAGGCTTATGTTTTTTGCATGTGCTTTTTTGTCCTGAAATGTATTAAAATTCTTCCAAAATGCGGGAAGTTGCACCTTGGATTTCACATTTTCCTTGGGGCTAATATTCCCAGTGCATATTGCTTCATTTTCTGATTCTGCTTCAATTTTTGTTGTTTAGCAAAAGGGAACCATAGAAGAAGAGGCTCCAGACAAGTGTTTGTCTTTGGTCTGGGGGCTGGCTTCCCTGACTTTCGATGCAGAATTTTCTTCTGCACTGTTCTACACACCATGGGAGTCTCTAGATCTTCTTTCCACAGTCCTGTTGTTCTGATTTATTTCTTTGGACTACAAATAGGATTAAGCAGAACAGAAGGGAACTGACTTACTGGAAGTGGCCTTGTTAGCTTCCTTAATGTACATGTAATACAAGAAACAGACTTTGAATTGAAGACACTCCACTGTGTCATTTAAAGTTATTTTCTCTCAGAGTACCTTTCCCTTTCAGGTCTTCTTTGCATGGATACTTGGAATAACACTTAATTTTTTTCCCACTGAAATTGTGTGTCAGACCCAGACGTGGGCTGTGACCCAGCTGATGCTTTTTTCCAGTTCCAGAGAACACACATGCCCGTAATAAGCACCATATTATTTCTCACATGCCATCTGACAGACTAAGTATGTGAAAAAGCAAAGGCTCTGGAAGCCCTCATGAAGAAGCACTGCAGTAGGACTGCTTAGGAAGCCATCACTTATGGGTCAGCTGGGAATCTGATTGTTATGCTGGCTTTTCCTGGGGTTTTTTGGCTTTTCTGTGGGAATTTGTGATATGTGCATCCTCGTGGGTGTTTTTCAATCCCTGGACTCTGGTCGTAGAATTATAGAATTGTTAAGGTTGGAAAACACCTCTAAGATAATCAAGTCCAACCAGTAACCGAGCACTACCATGTTCACCACCATGTCCCAAAGTGCCACATCTACACACCTTTTGAACACTTCCAGGAGTGGTGATGCCACTACCAACAGAGTATCCTATTCCAACACCTGACTACGCTGTCAGTGAAGAAATATTTCCTAGTATCCAATCTAAACCTCCTCTGGTGCAACTTGAGGCATTTTTCACTTGTCTTGTCTTCTGTTACCTGGAGAGCAGACCACCCCTATACTTTGCTACAGTCTTGCAGGTGGTTATGAGAGAGTGGTGAGGTCTCTCCTTGCCTTCCTTTACTCCAGGCTAAACAACCCCAGCTCCCTCAGCTGCAACTCACAGGACTCACAGGACCTGTGCTCCAGACCCTTCACCAGCTCCATTGCCTTTCTCTGGACACATTCCAGCTCCTCAACGTCTTGTTGAATCGAGGGGCCTAAAACTGAACACAGAGTTCGAGGTCTGGCCTCACCAGTGCTGAGTACTGGGGACAGTCACTACCCTGGTCCTGCTGGCCACACTGTTGCTGATACAGGCCAGGATGCCATTGGCCTTCTTGGCCACCTGGGCACGGCTGGCTCATGCTCAGCACCCCCAGGTCCTTTTTCTGGGGTAGCTTTCCAGCCACTCTTCCCCAGGCCAACAACCCCTTTCAAGGGGTTGCTGCGGCCAAAGGGCAGGACCCAGCACTTCCCCATGAATCACACACCACTGGCTTTGGCCCATCGATCCGACTTGTCTAGATCCCTCCACAGAGCCTTCCTACCCTCTTGCAGATCGACACTCCTACCCAGCTTGGTGTCCTCTTGGAAATGACTGGGGGCACTTGATCTCCCCTTCCAAATAATTGGTTAAATAGGACTTGGACCCAACACTGAGGCCCCAGGGGAGCCCCACCAGCAACTGGACATCAACTGGATTTAATTCCAATAACCACAAATATTTGGGCTCAGCCATTCAGCCAGTTCTGAATCCAGCAAAGGATACACTCACTCAGGCCATGAGTAACAAGCTGTTCCAGGAGAATGCTGTGGGAAATGGTGTCAAAAGCTTTATTAAAGTCCATGTAGACAACATCCACAGACCTTCCCTCTTCCATTAAGTTGGTTGCCTGGTCATAGAAGGTGATCAGACTGGTCAACAAGACCTGCCTTTCACAAACCCACACTGGCTGGGTCTGAGCCCTGGGTTATGTTGCATGTATTTTGCCATATAATGGCACTCAGGATGACCTGCTCCAGGACAGTACCCAAGGTCAGGCTAACAGGTCTGTGCTTCCCTGGATTCTTCTTCTGACCCTTCTTGCGGATAGTAAATGGGTCACATTTGGTAACTTACAGTCAACTGGATCCATTTACCAGTCAGGATTGCTGGTAAATGATGAAAAGTGGCTCTCTGAGAACTTCCACCAGTGTCCTCAGAACCCTTGGGTAGACCCCACTCAGCCCCATAGACTGTGTGCATCTAAGAGACATTTCAGGTTGTTGATCATTTCCTCCTGGGTTGTGAGGCCTTATTCTGATCCTGGTCTCCATCTTTCAGCTCAGGGGCTGAGTACCCTGAGGACAACTGTTCTTGCTATTAAAGTCTGAGTCAAAAACGTCATTAAGTACATCAGCCTCTTTTCTTAATCCTTTGTGTTTCCCTCTGCATCCAGTTAAGAATGGGGATTCTCCTTAGATCTGCCCTGTTGCTGATGTATTTGCAGAAGCATTTTTTATTTTCTTTTATGGGATAGACAGATTAGAATCTCACTGGATTTGGCCCTTTTAATTTCCTCACTGCATAACCTCACAACATCCTTCTAGTTCTCCTGAGTTGTCTGTTCCTTTTTCAAAAGGTCATAAACTTACTATTTTCCCTGAATTCCAGCCAAAGCTCTATGTTCAGCCAAACTGGTCTTCCCTGGCTGCTTGTCTTTCAGCATATGGGGACAGCTCCTGTGCTCCTGTGCTCCTGTGCTTTTAGGATTTCCTTCTTAAGCATGTCCAGCCTTCTTGACCTCCTTTGCCTTTCAGAACTGGTGTCCAAGGGAGTCTTTCAACCTAAACCTCCACCCTCCAGAAGTCCCAGGCACCAGTTCTCCTGTCCCTCCTCATACCTCTGAGAACAAAAAACTCCATACTTTCATGATTGTTGTGCCCAAGATGACCTCTAGTGATCACATCACTCACCAGACCCTCTCTGTTTGCAAACTGCAGGTGCAGGAGCTGTCGTCCCCAGTTGGCTCACACACCAGCTGTGTCAGAAAGTTCTCTGCCAAAAACTCCAGGAACCTCCTAGACTAAGGCATTGTTTGAAGGCAAGGCCTTCACAGGGGTAAGTAAAGCACTTGCAGTTCACAGAACTGAGAGAAGTAGTCTTGTTGGCAAACTTGGGTTATATTCTCTTACAAACATGCTTCAGTTGTCATTTTGTCCGCTTTGCTATTTTTTTTTTTTTTAATTTTCAATTACTCAAGAATATCCCCAAGTATAAGAGGGGCTAGTGCTCTTCTGTGTTGTAACCCAGGGCACAGGGAATGTTTATTTGTCCTGAGAAGCTGTGATCCCCAGGAGAGCACTGCTTTTAACCTTCATCCATGGAGAAAGCTTCCAAGACTTTGAGATGAATTGGAATCTGCAAGTGTGTGAAACAGTAGTATAGTTTATGACAGGGTGAAAAACGTAGAGTTTTGGGTTTTCAGTATGGAGGTAGATAGACGACAAGATGGAAGATTTTGGGAGTTGTCAGGTCTATTTCTTCTTCTTCATCTACTCCATTTTCTGCAGTGTTGGTAGCACAGAGTGATTGGTTAGAAAGAGCCACAATGCAGATGTTGCGCGGACGGATAAATAAATAGTTACTAGTAGAAAGATAGAAATTAAATATGTTCTAAGAGTTAATTAGACATAATAGTTTTAAAAGACCTTGAACTTGTGTGTCTTGTGACTTTTGGTGGCTTCTTTTTGTACACTAAGTCTGGTATGTACACAGTGTGCTGAACTTTTGATAAGAGAAAAAATAACAACCTGAAGACTGAAAAAACCAAAAGTCCCGTTCATCTCTCAATCCTGGCACAGAATTTTTTAGAGGTCTCCCCATCAGGGGTTCCACAGGGGGATTTCCACAGTTTTAGATCCTTTTCTTCTAAAATTCTGCTACAACACAACCAGCAACAAGGAAGAATGCAATGTATTTTTTTTCTTCTGTTTTTCCTACAAGTAGATTATTTTTTTCAAGATCAAATCTGTAATTTTTAGTGTTTTTTTAAAAAATAAAAATTATTTAAAAGGCAAGTAGGATTTTGTGATTGGCTATATATTGACCATAACCTTATTAAGAATACACAGGAAATAGATATTATTTAACTTCATAACTTCTGCATGCAAATTCATAGATACAAATCTATGATCAAAGAACCTTTCTTATCAAGATAGCATCTCAAATATTTGTTTCTAAAAAGTTTTTATAACAAAGCACTTTTTAAAAATAAGCAGGGAAGAGCCACAATAAAAAAGACTGTCACTGTATAACTGAAGCAAGTGAAAAGGGGATTCTGCCTTCCTACAAGTTCCTTCTGGCTTTGGTTTATCCTGTGGCCCTCTTCAGTATAATACAATTTTATTTAGGCATCAAAAGAGGTTACTAAATTTTCAGAAGTGCTGAGAGCTCAGCTATGGTTTCTCTGTTGGACGGATGCTGGCCCCTTTTTTTTCACCCTACAGAGGTAGGAAAGAGCTATCAAAGCTTTTTTCACTTTTATTTCTTGCTATACTTTGTTCCAAAGGAAGTGGGTTCTGGAAACATTCCCCATTGTAAATCATGGCTTAAATTCGATACTTGGTCATCTGTTTAACTGCTGCTTTGTTTTCAGATTTGCACCCAGTGCTGCATCATTGTGAGAAGAGAGAGTACTGTATTGTCACTTGAAGATATATGAAAATCATAATGGATAGTGTAATCTACAGTAAAATTACAGTAATAAATTGTCAGGAAAATACTGATATTAAAGAGTCCTTTGTGCTTCAAAATTAAAAGTGGCTGCACATTCTATTTATTGTGTTCCATGAATATTTTCCCATTCTTTTATGATTATACCTTACACTATCTGATAAAATCTAAGCCTTTCATCCACCAGGGATGCTCCATATTCCAGCAGGCCTTTGATCCAATATGACTGTCTTAAATGGCACTATAGGGTCAGAGCATTTTCACCAGAGCTTTTTGAGCTGCGGCATATTTCATTAGGGAATCCTTTTATTAAGACTTCTTCTACTACTGTAATGGAAAACATAGATTTGTAATTTGCCCATTTCAGGATACTAAACAAAAAATATGCCATCATTATCAGCGTAGTTACCTCAGTGCTTTCAGAGATTAACTTGTTATCATTACATTTTTCTAAATGGCTTATTGATTCTTTAATACAAACAGACTTTGAGTGGCCATGAAGTAGAAAATTAATAAACAGAAAAATTGTGTAATCCTTTAGACTAATTAATAAATGTGTGACTCTAAGCTTCATACAATTAAATTTTATTTAAATTCTCTCCTGTATCTTTATCAGGGTTTAAATTCCCTTGTGCACTTCCATGGAAGGAAAGTTCCATGTTTAGTAACTCAGGAGGAGGCATTGAGGAAGGATTTTTCTTTAACTAGTTGAGATGAGATAAACTGAAGTGAATGTAGAAATATGATACACAGAATTTACTGTGCATGCATACATGCAAAGAATTTAGATCAGGTATTCTGGTCAGGTATCTACTTCATGATCTTCATACATGTCTCAAAACATGTTGCTGAAAACAGATGTTCACTGGGTCAGCAGGAACACAGCCATGATACCAGTCTTCTTCAAATACCCTCTGATAAAAATGGCATGTCTAGGTACATGCCCATTTAAGCAGTTTGTCGTAGCCTGGGAACAATGATGTACAGCACTCCATGGCTGTACACCAAAATTTGAAACTGCATGATGTTTGCAAGTGGCTGAAGGAAGACATTGCTTCTATGAAATGTGCAACTTTGTATGCTGCTGTGTAGAATAATTTATACACATTCAAGAAGTTTATGCAAAAGCATCTTTGTTAGGTTCTCTCTAAACCTAGTGTTACAGTACATGAGATTAAATGAAGAGGAAAACTCCAGGAATAAATAAAAGGATATCTGCAATCCTATTAAAGAGAATGCATTGCCTTCCCCATAAAATAAATGTATACTACCTTCAATAACTCATCTTTCTAAAGAATAAAATGCATCCAAATAGTTGTTCTGGGAATTGTCAGTAGTGGTTCTGGCATAGCAGTAAAACATTGTAACTTTGGGTATAGATTCATTTAATCTTTTGTGGAATCTGAACACTATCACGTGAACATCCCCTATGTCAATTGGCTTGACTTCAGATTTGTGAACAGAATTCAGTTGCTTACTTGGATCTGCGAATTCTGAGTGTTGCAGCAGTGGCTGTATCTTTTTTATTAAAATACAGAAATTTGTGGTTGTTTCTGGTTCCCAGTGTTCTCTTTTGGACCTCCATGCTGCTTATATGTATTCACTTACGTTTTTCACTTAGATATTACTTGCATTTGCTCTGATTTTCCCCTTCTTTTCACATAAGAAAACAGAGACACTTGAGTTAGGTCTTCTAAACGGGCGTCAGATAATGTAGAAATATAAATGATAAAGTACACAGCCCCAAGAAATTTTCCTTTTATTTTGATGCAACCTATTCTATTCAAGAAAAATAACCTTTCTACCCAGATGAGTGATATCTAAGTATCCTCACAAGGAAAAAAGTCTGTTAATATGAAGAGAACAAACTCATGGAACAACCCAGTGGGGGAAAAAAAAAATTTCAAAGGTTTGGGAGGCTTTTTGTTTTTTTCCAAGTATTTGTCCACAAGAAGATGAGCTGCATTTTAAAGCCTGGGGCAAATATTTTGCCAGTATATCCTGAATATCTGATATGGATTTCAGGACTGAAGCTATCCATTTGGTGAGAAATTTTTGTTCAGGATAACGTGCAATATGCTGGACAATCAGATACTGCTAAATTCGGTTATACATCTGGGGTGCTGATAACTGTGTTTTGGAATAGTGGTTTTATTATTAATTGCCTGGTTGAAAGACTTAAACCATTTGGTGCTTGGACACATTGGAATCCTTTAAGTAAATAGTTTAGTCTTGGCATCCTTTCACTGTAACTGCTGCAACTTATCCAGTTAATGTTGAAGGGGTGGATGTTTCATCTCGAAGCATATTTAGAAGGACAAAATTTGATTTTATACACACTGTCTCTTACACTAAAAGCACAGATTTTCAAACACTGTATAAAAGTCCATAATTCATGCCCAGCCACAGGCAGGATTTGCAACTATTTCACCCTAAGTTGGGAAAGCACCTTTTTCTTTGTTGGAGAAGCCTGCATTTCTTAGACTGCCTTGAATTCAGGTTAGGAGTCTGACATCACAAGCTGCATTCAAATATTGCTATCAGAATTTGGTGACAGAGAAAGAAAATTTGCATTTAAACAGGTAGTACAGTCATGTACTAAGCATACTCCTACATGAATAACAACATATTAAAATAAAAATACTCAAGCTATAATCCTGCAAATCTTTACTAAATGCTTAAGGAGTGTAACTCCTAAGGACTCCTAAAACTAAGCAGACATGTAACTATTTGCAGGATTTGTGCCTTAGGACTTTTCTCTATCCTATGAAGCTCCATGAAGGTCAAGTCTGGGACATTTAAAAGCCTTGTTGAGGTGTTGAAATATTTTTGAAAGTAGAAGATACTCATATGTCAGTGGAAATTATTTAAAAATAGGATGGAACACCTATCAGGATCTGTATGTGTATCTATGTGTACGGAAGCTAGCAAGTAACTATAGGTGCACTTCAGCAGAAAAAATACAAGATTTTATAGTGCAACAGGACATCAACAGGATTCCTGGAATCACCTTTTATTCTACAGTTCTCAGTACCTTAAGAAAATAATTAGTTTCACTGCTGCAATATAGTTTGCCCAGTAAAACTTTAGAAACTTCCCCATCTACTGATAGGAACCCAACAGTGGCTGAGAGGGATGTGTGGATACTTAGATTTGTCTTATCAAAAGTGGTTAAATCAAATCCCAAAGCCCTGCTGCTTCTCTCTAAATGTAATCACCCAGGGAGTTAAACTCTTGTGAAATAAAAGTCTGCCATTTGACAAGATCAGGACTGGTTTTATGTACTGATAAAGGTCACAAAACTTCAGGTACACCATTTCACTTTGAGAAAAGTCAGTACTGAGGTAAAACCTGCAAATATTAGAGAGCTGGCAACATAAAAGGCTTTATCTGTACCTGGACTTGTTTGTATTATCACAGTACAAACACATTATAGGCACTAAAAAGTAATGTTTTTTTACTAAACATACAGAATGTCTTTTTTTTTTCTGCAGCAGCAATAGCATTTTTTCAGTAACAGTGTCTTTACTGTGTTTTGTTTTTTAAAATCTGAATATTACAATGATATAAACCCATGTGCAGATGACTGTTCTGAAAGATATCTGACCTATCAGATACATGAGTTTCAAGATTTATTTTGTAGAGCTTAAATCAACTGATGGTTTATTACTAACCGTGCCCATCTTCACTTCTGAGCAGTAATAATTCCACTGAATGCTCCTATTCCATTCCAGCAAATCAATTCCAAATGTATTTTCTTGACTTCATCTTTTGCTACTGCACTGTCTCCCCAGAAGATGTTTTAAATGGAACTATTTATTATATATAGGCTCTTGTTAAAGACTGTAAAACGCTGCCTGTGTTAAATTTTCATTTTGGCCTGCTGGCCAGCTGGTATTCTGAATAATCCTGTCTTTGTGCAAACACACTAGATACTTAGGAGCAGATGAAGTACTTATTTCTTGGGGAATAAATGCTCATATCAGAGACTTTGTTTCCCTGGTAGGCAAAAAAGATGGTATGTTTGCCAGCAGATGTGAAAGGCTAATCAGATAAACTGATATGAAATTTGCCAGAGTGCTACACTTCCATTTTTCATAATAAGGATAATTAAAACTGTATGACTGGAATGCTGAGAGGCGACTTAAATAATTGACTGGTTAATGTTAAGAAGGTGTAAATTCTCCAGAAAAGCCCTGTGCATACCAGCTGAAAATGCAACTCATGAAATAAATCCATCTGCCTACATTTGTTTTAACAGTAATACTGACCTTGGAGCAAGGTATTTCCGAAGGATTTTTAATGACCAGCTGGAGTTAATAGCCTCTGGCTGTACCTCAGGCTTTAAACTTAGCCTAGCAAGCCATTAATTCCTAGGAAATGCTCTGTTCCTTGGTTGTTACTGCCTAACAGCATGACAACCTAGACTGTAAAGAGCTCTTAGCAGAGAAAATTGTATTCTTAAATGCACATAGAACCTTCCTTCAGAAAAAACTCCAAACTATTTAAAAGTGAGCGTTTTAAAAAAGAAGGTAAGCAGAAATTATTATATTGCTGGGAAAATGGTCTTTTATAATGGACAGGTCTAATCAGATGCAAATTCCCAGTATGTCTCTGAGAAAATAGACACCCTTAGGGCTGTGTCATTGCTCACTGCTGGTGTTTCTGTCTGTAGGCTAGGGAAGCATCAGCATTACCCTCTTCTACTGCTGGCTATTGGCCAACACAGTCTGAGTTTTGTGGACATTTATATGTCTTCTGGGGAAATACATCAAATGTCTGCAAATGTCTGTCACCAGAGAACCAGAACGGCAGGGGAAAAAAAAGTAAGTTGTTTGTGATTAAGTAATTTTGTGTATTTACAACATCTAATACATCTAAGGCAAAAGACCCTTATCTGCAGTGATTGCTTGCTGCAAGTGAGGAAAATGTGATTACTGAAAAGGATGGGCCAAACAAAATAATTTTTGATTGCTGTCATGTCTTCAAAAACATATGCGATGACATTAGTAAGTATGATATTAGAAGTCTGAAGAGTCAGACTCAGTGACTGATAAACCAGAGGAAGCACCTCTCTGGAAGCCAGATTTTCTAGCTTACTCTCTAACACTAGTGTGGTCAGAGTGGCACGTTCAGGCCATTTCCCATTCAAGCACAAGCATTAGTGGGGTGCCAAGGAATTTAGTCCTGATGCTGAGAAACTGTAAGCTCATGTTGAACAGCATCCACATCACTTGCATTTGCCAAGTACTCTGCCTAGCCTTAAGCACAGGACCTTAGGCTTTGCCAGGCCATTAGAAAAGGCTGTGCAGAAGGCTTTGCTAGGTATGCAGCTACACTACACAGAAACACAGAGCTTCTAGAGCCTGAAATTTATTTGTAACAACCCACTGTTAAACCCGTCTGTTTCAAATTTGTGCATGAGAGGAGACTAATACTACAGATTTGTAACAGTGCTAAAGATGATATGATAAATACCTTTTGTCACATGTTGGTTAAGGAATTTTATAATGTGGATATGAATAAAAACCAGTGATGAGCATAAAACCACTAGAGAAATCAACCTCAAAAGAAAAAAACCTCAACAGAAAAAAACCCCAGTGGTCTTCTGATAGAGAATAATTTGCAGCATTGATCTTTTAAATTTTATCATCATTTGTAACTGGTCTAGTATGAATTTTGTAGGTTTAACATGGTTACAAGTTCTCTGAACAAGCACTAATACATTTTATTATAATTTTAAATAGAGTGCTGCTGAGGCTAGCAAAATGACAGAGATCTGTTTTTCATTTGTTGTAGACTTTCTGAAAGGACCTCTTGTGCTTTATCCCTGTTGTTTCTTAATTAGGTTCTCTTTATCCCACGACAAACACTATTATTTAGTAAAGTGTATTATTTATCTATATCCCATATGACACTATTATTCAGACACAGATCATACGTGTTTTCAGTTCCATTCATGCACTGGCACAGCTTGGAGCAGCACTAAATCATGTCCATTTCTAATTCTTCTAAGTGGTACAGAGCAGCCATAACTGAACAGAGTGTCTGGAAAAGTATGAATCATCAGGATGTCAGCAGTGCAAGGGCAGCTCTGACAAAAGATGCACAACGTCTTGCTGATGGAGTTTTTGCTCCACTCTCCTTACACCTTGAGAAAAAAACTAGACAGGGCCAAGCTCCCTATCTTCTCATCCTTTTGGTCATCTGTTCCCATGTACAGCTTGGCTCTCACCCTGTGGCATAGAGAAGGATTTTTGAGAGGTAGTAAGTAATGCCACAGGCCCCACATAGGTTTTGTATATTGAGGACACTGGAAACATTGAAAATAGGTAATGTCTCCCTAAATAATTTAGTTACTTGTTTTAGATGTTGCATTTCACATGTTGTAATGTATAGCCACATATGATCATGTTTAGAACACTTCACTGCTGCATCCCACATCACAGAATCATAGAATAAGCTGAGTTGGAAGGGACCCACAAGGATCACCGAGTCCAAATCTTGGCCTTACACAGCACCATCCCCAAGTCACACCATGTGCCTGAGAACATTGTCCTAATGCTCTAGAACTCTGCCAGGCTGGTGCTGTGACCACTTCCCTGGGGATCCTGTTCTAGTGCCCAACCATCCTCTGGGGAAAGAACCTTTCTCTAATGTCCTACCTAAATATCCCCTGGCACATCTTCAGGCCATTACCGGGGTTCTGTCACTGCACACCACAGAGTAGAGATCAGTGCCTGTCTCTTCACTTCCTCTCATGAGGAAGTTTTAACTGCAGTGAGGGCTGTCCTCAGTCTCCTCTTCGTGCTGAACAGACCAAGTGATCTCAGCCACCCACACAGATTCCCCCAAAGGCCCTTCACCATCCTTATGACCCTCCTCTGGATGCTCTCTAACCGTTTAATGTCTTTTCTATATTGTGGTGTCCAAACCCAGTAAGTACACTAAGAAACCACACAGAAAGCTTTTTGCATTCGAGGTACTTGCCCAGTGTCACTTAAAGTTTCCTTCTCAATTACTAAAGTTACTGATGCTTTAATTTTTTTTTCTTTACATTATGGCCTTATAGTATTTAGTTAGTCCTTGGAAAAGGCAAGGATTTATGACTTCTTAGAGGCCACAAACCCAAATAATAAAGATGCAGAGCAACCAGGCTTCTTTAGTCCTATCATTGGAGTGTACTTTTTTATTTATAATAATTATTATACTTGCTTTTTAAATCATATTCCTTAGTCCCCATTTCTACAACATTTTACAATGCCAGTATCACGTTACTCATTTACTAGATGGAGAAAAACAGCCACTTAGAGGAAGCGAATTCAGCTACATATCATGTTTGATATCACATTATTTCATGACAAAAACTATTTTGTGAGATCAAATACGGAAGAACCTCTAATGGTATTGTAGCTGCTGTCAGAGACTTTTTATGTCCTATGAAATGAAAGAAATATGTAAAGGTAAGAAAATACATACTTAAATCTCAGGCTTGAGCTAAAGCTCTTAAGCAAACTTCAGGGCACACCTCTGAGATAACATGGAAAATAAGGAATGTGACTGTGAGTACAAGAGAAACAGGGGGATGCAACTGTTTCCAAAATTAATAAAAATTTTATGGAGCAACAAGCTCTATGCCTTAACCTTAGGATTGTATGAACAGCTCTATGAGCTTTTGGGCTCCTACTTTGTGATTTTTAATACATTAAGATTTATTTTATAGGTGACAATAACTTCACATTTTGACATTCAGATATGGATTAATTCAACACTATTTAAAAATATGTATTTATTTGTAGTTTACAGATACATACTCAGTCTTTTCATCAACATAATGCAATATTTATTTTGCTATTTCATTTTGCATGATGCATTTGTGTATATACCTTCATTTATAGAGGTATTCGAAAAAATGTTTTCCAGCCAGGCTTTATGTGGTCTGTACAAAGCTGTATAAAGCTCTTTTGAACAGTATGAATTATATTAATGTGACTATCAGCTGTGAATAAGATTCGGTGTATTAGATTATAGATCATTTAAAGGTGACCCAATGTAGGTATTCAGTTAATGACACAAGAAATTAAGGGAACAAAGGAACACTGTATTAATGAGAGAATGATGGAAAACAAATTGCTATTTCATCGGAGATGTCACAAGGAAGGGATTAAATCTGAAGATAAACAAGGTTAAAGAAAGGTTAATACCAATAAAGGAAGAATGATTGCTAAAATAACTGAAAGGATATTTATGAAAGAGTGCATTCCACAGACTTGCAAATATGAGTACAGCAGGCAAAGGAGTGTGGATGACAAACTGTTTAAAGAAGGAATGAAGGCAATGGAATACTAGAGTTATACTTCCTTTGGGAGGTCAAAAAGCATTGCAGTGTCTAACAGGCTAAATGAAGGAATGAGAAAGACAAGGTTTTAAGTACTGTATAGAGACTGTGGGGGGAAAATTTGCAATCCACAACTGCTGTTCTTATTTTCTGTCATAGAGCTGTTTCAGCCACTTTTTGATTAACACTGGAATGATTCTACAGACTTCTCTATACTATTTTGGTAGCTACTTTAGGCAAGCTACTCAATAGTGGAGATCTTTTCAATTTTGAAGGGATCCCAACTGAGACTTTTTTTTTGTTCTATGAGGCAGTGGTCTGCAATACTGAAAACGTAATTTGTAAAGGCTTAAAGGCTATGGTCGTAGACTGGCCTATGCTGCCGTGAACAAATGATCATATACAACATTCAGCAAACACAGAAAAATGCAAACCATAAAGATGAGTTTTTCAAACTGGTTAGCTAACAAGGCCTGAATGAGATCAGTTTAAAACCAAAAAGAAGCATCTTCTCACTGTCTCTCCATTCAGCCCTCTTTTCTTATGTTCTACGGCTTTTTTTTTTTAATAGCGAAGTCATCATGAGGAGTACTATGATGCAAATCCATGTATTGAGTAAATATTGGTAATTTCTTCACTTTCATCTGATGCATAACATTTTTGTTTACATGTGGGATTTGTTTGGTTTTGATGGAGACATAGGCTTGGATAAGCTTATAGATGAAGAAACAGTCTCTCGTTTCAAGCAAAACTATGTTAGTATGGCAACTGTGCTTCCATTTTTAACAAAAGCATTTAATCCATATAATAAAAGTCAGTTATAGAGAAATGTATTCACTTAAAGGCTTTTGTTTCCTCCTTTTATTCTTACACTTGTCTTATACTGCATGGACAATTACTATCTTGATGCATTTTTAGTACATTTCTAGTACATTTAGTAAATTTCTGTATTTAATGGAATTAGAACTTAAAAGTCATTTTGCTTGCAGTGTTTTACAGTGTTTTGGGCTTGTTTGGAATTTCAGTTTCAAGTAGTGACCAGCTCTCTCATACTTTTAAACTGTGAAGAAAAATGAATTCATTGAGATTTACTTGCTTAATTTGAAAATTCATCTGTAGTAATCAGGTTTGCAAAGGAAAAAGCTAAAGACTTTCAGTGTGTGATATCTTTGAGTTCACTGATTTACTTTATGATAGTAACATTATTTTGTAAGACTTAATGCTTCATAACTTACAATGAGGTGGAGTAATGGAATTTATGAAAGAATATGAAGTTTTGTAGCTGCATACCAATTCTCAACAGGCAGTTTCCCATATCTCCAACCTTCTGAAAATTGGTTCAAGTACGATCTTTATCACATTTTGCTGACTTTTTATTACGGCTCCTGCTTGCTGCCAGCAAAAACAGTATTTCCCCTTTTATCATCTTAAATTTCAGTTAAACCGCACAGGTTCTAGAATGTGTAAATAACTCTTTTAGTTAAGGAGAGTATTTTATATAAAGCAGGAAGGAATATAGTCACACACATGAAACTGAAATGCTCACTGGAATATTCCATACTGTTAATAGTTGTCAGTAAGAGAACAAGTCATGGCAAAGTCACTAACTTTCCATCCTGTAGCAAGTATTTCATGCATCTTCTGTATATGTTACAGCAACTTTTTAGAATATCAATAGGGAATACTACAGAAATTACTAAGTGCTCTGCTTCAATGTACTGCCCTTCTTCTGTGGAACAAACTTTGGAAATGCTCTCCAGTATTCAAGGGTTCAGCAGAACACAACAGGAGGAGGAAGTCATGGAAGATTTTTAAAATTTTTTATTGTCTCAGTGTCTTGGGAATAACTGATGTAACTCATGTTTTCTTTGTATAGCACCTGCTGTGAGTGCAGACAGGTACAGGAAAAGGATTTATTTTCAGGATTATTTTCCACAAGAAAATTTATAAACTATAGATAAAAACATAATTACTGACCTAAACAGATCAGCTTCTCTAATAATATTTTGGAAATATATATAATAAGATGAATTATGAAAATCTTGACTGTGCCAAGATTAGCTCAGTGACTGATACATGGTACAATTTCCAAATTTTATCCTTGTGACCATGTTTTATACCAGTCACAGAAATAGCAGACCTGCCTTAACAGAAGGTAAGGGAGCTCCAAGGATAACTCCTCAAATCTGGTTTAAAGAACATTCAACAGCACTGGTCAATTCTGGGCCAATTTTTTTGAATCCTATAGCAGGTCCCCAGCTAAAGACTTAACAGTGTTTGCATTAAGAAGAAACCAAACATATTCATCTATCACTTGGGATACAGAACACAGAAAAAGTTCTTGTCTTGCCTGAGAGTAAGTAAACATTCCCAGGACATCAAATCAACAGGAACTACATTCCAAATCAACAAAAAAAGAGGAAAGATAAAATTATTCTAGTGTGAACATACTGACTGTGTGGCATGCACTGTTCACAAAGTTCACCAACAGGATTTGCAGACTTTGATACCTCCAAGGAGCAAACTCCCTTCTCCTTACTGAAGACAGCTTCTTTGATGGAAAAGCACCAGCAACCATGAAATTATACTGCGAATCAAATGGGAGATATGGGAGAAAATGAACACCTGAACTCACAGAAGTTAAAATGCCTAACTATTCGGCTAACAGCCGCTCAAAGTACAGTATTTTAGTGGATAAATTTTCACATATATAATCAGTATTTAGAAATGCCACATCTGCCTATTCAGAAATCCCTTACTGTGGCTAAAACAAACAGCAATACACTAATATGTATTGGTGACTTGTTACACACTGTGGTCTTCTCTGGGAATCTCTTTAATATGATTTCAGCTTTGCTTGCCACTGCGGTGGTCATGTAGTTCCCATCCCATCTGTGAAGGACAACAATATGGCTGCAGCATTTACCTTAGCTCCTTGTTATCTTTGTTTTCTCTGTACCAACCATTCTGAGCTAGCCGCAGATCTACATGAAGGTATATACTCAGTTAAGGGGTCTGGGGGCATTTTCCTTGGTACTTGTCTGTTGCTTAGAGCAGTATGTCCTCTGTAGCTAATTGTTGTGATGTGCATAAAATATATTATGTATGTGGTAGTCATGTGCATTAATAATTATATTTACCTTGCACCTTTGTGCGCCTCACCTGCAGTTCATCCCATCAGTCTACCTCCCCCAGCATTTATGCTAACATTCCAAACTTCTGAAAAGCTTAAAAGAGCTGGGACTTTTCTTTTTTTTCCCCCTCTCTTCCTTTTTCCCCCTCAAACTTGCCAAATATACATTTCTTTCTCTTCCCATAACAGAGGACTTTTTTCCTACAAAATTAATACTGGCCAAAAGATCAAATGTAGATATTTTACTCTGAACCGAAGTATAGTATCTGCTGTGTCTCATCAAAGTGCAAGGCTTAATGAGGGGCTTTGGCAACATACCTTGGGCAAGAGGAGATTGCTAGGGTTCTCAGAGAGCAGCCAGGAATTCTCTGGTATGTGGAATATCCTTTCTGAAATATTCAGGACTTGAAGTAATGGAATTTTTATTTGTAGCAGTACTATTTCTGGCGACTTTATAGTTTCAAATATTATTTGTACATGTCAGAGATTTACTATTAGTAATACTCTAAGGCAGCTGTATTAGCTCTATATGTAGTAGTATCTGTTATTAAAGATCAAGGTTAAAGAAATAGTTCCTATGACCATTTTTTTAACCTCAAATGTTTTGCATTTATTAAAAGTGGGAGTGGAAACCTCCATACAGACTGTCTGAAGTAACATAACATTTGTATTGGCATTGATCTGATTTGTACTACCTATTTCATTATTCATATCATTGCCACTTATTTTTTGACTATTTAATATGAGGGTCCTTTGTAGGTAATATTACCAAGGGTTCTTTCTACCTACTGGAGTTTATTCATATTAGTAATTTACTTTCATATTTGTTTTTTGTTTGCTCATATTTTTACATATTTATCTATTATATCCTTTCCCTTTATTTCCTTAAATGCTCTAGTTTGGCTTGTTTTAAAATTCTGGTGTTTATTTTAACAGCTCCTATTATATTACAGTGATCTTTAGCCATACGTTCAGGTGTGCATGAGATCTTTTTGTGCGGTTGGCTTGTTGAGCAGCAACAAAATTGTGTAAGTTGACGGTGTATGCATCAAGCTGATTAACAAAGGCAGCTTTTTGCTATCTGACTATGGGACAGAAATACACTTTGGACAACTCTGGAATATGGTCAGCCAGGAACATGAAAAATGATGTTATCAAACTTCTTCCACTCAAGCTTCTTCCAGTGTACCAGAATCATAAAAAGTGTCATGAATGAAACAACTAATAATGCTGACATTTAAGAAAGCATTAACACAATTCATGGTAGAAAACAAATACAAATTCTTCCATGTTTTCACTTGACAAAAAATAGGAGTAGAATGATTAAAAGAGTTGCATGAGTTATGAACTGGACTCACTGTGTGAATATGGGCATTACATACAAAGCTCCAAGTTGTGGTCTGCAAATGTGTTGGACGTATGGGAAATATTCCTGACAGTTTGTCTTGATGGATTGCCTGATGACCAGTTGCTGTTTCCCAAGAAAGAACTTCGAAGTTTTTACAAACAAGCCTTTAATTCATAAGGTGTTTCTGATTTGATAGGATGAAATGGAAAAAGTAATTCAAGTAATGCACGGGGATTTCACTATATGGATAGGTTGAATTTGCTTTTGTACTGATAGGAATGTCTCATTTCATAGAAAATTGAAAGCAGTGGTGATCAAAAAAGAGGCAACCTGTAAAAACAAAAAAAAAAAGAATGCAAGAATACGAAAGCTGAATGGGAGTAAGGAGTTTGAACATCAGCTGGTCTTATAAAATTGAGAAAAGAGAAATAGCAACTTTAACTTCAGGTGCCATGGTTGTCATATGTTCAAGCAAACTTTAAATCTTGAATACAAGTCTAATACAAACTAGCCTATAATTCAGACTAATGATGTAATTGTAATTTAATTTAAAATCCATATGAAAAGTAACAATTCAACCTAGGCTAAAGACAGAGAGTATTTTGCCTTAGTAACTTTGTTCTTTCTTTTTTTCTGTTTTGTTTTTCCACAGGTAGGAATGCAATGAGTGCTTGACAATCCAGTTGCTTCATGGAAGAAATAAGGACAAGGTGGTGTAAGAATACATATTTGGAGGAAGATGCTAGGAAACAGAGAATTCTGTGTGCTGATGGCTTCTCAAAAAAAAAAAAAAAAGGTGGAAATATAGTAGCAACTTCCCACCAGCTCTATTTTTCAAACAGTGAACACAGAAGTAAAACCAGGCAGGAGTGAAAGAACTACCAGGGTAAACAGGAGAAGGAGCTGAGTAGATGAGCTGAAGAGGAAGAATGGGAAGAACAGAATTAAATACGACTGTGCAAGTAGGCTAGAGAGTAATGAGCAAAAATGCACCAAGTAGTCAGGTTGTGTAGCATTGGTATTTTCAGCAGGACTGCTTTGAGGACCAGTGTCAGACTACAAGTCTTGGTAGTTTTATTCCTGATGCTTTATAACAAACTGAGGGACAGCACAGTTCACCCTGTCTGTATTTCTCATTTTGGCACCAACACGAATTTCAGTAAATTGCATATTTATTTCCAGCCCTAAGTTTATTCAAAGCAAAATTTCTTATTTACTCTATGTCTGTACTCATACTGATAACATTTTGTTCACAGGGACACAAGGACCTTCTGTGTTCAGAAAACTGAAAAGAAGCAAAAGTTTAACATGTTTTGCACTTAGTCTTACCACAAGTGGTAAAGCTGAAGGGTTTTTTTCATTCATGGTCAAAGGACAAAGACTGTGGGCAGCCACCTTGGCCTGTCCACTGCCAGAATTCAGTGCACGCCGGCCGAGAAGACACAACCCAGGCTGGAGCCGCCATGTCCCTGTCACTTTGGTTTCCCTGGGCTGCACACGCAGGGTCAGACTGGCTTTGCCCGTGTCACTGGTTTTCAGCGTGTGTTTCAGACTGGCTTTGCCCGTGTCACTGGTTTTCAGCGTGTGTTTCAGACTGGCTTTGCCCGTGTCACTGGTTTTCAGCGTGTGTTTCAGTGTGCCCGGTGAGTTTCCAGCGTGAGGGCAACAGAGGCGCCTCAGTTTCGCTAGGGACCCCGGGAGTGCACAGGCCCCGAAGACCCACAGGGTTTCTGCCACAGCTCTGCCTCTTGATGTCCCGTGTTTGAGTCAGGACGCCAAGTGTGTGTCGCTGGGGCAGACTGAATCACAGACTCAGAATCAAAGAACCACAAAGTATCCTGAGTTGGAAGGGACCTGCAAGGACCATGGAAATCCAACTCCTGGCCCTGCGCAGGACATCCGCAAGAGTCAAACCACGTGCCTAAGAGCCTTATCCAAACGCTTCTTTAACTCAGACAGGGTTAGTACCGGGAGGCCAATTCCACGGCCAGCCACGCTCTCCCTGCGTTTAGAGCCTCCTCCCAAGCCCCGGCCCAAAGCCGACGGGCGCTGCCCCTGGGTCACCAGGGGACGGGCGGCCCCGCCCCGCCCCTCCGCGCAGGCGCGGCGCGGGGCAGCGGGGCCGCGCGCGCGAAAACTCCAATGGTGCGGGGCGGCGGGCGCGGTAAGCGGCGGGAGCGAGGGGCGGCACGGAGCGGGCGCGGGGAGCTCCGGCGGGACCTGCCCAGCCCCTGAAGGGAGCGGCGGCTTCTCGCCCGTCCTGCCCCCGCTGGCTGCGCCGCGGTGGTCGCGGGCCGGGGGCTGTGGTGGCGGGAAGGGGATGCGCTAGTGCGGATCATCCGCCGGGCTCCGTGCCCTCCCCTTCCTCCCTCCCCGGGAGCTGGCGGCGACGAGCGCGCCGGGGAAGGGATGACATGGGCAGCGAGACGGCGGGCCGGCCCTCCCTGAGGCTTGCAGGTCGGCAGAGGAAGGCGGCCGTGGCGGTGGGGCCGGGCCTGCGCTGTGTCCCGAGCGCTGTGCGTGCCCGCGGGCCCCGTCCAGCCTGGCCTTCTGCCCTCCCAGGGATGAGGCATCCCCAGTTTCTCTGGGCAGCTTGTGCCAGTGCCTCACCACTCTCTGGGTGAAAAGTTTCTCCCTAACATTTAGCCTAAACTTACTCTGTCTAAGGCCGTTTTGTCCTATCACTACACGCCCCTGTAACAAGTCCATGTCCAGCCAGCCTTCTTGTACTCCCCGTGTAGCTGCTGTCCTGGTACTGAAAACATCTGCAAAGAGAGACGTCAACATCTGTCTGGCTATTCCCCCTCCTTCTGGGGAGGAAACAGAGTGACAAAAGGTCATTTTGTGATATATGTGCAAGACCTGCGCAGCAGTAATACACGGCTACCTTCCTAAATGGTTGGTAGAGGGAGGGGGTTTGTTTCTGGTTCAGCAGACTTTGCCAACCTTTGTACTGTGAAATCTGGCACAGACATCTGCTGTGGTGGAGGAACTTCTAGAGTTCCTCTAATGATGAGCAGGCTTTTAGGGAATACCGTCAGAAAATGTAGCTGGCCTTTTATTTAAACTAAAGATTAGGGAAGACAGATGTCCCATAAGTGCTGGGAGAATTTGACATTTTAAGTTTTGGGTTTGGTTCACAAATGTAGGTAATTAAATTTCCACTCCTCTCAAAAATTTTCCGAATGGCCATTTTTCATGTGGGAAGATAACTGAAACAACTAAAATGGCATAATGCGCTTTCCCTCAGAGTGAAGAATCCTTTAGGTAAAAGTACTATGATATAACAAAGTAGTGATGGACTTTTGAAAACCAGGAGAACCTTCAGAATTTGGGATTTTTTTCTGATATGTAATTAAAGGATCTGAAGCTGTCCCCCATCTCTTTTGTGAAAAGAAGGCTTTATTGTCTGCGCCCAATAAATTAATTCAGTTTATGTTCTGAGTTACATGTGTTACTTGCTCCATTGTTTGGGTTTATGCTCATCTCCCCTTCTTAGCCCAAGACTGAAAAGTTGTGTTGTAAGAATTGATCACCGTATGGTATTTGAAGCAGGGGTGGAGACCTGGAAGGCCCAGCGCGAGGCGCTGCCAAATCCATGGAAGCCTGTTGGGTGTGGCGCTGCTGGGGCCGGTGCTCACTGCTGCCGCCTCCTGGGCCCCTCCGCCGGGGCTTGACTCCAGAGAACATGGCGCTGGGAAAACCCGAGTCGGAAATGGAGCCCGGAGGTTATCTTCTCGCTTACAAGCATGGATCCAGTTTTGGGAATAACTTCTGTGCCTTTTATCTTTGTATTCTCAGGAAGTGAGATGTGTGTGATTCTTCCTCTCCATGTCTTTGGCTACTAAAGATTGAACATGGTAATTTTAACCAAGTTTGAAAGCAGGCTAAAGGTGTTATGGTGATTTTATTCATATATGTATGTTCTAAAATTTGAAGGGAGGGTCAAAAGAAAGACTGCTGTTCTCCATGTTGTTGGCCAGGAGTCCTCCAGGACTGGATAACCTCCCTTACAAAGACAGGCAAAGAAATTTGGGACTGTTCAGCTTGAAGAAGGGAAAGTTGTGTAGAGAACTCATAGCTGCGTTCCAATATCTGAAGGAGGCCTACAGGGACGCTGGAGAGGGATTCTTCGTTAGGAACTGTAGTGGTAAGGCAAGGGGCAAAGGGTTCAAACTGAAAGAGGGGAACTTTGGGTTGTGTATTAGGAAGAAATTCTTTCCTGTGAGGGTGGTGAGACCTGGAACAGGCTGCCCAGTGAGGTTTTGGGTGCCCCATCCCTGGCAGCGTTCTAGGCCAGGCTGCGTAAGTCCTTGAGCAACCTGGTCTAGTGGGCGATGTCCCTGCTGTGACAGGGAGGGTTCGGACTAGATGATCTGTAGCATCCATTCCACCTCCTTAACATTGTGTGATGCTGTGATTCCATCTGGTCAGCACATGCATATGGACCAGCAGGTGAGTGCCCATGAAATTAACCACAGAATACCATGGGTGAAAGGGACACTGGTGGAGTTGATGTTGGGGTGATGTTGTGAGGAGTTGCAGCAACAAATGATACCCCTTTAAAGGCACTGGACACAGGTGTTCCATCAGTGGAACAGCCTTGGGTGCTCAGTGTACTTTTAAACTATAATTTCTTTTTCCCTAAGACGTATGTTTCAGTATACTGCCCTACAATTGTGAAGGTGCTGCTTTTGGCAAAGATGTCTTCCAAGAGACATTTGGGTGGAGGATCTTGAGAAGGGTGACAGAGATAGATGAAACAAGTTTTTCTTGAAACAGGAACTCAGAAAATGTTAGAATTTTTAGATGTTAATGGAATAATTCTTGGCATTTACAGGAAGATGTATATATTGCATGAGATCATTCCCAAATAAAAATCTTCAGTGTTTATCAGATGATCTTTAAAAAATTATTTTTAATGAATACAGCATATTTTGTGCCAACATACCTAAACAATGCACAAAAGTATGTCAGATTGTAAAGATCTTGCTACGTGTATAAGTGGTAGAACAGCTCTCAAAAATCTAATCTTAAACGATTCAAGTTTCACCAAGAAGGGTATTCCCAGACAATGTTTTTCAGTTTATACTATAATAAATTGCTGTCATTGTTAATGTTATTAAAATGAAGACAATGGTAATTCTCATTAAAAATCTGTAACTCCTTTCATGCAGCTTTGGGAATTAGAAAATTCTTTCTGTTTGAGACTTGGTGGCACATACCACCAGCTCCCAAGAACACTTCAGGATCGTGCGGTTAGTCTACTTTCTAAGTGACAGGAATGTACAGTATGTTGAATATTATGGGGGTGCAAAATACTCTTTCTCAGTATTATATTAATCATAAACTCATTAAACATAAATAATAAATTAATGTGATATCTAGATTATTTATATTAACAATCACAGTTTACTCTTCTGAATTTTGGAAGCTTTGATTACAGTGCCTTTAAAATTTGTTCAAGAATGCTTTTATTCTGTGTAATAATAAAGGGCAGACTTATGACAGATTAAGGTCTTCCCCTTGCTGTTTGTGAGAGGTTTCTGTTAGTTTTTTAAATGTCAGCCTTGCATATGGTTGCAGGGTCATGACATAGTACTTCTGCATGCATTTTTAACTTCCAATATAAATTATATTTCTAAGCAATACTGTGAGCTATAGTTTCATAATTTTACTAGTGATGAATTGTACAGATACTACTGGACACCATCTAAAGACACATTACTTGCTCAAGTCTAATCTGCACAGCATCATTTATGGTAATCCTGCAAAATAAAACCCACAAGGCTACTGCAGCAAAAGGAACTTTCTAAATCGTTGTGCGTAATAGAGTTTAAAAAAAATTGTAAATGGAATAAATCTGATGTTACCAGATATTTGGTTTTAGTTTGGGGTTTTTTTTCATTTGTTTTTTTTAAAGTAAACAAGTATATAAGTAAATATCCTGTTCTTTAAAATCAGAGTAGAACTAATCAAGCTCCTGCAGAGGTGAAGCAGAATGAGCCTTTCTTAACTAACTTTAATTTCTTTAGTGTCATATGTCAGAAGTGAGAATTGGGTTCTTAGACTTCTGATTCCTGAAGCCAAATTGTAGTGCTGTCCTTCCTCCCTATTAGCAGAGTCATTGGACATGTTTTTTTTAATAAATGTTGATTAACTATGTGACAGTATTGAAGTATTCCAGATTGGCCTTTAATGAGGTATCAACTAAATTGACATAAATGAGTGTCCAAGTAGAAGAGGCCAGGAGACATACCACTAGTTAGAATTTTTTTTCTATGCTGTACATTGGAAGTTCTCATTTATCATCAACTGACCACATTCATAAGAAGCTTTCTTCCCATAAGAAAAAAATACAGCTTTAATTTCATGCCAGGGGCAAAATTGTGAGATTTTTGTGAACGAACGTGACAGGCATTATTGACAAATCGGAGGATCCTCTGTAGCACATTAAAAAGTAAGTGCTCATAAAATATGCAGGAATAATTGACTGAAAATTCCACAAATCATTGTCTCATCAATTTGAATGTCATTTCCCTGTCTTCAGTCTAAATGCCCACATAGCTAATTGTTGCTGCTGTATGAGTTTGACTGGGTGAATGACCGAAAGTCTTTGCTCTGAATGTTTCTGAGGAAACTTATCTCTTCTTGTTTTCAAAGAATGAATGGCCTGATTTAATGCCTGTGAATAGCATGAAACCTTGTCAATGGACTCCAGGGACAAGTATCTGTGGGAGTGTGTTAAGATAATGTACAACAAAAACGTGTAAATGTTGATGTGAATGTCATGAAGTTATTTTTATTCTTCTGAAGAATACATTTTTCTTTTTCTGTCAGATGTACTTAGTGTCATAAATACATCTTTATTCTGAAGATTTTATTTTGTGGCTGTTTCTGAGTGTGAGTAGTCAGAGAGAGAGGAGGGGGAAAAGTATGAGACTTTTATTCCAGAGAAGTGCTTTTTTTCATTTGCAGGCTTGCTTTTACTGTGGACTCTGAATACTTTTCACAGATTTTTTTACTTACACTTATTAATCTGTGATTAGAGTTCATGTAAAGGTAAGTATGTGTAATATAAACTGAAAAGAAAATACTTTTTTTGGATTCTTGTGTGGTCATTTTCTTTTTGGTGGAATATTGTCCATCATTGTATAAGTTGTCATGTCATGCTTGAGGAGCTTAAGGTGAATAATAGATTATCTTTGGGAAAAGCCTTGAAAAACAGTGTTTCCTAATAGGCTAAAGTATATGAGATCTGTGTGTTTCATCTCTTTTTGTCATATGCTTCTTCAGTGACTTTGAAGAAATTGTTTTCTGTTCCTCTGTTTCCTTATGCTTATGCAGAAATGCTCTAACTCTGTAGAACTGTGGGATTTCAGTGAAAGGTATGTGTTTCATTATTAAATAAATATTAGAGGTTCTTATAAAAATTCTTAGTATAAGAATTAGAACCCAACTGTATGAGTAGCCCTGGATATTAATTGCACATAAGGTAAAATACTTTTTACCTTATGTTCACATACTTGAGATAAAGAGTTTGGAACATATGTCTTCTTTTTGTATACCTGTGTAAGCCAGGGGAAAGCTTGAATTTAGCAGTTGCATGACAATTATAGAAGCATTATTGGAAATATGAGGCCCCTTAGTGTTCATTCATTATTTAATTGAAGGAAGAAAGGTGAGTAGTCATTTTTCTCTGCACGTAAACAGGTTGTGTCCCTGTTGCTTTGCCTCCCAACCCCCACAGCATAGCTGGAGGAAGATTATGTTCTGGCAGGAACTCTTATAGGTTTTCCCCTCGCCTCCTTGTAATTGTAGTACGTACAGGTGGAAGTAAATGCTATTCCTCGATACACTAATACAAAGGAATACGCGTTTCCTACTATATTACAGGTTATAAGTGACTCACTCGTGTGATGAGACTTGCTATGTACAGTTTAATGTATGTGCTTCTGTTCATGCTTAGACATGAGGGAATGACATTATAATTTATCTGTTAATTGCAGAATTTAAATTTCTGAAAAAGAAAGTGCCAAGGTTGGTGTATGTGCAACATCCCCGTCACTGATAGCTCATAGTATGTGATTGACACAAAATGCTGCTTATTCCACGGTGAAACTTTGAATTAATTTTTACCTAGTTTTTTTTTCCCCAGAGGAACTGTATTTTAAGGAAGTAGGTTTCTCTGCATTCCTCTGTATTCCACTAAAGCAGTATACAAATACAAGTTGATAGAAGAGGAGGATGTTCTGTGGTGAGGGAAATTTGGGTGATTGGTTTGGTTCATGTTCAGACCAGAATAGAACAGAATAGGCTATTTTTTTGGGACAAAAATTATCTAGTCAAATTGCCTGACCAATTCACAGCTGAACAAATGTTAACTTTGGTATTAAATGCATTGTCCAAGTGCCTCTTTTAAGGCACTTGACAGACATGGAGCAAAAACCACATCTGTAGGAAACCTCTTCCAGTGTTTGACCACTCTCCTGGTAAAGAAAGATTTCCCAGTGTCCAGTCTGAACATCCCGTGACAAAGCTTGAACCATTCACACATATCCTGTTACTGGATTCCAGGAAATCCTGGGACTAGACCAGCACTCCCTCTCCAAGTCTGCTCCCCAGGGAGCTGTACAGAGCAGTGAGGCCACCCCTGAGCCTCCTTCTCTCCAAACCAGACAAACCCAGAGCCCTCAGCCGCTCCTCACAGGATGTGCCTTCCAGCCCTTCCACCAGCTCTGCTGTCCTCCTCTGCCCCATTCCAGGACCTGCCCACCCTTCTCAGAGCGTGGGGCCCACCGCTGCACACAGACTCAGGGTGAGGCTGCAGCAGGGCTGAATGCAGCAGGATGATCCCAATCACAGCTGGTGATGCTGTGTCTGATGCACCCCGGGATGGGTTTGCCCTCCTGGCTGCCCGGGCACACACTGCTGGCTCACCCTGAGCTGCTCCGACCAGCACCCCCAGAATTTTTTTTTCCTGAAGTATTATTCTGTAGAGAAGAAGTGAAGAAAATCTTTCCAATGTCTGAAATGACAGTATAAAATCTCTAATATTGGTTTTAAGTTATGGAAGAGAGTGGTAACCACATGTAGAAGTTTTAAGTGAAAACAAGTAGAATTTATATTTGCTAAGACAGTTGCTCATTGTCTAAGTAACTATAATTCATTCACTTTGCTTTGGCTTACATGAAGCTTTGTGAGAGCATATTTGCTAGAATTGGGTAATGAAAACTATAGTCAGATAACCCAGATAACTGTATTTTGTCAGGTAATCTACGAGATAGGGAGTGATGCATTAGCTGGCAGATTTGGTATAGGAGAGTGGGTACAAACAATAGATTTAATCTAACGAGAATTTACCATTATTGCTAAAAGGCCTAATTTTTCTAATGTAGTTACATGGTAAGCTCTTACATGGATGGGCTTCTCACTGTCATGAAAGCTTAATGTGAAACTTAGGCTTCATTGAGACTAACAAAAATTTTGCCATTGATGTAAACACAACCAGCATTTAATCCCTTTTCTTGTAACCTGCAAAATAAGACTTAACTAATGTGGCGTTTAGACTGCTGTTATCAAAGACCCATAGACAATTGATATGTGATGTCACTGTAACTGTGAAGCAATAATTGGACTTTCTGCAAAGTGCTGTAAAAATATTTTTATGTTGGCAGATACCAGAGACAGTTCTGCCTTCTGTAGTTTGGAGGCTCGATCAGACCTAGTGTCTCTTTCCAGAGTTGCCTTTATTCTTTGCATAGTTGTTTTAGCTGCAGTTTCCTGTGTGTCATCTTTATTTACATTGTTGTCACAGAAGTGAGCTGAAAATTAGCTGGACTGTAGGAATAGGCCTGTCCAACAAACGAAATCCAAGGATATTTGAGCATTAATTTTCAATAGAGATATCCCAGCAAAAGCTTAATTCCTCAAGCACTAGAAGAGATTGCTACGTTCCAGTGATGTGTTACCAAGTAGTCTTGTATTTAGATTGCAAGACAAAATACATAAGCCTTACTGAGGAAATATATTGAAAGGAGATGTGCTTCACACACCCTTCCATCCCTCCATTTCTAGAAAATTGAAGGTGTGTGCTTGTTTGTGCTTCTGTTCACCATGGCACACATTTTCAGGATGTAAATTTTAGCTTCTGCTGTATTTTGAGGGGTACTGTAGATACCTCTGTGGTGGATCACTGATAAGAGGAAATCAATTCACATATGGAACAGCAAGTGAGGAATTAAGGGGTGAGCTAGCAGCCCCCTGTTTCTTTCAGATCTGGGTTTTGTTCTGGAAGGTCATATTGATCTGCTTAACAGCAGTGTGCGCTGGTCAAATCTGGGATTTGCCCCATTGCCTTGAAACAATTTTCAGTTTTGCGCATCCATCTGATTCCCTGTGTTCTGCTACAGATAGCTTTATGTATGTCTTGCTGGATTTTGTTCTGGCTCTGCTGACGTTGAAATTCTTTTCAACTAGGATGTTGTATGTTTTGGTATTTTGCTGAATTGCGGAGTCTTCTGCCAGAGATGTAAAGGTACCTTACTTTATTGCCGGTTTTCTCCTCTGAAATTTAACTTAAAAAAAGTACTTGTGGTGATGGAGTATTAGTAACTTCTTTGGTGTGTTCCTTGCAGGAGTGGCTTATAGTGGACTGTGATCAGATTTTTTATTCAGTTTATTCCTAAAAATCTATTATGTGGTACTTAGGAATTTTTGTGTTTGAAAGTATAGTTGATTGCCTTCTTGCCCTGTTAAGATTCATTATGGAAAGGTAACAAATAACATGTAAAATTCAGTGATATCACTCCTGCTTTTAGTGTTCCTGTGGGCATAAGATAAGAGTTAGATGGATATGCTGAAATATTATTTCTGCTTTTCCCATTAAATAGGGGTTTATTCTTTGTTTTCAAGCCTCTTGAAATGGGATAAGTTAGAGGGGAGATCTGCTGCTACAGGAAAGTTTTAAAATTAATTTTTGTGTGAGGCAAATGATATTTTTGGTGTTATAAAGCCTGATTAATGGAAATTACAGAACATGCTGAGTTGGAATGGACCCACAAAGATCATCGAGTCCAGCTCCTGGCTCTGCACAGGATACCCCAAGAGTCACACCATGTGCTGAGAGCATTGTCCAAGTGTTCTTGAACTCTGTCAGGCTGGTGCTGTCACCACTTCCCTGGGGATTCTGTTCTGTGCCCAGCCACCCTCAGGTAGAGGAATGCTTTATTGTGATCATACAGTCCTTTTGCGGGGAGAGGGAGATGTAATTTTACAGATACCTGAGAAAGGGAGATCTTGCATGATTCCCAGCAAAGCTTGCTTCCTCAGGGCATCAGGCCTTCTCTAGACCTGCAGAGTAACAGAATGCAAGTAGAAATACAATTCTTCAGTTTGCAATGATACTCAGATGAAACCTGTGCGAGAGGTTTAATACATATACTGTCCACTAAATTAGCCCTGCTGGGGACCACAGTTGCTTAAAGACGAAAACTGAGCTCTTGTCCTGTGAGACCTGATAATGTAATTCAGAAGGCAACTCTGTTAAATTATCAATTAGCAGAGTAAATAGAAGAAACAAATATAGAGCAGCAAAATAGAAGAGTTAATTACTTTCTCCTGGAGAATTCTTAGTCTAAACATTGAATAATAATGTTAGCCACCGGTTTGACAGCTATTTAGTTTGCCAGATTTCACAGGTTGCTTAGCCAATATTGATTCCTTTGTTTTGACAAAACTGTGTCCTTTGATTTTATTTCCAGGGGAAGATATAGTAGCATGCAATTTGTTTTAATTTGAAAAGTGCACATATAGACAGGCAGTTTTCTATAAGAGGTTTTTTTTTTTTCTTGTTCTAAAATATCTGTAGATGTAGGCACAAAGAGAAATAGGCGAACTTGGTTTAATGTGAAAAGTTACTAAATAAAAAATTAACACTAATCAACAGTGCTTGTAAGCACACCAGTCTAAAATGAAGATGGAAGTTATTCTCTCAATTATTCTTGACTGCTGAACTGCCAGTGGGTGTAGATTAGACTTAATACCAACCTATAAAGCAGCCTGTGAAGCTAATTTATCGACAAGTTATACTGGAAAATAAGATGACAGGAATAAATAATTTTATAGTAACAATTTTAAATTTTAATAATTGAAATTAATAATCGTTTTAAATTTTCACATAGTCTTTACTACTTCTGGGCCTTTCTGAAGTTTCTGAAAAAATTAGGGTTTTTATAATAAACTATTTAAAAAAATGTTTTGGGGGAGGCCGGTAACAGATTTACATTATGTTTGCTCTTACTTCCTATCTAAGTATATATTGAATTTTCTTCTGCTTTTGGCAAGCAGAAGGAAACTTGGCAAGGTGAAGATGAAAAATATACTTGAGAACAAGGTAAAGAAATAGATATTTTATGTAGAGAAGTAATAAATGAGAATGATCAGGATAATTGCTACTTTTTTTTTCCTCTTTGCATAAACTCAGAATATGCATTAGGTAGTAAATTTGTGACTTGATTATAATAATCTTGGACCCACTGAAGAAGTTAATACTCTTTTGTTATATTACTGTATCAACTATGCTGTATCACAATCAAATTAAATGTGATTAAGAGTCAAAATGATAGTATATATAATTACTGAAGTGCTCCTAATTGATAATATTAGTCTCCTAATATATATTAGAGTAATAAATATGCACAGAAAGACTGTCCTACTGCTTTTGTAAGTATGAAAACCCCTTAAAATAGTTTGGAATTTGGAGTTTATATTCATCTGTTTTGTTATCTTAATGGTGACCTTTTGTGCTTGGGGCCCTTGGGCCCTGACATCATAAGAGTATTTTTAAGTGTTTTCTTATTTTGTGTTTTTCTTCATAAGCTCAGATTGCTGGTAGGTAGTTTATAAGAGAGGACGAGGCAGACGAGGAGGAGTGGAAAGTAAAATGTTCATTTGGAGCATGGAGCTACTATCATTAATTCAAGGCAAAGTGAGAGCTTTATTCCTTGAATACAAGTTTTGGTTGTGTTTATTTGGAACACTGTGACATAAGGAAATATTATATCTTAATAGTACCTCAAAGATCCTTCTACTTAGAAGGCTTTATTTAAATTTAGCAGCTGAATTTAAAAGATTAAAGAGAAATAAATTCATAAAAGTTTAATTATAATTTTTGTGAACTTACTAAAGCAAGATGTGGGGACTTTGCCTCAAGATCTGGTAACAAAACTTAGTGACTAAAGTGGTATGTTTCAGACACTATCCAGAGAGCTCACTTGACAGAATAAAATTCCTTGTTAGAAATGCTGCCATTAACTTCTGAAAGGTATAACAAGTACCATCACACCAGTGGTCCCCAAGGTTCTGTGTGCTTGAAAGTATGAGGGTTTGCCTGGGGGTTCTCAGAGAAGAGGGCTAAAGACTTTTTTCTAGTCTAGAAGATACTGTAAGATGATTCACAATAAATCTGGCTTCTGAATTTGCCCTGTTGGGGAGAACCCAGTAAAAATGAGAATCAGTTTTTGATTTTTGGCAGCTAAAATGAGTCCTTACTAACTGAAAAGAATCTAAATTAACCTGAAAGAGACTTTAGGAATATATCTGTCAGTATTGTAAGTCAAATTATTAATCAAGTATTTATTGTCTGTGATTCCTGTAGCTCTTCTAATATGTTCAATGTGATACTGGGACCTGAACATTTAAGTTACCTTTGATTACTTAACAGTTTTCTATTTCTCTAATAAGCCCTATCCTATATCCTATGATGGCTTTTGAGATTAAATCTGTGTTTCTGGTATGTTTGCTTTTTAATCAGGTTATTTATAAATTCACAGTATTTATACATACACAATAGCTTTACTGTGTGTTTTCCAGTAATGCGGGAAAACAAGAGTAAGCTGTATTAATCAAATCGCTCTGTTTAGGACTAGATGCTCTAGTTGAAGTAATTCACAAAAAACTCTGGATTGGTGGTGTTCCAAAACAGAGAGCAGCAATGCCTTTAGCATTTTTGGTGATTGTAATTCTTGAAAATCTACATTCAACCCTGAGATGAATTCAGTGGATTGGAGTCTGGTACTAACAATGCCGAGGCTGTGGGTTCCATTCCCGCATGGACCATTCCCTTAAAAGTTGGACATGGTGGACAGCTCAGAGGATTCTGTGACTATGTAATAGTTGCTGTAAGGGATTCTGCTACCCTTGAATCTACAAGAGTAGTTCTTGTTCAAAGCTTCACAGAAGTGCACAACCCTTCCTCCTTCCCCCTGCTGCAAAAATCTTTACATGTTGCTCTAAATGGTTATTCAAAACGTGCACTGAAGATTATATAGTCTCGTAATCGTAGGGATCATTTGTTCCTTATTGCTGATATATTAGGATTTTTAGCAGTTTCAGAAAATTAATTGCACAGAGAAACACATATATTTGTCCTTTAATCTACTTTGGAAATGCATATAAAACTAACTCCTCTATTTTTTACCCATAAATGTATCCATGAATTGAGCATTAAACTGCAGCTAAAATTTCTCACTCTGCTTTAGAAACAGAGTGATGTTTCATTTTCATCAGAAAATTATGCAAAAGGATCAAGGCTAGGACTGATACTTCTGAGGATGGGTTGTGAATCCTAGATTGTATAGCTGGAGGTTTTTTTGGTCCAGGTCCTTCGTCTGTGCTTTCATGCTACAAGGTGAGGGTTCTGAACAGCACTGAACATCGAGCTGCTTTGTCTTGAGTGTGATTATTGCAAGTCTGTTGATGGGAGAACACTTTTCTCATCTCCAAAATATTCAGATATTTTGAGGGAGTTAGCTATCAGAAACAGTAAAAAATGCACACTCTCAGTTATCAGTATAGAGAAGAGATACACTTCTAATATATTCTTTCACTTATGATTTGTGCTGTTGTTTTTGGGGTTTTTTAGTATGTAGCAGTGCTTTAAAATAAAATTTAAAAAAAAGAATGTGTAATCCAGTTTATTTAGCTATAATAACCAGGGAGACAAAACACCTTTCTTATTGGAGAGCTGGGATCTCAGACTTCTGGAAAAAGAAGAGTGATGGCTGTGCCATTCTGCATACTGAAGTAGTAGAAACAGGTACTCAGTATATTAGATTATCCTTCTTGATTTGCTTTCCTTGGATTCTCAATTAATACTTAATCAACTCATGATTGGCCCCAAAATGCTGGAGTTTTTGTGCTTCCTCTTTTTTTGATTGTTTTTTTCCTTTTTATCTCCTTTCCTAAAAATTTTAGGAGCTGTTTTATATGGAGATTGATTTTTCAGTTATTTGGTAGGATTGATGTTGTTTGGAAACATCAAATAGGCTCATTAATTTAACCACATGTGCTAGCTCACTTCCTGGCTTCAACTTGTTCTCAAAGTCTTTCATACGTCCCTGTAGTGATAAAATTTTTGATGGCTAATTGCGTCTGGGACCTGTGTCGCTTCAGCCATGGAGATGGAGAGTTTCACAGCGTGTTTTGATACTCAGAGAAGACCAGGAACAAGATCAGTAATGTCTTGGTGCTGCACAGATCCCTTAAGAGCTCTGGCAACAGCAATAGTGGCAGATAAAAATGAGTGTAGTAAAGAACACAAGAGCAGTGGCTTTGCTTACTTGTCTTTGAACAAGTTTGGGGCAAATAATATTGTACACTAGCAATCCAACAGCTTAACCTCAATTAAATTTTTCTTTTTTTTTTCCTGGACAGGATCCAAACTTAAATGATAGTTGTGATTCAATAGGATTTAATTAATTATTTATTTATTTATTTATTTATCATAGTAATTAAACTAGCTTATTAATTATCTTCAAATTTTTATCTGGCTGAGAATAGTAATTAAACTAGGTTATTAATTATCTTCAAATTTTTATCTGGCTGAGATTAGCATGCTATACAAATCCTGTGTTTCTAAGGGTTAGCTGTATAAAGCAAGCTTGGTTTGCAGGGCTGCTATGGAGGTTCTGGTTTGTTTTTTTTGGTTTATAGCTCGCAAAGATACATATTCATTCATTTCTGTGGCATCTATGAGTGTCTGAATTTGTCTTCAAGTACGCAGCAATTCATTTCTGGTAATTGCCACCACATTCTGTTAATTGCCACTTGTCTTTACAGTTTTGACAGAAGGAACAATGATTGAAAGGCTGCAAGAGTTCA
The DNA here is from genome assembly GCF_014805655.1 of Passer montanus. Classification (NCBI taxonomy): domain Eukaryota; kingdom Metazoa; phylum Chordata; class Aves; order Passeriformes; family Passeridae; genus Passer; species Passer montanus. The sequence goes on from NW_024372147.1 coordinate 1,773,607, forward strand.
TAGGCTAGGTCTCCTAGCCTATGAGACATTGCTTTCAGAGAGATTTAAAGGTTGCTGTACTGCCTGCTGTGCTATTCTCTGTGCTTCTGTCAAAGAAAAATATAATAGTAGAGCAGAAAAAATGGTATGCTGTTTTTTGTTATCTTTTACTGGTGCAGTTTGGTTAGATTTTAATGTTCTGGCTTGGTGATAGTGCTTATCCTGCAAAGACCAGTTTTTTAGAGTGAAGTGTGCCATAGGATGTAGATAATTTGTGGTACAGCTTCCATTCAGAACTGGGTTATATGTAAAGCTGCATATGGTTATATTTTTTTCCCCTCTCCATGTATGGTATGCAGGAGGAAACAGACCTGGAATATTAAATTTGTTAGTTTCTCTTAAGGAAAATACTCTTTTTTTTCACATAAATCTAATGATCGATTACAAATACAGAAATTACAATGATCGAAGGCCTTCTAGTGCCTTTTGTTTTGATTGAGCTTATTTTTAATACTTTCATTTGTCTTGGAACAGGCATTTTTAGTTTTTCATCATGCGTAGCATTTGAAACAAATGCATGCTCAAATTATTCTAAAATTTTGAGTGAAATATTGATGATGACAAAGTTGGATAAGAAAAGGCTTAAACAAATCTGGGTGTTACATTTATTCTAGGATAATTTACTGATTACTGTGCCCCCTTTGCTACTTTGTTATGATGGGGTTATTAGTTTAACTTCTTAATATTGCAAATAAAATTATCAGCCTTATGAGATGTAAACAGACACTCCCTACACCCCATTCTAGTGTGCTTACAAAAAAGGTGGCAGAAATCTTCTCTTTGTATATTTGTTCTTGGTTTGAAGCCAGTGTTCAGTGCTGCCTGATGTGGAGTTAAAATCTTTTTTTCAGGATTGTGGAATGGCTCAGGACACTACAGTGCCCAAACTGAACTTTGAGTATTGGTTGGATAAAGCTATTGAATGGGGTCAAGCCACTACTTTGGAATCCCAGAAAGATGTGTGCCTTCACTTGCCCCAGCTCCAGGAATTTCTACATCAGCTTTGTGAAACAATAAAACATTTGGTAAGTGACTTTAGAAGGAAGAGTGACCTCTTTTGAAGAGGTCCTCTGAAACAATCTGTACCGTGTTTTGAGCAAACCAGAAGGTAACAGTAGCAAAAAGGTTTGTCTTGTTGATCTAAGATGCTGCTGGATCAGAGGGGCAAACTGAAGAAACAGTCACAGGTAATGCAAACAGGAGTGTGCTTCCTGTTTCCCTGATTTATTGTGAAAGGGGCTTTTTCTTCTTGATAGGCTGATGTCTCGTGAGGTTTCCCATCCAATGCTCTAGCCCCTTAAAAAAACTCTTTAAGTAAAGAAGAATTTGATTCTGGTTGTCAGGTCATAAATTGGGTGACCTGAAGGCCTTAACATGCAAAAACTGACTGATCCTTTAAATCTTAGAGGGTCTGCTGTCATGTTAACCCCAGTGTTATGGCACACACAGTGAATTCTAGCAGCATGGTCAGATCACTGGCATAAGCTGCCGCCTGTTCTATTTATTGATTTAATTATTGTCTGCACTCACTTAAGTAAAAGTAGTTGTTCGTGTTTAGTTGATAGTATCTTTTTCTCAGCATCACTTTTTCAGTGTATATATTCACTATAATTAGCCTTAGAAGTACTGCATTATGGCATAAGACTTGCTTCTTATGGAAGTTCTTTTTTTTAAATATTCTTATCTGGAGACTGACTGCAGAGTGAGGTTTGTTTCTGGACTGACTTTAAATGTTAATATTTAAGTAAAAGGTTTTGTGGGAGTGGCGTTTCTTCCCATATTTTTCCTTAAGAGAGAAAGAGAATGTTGCTACTTCATGTAATCCAAGGCATGGCCTGAAATGGACTTTGCGACTATGGCCGCAGAAAGTCTTGGTCTAGCCCCAAACATGAGACAATCTGTAGAATTTACTGTAGTAGCAGGAGATGCTTATCATCCCTGCTACTTACTTGCACGTTATCACAGCACTATTTTTCAAAGCCTTCATTTATTAGATAGTAAAGCTACAAAAATGGAAAAATAAGACTGATGACACAGGACTGTCGTTGTCTATTACTTCCATAGTGAAACAGCTTTCTGTTTGGTTAGAACTTAAATGTCAGTTTGTTACTGGCTAGGAAGGAAATTAATTGGCTTATTAAGGAAGTTAATTTAAAGAACGCAAACAAAAGTTATGAAGATAGTTTTATGCCACAGTATATACTAGTTTCTTCAGAAGCTGTGAGACAGTGTATTGTAAGAATGGCAATCAAAAAAAAAGTGTGTTAATTAGGCTTTTACTACAATGAAATCATATACTTGCTAGTTACTAATACTGATCTGCTTGCTGGGTGTGAGACAAATGAGCAAATTTTCTAACATAGTTAAGTATTAGGTAAGAAAATCATCTAAGTTTTTACTTGAATGATGATGTAGAAAATCTACATACCTGCAGGTGTTTTGCTTTCAGAGCATTTCACAGTGTAATAATTGGGATTGTAATTTACAACAACATGTATCATTTGTGGTTCTTTTAACCTAATTTTGATGTGCAATATATTTTCTATCTTTTTGTTTGTATTTTAGCAGGGTCCCACTGTAGCAATCCAGCAATTCCCTTTAATTGGACAGCTTCTAGGAAGGCTCTGTTGGAATCCTTTTGTTATAGGATATGGTAAGAATGTGTTAAGATATATCTGTAGCAGTTCCATAAACTTTATTTTGTAGAAATTAGGAAAAAATGAGTTGTTATATGCTATGATTTTTTTCCATGCAAACACAGCATTCTTTTTTACTGAAGTAAAATTTAAGGCCATCCAGTAAAATACATTAAAATATCTATTATTTAAAATGCATGGGCTTCAGAAATGTTAAATTCACTTTTGGATCTAATTAATTTCATGATTTAGTTACAGAATCTTGCTTGGGACCAGTAGGTTTTAAACCCAGTGAGTGTTTATGTGCATCACGATTTCTATTCTCATTTTTTGTTGTATTGATTACATTTTGCTGGAGTCTCAATATGTACAAAATCTAGTGCTTTAAATTACTTTCAACAAAAGTTTCTTTCAGTGTGTATCAGAATAAACATGTATGCTAAGATAGAAGAAATAACATTTCTGATAGGTGTGTTTTGTAATTAGTCTATGTTATGATTGTCTTTGTTTTTATTGAATCTTTACAATGTATTCTCCCCATCTCTCCATCCTTAACAAGTGAAAATGCACATAGAATCTGAATTAAAACAGTAAAGTAGTGACATAGGAAAAAGGCGTGTGGAAAAATGAATGCCACCATGAATGAGCACCACCATGCTCTTACAGGTGGTGAATATGTGTGTGGGTGACAATATAGAAGGAAAAAAAAATTTGGCACAGGAAAACTGTTGGGAGGGAGGAGACACTCCTTGTGCTGTCTCAACAGTTCTGATGCATTTTTCAGGAACTGAGACATTAAAATTTTGATAAATTACTTGGGAGCTCATTTAAGCAGAAAAAGTGGTTCTGAGCTTCCCTGTGAGCCCCTTAAAATAACTTTTTGTCACTCTTGCTCTTATTACCACTACAAATAAAAAAGGGAAAGAAGAGAAAAATAAATAACATCATGTCTCCTGCTTTATGCTTCCTTTTGGGGAAATACAGAAAAGAGCAAATTTTTTTCAACTAGAAGAGCTTTTTAAGTCAAGCAGAGAATACATCTTTTGTTTTGGCTTTGTCTTCTAGACAGCTCCAAGCACAGACAAAATGAACTTGTCTGTAAAACACATAATAGATGTGTAGAATGTCAGCATGTCACCTCTGAAAGCAAAATTTGGGAAGGAATCATAGCTTTAGACATAGACCACTTTTGCAGAGCAACAAATGTGTGGTTTTTGAAAAGAACTTCCATACTTTACAGATGTATTTTTACTATGGAGAGGTTTCCCTTCTTATCATAGTTTTTGAGTACATTGGTAACCATTGATGTTTACACGCTTTGCTTCTAAGTTTTTGTTTGGAATAAGCAAGTCTTTTGATGGTCAGTTTTTCTGAGCTGACAGTATATTGTGGTACAGAAAGTAGCTTCACCTATATTTCTCACCAGAGTTGAAAGCCATCTGTGTCTGCTTTTGGCTCCTTTTCAAAAAAATCCGAGCAATACAATCTTGGTTTCCTCTACTTCTTTCCTCTTTTTTGTGTTCCTTCAGCATTTTCTGAGGCTGCAAAAGCACTTCTTCTGCAATTTGGTCATTACCTCTGAAGTTTGCTTGACAATGAAGTCTTACGACAGGTTTTTTTTTTCCAAGTAGTGAGCAAGCCAGAGAGCTTTATTTGCTCAGAATGAAATCCTTCACTTTAATGCTTAAAGATTTTCTGACATCAATAGACCTGAAGATGTCTGCTTATACATTCACACCACTTCCTCTTCTTAGAGCCACCTGAGCACTCTTTGTACTGGTGGCATTTTAGATTCAGCAGTTTTTCATTTTGTTTGGCACTGGTTTGGAAGATATTCTTTAAGATAGTGCTGGCTATAGCAGATGCTGACTCTCAAGTGGGTTTCATATAATCTCTCATTTGGATAAATAACTCATTCAGGCATGTGTCGAGACCAGGCCACCCTCACAGAAGAAGGAGCTAATTTTGTTCAATTCAGTCTTTCATACTAAAAAATGGAGCAGGAAAAACATTATACTTTTGCATCATGTCCAAACCACAATACCTATCACCTTAGACGAATATCTGTTGGTGCTGGAAGCTGACATGGCTGACCACTCAGTGCAGGAAGCATAGTCTCTGAGGGAAAATAATCTCCTCATAAAAACTCCTGAGGAGGAGGTGACCAAGTTAGCCTTATTTAGAATGTTAATGTGAGGGAAGCACAACTGAAGAAAATCTCATGACTGTACTTGTGGTCCTGAACCACAAGGGATACAGGAGGAATTCAGCTTTGGTTAGGAATTCCAGTGGTGGGTTTTTTTCCTGTTTGGAGTTTTTTGGTGGTAGTTTTTTTTGTTCTGTTTTTTTTTTTTTTTTTTTAGTTTTTTTGTTTGTTCGTTTGTTTGTTTGTTTTTGTGGGCTGTGTTATTATCTTCTCAGTAGAAGCCTTCTGGCTTGAGTTTCGAGCCCAAATGTCTCAAATCCCAAACTAATACTATAAATGGGAGGTTTCTTGGTGGCTCTGTATGTCAGTATATGTGTGTGAGCATGCAAGCTTGGGAATGGACTCATTTCAACAGAAAGTTCACTTTTAGCTAGTCCACGTTTTGTGATATGTTTCAATAAAATTTTACAACAAACTCTAAAAAATAATATTTCTGGTTGAAAGATTAAGGTTTTCTTTCTTCTGGCTGGCTGCAGGGTATTTATAAAGTGAATGTGCTTGGGATGATTGAGACTACATTGTGTTATGAGAAAAACATACCTTTTTGTTCTTTGTCTCTTTTTTAAAATAGCTGTTTTGTTGTGTGATTGGTAGGAAAGAAGTACAAAATTATCATAAAGGTTTGGACTTTTGATTGGTTGGTTGGTTTGAGGTGTTTCAGTTCTTTTGTTTGTTTGCTTGTTTGTTTCTTTGGAGTTCTTTTCCCTTTTTTTGGTTGGTGGTTTTTCTTTTTTATTTTTTCCTTTTTTTTTTCCAAAGCAGCTTCCAAGCTATCTAAAATTTCCTACAGAAATTTTTTATTCCTTTTGTTGGAATACAGCATTAACCTCCCTAAAAGAGTCCTGTAGATAGATGGTAGATTACCTTTTTGAGCTGGAATATCCACCTTTGAATTTTTAATTTTATTTCTGTGGATGTATTAATTGATTGGTTGGGTATTAGGCAGCCTTTCATGCCATAGTGAGATCAAATGCCTTTGTTTGTACCCTGATAATGCTTTTCAGTGTGTGTCATCATGATAGGTTTTCCATTGAGATCACAGTTGCTGGAAAACTGGGAGGAAAAAATCCACCACTAGAGTTTTGATGGCTCTGTGTTTCGTCTTTTGATAGGATTATATTTTGCAGCTGCTGTAATTATTTTAAGATCTGTTCTAATCTTCCCATCTTTCATCCCCTGTTCCAGGGCAGCTGTGAAAACAGTGAACCAAGAGTTTCCCTCAGAGTGTGTCATGGGGTATATCAGCAAGAGGGTTGTATAGGCCCTTTTCCTGTTTTTCACAGACCTATGGGAGGCTACCTCAGTTTTGGTCAAAAAGTAACTTTTTGAACTAGTAAAATCTGAAGTTGTACCAGTTCCTTATTTTTTGGAAACTTTTGACTTGTCTATGAGCCCAGCATAGGATGGTTTCACTGGGGATGTAGTTTGAATCTATCTATGTTAATCTGTGTAAATTTATTATGCTGGCAAAGTGTACCAACTCAGTTTATCTAGGCTTTGTTTTCATCATTTTAGCTTTCATCATACTGATTTGCATTTCTGAGTGGCAGCAATACATGCAAAGTATTTTATAGTATGCAGCAAGTCATCACATGTAACAAGAAATCTTCTCATCCAGAAATCTCTTCAAGCAATTACATGTATTTTCTTCACCCTTTTCCTTAATTTTTTTAAGTTAAAAGAAAACCAGAATTTAAATAAAATGATTTATTGATGTATTGTAGACATACACGATAAAGTGTATGAGTCAAAAGAAGAAATACTTGAACTATGTGTATGTTGTTTGAGATAAGAGGTTTGGAGTTGATGTCTTCTTCCCTTTTTCTGTGTAATTTATATAATTGAAGGATATGTCAAAAGCCAGACTTCGTAATTAGGCAATATTTAGTATTAGTAATTAATAATGTTTAAAATCTTTATTTTCCAAGAAGGAATTTGCTGTGATTTAGTCATTTAAGTAAATAAACCACTCATTATTTTTTCCTCCCAGATAATGTCATAGTAGACTTTAGATGAAAAGTCCTTCTGAAGGAGATAGTTGTCTGTTAGTGCTGATGTCTGAATGCCACTTGGATATAATCAGAGTTTAAGAACTTTAGGTGAACAGTATGCAAGATGTGTCCTTTACTGCAGAATTACAAAACACAGGAGATTATTGGCCTTTTAAAGATCCATATTAAAACAAGTCCCCAGACACACAATGGCAGAGTACCCTGAACTGTGGTGGGTTAAGAGTGTATGCTTGAGAAACCATTCCTGTTGCAGAGATGTTACTCAGTGGGAGGTCAGTAATGGCCTCCAGGTTTGTTGGACATTTATTGAACAATACTGGTTTAAATCACTGTTAACGTCTCTGGTCACCTGGTAAAAATACGGGCATTACTTAATGGACCTTTTATTTTTTCCTCAGGCTTTCTCAACAAAACACTTCTAAATAATACTTTTTATTGCATCCTGAATAACAAATACACAGAAAACAAAAGAATTTACTTGTTCAGCTTGATAATCAAATTGTCTCATAATATAATTTCTAAAACTGATAGTATCACTTATTTGTATTATTTATAACAAGAAGCTTATTGGTTACTAAGTGAACATTATATCTGAAGTACATCCAGTTTTCAGAATTTTCATTTCAATCACATTAAATTCACTATAGAACATCTCAATATATGCCAAAGAACATTAGGGGAAAAACCCACCAAAGCCTATTGAAAACAAAGTTGTGAGAAATAATTATGAGTTAAATGGCTCTTCAGCTGCTTACTTCAGGTAATCAACTCCACCATAATATCTGTTCCTCTGAGCAGTGAGAGTTGTGCTCATTTGATAGTAGATTCTTAAAGAAGTGAACTTGTTTGAAACAGTGGGTTAGAATTAAGTAAAACCCAATCTGATCCTTAACAGAAAATCAGAATAGGATTTTTTTGCATCATCATTTATCTATTCTGCTGTCTGCAGAAATGTCATGTTCCTGAGGCATGGAGACTCTTTCTGTATTTTTACAGAAAATTTGGCAATTTATATTCTAGTTATGAATGATTTCATACTTCACAAACTAGTTTTTCGTAACTGAGCATACTTGAGTTTTGTAAGCTTTAGACACAATGTAATAAACTATTTTACTACTGTAGACTATTGTCTATTATTAATAATATTTTTTACTGAGGTGAAAGATCCTTGAAGGTAGCTTCAGGTATTATTTATGTGAATGAATTACTAGGTCCTGCAAGTTTCTTAATATCATCTAACTATTGTGTAGATTCTGAAGACTTTGGTACCTTTTAAACTGCTATTGAAGAAAATGATTACACAAGATATATATAGTGATTAAAGTTAAGTGTGTGGTATGAATCTGGTAGAATAGAAGCAGCATGAGTTGAGGCTGATATTTAGGGCCTCAGTTTTGTGGATGAATAGGGGTTGTTGTGTGTGATTCTGTCTGTGTTTTGTTTGGGTTTTTCTTTTCCCTCTAAGTATATCTTTATTTGTTTTTTTCCCTGCAGATGAAAGCCAGAAGATTCTGATGTGGTGCTTATGCTGTCTGTACAGCAGTGAACCACAGAATGCTGTGGAACTGAAGGCCAACAGCTGGGTACGGGTAAGTGAATGAATCCTTCCCAGGACTGCTTTAAATTAAATGGAGATTTAAAGGTGATACATCTATAGCATAGACACACTGTCATTCTGTCATTTAAGAAACTGCTCCAAACACAGTTTGCACACATATTGTGTTGAAGAATGTATGATTCTAATTATAACTCAGTCAGTGTTAGTTTTGTTTTAAATTTTAAAAGGATGAGGTATTTTACATTTTATAGTTTTGATGCTCTTAACCTCCTAGATTCACCAGGTCTAGTATCCTTGAATAATGAGCAGCAACCTCAAATCAGAAGGGAAGCAGGTGTTGGTGTTAAAAATGAAAGAACTTTTCAGTTAGGATAAAATAAACAACCTAGAAAAATGTCATGGTTTGTAGAAAGCAAGTTATATTTGTTCTGTATTTTTTATTCTTTTTTGGCTTTGTTTAATCTCCTCTCTATGAAGAATTTAATTATATCTGAACTTACTTCAAGAACAGTCAGAGAGGGAAGAGGCAGTGCTTGTGTGTGGATTTATATTTAGTGACTTAACAAATAATGAATATATAACTTTAGTCCCAAAATTAGGGTTTTGCATGGCACATCTGTTCATATTTTACATATTTCCACACTGAATTAACAAAGCATATCAGCATATAAATAGGTTGCAGCATATTGATACATAATATTTTACATTGCTGACTAATTTAAGGGTGCAGTTCTGTTACGTCCTTCCTTTTTCCATGGCTCCATATAAAAATATGGTAGAAAATATAAAGGAAATTGTTAATATGTTTTTTTAAAATTTTTTAGTCCCCACAACTTGTGAGAATGTAGCAGCCTCATCAATATTTATGTACAGCTCTACTAAAGCTGAAGATATGTCTAGATTTCTGTAGGTAGATAATTTCTTACTTACTAGTTAATTCCGTATGTCACATTATCCAGGTATACATGTAATACTAGGATGTACAAGTTACTATAAAATAATTGGTGATGATGACGATGCACATTTTTATGTTAGTAAACAGCTATTGTTGATGTAGAAGCAGTTGTCTTAGAAATATGTTCTCACAGTCTTTTGGGTAGCCTTGGGTGCCTGTGTTTAGTGGGTTGTACCACTTACCATGAAAAATTGAACAATTTAGTACTGAGTAAAATCACCATTATTCTTTTCCTGTCTTTAATGTTTTTCAGGAGGCTTTTACTGAACTTAGCATACTTTTAATTCAAAGTGTGGCAATGCTTGAATACCAAAGTAAAATGACACAAAAAAACCACCCTCTGCCTTTTCAAATGTAATCTTGCTGATTCCTTGTATTCTTTGTAATGGAACAGGAGAGGCACAGTACTATGAAGTTAGTTACTAAACAGAGCAAAATTTGTCCATTTTGCTTTTTAGTAGCATAGCATATTAATGATGCATGTAAATAACATGTGCATTGATGATGTGAGGAAGAGTTGTACCCAGTCTACTACAGACAGCAAAAAAACCCTCAATTGTCTTAATCTACAACATCTGACTCATCTGAATCATCTGATTCATGTAGCTGAATTGATGCTGATATAAGAAAAAGTATCAGGAACAAACAAGCTGCAAATGAATGGAGGTGGGGCTGCTGCTTTTTTCTTATACTGGAACTAACATGTCAAGTATTTGATTCAAAGTGCCCTGTAATCTGCAGAAATTTTTCCACCTACTCTGTTTCAATCACCTGTAATAGCCACTGTGACTTGATGGGTCAAGAGTTAACCGAAAGGTTAGGGAAAGAGGGCATGGAGGAATTCAAAACACAAACATCTTACTTGCTATTTTTATCATTCAGCACTTACCTGGTTGCCTAAAAGTGAATGTAGCACAACATGAGAATAAGTAGCTGGGATTAAAAGAAAGGGTATTATTAAATTGTTTTCTATAATGAGTAGAATTTCTTTTCAGTTTCTTACTGCCCAGTGGGCATCATCAGAAAACCTTTTGAAGAAAGTGGTTTTATTTCCCTTTCCTGATCATCCCTGTCATTCCAGTCACAAGCAATTGTGGTAAAATAAGGACTATTGTGCTTGTTTTTACAGAACAACCTAAATTAAATGTTTTGCTACTCTTGAGGGTCTTCTTTTGCCATCTATGATAATGATTTATATTTAAAAAACAAACAAAATGCAAAGTTGTATCTGATTAGAAAATTACATTATTTGGTCAAGTTAGTGTTGAATCTCTTCTTCCCTTTGCTTTAATAGCTATGTACATTAACAATGAAATTACAGGTTGCTTTTTTTGTTGATGGCAGGCATGAGTTCCTGGGGGGGTACTGAGGCCATTCAGTGCATCTTTAGCTAAGTTCACTGATAGGCGGGCTGATCTCAATACTTTTCTTTTTAGCTACTAAATTGCATTTTGAAAGTTGCAAAAAATGTATTTAATGTTGAATGTATTTAATGCTAGGTTACTTTTTAACTTTCCTGCCATTTTCATAGAGAGGCTGTGTTGTTTGAAGGGTAGCTTTACCCACTTGAAATGCATATATTTCTGAAACTAAGAGTGTGCAGGTTGTTAAGTTCTTTAAAAGAATAAAACGTGAAAAGAAATTTAGTGACATTTAATTAAAGTGTGCAGTGTAGGCTGTTTTTAAGATTAGATGCTACTTAAGATGGTAGATATTTTTTGTTTTGTTTACGACTCTGAGCCTTAGTGTTGGAATCCAGGTTACATAGGTCTTTTGTAAAGCTGAGCACAGCACAGGAAGCCAAGATACATGCTGCCACGGACTTCTCACTAATAAAAACAATCATGATCTGGTGAAACCAGTCTCTAAGAAAGTTACTTAGTTTCTCCAGCTGGCCTTCTCTGAGCAGAGATTTTTTGGAGCTGTGAAGTACGTATGGTTTTAGGATAGACTTCTCTGTGATGTGGCTAGAACAGCTTCTTTTCACTGCACATTACTCTTGCAATCACTTTGCTGCACGTGAGAGCTTTTTTGAAGCAGGTTTCCTTTTTATTAACTTGGCCACACCCTCTTCTGTGCTCTCAGTTTGTGAGCTATGTTTATGAACTATGTCTCTGAAATTTATTCCCAATACTGCTTTTAGTGTATTCTGTTGGAAGGCCGTACATACTTACGAGAGTGTTGCAGCCCGTCTCTTTTCACATGAGGTAAAACAGAAAGTTAATATCCTTTTTAAAATTTTTGTCTTCTTGTTTTTCTTTTTTTTTCAGATTTACTTTTTTAGTGCTTTACTGTCCCTCAAATGAATAAAAAGGAGCAAGACAGTATATACATAATAGTGTAAACATAGGAGTGGAAAACCTTTAAGGTTTGCCCTATGTTTTTAGAGGTGTTTTTTTTTGACATCGCCAAATTTTCTGTTCTGAAAATGTGTAGTTCTTTTGCAAATCTTTATCTTATGCATGGCCATACCTATCCCCATCTTTCTTACAAGCCCCCTTTAAATACTGGTAGGCTGCAGTAAGGTCTTAAGACCTTAAGACAATTGTATTTTGTTATTTGTGTGTTTTGTGGGTAGAAGCTTATATTGTAGGATATATGGCGTACATGTATTTGCTAAAATACAGTATGCTGAATATGTGAGGCAAAGTTCGAAACTGGACCCTGTTGTTTGTAGAACATAGTAATGACAACATTGTTGCCTGTTGTGGCAGCTGTTTACAACTTAGAAACAGTGGTGTGTATTTTTGTGTACCAGTAGATGGCGCTCTTCCTATTACATATAGGTACATATCTATTCATTTTGTATTAATATGTACACAGTTTTCTGTTTCACAGCATGCTAATAAATATACTTCCAAGGAAAACTGAACAGTTATTTTAATAGTAGTCTCAAGTTTAGAAGCCAGCTTCTCTGCTGCTCTTATTGTGTGGCATTGTTTCGACTCTTTAGTTTCTAACGTTGGTTGCAGTAATGAGAATTCTGTGTTAAGAGTCCTGAAATTTTTGGCAAAAGTTCAGGATCCTCACTGATAGGAAAATTAATTTCATTATCTTTGCTGTATTCACAGTGCATTCAGTTGAACTGACTTTTTTATTTTTCTGCTGATAATTTTTCCACAGATATGGAAGAATTCTATCTGTGTTTTCACTTGTTTTGATAGTGATTGATTCTTGATGTTTAAGGGGGGTTTTAGCACTTAGGGCTTTCTATCTAGGGATCTGTTATATTAAAGAGTATATGTGAACAGTTTATTTGTGGGCACTTCAAACCTTGTCTCTGAAGTACTTGCAATGAAAAACTCAAATAGCTTGAATAAAAAGAAGCATAAAGAAACAGCTATTCCTTTTCTCTCACTTCCTCCTCTCACTGCTGTAAAATTACAAGTAGTATTCTGAACAGCACAGGTTCTTCTGTATTTCCACTCCTTTGTTTTTCCTTATTACATGGTTTCCTAGTAGCTCATTTGTGTTATTTAAGGGCAAACTAGCCAATCTATTCTGAATGTTCATAGTGTGTCTCTCATCACATTTCTTGGTTTGCTGCTTCCATATTTTTAATTCATTCTGTTACCTTTTTTTAAATTGCTGCTGCTGTCACCCATTTATTTTCTGTGGGCACGAGACTTTCCCCACGATGTGGGGTACAACAAATCACGCATTCTTCTGTGTGTGGTCTCTGGGTAGGAGCCAGCCTTGCCTTCCTGAGTGCACCGGCACAGGCGCGGTCCGCGGCGAGAGCCGGCGCTCTCGGAGCCGGGAGATGGCGATCTCTGCCCTGAGCGCCCGCCGCTGTGTCCGGCTGCATCCCTGCCTGCGCGGGGGTAACTTAGGTGCTGTCAGGGGTTAGACTAATGCAAGGCTGTTGTGGCCTTTCCCAGGTGTTCCCTGCATGTGTTTTGATAAAAAGGCAGTATTGTACGGTGGGTTGCTAATAATTTATTAAACTTGTCGCAGAATGGCCTGGGTTGGAAAGGTCCCACTAGACCACGTTGCTCAGAGCTCCACCCAGCTTGAAAACTTCCAGGGTTGGGGCATCCACAGCTTGTCTGGTAAACCTGTGCCAGTGCTTTATTACCCTCACAGTAAAGAATTTGTTCTTAATATCAAATCTCTGCTCTGTTTTAGTTTAAATCCATTTCCCCTTGTCCTGTCATCACATGTTCTCGTAAAAAGTCTCTCCATCTTTCTTGTAGGCTCCCTTCAGGTGCTGGAAGGCTACAATTATGTCACCCCAAAGCATTCTTTTCTCCAGGCTCACCCCAATTCTCTCAGCCTTTCCTCACAGGTGAGGTGCTCCATCCCTCTGAACATCTTGGTGTCTGTCCTCTGGACTGTCTGCCACAGGTCCATGTCCTTCCTGGGTTGGGGACCCCAGGCTGGATGGAGTGTTCCAGATGGGGTCTCACCAGAGTGGAGGGTGAAAATAAAAACTGGGAATTAGCTCTTGTACATATATATATTACCTTCAGCTATGCTGTGTTTTGAAAGTTTTCCTTTCTTAGTTAAAGCTAAGAGCAATCATTAAATAAACATGTCTTATAAAAAAAGGAAACAAGAACAGTTTCCATATTTCCTGCTGCTACTGGTTGCCTGTTCTGGAGGCTTTTCTGAACACACAAGAGATTATGAATAATTACAGGCTAGTGATCCCTTTTGTCATATTGCATTATTTATGCTTGGAGTTTTTTTAGGTTATTCCTATAATTTATGATTGGTTAAAGCCTTAAAGCTCTGGAACAATGTATTTTTAGAATTTTTATTGTTATGTTATGCAATTATTAATGTTCTTAATATTTATGAAGTTTTAATCCAATTTTTCATGCCCCATAGGCTTATATCCTATGGAGAAGGTGGGAAATGCAGATTTTAAGGTAATTTCTAACTTGATAAGCCATCAGAAATGGATCCAACAAATGCCAGTCTTACAAACTTAAAGGCTGACTCACAGCCAAGAGATCATAGTGTGAATTAGAATTTGGAACAAGTGGTGAGCTACGTGTTAGCAGGTATAGACCACAGTTGTGATTGGTTGTATTCATCAAGCACCAGTTGGACAGTTAGAGCCAAAAGAAAACAAAAAAGGTTTTGTCAGTCAAAGCTAAAGCATGGAAAAATTGAATACTTGTTTTGTCAGGGCCACTTATCAAAGCAAATCTGACAGAGAAGGAGGAAAAAAGGTGAGTTGAAAGGGCATGCAGATCTTGATGGAACTGAATGACATTTGCCAGAAGCTGGGACAGTGGACCAAAAAAAATAGATCTTCCAGTTCAGTAGAGTAGTGCTCAAAGTGCAGAACAAACCTGAAGAGGCCCAGACTCTTTCCTGAAGACCATCTGTTCTGTAGAATAACTGGTATATTTTTTGGCAATACACAAAGCCAACCCAACAGCAATGAAAGATTATTCATTTAAATATATAAGAAGAGAATATGTGATGATAACACAAAAAGGGAAGTTTCTGTCTGGTGCCAGACATTAAGCTTTCTACAACATCAGGCTTGCTTTTAGAAAAACAGTTCCAGTTCAGCCCTCACCATAGGGAAAGCTGCATATAAATAAATGCATATAGTCAGAAGCTTCAAGTAATTTTTGAAAGAAGCAGAATTCCTGAGCTAAGTGAAACAAGCACAAAGGGTTGCACAAAGGCATAACACACCTGTGGAGAAGACTAGAGCAAGACAGAGTGTACTAAGAATATCATGCATGTGGATGCACTGTATAAAATGTCTTCTGAATATCCTTCATCAAGTGGCCTGAACTGTCCTTAAGTGTACTCTTGTGCAAAACTCTTCAAGAAGCAATCTTTTCAGATCTTGAAAGGTTTTCAAAACAGAATGGAATAAACAATTTATGAAAAAGAATCCTCAGTTTTAGTGACCATCTCTGCAAAAAAAACCAGAGATGGTGTCATTGCAGTCACGTCAGTTAAAATGGGAAAATGCTGCTGTTTGTACCATAGGCCTAACAAAGTCAAGAATAAGAAATCCTTGTCATTCACTGACCTCAGTTCATGCAGTAAAATGCTTGTGTGGTTTTTTTTGGTGAAAATAGAGC
Organism: Passer montanus; assembly: GCF_014805655.1. Classification (NCBI taxonomy): domain Eukaryota; kingdom Metazoa; phylum Chordata; class Aves; order Passeriformes; family Passeridae; genus Passer; species Passer montanus. The sequence goes on from NW_024372147.1 coordinate 1,789,069, forward strand.
TTAATCTTGAATAATAACAAACCAGTTGTGGCCAAAAGATCTGTAAATAAATTCAGAAATGAAACACTTTTTGGCTCTTAATTTTCGCATTTTTGAAGGTAAATTCATTCGCCCAACAGAATTGCCATTGGCTGGAAAATTCAGCAAGTGTTTGGAAAAAAATCAGTGAGGCAAAATGTAGATGTAGATCAACTCTTAATCCATGTAAGATGTGAGGGTAGTCAATAGAGGGGCTAATTGAAAAGACTTATTAGTGACACCTAGTGAAACTGAGTATTGAGACCGCTGTATTTCAGGGGCAGTTGAGACTAGCTCAGTGACACTGCTGCAGTTGGTGTGAAGACAGGCTGCTCCACAGGGCAAGGTGAGCCAGCCATCTTCCAGTTCAGTAGAGTAGTACTCAAAGTGCAGAACAAACCTGTATTTCGGGGGCAGTTGAGACTAGCTCAGTTGACACTGCTGCAGAAGACAGGCTGCTCCACAGGGCAAGGTGAGCCAGGAACTGTTGGTGAGGAGAAGGCAGGTGCAGCTGTGCTGGAACGTGGAAATGGTGCAGTTGCACAAGAAGAGCCTAGCAAGTCCAGTGACAATCACCAGGGTCAGCCGTGAGTCCAGTGACTGTCACATCAGGCCCACAGTGACAAGGGAGGCCTAAGGTTTAGCTGTGAACTCATGGGCAGGAGTCAGGCTCCAGGGCAGCAAGGTGTATGGCCAGCACAGGCACGGCTGCAGCGTAGCTCAGGCAAGGCCCAAGTGCCTTGAAAGTGTCCCTGCACATGGTGGGGGGGTTGGAATTACATCATCTTCAAGGTCCCCTTCCAACCCAAACCATTCTGTGATGCTGTGTAGGATGTACAGTAGAATTGGAATTACAATATACTCTTAGGTAAAGAATGTTGATTTGATTTTGGGGCCAATATACTTGACATCTTTCAAACTCATTGCCTCTATTTTTATTTGTATGCACACTTTGTCAGATGGTTAGGAAGACATTAGAAATTGTTAGGAAAGGACATACATATGTTAAAAGTAATCCAAACTTAATGTAAAGAGCTTTTCTCTTCTATTTCTTTCTATTCCTAAAAGGTATTATTTTAATAATTAACTCTTTATAGAAGAAAGTCTTCAAGTGCACATTTTTCTAGGAGAAAGAAATTTAAGGTAACATGGAGAAAATATGTAGTGCTCAAATTAGAGTGAACCTCAATATCTGTTCTTTAGTTTGTCTTTTTTATGTTAGGAAGAGCCTAAATCACTTGTGAATTGTCATTCCACGGGGGATATGGGCCCCAAGACCATCTGATGGAAGATGTATTAAAATAATGTTGGATTTATAATAAAGGCTCTCTCTATGAGATAAGAATACTACTTTAATGACATATATGGGTAATGTGTCCATTAAAAGGCTTATGAGTTGCTAGAGGACATACTGAGAAACATATTTTTTTCCTTCTTATCTAGACAACTTTGAAAGAAGGAGATTAAGAGCTGAACAGAGATACCTGAGTTAAAATTATGAACATACTTCACCTGCTATTTGTTACTGAGAAAGTTAAAGGGGAAAGAATCTGTCATAAAGCATAGGTTTTAGCAGGGTTCTATGACAATACAGAATTTTCAAACTTTTCGTTGTCATTTCCCCTCTGTAAAGGGAAAACAATTTGAGTAGTATTTGGACTAAGATTAATAACTAGTTGATTTGGACTATTTCTTACCTTTGTGATAATATCACTGCAGTATTTTGCCATGATAAAACACAAAATAATCAGAAGGGGATGTCAGTGTAAGAGGGATGGGAAGACATGGAGCAGGGGATCTGGTTTTCCCGGGCAGTTTTGGGGAGAGGGACGTCTGTGTTCCAGGAGGCACGCATCCAAGAGACAAATGGAAAATGTTAAGTCTCCTGGAGGCCAAAGTAGTTCAAAGTTCCTTAATCACTTTCTGAGACTCACTTTTGTGGTTTTATGGGTCTTATGGCTTTTTTGGTATGTTTGAAAAAGTGTTGTCATTCCTCCTCTAACCTGTGCAAATAATCATCAGGAGCTTTGATCACTGCAGAGGTCATAGTGTGTTCCTTCAGATGAAAGACATCTGATGGTGATTAAAGTATGTATCTTGTTTATACTTTTTCTAATAATTTTTTCTATGTTTTTCACTGGTCCTAGCAGTTTTCCTCAATCATTATATATGGAATTTACCCTTGCCTTCCATCAACGGCTTATATGTAAGAGGGTCTAAAGATATTTTCTCAAAGTGGTCTGAAGTGCTTGGAGATAAATGGGCTTTTACTCAGTCCTTGATTGTTTTTGTTCAGCCTTGCTTGTGATATATCCTTCTTCCCTCTTTTCCTAGGTGTTGGCACACTGGTTAGTGTGATACCTCATAGTCAAAGCCCGTAGACAGTCTGCTTTTCACAGGAGCATTCGCACCCAACTCCTGGCAAAAGTGTTGAAATGGTACAGGCTGCCTGTACCATTTGTTAGAGAGGAGTGCAATAACAGCTACGTGTTGTGCATAATTGTGTTGTACTGCTTGATTTTGTGTGATAAAACACCCAAAAAAAAAAAGAGAATGCATGTAGTACAAGTTTTGAACTTCTTTACCACTTAATGCAGAGATCAGAATTCAAACAAAAATTCCTGCTTAGAGAACTGCTACTTATTTTGGTGTTTAGGGCTTATTTTGTTATTTTCAAAGTTGCTGTTGCTATTAAATATTAAATATTCTTGTAGAGGAAGGGAGCACTTATAATCATAGGGTCATCAGAAATGTTCAGTGTATGTAATAACAGAGACAGATATATTCTGATATATTAGTGTTTTCTAGATATGTGTCTTATCTAGAATTCACGCAGTTTTTGCTTCAAAGATCTAACGCAACAACTTTGTTCATTATAAAGATGTGGGGTGAATGGATGCTGTGTCAGACTGTATCTTTAAGTAGTTATGATAAAGTGAGTATTTCAGTGGTAGATCTGCTTTCTCTATGTCACTGGCTATCCTGTAAGGCAAAATGTTTTCATAAACTTTAAATAGAAGTATTTAAAGTATCCAGTTTTCAGACCATTTATGCACATTAAAAATAATTTGCTATTCAGGTTCAGTGGTTTTCTTGTTGGACAGTGCTTACACTGGGGTCTTACCACAACAGATGCAATAGATTATAAGAAGACGGCTAGTATAATAATTACAGCATGGAACAGACTGCTGGCAGATACAACAACGTAGCATTCTCTTTAATCGTAGTACTTCCCAGAGTGTGGGTGGCCACAGGCTGCAAATGTTTCAGTCAATCCCTTCTCCATGCAGCCGTGGTTGTAAAAAAGAGCTGAAGTAAACAGCATTCCACAGACCATTAAGAGGTTTTAATTTTGAAAAAATATAGCTTCCCTTCACCCTTCCTTTTGGCTGCTTGCTTCTGTCAGCTGTTACCTACCAAATCAGTTCTGCTTGAACTAAATAGTATATAATGTACTATCTATGGGCTCTTCAAAAAGTTTGTTGTGCTCTGTTCTGGCTTTTGTTGTTAAAATACACATTACCTTGAAACCTGAGTGTTTTGTTGTTTTTTGTAGCAAGAAATAACCTCTGGCCTTACGTTAAATGATGTATTATGTTTAATTTAAAAGCTTTTCATCTTTTTTTCATTCTCCTGATTTTTTTTTTCTTCAGTGCCCAGTGTGGTTTTGCTGTTTCTGTAAAATGCATTGTCTCCGTAGCCATTAGCACAATACCTTTTCTTCAACCAAAATGAAGGGGAACTTTCTGGTCTTTTTTACCCTTTTGGCCAGTTTACTCCTTTGGAAGTTGATTTCTCCTCCTTGACATATCCATATCTGGAATCTGAGTTTGATAGAGTAAATTTGAGCAGCTAAACTTGGTGTCATGAAAATTGTTATTTAGCATTTACAGGCCTTTTTTGGAGTATGTTAATCAGCTGCAGTTGAGGACAAATAATTTAATTTTATTTTTTAATTTAGTGCATGTGCATCAAAGCGTATGTTTTGGTAGATGACTTTTTAAATTGTAATTAGCCATATGTGGAAACAAGTTTGTAAACGAGCTTGAAAGAAATGTCCTAAGTGTCAGTGGGTAACAGTTCAAAGTGAATTTTCTTTTGAATCAAAACAGAGGACAAAATACTTACGTGAAACATAGGCACATGTTTAAGATCTGACATAATTTATTAAAGCCTAATGACTTCATGAACTCTTAATGTGATAAGAGACTTTTCAAATTTGAAATTACTAGTTAAAATTGAATTTTAAGAATCAAGTTGGCTTGCTTTGCAATGTGTCTCAAGGGAGTAAAAAGCAGTTCAGGCACTTTTCTCTGTCCTTTGTGTGATTAAATTGTGTCCCACATACCAAGGACTTTATCCTGTTGAAGGAAGTGCACTTCCTAAGGTGTACACACCTTAGGAAACCCACATCTCATAGCAGTATTTGGTAGAAATTTAAACTTGCTAATGTACAGTTCTGTTAAAGGTTAAAGACCCCAAGGTTCTTAGGTATGGTTAGGTGTGGGTAAGGGGAAATACTGCAATGAAAATGGGAATTGACTGATGAATCAAAGATGAGCAATTGATACAATGATAGTATGTATTTGAGATTTCTAAAATAGCTTCTAAAACAATTCATAAAGGACAGGAGGATGATAAAAGTTGTTAAACTTATTAATACAAGAAGAGAGTGAGGCTGGATCTTTTTAACATAGAAAAAACATTTTAGAATGAAGATGTCTTCATATACAGCACATAAACTATTTCTAATGCCTATTGTCTTGAAGTTTTGCTGACTTCACTGTCAGTATTTTCATTTTTCCATTGCTCTTTCATTTTTGTAAAGTCAGCCAGAGGGAGTTCTTGATAATTTTGAACATTTTGAAGATTATACATCTAGATAGTTAGTTAGTCTTTTCACTAGCTCTTTTGAGAATCAGCATTTTAAGCTGATTTGGACCTTCTCTGGTCACCTGTAGACAGTTGCACTGGTAGGATGTAAGAGAATTTGCAATGTTTTCAAGTTTGCAAACATTACTGTAGTCTTCTAGTTGAAAATAGAATGGTATTATGAATGGGCAGCTAGGAAAAAACAGACCTCTCTTCTTCAAATATATTTCTTTAACAATGCCAGGCTAACATGATTATAAAGGATTTCTCAGCTTCTGGGTCAAAATAAACAAAGGCTAAGTTTCAAAGAACAAAATGAGAAACCAAGAATTCTGCTTTCCTGCAAGGCTGCTTGAGCTTTAACAGCAAGTGTCACAAATTGCTAGGCAGCTGACATTTCTCAGAGTACTTTAGTCGTGCCAGGTGGCTCTAGTAAAGAGTAATGATTTGTTACTGAGACACAAAAAGAGGTCTCTATTTGAAGAAATTCTACTGGCATTAGATATTTTTGCTCAATCTAATATAACTATGACCAGCAGTTGTTGTATCACCATTATAGATGTATTCTGTGCTTTTCTTGCTAAGAAGTTCAGTGGACAATTTTCTCCCCTTAAGCATTTAACAGCATGATACTTAGGAAGTCCAACCCCAAAGTGATTAAAGTAATTTTTCCTGAATATCATTGTAAATTAGGTGCAGTATTTGCAATGTGTACCTATTGGAAGTATAAAAATGGGTACATACATGCATTGAAAAAATCATAAATTTGAGATTATAATTTTTCTAGAAATTGTGTAACTCACAGATTTAAAGTAAAAGTGAAACAGTCTTATAATCCATCCACTCTTTCTAAACTTATTCATCTTTTCCACACCTTTTTTGTGTGCATAAAAGGAATTCTTTAGTGGGAAGCTTGCATTTTGGCTTTTGAAAATGGTGTAGGGAAGAAAGACATTAATTCTAAATCACTAGCTAGTTAAACCAGAGAGCTTTACAAAAAAAAGAAGAAAGATTTATGGTTTACTCTGGTAGAGCTATTGAATTTCCTTTTGTAGGTTAGTGTAAATGTGTGTTTTATTTCAGCATCAAAAGTCTCCCCCTTTTAATAAAAAGAGTAATAGCACTTTCTAGGTGGGTGTTTCTTAAAGAGAAGGGAGAGAGTAAAGGGAAGGAGATTTGAAACTGCTTTTCCTGTCTGAGGCCAAGAGTAGACTCAAAAGCTTACCAGCCCAATAGTTCTTCAGCTTCTTTCTTATGATTTCTGAGGGTTTTGTTATTGACTTGCAGATGGAGCTTAGGCTTTGGAACTCATCCATTAAAAAGTTTCATGGTCTTAGCCGCAGTAGTAATGCAGCGTGTTTTTACTGTAGCAGTGTCACAGAAGGTAACTGAGGTTGAATTGGTGAGGGAAAAACAGTGCAGCCTTCCCTTCTCCTCCCCATAATTTTCTTTTCCACATTTCATTTGGAAATTAGGATCATGTAACATTTTTCATCCATTTTAGGAAATAGAGGTAGAACATGAGCCTAGTCTTTTTACTAAGCTTCATGTATCAGCAAGAGTAATACAATTCATAGTATACTTTAATTTCTAAAGAAAAAGCATATTTTGAAATTTTTTTCATTTAAGTTTTTCTAGTAGGTTTTCATTGCTTTTTGCCATACTTTTAAAATATTTTTAAAGAGAAAAATGTATTCATGACTGTTAAAACAAAGTTGAGGAACTTGGCCTAATATCAGAGCACCTAAAGCAGCTTGACTGAAAGTCAGGGACAGAACATGGTGAAGGGTAATCATGAGGTAGAGTGTGGAGAACTTCAGAGAATCTGTTTTTATATCTGGGAATACATGAAAAACAATGAAGACTGTGTATTAATTTTCTGAAAGAGTAGTACTATTCCTGTGGGGGGTTTTGTTTTATTTTTAGTTGAAGTCTAGTCATTTATCTGTAGGTTTTCTATAACTTGATCACATGCTTGAATGACAAGATCCTTGTCTGTGTAGGAGTGTTTAGCAGAATAATTTATTTATGATCAACTAGTCTTTCATGGTTATCAATGGAGATTTAGATGTAGGCAGATATCAGACTTATGTTCCAAGTGAAGAAAAAATAAAATGAGAAGATCCAGTAAATCCTAAACATGGCCAGCAGTTTTGTTTAGTGTGCTGGCACAGAATTTAGCTGATGAAAACCATCTTGTAGATGTATACATCCACAAGCTGTGCTGAAACAGAAAAACTCCCAGATAGTAAATGTCAGAAAGAAATGTAGGAAGCAAACCTCTCCTATCCTTGTACTTAGGCACTTTGAACCCAATTGAGGAATATTCCAAGCTTTTGTAATGTTAATTGAAACTGAAGTGGTTTCTTTTTTGCAAAACCTCTGAGTGATTACTGGAATGGACTCAGTTCGGTAAAGTAAGAGTTTGTGTTGAGTAGCTACATGTGTTGAGTAGCTAGTAATTGAAGTGTATGTGTGTATGTGGTTTAACATTTAGTATTTTGAAATGTGTTTTAACCAGTTTTAATGTTAAAGGAGAGACTGGACTTTTTGGTTAGCTTATCAATGGTTTATTTAAAGATTTTTAAAAATTATTTTTACTACTTTTTTTGTGTAATATGCTCTCACATACTGATAATAATTGTTGTTCACAAATATATGCCACGTAGTTTCCCCTAATTCTCCCACTGAGAATTTTATAAAATGTTGAGAAAGCAGAATAATTTTGAGTAAAATAGTACTTTAAAAGCTAGATGACATTTAAGTATGTATGGTGTTTGATACCTTATGGTGGGAAATGCAAGCACAGAAAGCTCCAAGCCTTCTCCGAGGTCTTAGGTCAAGCACTGTATCCATTTCTGTCTCTGAGCGTGTATGCTGGAGGCCTTGGGAGCTCTCTGGCAAAGATAAGGAGCTTGAAACTTTTAAACAAACTAGAGGGGTGCAAGAGTCATAAAATTGTTGTATTTCCATAGTTTGTTTAAAAGTTTCAAGCTCCTTCTTATCTTTCCCTTTCTCTGTAGTATCAGAGGTGGCTAGAGGTAACACAACTGGAGCTGCAGGCACAGTCTGGGCAGCAGCAGGAGCAGGAGCAGGAGCAGGAGGGGGCCCACCCAAGGCAGGGGTTTTGCCTGAGCAGGCAGAGCCACACAGGCAGAGCTGCAGCGAGTGGCAGAGCTGAGGGAGTTACCAAGGACTGAGCTGTTTGTTCAATATCTCGATAAGCACATGGCAACCAAGCGACTGTGAAACCCCGATGAGTAAACATGTAGTATAGCTTAACTCCAGCAGCATCCCAAAAAGACATAGTAAAAGCAAATTTAAAATCTGCATTTTCAAAATTTTTCTGTAGCCAACCTGAAAGATCTTTTAAGTTCTTGCTTGGGTATGGCACAACAGTTAGATCTTATCAGAGTATACACGTCTCTCTGTTCTTTGGACATCTCTTGTCCTGTTACACCCCAGAGTTCACCTGACGTCTCTTTGCAGGTGATCCAAGTCGGGCTCATGCCAGGCTCAGTCCAGCAAGCATGGTAATCTTCCTCTCAGCAGCGACTGGAGCTCGACTCTCACCCTTCTTTCAGGGCTTCCCTTAACCATCCTCCTCTCAGTCCCAAACTGAGATAAAAGTGTTGTTCCTCACATGGTGGGCACCAATTGTTCGGGATGCTGAAAGACAGGGTCAACTGATGAGGCATTTAAAAGATGGTTTATTGCAAAACCAGTCTCATGGAAGGGTGAGACTAAGACTGATTCATCCATAGTTATCCCATTAGCAACCTTGTGTCAGAAGCCATTAATTCTAACATATTCTAGTTACAATGTCTTTTATAAATTTCTTATCCAATCAGCTACTTCCACAAAGCTCGCTAGCATCTTCATAACCAATTGCTAATTGCTATGTTTTACATGATTTACAGCAATGCATCTTTTTCTATCCAATCATATAACTTTACAGAAACATATTGCTGTATCTTCTACTTTTTATCAACTCTGCAACAAGTTCTATTGTGAAACTCTGAAATCTTCTACTATTTCACTTAATATATTTGTTCACTTATATGAGGCCTATAGCTACTTGCTTAATACATATTTGTGCTTAAACTACAAATATTTTTATTTCATGTCTATTCTGTTCCAAGCCTTATTAAATAAAGGTCTTAGGTTAAGCACAGTATCCATCTCTATCTCTGAGCTTGTATGCTTAAGGCCTTAGGAGCACTCTGTGCTTACATTTCCCACACCTTGTATTCTTTTGCATTTTGATTTTGTTTGCAGAAAACTATTTTTCTGTCTTCTCCTGGAGCCACAGAGCAAGTGAACAAGAGGTCTTAGAAGAAAAATTTAAAGTCACAGACTTTGTTATGAATAGATAAGTGTGTGGAAATAGTATGAATTGCATTATGTCAGCATCTCAGTCCCAGAATTGATTTACTAAACAGTTGGTGAAATGGTCTTTAAATGAGCATACTGCTTTGTAATTTACAGACTTAGCCACTATGATTCTTCAGAACTGGCTGCTTACTTCGTAGTAAGAAAGTTTTAAAAGTACCAACTCTGTTGTGTTTTATTGTCAATTCAATCTAGAGAATATGGGGCATGATAAAACTCACAGGCCTTTAGGCAGGATTTTTAAGAAAACATTACTAAAAAATACAGGAATTCAAGCTGCTGAAAGCTAGCAAACAAAAAATTAATTTATATTTATAAAACAGAGCAGTGTGTATATCTTGCTTACTGAAGACTCTGTTTAAATGATTTGGGAAGTAATGTGGGCTGTTAGGATCCTACATTTAAAGAAAACCCCTATTATGTAGTGTTTTTATATTTTTAAATTATGACAGGAAGTCATATTGTCTGATTTATCTGTACTGTAATAGATTATACAGTTTTGAATTACCTTTTCAGTCAGATTTGAAATAGAATTTGACTTCTTGAATTCTAGACCTGCGTTGAAAGCCATGGGCCATCTGGCTGTAGAGGAAACACCTAAGAGCAGCACTGATGTACAGACTCCTGAAGTTGACATACAAGGAATTCTCATTCCAAACTCTTATTAAATGCAAATAAGAAATAGCACTTACATCTAAAGCTTCCTCTGAATAATATGTAGTTTTTCATGTTATACCTGCTTTCTTTTAGTAGAGCTGAGAAAATCTGGTTCCCGTTGCAACAGAATAGAAAGGTCAGAAATAAATCTGTTACTTGATCAGGTTTCAGAAATTTCCCCTTGGGTGTCCATGCTGTACTTATTCCAACAGATTTACACAGATCATAATTTTCTGCAAAATGCCATTAATGGTCTCCTCAAAAAATAACTGCACTTTGTGTTTTTGAGCAGAATATACTTAAGAAAAGTATTTCTTCAGAATAAATGATAGATTATTCAGTTTCATCCTGCTGTACTATTGCTTTGATAGACTCATCCAAGATGGCAAAAAAGAGCACAGTATCATTGCTGGGAAGTCTTAATTAGTGTCAGGTTTGAATGGCTTATCTCAGTGAAAACATCCATCTCCACTGTTCAAAATGCATTGTAGCTATTGATTTGCACATCTGCTTCTGAGAACATTCAGAACCATAAATATTTTGGAAAGTGTGTTGAGAAGTTTCCAGAAATAAACTGCCTCTGCTGGAATGTCTTTGAAACTGTGTCATAAATTCCAGGACAGTTGCTACACAAATACAGTTATTATCATAAAACTTGCCATCTTGTAATAAAAATCAAGTTCTGTTTATGTTTTGAGGTCTAATTTCAGAACTATTTGTGCCTTTAATTCAAGCTTCTATATTTTTCCCTATTGATGTGTACAGGAAAATACTGGCCATTTCAGAAAGAAAAGGGGTAAAAGGGTTCAGAGCTTTTGGATCCCTGCTTGGTAAATACAGTATCAGAACCTAAAGCACCTCCTGCCTTGCTGGATTTGTGGTCGCTAGTTGAGTTCATGTTTGCCTGGGACTGTGTTACTTAAACCAGTGGAGCGACAAGTTTTGCTCTAGAAAAGTAATTTCCACACTTTCATGGAGTCACATGCTTCATGAGATGGTTGTTCCAAAAATGTTATGGAGTAACTCAACAAATCCTTTATAGCACATGGAAATCAGCCTTCATTACTTAAAGAGGAATATCAAGAAAGTTAGCTTAGCTTGTGTGAAAAGTATTTTAGTTACTTAGTCCACTTTAGAATCATAGAGGTTGCAATAGATCTATAAGATCATGAAGTCCGATGTTAACACTGCACTGCCATATTGCCATCTAACCACGTACCCTAGTGCCACATCTACACAACTTTTGAAGACTTCGAGGAGTGGGGATGCCACCACCAGTACGGCAGTCTGTTTCAATGCCTGACAACACTATTCAATGAAGAAATTTTTCCTAATATCCAGTCTAAACCTCCCCTGGTGCAACTTGTCCTGTCATTTGTTACTGAGATTGTAACACAGGAGAGACCAGCCCCTACGCCTTCCTTTCAGGCAGTTGTAGAGGGCAATAGTTGTAGAGTCTCCCCTGCTTTTCTCCAGGCTAGACATCCCTAGGTCCCACAGCTGCCCCTCATAGGGCCTGTGCTTCAGACCTTTCACCAGCTTTGTTGCCCTTCTCTGGACTTGCTCCAGCTCCTCAATGGCCTTCTTGCAGTGAGTGGCCCAGAACTGGACTCAGGATTCAAGGTGTGGCCTCACCAGTGCTGAGTGCAGGTGACAGTCACTGCCCTGTCCTGCTGGCCACACTCTTGGTGATAGAGGCCAAGATGCCTTCCTGGCCACCTGGGCACAGCAGGTTCCTGCTCAGTCGTTGACCAGCACCCACAGGTCCTTTTTGGCTGGGCAGCTTTCCAGCTTCTCTTGGCCAGCCTGCAGTGCTGTCTGGGGTTGTTGTGACCCAGTGTTGGGCTGGACCCAGCACTTCACCATATCAAACTTCATACTGCTGTCCTCAGCCCATTGATCCAGCTTGTCCGGATCCTTCAGTGAAGCCTTCCTACACTTCAGCAAATTGAATCTCCCACCCAGCTTGGTTTCATCTGCAAACTGACTGAGGGGGCACTGTAGAGGATCAGACCTAAGCATGTTTTGTCTCAAACATTCTGAGTATTGCTACAGTGATTGAAGGAGAGAGTCCTGTGGAGCTGGGATAGTGCTGTTCTGAGCTAAGATCCTGCTCTGCCTTGAGACTCACGCTTAGTTCCCCATCCCCACCACACTTCCAGGAGAAGTGCTGGCTGTGCATGAGTGAACAAAATTGTGTGACAAGTCTAGTTTACATAAGAAGCATGCACCAGATGAACTGCAAAAGGGAAAAAGGTCCCCTCTTTATTTTTTCTCTCATTCTCTCATTTCTCTGGCTTTCTTTCTCTTTTTTCTCCTTATCCTTTCCTTTTCTTTTGTTTTCTTTGTCTTAGTATCCCAGCTCTGTTTTCTCTGGCTTTCTTTCTCTTTTTTCTCTTTATCCTCTCCTTTTGTTTTCTTTGTCTTAGTATCCCAGCTCTGGACCATCCACAGAACAAGAACTACTGTGAGGTCTAAGAACTGGAGACAGTTTGTTTTCTTCCCTTGCTTTGCCTCAGCAGATCAGTCATATCCTATCCCATATGCCATACTGAATTTTGTTCTGGGAGTGGGGAGGTAGTGGAGGTATTCTATAGGATCTTGTAGATATGAAGCAGTGTGCTTACATTAATAAAGAAAGTTTATGAGTTTATGTTTTTGTGGTAATGTTCATAGGATTGTCTGCCTGTTACAGGTATTAGAAATCTCTCTGTAGCAGTGGATTTTGAATTATCTGCAGTATTACTCAGTATAAATTGCATCGGTACAATAAAGTCACTTGCAAGGTTGTTCAAAGAAGTTGGTTGTTATGAGTGCTTTATAAAAAGTCATTAATTCAGTTTCAGGTTGAATGGGATTTTGAATAGCATGCCTTTAATCCTAGACTGGGGGATGGATTTCTTCTCTTGCAATTACAGCCAAGGTGGTTTCATTCTTACCTACTCAGTGGTGAGAGAAGTCAAGAAAAAAGTCATTTAAGATATTACAGTGTGCCTGACTAGTGTTTGTTTTCCAGCCATCTTGATTTTGTAAATGCAGAAATTAAAGACCCCGTGTTATTTTTCCTTTTGAATGCAGCATTTCTGCTGTAGATCCACTTCCTGGCTTGTAGAATGTGGTAGTAGTGGATTAGACAGTGAGTGGTAATTGATTCACTGCCAGGAGTAACTGATGATTATGCAGATCACTGGTTGTTAATTTTGCTGGGGTAGTGTAGGATCCTTGGCTGATACCATCAGTACAGGAGTACATTTAGTACTGATAATTTTCTCATTGTGCACTTGAATATCTCGTAGGTATTGATCTTGAAATGATTCCTTAAAAGTCATCAGTATTAAATAAGTGTTTGATACTGCGGCTCTGTAATATGTCATGCTTTTAGATTTTCTAAAATGCTTGGGGGATTCACAATGTAATACTGGAACTTGTCACAAGGTTTGAATGTTTGTATTGCTTCCTATATACGTGAGAAAATCTGAAATAGTTTTTATTTCTCTATAATACTTTCTGAAAGAGTTAATTTAAAATATTCCCAAGCCCTTCTCTGCAAGGCTGCTCTCAATCCATTCACCCCGATAATCGATATTAGAGATTGCCCCAGTGGGGGTGCTGGACTTTTCACTTGGCTTGTTGAACTTTGTGAAGTTCACACAGGCCCGCCCCTCCTTCCTCTGGATGGCATCCCTTTCCACAGGGAATCAACCGCACCACGTATCTTGGTGTCATGTGCAAATTTGCTGGGGGTGCCCTCAGTCCTACTGTCCCACTCAGTCCCATCCCATCCCATCCCATCCCATCCCATCCCATCCCATCCCATCCCATCCCATCGATGACATTAAATATTCCTTATTCTAACAACTTATTTGTCAAGTATGAGTGAAGCATGAGTACTAATTTTTCTTCCAGACAGCTCTCTGTTAATATAGAGTAGTAAAAGAATTATCACTTACAACCAGAATTCTATAAGAAATAAATAAGCTATTTTTTCTAGAGAGAAGGAGAACTTTCTGTATGTGTTCTAGAAGAGTAAGCTTTTAAACTGAAAAAGACAAATGCTTTAACTTACCTTTAACAAATATCTTTGTTGCATGTAGGGATGTCTCAGGCTTTTCACTGCAACACTGTCAGTAAAATGAAACACATAAGACATAGAGCTGAATTGTAAATATTTCCATCTTTAATACCTATTTGTCTTATATAAATACTTAATAGCTCCTTTCATCTTGACTACAATATCTCCTTGCCTGTGTTTACCTTGCCCCCTTCTGGCTGCTTGGAGATTTTGTACATTTCAAGAAAAACTCTGCAAATTCCTTGCACAGATCTAGTAAATTGAAAACGAAACAACAAAAAACCCCAAGCAAGTATATAAGCAAGCAAGCAAAACCCCAAAACAATAACTAACTGAAAACCAGTGCAGAAATGGGTTGTAGGACATATGCAGACTCTGATGATGTATAGTCATTTTGTCTTCTCTTTTCTTCTACTGCTTGGTTAACACTGGCTGTTACACAAGGGCAGGGGGAAAGTAATTTCGAAAGTATTCTTCACAAAGAGAGTGTTGAATTTATTTTACCCTTAGGAAAATCCTGATTACAGAAAGGGTCACTAGACAATAAATTTTGTAGTGTTACAAAATGTAGGGTTTTAAGCCACTCCCTCATTTAGCTGTTGTTTGCTGCCATATCAGCCTGCCAAATCCTTTTTCAGAGATTTTTATGTTTATTATCACTGGTCAAGATTTTTGTAAGTCTTTCACTAATGAGTCCAAGAGACTTTGGACTTTTCAAGCCCCTTCCTTACCTCTCACGAAAGTGACATCCCAGGTTTGCTGTTGTAACGCCTCCTTTATTTTTTTTTGACTTGCAGTTTGGTCCCTTATATCATTCCACTTGGCAAACTATCCTGTTTTGTAGGTACCCTTGGTAGTGTTCTGAAAAGAAAATTTAACTTTAGTAATAGTTGCAAAAGACAATAAAAATATATAAAGTTTATTATTTTTTATTAATGAATTAAGTCCTGTTGGGAGATTGTACACTGTAATAGATTTTAGCTTTCGCTTTTGACACACTTAGAGGCTTGTACATTTTTTAAATATGCTCTTTTCTGTCTTTTTCTTAAGAATGCAAAAATTGAATGTAAGTTACTACTTTGAAACTGTTTTGTCACAGCATTTTTTCTTCCCTTTTGTTTGTGGGAATTCTCTGGATGGCAGAGAATCCAGAGCAGTTGGATTGCAGGGAATCCAGAGCAGTTGCTCCTGTTGAAGGCTATCTGGGAAAAAAGTTGTACAAAAAAGTTATACAATGAAGGAAAAGGATATTTAGACATTTGACGTAACTCTTCAAGGTAGTAAAAGAATCCTGAAGTACAATAAATAAGGTATCCCAAATTATTTTCACTTATTTTGATAATTGTGAATTTTCTTAGACCTCTGGTGTTCTTCTGCTGATTCTTCTCTCTCACATCAATCAAACATGGAACACATGAATTGAATATATCTAATTCCAGGACTTCTGAAGTAGTTGCTTAGGGATGTTCAACAAAAGCATATATAAATACTTGAGTTTCTGAAAGGAGAAAATCAGTTAATGAGATTTCCTTCCTCTTTTTTTTCTTTTTTTTTCTTTTTTTTTTCCTCAAAAATCTTTCATCAGGTTCCCCTTTTTATTAATAAGAATGCATAGAATGAAGGTATGAAGCAGCCCCATAAAAGTCACAGTGGTTTTGTCTGAACTTTACTTTAATCATATGTTTTTTAAATGAAGGCCTTTTCCAGTGTATACTAATCCTGGTCCTCTGTTACAAAGAGTTTTGTATACTTAGTGCCATATAAAGTTTATGCTATAAGTGTCAGTGATACATAAAGCCTGAAATGAGCCTTGGAAAGGGAACATAACTGTTGTTATGTCAGCATGTAGCAGTCAAGACAGGAAGAAATGAAAGCTGTAAAAAATGCAGAGCAGATAGTTTGATGATCAACTTAGAGCCATGTCAGCTCAGTTGTGACCCCAGGATGCAAAAACCTGCTCAAGATTTCACACTTTTGTTTTTTATAATAAGTTTGCTAGGGAATGTGCTGCGGTGTAAGATCTGTCCAAATGACAGCAGAGCTGTAGTATAGGGCTGAAGAATTAGGAAAACATGAGTACTATGCTCAGAGTCCCCTGAGCACGCCTGCAGAACCAGTGTGCCAAATCTGTTAATCTGACTTAGAATCCATCATAAAAGGATTGCTTAGATTTTCATTTGATGTATTTAAAAGGCTTTAATGAAATGTAAAGCATTTTGTAGTGAAATTGGTGGGGAAGTAAATGTCAAGATAAGATTTTTATCAACATCTCCTCAAGATAATGAGGAAATTAAGCAAATTACAGTATGATACCAGACTCTGAATCCCAGAGCATCTGAGAAAATAGATGTTAATTTCACACTGGCTCTTCTTGATCGTTGTACTGATCAAGTCTGCAGATGATTGAAATGGCTCTCAGAGAGTTGAAACCTAGCTACAGTCTGTGGTTTTGTTGTGAATGGTGTCCATTGCGACTGGACAGCTGCTGAAATCGCATGGTGTGTATGAACCCACATTTTCCTATGACTGGTGGGGGCTGTCTGCTCTTCTGCATCAATGGTGGAAAATGGCCACAGCTGATCAAAAGGCCTTACCCCAGACAGAGTTCAATAGCTGTCCTATCCCTTTACACAGCTGGTGTTAGCATGCAACTTTACTGCCATTATGTTGATTTTTCAGAGTTTGCTGTGCCATCTCCTTTCTTCTTCTAAGTGGGAAAATAATGAAACAGAAACCAGTACATTCATATCAGCTCTGGGCTACACGTCAGCAGATTATTATTGTCACTTGGTTAAAAATGTAAGTATTTTGTGTAATTGAGATTCTGACAATAATAAATCACCAGTTTATAAGCACGTACATGGAGCTGTCATTGTGATAAGGAACATGAACTGAACTTTGTTTATCTTTTTTTACCTCAGTTACTTTTACAACCTTTTAAGGGAAAAACTGAAGTGGGAGATCTCTGGACAAATGAGAAATTTTTATTAGATTACACTATAATAAATATTCATAAAAACAAAATTCCCATTCCTGTTGTGCTATAACAAAAGAAAAACCCTATTCTAGTGTTATTTTTTCCCCATGAAGTTAAAATTATATTTGTTATATTTTGTATTAGAATGTAACTTCTGAATTTTTTTTTACTGTATCTGCTGTGTTTAAAATCGGAGATAAGCCCCAAATGTTAGCTAAAGTCACCTTTCTATTTAAGATATAAAAAAATAATAGGAAAAATATTTCATGACATATTGACTCAAATTAGACAAAGCATGTATAAAGTATATAATGTGTAAAGTAACATTTTGCAGTACAGTTTGTTCAGTGATTTGGAAAGCTTTAATTTGACATCAATAGTTAGAAAATTAAAAAATCAAAATAGATGAACAGAGGAAGTTATTAACTGTTACAGTACATCCTTAGCAGTCATACAGAAAACCATGCAACTAATGTCTGCTTATTGTCAGTAAATGTAATGTATTTTATTTACTTTTACTTTATTTAACAGATGGTCGTTTCATTAGTAACTGAACTCAGAGAAAACCAGTTCAATGGGCTTAACATTCCAGAGAGGTAGGTGTTATCTAAACATAAGTTTTGATATGTTTTGATTTTTGATATGTTTTGATTACAGTTCAGTGAGGATCATTTTACAGTCTTGGGCAACTTAGGCTTCAGTTAAAAAGTTTCGGATACGTATGTTAGATAATTTAAGGTGTGGACAAGCTTGGTAAGCTTGGCTTCACGTAAGAGTTTGTATTTAAAATAGTAGTAGAGGGGTTGGAGGGACCTTCAAAGATCACTTGCCTAATGGTGCTGTTGTCACTCTTTGTCACATGATCATGTCCTTTTGCTGTCTGATCTCTGCCTTTCTTGGTTTAACTTGGCTATTATCCTCCTCTTCCTCTTTGCATCTAGATATTTGGTGAGGAAGATTAAATGAGCTGAATTTGTTTAGAACTGATTTTAGTCTTAAAATTATGCACGCAGTTAAAGAGGAGTATCATGAAGTTTCTTTCCATGTAGGAACTAAATGCCCACATTTTAAAAAGTAGGGTGAAACAGTCTTAGCTGAAAAGCTGGCTGAGACTGTTGGGAAGAAAAATACCTGATTTCTGCTGGGAGAAAGATAAAACTTTGAACTGAGGTTGATTTTTGAGTTTAGAAATGATGATGTTTGTTCAAATTCCAGAGACAAAAGTAGTTTGCTTTTGGGGTGTACGTTTTCTCCTTTCTGCACTTAGTGATATTTTAAAAATTCAGATGGTAATATGGTTGCAAATTCCTTGTACGCAGTGGAGTGGATTGTGCACTATTTTCCAGGAACATATTTTGAAGATTATGTAGAACATAACTACCTTTACAGGGTTTTTCTTCTGAAGTTAAGTAAGAGTAAATTCATCTGCTAAATTTTGCTAATCCTGGATAAGGAATTAGAAACATAATTTTGTAAAGGGAGCTGATGTAGAGTTTCAGGTCTGTGTATCCTGGAGAATACTGTTGCACAATAAGATCATCCGATTAATTACTGTTCTTACAAAAACACTTGTAACAAAAGTGCATTTTGAGGTATTTCAGTATAAGAAACTTTAAACAAATATTTAATCAGGTAATTACTCAGAAATGGGCATCTTTGAAAATGTTTCATTTTTTATTTCTCTTCTGTTTAAATGGTGATAATTAGTACCTCGTGTCCATACTGCCAAGCAGCCTTCGTAATTCCCATCTCAGGTCTTCAGGAGTAGTATCGGTACTCCTCAAAGAAAATACTTTCAGATTCTTTCAGAGAATGCACTTCTTTTAGTGAAGCAGGAGACATTTGCAGGAACTCAGGGAAGCCTTTTACAAACAATATAGGATAATACTTTAATTTGCTAGAATTCTTTCAGTGTTTCATAGTTCTTGGTCTTCATAAGTATCTTCCTGTCAATGCTACAGTTTCATGTGCTAGAAACAATATATATTCTCTGAGAAAGTTGTGATTTCTTTTTGCAAATCTAGTCTCCACCATTTTAATTTTTTTAAAGTTCCAAAGTTTCTGTATTTTCTTTATGCTCCAGATTCCACTGTCTTTAACCATTCTAACCATGTACTTTTAGTGAGAAGATCCAGCAAGTGGTTTGTGTATTAAGATCCAAAGGGATTACATATTCAGCTATAGATGTGTTAAGACAGAAGTTTTCCAGCCGAGCACTTGAGGACAGCAGGATTCATAATTTGTTTCTGTTCAGAGGAAAGAAAGGTTAAAAAAGCAATAAGAGCCCTGAAAAGCAGCTAGCTTGTCTCATCTGGGGCTCCAGGAAACTTGCCTGGGAGCTATGAGTCTCTAGTCTTCCTTCACTGGCCCTGGGATAGACAGAGAAGGGTTTGCTAGCAAGGCTGTGGTGATGGAGCCAACACAACTGGGTTCAATTCAGAATTGTGTTGATAATCCCTTGCATGGTTTGCTTTGAACATTTAAATATCAAAATTTTATCTGACTTCTTAACATTCTGTGCACAATAAGGAATGATATGTCAACAGTCATTCTAGCAAATAATTTTTCAGCAGTTAGGTATGCATGCCTTACATTTAATATTCTGTAATTATTAATGTTCTTTTTTTTTTGCTTAACAGTTTAGAATTTATGACTTTTCTGAAATATGAACTGTGTTCATTTTTTCCCTCAGCATTTCAGCCAGTCGTGTGAATGATATTTCCATTTTCTGTGTGCCACTCATTACTTTGCCTGATCTGACTCCATTGCTGGAAACTCTCCTTCTTTACCACGGAGGGTCATCAAAAGAAATTCTCAGTTCAGAGTTTCTAGAGACTGTGAATGAGGCCTTTTTAAAGTAAGTAGCAGGGTTTGTGTTGTTGTTTTGCTTTTTCATAAAGACTGTAAATTCAATTCAATGCCCTTTTTCTAGGTTTGTATGCTGAATGCACTCTATACTTTTTTAGTAAAGTACTTCCCTTGCAGTTGAATAGCAGAGCTAAGGATGTGGGCCAAAGCACAATTTTGCATTGCTCTAATGCACAAACTGTGGCATAATAGCTTTAAATATTGACTGGGACTCTGTCTCACCTATTTCCGAAAAAGGAGGTTAAAATCTTCAATAGATTTTAGGAATTTTGTTTAAGTTGTGATAATTTTTCACAGAAATGTCACTTATGTGTCATATAAGAGTATTACCATTCCTAACTTGACATTTTGGGAGTGATTTTAATTTTTCTGTGTGTAAGATAGATCCTTTTGTTTGATGTTTTCAAATTTTGTTTTGTTTTGGTTTGGTTTGGTTTGGTTTGGTTTGGTTTGGTTTTTTTGGTGAAATTTGTTCTCCAGATTTTAAATTTTCCTGGTTTTCAGCAAATTAGTTTTAATGAGTCTGAGAGAGGAGCAATTTGTGAAATACAGCTCTGCTTGTTTCACTACCACTAAACCCACTGTTTTCATAAAATTAGTCTATGGATGAAAACCACCTGAGTGAACCTGAAGATCAGCAAGGTTGGCTATGCCAGGAAAGGGAAAATGTCAGAGAAAGCACAGCCTGCTTTATTCTCTTTAAAGAGAATTGCTTTATTCAAGTTGTAGATGAAGTGCTGTGTTATAAACAATTTTTTTTATACTAGAAAATGTCCCTTGTGAACATTTTATGTCAATTATCCATTTCTCTCCTTTTTTAATCAGTTTTAATTGCTTGCTCTGTACTCATCATAGTTTCCGAGATGTTCCAATGAAGATTTTTGTGGTGATCCATTGAGGGCTCCAGACAGAAGTAGATGATTAGTGGAAAAGTACAATAATTAATCCATGAGTGTTATTAGAAGTCGAGGAAAAGGAATGAAAAAGGAGTGTGAATGTGGCAGTTTGTAGTGAAAGATGTGCCCAAAAAGACAGAGCTATCTTTCACTCTTCCACTTGTCAATCTTTTGTGGCTTCTGGCTGTTCATGTTCCACAAGTCTGAACGACTTTGAGGGCAAGTTCACAGGTTGTGTACAGATGTTTTGTTCTCTTATCAGTAAGCTGGTGGGCAGTCCATCATGATGGACTTACACTCCATGTTGTGAGTAAGGCCATTCTTTGGATGGTCCTAAGAGGTGCTTCTGACTGAAACAAATGTCTCTTTTTTAACTGTTGAGCTACTTACTTAGCACAGTCAACAAATATACCTGATTTCACAGGTATATTGGCTCTTGGTATAGTGGCTTTTGACTAAGTGACTCTTGCAGGGCCCTCAGCAAAAGTGCAGTTTGTGATAGTTGCCCTGAGAGCAGATGCAGGATCACGTGTGCTTTGCATGATTTATTCTAGGACTGTCACTGAACTCGTGTGGTCTTGATGTGAATGTGCTTGTATTTTATCTTTTCCCTGCTCTGACAACTGACTTCTATTTTCCCTTACTCTGTTGAGTTCTGAACATGTCTTCTTTCTGAACATGGGTGAAACTGCCCCAGAGAATAGGGCACTTGCAGGGCTCCAAAGAACTCAATGGTGGGGCCATCTGCAAGTTCAGCTGTGGGAGTATAATCACTACAGTTAACTTCCTGTATGGTTTTTATATCTTAGAGTTGCAGCACCTCTGTGTAAGCTTATTAGCTTTCTTTTCCTGGCACACTATATCTACCATACTGTCACAAAAACAGCCAGAAAGTTGATAGTGGCAAAATCTGGTCATTGTTAATTTACTCTCATGTGTGTATGTGCTTTAATAATAATATTTAATAAAACCACATCCTGATATTGAGCATTGCTTTACAGTTTTGAATTCTGGATACTTCAATGTATTTCTTGTCTCCTCATGTATACTCTAAGGTCATTCCACTCTTGAGTGGAAAAAATACAGGCTTTTTAAAGAAATTCAGAATTCTGAGAGTTGATAATGAAACAAACATATGACAAAAGAAATACATTAAAAATGGATCCTAAAATGGCTTTAGTATTTTTTCTGATGGTATTTTTCTCCTTTTATCAGTAGCTTTAGTTTACATTCACTCTCCAGCCTCATTTAACCTTAACTTGATTTAATACCAAGGCAAATATTTATTGTTATTTATGTATTGTTTTGATTTGAACCTTTTAATTTGCAGCTATCACAATAGCTACAAAAATATTCTAGGGTGCGTGATAGCTCTTCCTGGGAGGTTAGTTTAGTATATTTTGATTCATGCTGGTCCACACTGTGCCGTTTCTTTTGTGATGATACAACACTAATAGCTGAAGTTTTTAGGTGAAGAGATAACTTGTCTTCTTAACTATTTGTCTGTTATATAGCTTTGGTCAGTGCTGGTCGGCTGAAGCTACCTCTAAGTAATTTTTTTTCTTCTTTTGTTATCTTTTTTTTTCCCTTTTTGTTGTTGTTGGTTTTTGCTTTCTTCCTTATTTCTCTGCAAAGATAGGTAATACTTTGGTTATAGAGCAGAAACCTTCCTGTTCATCTGTCGGTAGCTGTCTGCAGGAACTAGTCTGGGTTTGAGAGCCTTTCTGAAGAGAGGAAGGGAACTCCAGACTTAAACATTCTGTTTCTCTTTGATGGGATCCAACATGACCAAATTTCTAGGTTTTGAAGATGTGTGGTAAAGTTGCATTTGTAGATGATGGTGATTTCCTGTTATTCTTTGCTATCATGATTTGCTATTGAACAGGCTACTGTAAACAAGATATTCTCTCTCTTGCTTCAGGTTGATCACTGTGTCTCCTTTTTCCCCAGTATATTAAAAAAAAAGAAAAGTACTTTTTTTTTTTTGTCTTGCTTCTAGTTACTCAGGTAAAACAGTATTTTCCTCTCTAAACCAGGAAGAAGATCTCCCTTCCTGAATCAGCTGTCTTCAGTCTTTGGCTTCGTCACTTACCAAGCCTTGAAAAAGCTACCTTACATCTTTTAGACCAGCTGTTTTCCATTCAGTTGAATTCACTGGAAGAAGTGGCTCGTGTCATAAAAGACTCATTGCTGGTATGTACAACATGTAGTACATTTGATACTGCTCTTTCGTGCTTCAGGAATGACAGTTTTCAAATATGTCAGCATAGAGACATACATTAGCATAAATGGCCATTATGGGACATATGGCCTGCTAATGTAAGCCAAATCTTGAGTCTTACAAACATCACTATTTTTTAGTTTTTACACTGAATTGGTAGAAGTGAAAAATTGTTTCATCCAGTCATGAAGAATGACTGGATGAAAGGAACAAGGATCCCACTGGTGAGGGTGCTGAGTACCTTTCTCTGTCTTAAAAAATTTTAAACTCTGGCCAGGAAGGATTTGAATCTGCTTTTACTTCAATCTCTTTGCCCTTTGTCCAGCAGTCTGAACAACTGGAATCTCTTGTTGTGGACTGCTTAGTTACTTGGTTTTGTTTGCTAACCTGAATAAAATTCTTAATGCAAAACATTTGCTAAACTGTAATTAAAATTTGGTTTCAAATGCTATGTTTTGCAGAGCACAAAAAATCTTCCCTATGAGAAAACCTGACACAGTACTTTTTCCAAAATAATGAGCTAGTTTGCAGCACTAAATGTAAATTTAATTGTTAATTGCAGCGTGAAATAGCATGTGTGCTGTGCACTCAAATTATATGTTTCATAAAATGACAGAACTAATGAATGGCATATGGTATTTTATTTTCAGCCTATGAAACTGCTTACAGAGTATGTATTCTAGTCAGGAAAAGAATGCTACCTTTAAATATTCTTCCTTTATAATTGAACCTGGAAATTTTAGGGTTCCATTATGATACTTGCAAATCTTATAAATGCCTTTTTGTCAGCAGTTCTTCATATGCCATCTGGGGATTTAGGTATTACAGCAACCAGAGTCTATGCGTAATTTTTCTATATCAGATATATTGTAATTTTATATAGTATTTGGTATTACACCAGCTGAGGAAAAAAAAGATACCTTAAAAAAGAGTCAAATGCTTGTTTCAGGTGTTGGTTTTTGTCATTTAATAAAAATGTTCATCCTTCAGTTTCCTTTACATCCTGATCTCTGAAAAGAATGGAACATTACTATGCTAGCACACTTAGGTTGTCTTTACTTGACTCTGCTCCCAAGACTTTGTGCTTTCAAAATAAGATATGTACAAGACCAGTGTAGCAGCTTTGAAAGCTAGTTTAGAGAGGACATCCTGTGGACAAAGAATGGAATGAATGGAGCCGTAAAGAAGAGAGCAGTAGGCAGCTGGATTGATAGGCACTGATAAGAGGGAGAGTGCATGTATGGGAGATGGCATAACAGGTAAAAACAACAGGATGAGAAGCTTCAGAGAGGCAGTGTAGAAGGAAAATAATGTGATCTGGAAATAGTGGTCTAGATGCATAATGATATTTTGTAAAACATGTTAATGGTACTGTAAAGACACTTGTGTGACATTAAATTAAGTCAGCACTTCGAATCCAACAGTATATTAATTTAGGCTGCCTAAAGGATATTTAAATATTTATTTAGGAATATGGATATGCATTTTTTGGCAGTTGGAGTATGGTGTTTTAGGATGTAAGCTCTGTTTACCTTATGGATATGGTAATAGTGGAATCATGAGACAAAACTAGATTTCTACTTTCCTCCTTCGAAGAAAAATTTTAGAGGACAAATAGTCAGAAATATGTTAGTGATTTGATTATACTGCATTATAAGAAAGAAATGTCAATCAGGTCTTTCATAATTTCATTATCAGAGTAACTTATCTAAATCAAGTATCTTCATACAGTAATCATAATGTATAATGTATAATCATAATGCATAAACCTCACAGAGATCCAAGGCAGATAGTTGTTAACTACTGTACTTCTTTTACGAAATAAACTTGATATGTACTAATATATTTTAATTCCAAGAGTAATTGTTGTGTGATGGTCCACTAACTTATGTTTATATGGCATGCTATTATGTTTGTGCGATTGTGGTTAAACTGAAATTAATATTGGAAATTCTGTAGTTACTCAGAAGTAATAAAAACAAGTAAAGTGGCCATCACAGATGGTCTCTTAGCTTCTTTGAAATTGAGTGGGTGAGTGGATGTCTTCCTTTGTGAAGGAACTTTAGGATTTTTAGGTCTGCATTAACAACTAAACATGCAGTAAATACACATACTAGTATTTTATGTTTTACCAGGAATGGATAGATATGTACATACACAGATATTTAAAGCCCATGTATGTAAAAAGAGACGTGATTGAATTGGTTCATTTATAGTTTCTGTTTGATTCTGAAATAGCTTTCCAAGGTAGTTTTATTTGTTTCAAAGGTATGTTGCAAGAAAAGTGCAATAGGTTCAGAGAACTTAAAATTTGTTGTCTTTTTCTTTATAAACCATCTGTTCTTGCTGCATTTTGTTTTCCACCTTCTTAACATAGACTGGTAGAATGTTGGAAAAGACATCCAAGATCGTCGAGTCAAATCTTTGACCAAAAACTACCATGTCAGCTAAATCATGACTCTAAGTGCTACATCCAGTTGGTTTTTTGAACATTTCCAGGGATAGTAACTCCAACACCTCCCTGGGCAGCCTGTTGCAATGTTTAACCACTCTCTCACTGACAAAATTCTTCCTGATCCCCACACAGGTTGCCACTATGTTCTCTTGTCCTGTCACTCGTTGCCTGGGAGAAGAGGCTGATCCTCAGCTGACTGCACCTTCCTCTCAGGCAGTTTTAGAAAGTGATAAGGTCACCCCTGAGCCTCCTTTTCTCCAGGCTAAACACCCCCAGCTCTCTCAGCCACTCTTCACAGGATGCTCCAGACCCTTCTCTGCACTCATTCCAGCCCCTCAGTGTCCTTAAAATGAGGTGCTTTGCTGAAGTACAGGTAGACAATATCCACAAATTTTCTCTCATCCAATAGGCAGGTCACCTGGTCATAAAAGGCAATTAGGTTGGTCAGGCAGCCTATCCCAAACCCCTGTTGGCTGGACCTGATCCCCTGGTATGTGCAGTGTGATTGCTCACAAAGTGATCTGATCCATAACCTTTCCTGGCACCAGGGTCAGGCTGACAGGCCTGTAGTTCCCTGGATCCTCCCTTCCACCATTCTTGTAGATGCGTGTCACACTGGCTAACCTTCAGACGTCTGAGACCTCAATTGGGACTAATGACAAATGATGGAGAGCAGCTTAATGAGCACTTCTGCCAGCTCCTTCAGTACCCTTGGGTGGATCCCATCTGACTCCACAGACTAGTGATTGTCTAAGTGGCACAGCAGGTCACTCACAACTTCCTCCTGGATTGCAGGGGGTCTGTTCTGCTCCCCCATCCTGTCTGCCTACTCAGGAGGGTGGCTGCCCTGAGGATAATGGAGCTTTCTGTTAAAGACTGTGGTCAACAGCATTAAGTACCCAGCCTTTTCCTCATCCCTAACAGAGGACTCTGTTCCCTTCCATGTCTAGTAAAGGATGGAGGTTTGTTTTTTTTTGCCCTCTTTTTGTAGTTAAAGTATTTATAAAAACACTTTGTATAATCTTTTACAGCAGTGTCCAGATTGAGTTCTAGTTGAGGTTTTGCCTTTCTAGTTTTTCTGTATAACCTAATGACATCCTGAATTGACTGGCTCTTCTTCCAAAGGTCATAAGCTCTCTTTTTTTCTCTGAGCTCCCATGAAAGCTCCCTGTTCAGCCAGGGGAGTTATCTTCTCTCCCAGCTCATCTATTGGCACATGGAGATGGCCTGCTCCTATGCCTTTAAAGTTTCCTTCTTAATGCAAGTCCAGCCTTCCTGAACCCCTTTGTTTTTAAGAGCAGTTTCCTGAGAGGCTCTCTGAACCAGTGTCCTGAACAGGCCAAAGTCTGCCCTCTGGAAGTGCAAGGTAGAAGTTCTGTTGATCTCTTCCTTACTTCACCAAGAACAGAGAAACTCTGTCATTCCATGGTCAGTGTGCCCAAGATGGTCCCTGACCACCACATGTCCCACAGCCCTTCTCTGTTTGTGAACAGCAGGTCTGGCAGGGCATGCCCTGGTAGGCTCCCTTATAAACTGTGTCTGGAATTTTCCTTCCACACACTGCAGGAACCTCCTAGACTGTCTCCTCTCCACTGCTGAGTTTCCAGCAGACATTTGGCAAGTTAAAGTCTCCCACAAGAGCAAGGGCCAGTGATCATGAAACATGCACTGACAGAATATTTCACTTCATCCTGGCTGGGTGGTCTGTGACAGACTCCCAGCAGGATCTCTGCCATGCTGGCCATCCCTCTGACTGTCACCCACAGGCACCCAGCCTTATCCCCACTGTCCCTGAGCTCTGTGCAGCCAAAACCCTCCCCAGTGTACAGAGCCAATGAAAGAGGCATTAATGGGGAAGAAAAGAGGAAGAACAGAGAAAATTAGTCTTAATGTTGATAAATTCAGGCACTTTTAAAACTTCTGTAAAAATACACTTGTGCTTTAAAAATAAATGTATGCTTCAAAATAAAAACACATTCTGGCATTTCCTGTAAGAAAAATGTAACATTTCCTATTTTAAACTGGCAAATATAAAATAAAATTCAGAAATACAAATATACAATTGGAAGATGCAGACAACATTTGAAATACAGCACTGTAGTAGTTTCCTAAAGTTAGATGTGCTTAACTTCTAAAAGTGTTGTGTCCAATTAATTGCATGTGAGTCTGGAAATCAAGAGTTACCACCTCAAATCTGTATGACCTTGGGCATGTTTACTTCCCCATGTTTATTCCTACTTGTGGTTGTTACAGAGGGTTCTGTGATGTGAATAAAATGCATATTATTCTTTCTCAATTTTTCCCATTTACTTGCTTACTGTAGATACAGATGTATTCTTATTTTTTTTATTAAGTTCTGGTTTTGTGTTATAAATAAGTTGTTTCAGATTCTGCTTTGTAATAATACAGATACATAAGTGGTATAGTTCTTTAAGACTTGTGTCTGGAAAACATTGTGTTAAAAGTACATTTTTTCTATCATAATACCACACATGCAGTTCTGTGTTTGAATCTTTTTGTTTAGTGTGTATTGTGCTGTCTGTATTGTGCATGTTTTAGAAGTGATTGAACAACGCATAGGGTTTGATTTCTGTGAAAAGCATTGAATAGTTGCAGACAAGATTATTGAAACATAAAATGCCTTTTTATTTTGAAAATATAAGTAGGTAGTGTCAACAAGAAGAAAATTTTATTAAGATCCCTCCTGAAAATGATAATCTCTCCCAAATACCAGAACTGCTCCTGGCAGTAGCAGAATTGTGCTGCCTGCTCTTGACTTGCTACACAAAGGGCATCTTCAAATTGTGGGGCGGAATTTTGCATTATCACAGCATTCTTGTTCTTGAATGCTTGCAAATTAATTCCATGCAGTCCATTGATCAAAATCTTGTGAAATTAGGTAACAGTGGGGTTTGGGCTTGGATTTGTTTGTTTTTTCCCTTTTGACTACCAGTGATGAAATTCATATTGATTTCAGTAGTTTAGATAAAATCCTATTAACTATGATTTCTTGTAGTGAATACTGTTAGATTGCTGCTGTCTGCCAGGAAGATGTGCAGCGTTTTTCATTGTTGTATGAGGCACATTCATTTTGGACTTGTTCAAAAGAACTAGGATTTGATCTTGGTTTGTGGGCTGATGCTCTGGTGGACCCTTTCTGGTTTGTAGCCTGTCTTGAGCAACAGTGTGTCCGTTCCTCGTCAGAGGTGGGCAAAGTGCAAAGGTGGGCAGAGTGAAAGACGGGGGAGGAATTAGGGAATCAACTGTTCAACAGGACTGAAAACATACTGTCACTTTCCACTGCTCTCCAGTACCTCTCAGGATGGTTGGGGCTAGCAGACAGCTCTGGAGATACAGTCCAATCTTTCCACAAGCAAAGAAGGAGAGAAACGACACACGAGCAGAAGACCGAAGCCCCGGAGAAGGAGAGGCCGTGCCGCCTGCCGGTGTGGTGCGCGGGCTCTGCCCCGCTCGGCGGCTGCGGGCTTTGGGGCGGCGCTGCTCCCGCAGGAGCGGGAGGTGGCGCGCGTTCCCTGCGCAGCCGGGGCGCTCCTCAGCCCTTCTTACTGAGAGTGGCTGCCTTTCCGGGGTTATCCTCTGCGGATCGCAGCAGGCAAAGTCCTTGTTCTCCCTGTGCACTATTAAAATAGATTATTTTAATTGTTATTACTGTTGTTATGAT
The DNA here is from genome assembly GCF_014805655.1 of Passer montanus. NCBI lineage: Eukaryota > Metazoa > Chordata > Aves > Passeriformes > Passeridae > Passer > Passer montanus. The sequence goes on from NW_024372147.1 coordinate 1,818,179, forward strand.
AATGATTATAGCTTATTTTTATAAGCATAAATTTATATAATTATATAATATAATATATATTATATAATTTAATTTATATATATTATTACAGTGTTATGTTAATTTTCTACTTGGTACTTTTGAGCTTGAAACAAGTGCATACAAGTTTTCAGTAGTGCATTATGCACTTCAATCTGTATTAATAAATGCCATTTTATAAGTACCACGCTTCCTAAAGTTTATATGGTACATTTTATTCAACATGCTTTACACTAGGCTGCTCAAGAACTATATTCTTACTAAATCTTCAGGCACTAACATCAGAGACACTAGTAAGGATTTGCTTTTCAACTTAGACTTCAACTTAATACTTTGGGAAATGCATAAGTGCGTTTTTTCTAGGTGTTCTATAAAAGCCTAATTAGAAAGCAGTGTGTTTACTGGTGCATGTTTAACATAACAGCTTTCTCAAAACAGTGTTTTGTGTGGGAGCATGGTAAAAGGCTTCACTAGTTAAAATTTTTTTTTTGAGGCACTGAGACAATTAGCTTGTACTAGCAACACTGAATTCACAGAAGAAAATTACTGTGAGAAAATGTCTTGGACGAAAATGCATGCAAAACTATTAAAGGTGATAAAATCAATTTAATTTGTGGAATTTAATTTTGAAGATGTAGCAAGAGTCTCAAAGCACATCCTGAGAGGATTGTCTGCAGAGAGGAAATAAAAGCTTTTTGAAAATCTACTCCCCGTGTCTAGCCTCTAGCAATGGCATGCGACGACCTGTTCTTTCTGTTTGCCACCTTTAGTATTTGTAGTGACTGTTGTCATAAACAGTTTGGGATCCCAGGTGTTTGCATTTGTCAGCTGTTGAGCCTGCTTGGTCTCACTGTAGAGAATCCTAAGTATTGTAATCCTGAGAAAATCTGAGGGCTTAGTGAGAGTTGATCTTAGAGTTACAGTTTAATAATGGCTGTGTAATAGCATCCATGAGTTAAGCTGTAAATTATGCAATGACAGTTGTATGAGTTGTTCCTTATTAATACCTAATTTTCTTTCATTTGATTATCAACAGCCACAAGCAGCAAGCCATCCTGCTATTTTCAGAATTGTAAATGAAATTTTCAAGTAAGTTTTGAAATTACTGTGGGAGGGGGGTTTAAATGACCCATTTAAACATTGAGGTTTTCTTCAAGAGCAGAAGCAGTATTATAATCTGCAACATATTGTAATTTCAGGATATCTTTTTCTTTACCTGTCTGCTTTAAAGCCCCTTTCTATGTAGTACACTGCAAATAATGAAAAATGTTAAAAATCTTATGAACTTTAGGTAAAACTTGCATCATAATAATCATTAGTACAGTTGACTACACTGTATTTTAGCCTTTTAAATTTGTAATTTATTTCGTACTTCAGTAGAGATTTGTGGTTGAAATACAGTTTTGGCGTGAAAATTATAAATGCTGAAATGGCTTGGCCCACGCCAACATGAAGGTAGCATTTAGCAACAACTTTTGTACTAGCCAGTGTAACCTCTTTTACATTTTGTTTATGGTTTTCAGGATTTATGTTAGATATGCTTTTAATGACCTTCAAATATTGATCCACCTATAAATAGTGAATTTGGTTTTGAATGCATTAAAATTATTTTGAACCTATATATTGGTTACCATGTGGGGGCTTCAAATCCTTTATACTCAGTTTTCAGTGGCTTTTCTCTTCTTTTCACTTGACTTAGTAATTTTAACTAGATCTACTGCCAGGGTTATCAGTGTTAACAATTCCAGTACAACAATAATGTCTTTAGTGACTGACATCCTTTGCTTATCAGGTGTTTCCTTTCTTAGGAAAACAGGGCTCCCAGGTAAGGTGTGTGGGGACATTTGTGTGTCTGTGTGCACATTTAGGTTTGTGCAGACACTAACAGAAGAGGCATACTTAGTAATTTTAATTAGATCTACTGCCACGGTTATCAGTGTTAACAATTCCAATACAACAATAATGTATTTAGTGACTGACATCCTTTGCTTATCAGGTGTTTCCTTTCTTAGGAAAACAGGGCTCCCAGGTAAGGTGTGTGGGGACATTTGTGTGTCTGTGTGCACATTTAGGTTTGTGCAGACACTAACAGAAGAGGCTTGGCTGTAGAAAATGTAGACCAGTGGAGCCACACTGGGAGTCACTGCTCTCAGCCTTTGTTGCTGTGGTCCCATGTCTGCACACAGATAGCATTTTCTAAAGAGCTGACATTAATCACTTTCCCAAAGCAAGATGCATTTAAAAATTGATGTGGCTTCAGCAGATGTGTACTGATGTCTTAGGCTGGAGACTGTAGTTGTGATGGTACAGGGAGACAAAATTTTTCCAAGCTTCTTGGTTTATTTAAGGTCACGCTATATGGAATATTAAAAAAAAAGCAACCACATGACTTCACTGCACTTTTGCATCCTTTCCCTTTGGTAGACAGTAGAAATGGATAAAATTATGTTTCTCAGCTAATGCAGGACTTTGTCCAACACAGTATTTCCTGGTAAAACTTTGCACTTCTATTAATGTTTCAAATTGTCTTAAAAAATTATGTTTTCCTGAGCCTACATTTCTGCACCCTTTCTTTGAATTTTTCTGCTTAGTGTGCTTGTTCCTCTGCATTGTTGGCATTAAAACGTTGATGTATTTTAAGAATACTGTGTCTCACCTCCTCTTGATACTTACATTAAGCTGTATATGTTAGCTGGTTTTTTGCAGACCAGTTGGTTTATGCAGCCTTCTGTTTATTTTTGTTCTGTTTCTCTAACATCCTTCCAACTATTATCAAGTGGTGTGCAGATGTTAAGATACTATTCCAGTTGTAATCACATGTGAGATTTTAAAGAACTGCTGTTAAAGAAAATGCACTTCCTTGCTTACAAACTGTGTTAGGTTTCTATAGCTGGCTGGCCCAAAATTTCTTTTATATTTGGGTCTAGTGTTCTGTTGGAAGTAGCAAACTGTGTTAGGTTTCTATAGCTGGCCCAAAATTTCTTTTATATTTGGGTCTAGTGTTCTGTTGGAAGTATGGATTGTGACTCTTTCTGTAATAACTTTCTCTTCTATTTGCATGCATACTTTGATTAATTGTTCTGTATTATCACAGTGATACTATGTACTGCTTTTATTTCCCAATGTTTTCTTGCTGTGTGTTCTTGCCTTGTGTGGCTATACAGAAGCCCACACACCTAGGTTGTCTGGAGTTTCCATGTACTGTTTCTTGGGGTTTTTTTACCAGTGGTTATATTTGCCGCTAGTTTTGTGACATTTCTATGTTACAGTAATGTGTTAGCTCTTCATATGTTTCAGAAGGAAAGAAACAATTCTCTAATACTTGTATCTTACTGGCAACTTACTTTGAACATTTTTTCTCCTTTCTACTGTATGTCTTTCAAGTAAGAGAATGGAAATTGCTTCTGTGTGTTTTTCTCCACTTGCTCCATTTGCTCAAGGTTATTTTGCTCTGTGGAAACAAGTTGAAGCACTCACCTTTGTAAACCTCTAGAGTGGCCTAGGGGATGCAGTGCTACAAAACAGTATAAAGTATGCTTAACTCAGTCGTGGGAATAGTTGCTCTGAACACATTAAACTGATCAGATGCCAAATTTGGCTAATAAAGTTGTGCTAGTCTTTTTGATTGTATACTTACTTAGGTAGGATAAATTATCTGTCTGCATGTATATTGTATATATTAACTAAGTCTAATTTATTTTGTAGGAGTTGTGTATGAAGTTTGTTTTGGTTGTTTTTTTTTAAACTAAAAATATAATTTAAAAGCCTGCAAAGTTAGTATTTCTGTTAGTGGTGTAATGAGCTCAGACACAGTTTGAATCTACAGCATACAAAGAATATACCTTTTTCTTTCATTCAGTTAGCAGTGGTGTGATGGGCAGACTAATTATCTGATCTGTCATATCTAACTTTTCAATGCATAGGAATGCACTGATGGAAACTGATGGAACTTCAGAAGTTATGACAATAATACAGGTGTTTACACAGCTCTTCCTTCAGGCTTACCAGAATGACAACAAACAGGTTAGTCAAGATCTCTTTCTTAGTGTTTTCTTCCAGTGACAAAGGCAAAATTTTGCAAGAAAAAACCCCAATTCTATTCTTTAGAGAAGTGACTGAATATAATGAGGTAATAATAGCATCCCTCTGTAGCTGCACAGATATGGCAAAGTTCAGTTCAAACATCTTCACCTGCGCATAAAATTATAGCATGAAATTAGTATGTAAGAGCAGTTTACCTTACTTAACCCTCAAGTACTTTGGCCTAAAGTGCTTTTCCCTGGCTCAGTTCCCCTCATGCTGAGGTTTCTGCCTATAGAGTGAACATGAACATTCATCTGTGATAAAAAGGAGGAAAAATGCTAGATTAATTTTTGTTTTGCAGTAGCAGGGTCTCTGACAATAACTGAAGCAGAGATAACAACCCCATTCTTAAATAATTATAAGTAGTATATTAAATAGTCATATTTGTCTGTTCAGAAGGTAAAAGACACAAGGTAATACGTACTGGGACACAGAATACATACTGGTTTCAGTTTCTGATCCTCAACAGTGGTCTCTCTGAAAATTTCCTTGATCTAAATTCTCAAATTTCACAGCTTGGTCTTTCTTCTTCTGCACAGATTTTTGTACAGGTCTTACTGAACTGAATTAAGTAGAATCAATTTTGTGCTAATTTAAACAAAAGCAAGATCAGTTTCTTACCTTAAAATTTTGAACTATAAATACGAAAAATCTTATTTTACTTATAGGTTGCAAACTTGACTTCAGATTCCCAAATCACATCCTGACCATGTTGTTTGTTTTTTGAAATCAAATTCATATGATGCAAGTTTGGGAAGACCTTACCATTTAAAACCTCCCACTTTAAACTTAACAAAACTTTCAGTTCCTTTGATTTTTTGCATCTTTTTGAGGGAGATGGTAATTAAGAGAATGCTGGGATTTCTTGAAACTTGTGGTATACTGGCTTTTAATTAGCAATGTGATTGAATCTGTCTTCTAGCTTCAGGCAGCTGTCTTGCTTAATACATTAGTGCTGTGCATGATAATCTTGTGCCACCCTGACTGCGTGGCAACAGCACACTGTGTAGCCCCAGGTGGGGATCAGTGGGTGAGAATGAGAGTAAAGATTCCACGCCCATCAGACACCCAAAAGCTAATCCTGCTGTGCAGGTGATATGTGGTCACATCCTGACCATCTTGTTTGTTTTTTGAAATCAAATTCATATGATGCAAGTTTGGGAAGACCTTACCATTTAAAACCTCCCACTTTAAACTTAACAAAACTTTCAGTTCCTTTGATTTTTTGCATCTTTTTGAGGGAGATGGTAATTAAGAGAATGCTGGGATTTCTTGAAACTTGTGGTATACTGGCTTTTAATTAGCAATGTGATTGAATCTGTCTTCTAGCTTCAGGCAGCTGTCTTGCTTAATACATTAGTGCTGTGCATGATAATCTTGTGCCACCCTGACTGCGTGGCAAGAGCACACTGTGTAGCCCCAGGTGGGGATCAGTGGGTGAGAATGAGAGTAAAGATTCCACGCCCATCAGACACCCAAAAGCTAATCCTGCTGTGCAGGTGATATGTTCTTTCTGATAGTACCTTGGTTTGCATTTTGTGATGGCTTATGTGAGGAAAAAACTGACTAAAATATTGTGTTTATATGACAAATCTTTTTGGCTTTGCCTAGACAGTATACTGAAAATTGTTTTTCCCTTACTTCACAATACTGTTTTCTATGCAGTGTATGCTGTGGTTGTCTTGATTACTGCTAACTGTAGCAAGGGGCTGCTTTTTCATGGGAATTTTTTGTGCAAGTTAATTTGCTACATGTATACTTTACTATAGGGATTATTATTTTTTCTATTTAGCCTAAGTACTCTCAACAAAAAGACTTCACAGTCTTACTACACCAGTGAAATATAGACTGTCTAAGAAGAGTGTATATATTCATGTGCTGTAATTTCACTTAACTGTTGTTGAGAGAACAAAAAAAAAGATTATAGAGAGAATGTGTCTTTTTATTTGTTTATGAGATGTGTGCATATATATGCCAATAGAAAATAGTTATTAAATGCAGTCTGCATTGGATTTACAGCTCTGTCGCATTTTATAGGGTTCATATTCCCAGTCTGTGCTTCAAGAGATTATTTGTTAGCTAAATGCCTTCTTATTCCTAAAAAAGAAGACAAGAGTTCTAAGATTAATGATATGGAGATTCAAAGATATAAAGGAGAGAATCATAGGTTGCTTGAGAACTGGACGGGACCTCTGGACATCATCTTGTCTAACTCCTCAGCTCCAAATCATAGCTACTTAGAACCAATTGTCCAGGACTATGTCCACGTGGCACTCTACAACTCTTCTGGGCAAACTGTGGTAGTGCTTGGCCATATCACAGTAAAAACAAGGAGAAAAGATAAATTACAGAAGTGTCTTCTGACATACAGACAGAACCTCCTGTGCTTGAGTTTGTTTCATTGACTCTGATCCTGTCACTGTGCACCACTGCGAAAACCCTAGTTCTGTTGTTTTGCACCCTCCTTTTAGGCGTTTATATACATTGGTAAGATCCCCTTGAGCCTTCTCTTTTTCAGGCTCTCTCAGCCTTGCCTCATAGAAGTTCTCTGGTCTTTAATGATCCTTGTGGCTCTTTATTGAACTGGGCATTAACTGGGCATAGTACTTCAGGTTAGGCTGCTGGAAAGGCTGCTTACAGTGCTGAGGGGAGGGGAGGGAACACCTCCCTGGACCTGCTGGCAATCCTTTGCCTAATGCAGCTCAAGATTCCACTCGCTGCTCTGTTGCAGGGCACACTGCTGACTCACACTCACCTTGGTGTCCACTGGGTCCCCAGGTCCTTCTCTGCAAACTGCTTTCCAGCTGAGTGTCTGCCAGCATGTACCTGGAGTTTTTCCTGCCCAAGTGCAGGACTTTATACTTTCTTCTTGTTGACATTTATTTGGCTTCTGTCAGCCCACTTCTCCAGCATGTCAAGGTCCCTCTGGATAGCAGCACAACCCTTTCATGTATTAGTCACTCCTCCCAGTTTTGTGTCATCACCAAACTTGCCAAGGGAACTTGCTGCCCCTTCATCCAGTTCATTAATGAAAGTGTTAAATAAGACTGGGCCCAGTGCTGACCCTGCTGTGCCCTGGTAGTTACTGGACTCCAACTAGATTTTGTGCCAGTGATCACCATGTGGGCCTGGCTGGCTTTCTGTCTGTCTCAAGGGGAGCTGGTGTTGCACCTACATGCTCCATGTTAAACGTGCCCGTAGTACGTGTTTGCAGAACAAACAGAGGTGTGCTACTGCTAGTCTCAGTTACACAAGCAGTGTTCACAGTATACCAGTCACACATTCTCAGATATACAGGGCAAGTCTGTTATCTGTGACTGCCCTACCTGCTGCTGGATCAGGTCCTAAGAATTTCAGGTTTCCATTTTTGAACAGATGGCAATAATCTACACAATGCATTCAGATTCTGCAGATGTTATTACTTCTTAGTTTAATATCATCTGTGAGCCTGTTTACACTCGAAAATGAAATTAAACTAGTGTCTCTTTTAAGCAATGCATATTAAGAGTGAAAGCTTACGTGATTACGAGGAAAAAGACTAAGACTAGTAATGTAATTTTCTTCATGCTGTGAATTTTTTTATGCATATACTTTTAAAATCTATAAATAATTACCTTTTGTAAACAAGCATTTCTTAAATATCCCCCTCTTTAATGCCAAATCCTAAAATTAACTAAATTTTCTGTTTTCTTGCTTCACTCTGTATTGTTAATTACTGCCTTAATGAGATGAGATTATTCACTGTGGGTTTGTTTTTAAAACTGACCAGAAACCTCTTAAAATAATGATTTTGTGTCTTAGCATAAATTTCCACTGAAGGCCTACTTCCCGTACCATCACCAGCCTCTTGTTAGAGGTTTAGTCAGACGTCCTTTTGGTAAGTTTTTTCATAAAGTATTTGTAGCATTATGAATCTGCATGGTCTGTATATGTCTTAAAATAACTTCTAAAGGGATAGAGATAACTTTTTGCAATTTCCTTTATAGGGTGTGTTTGATTTAGCAATTTTCATAATATTTTTTTAATGTATTTTTCTGCAGGAACATCTGGTTCTTGTGTAACAATACTACCGATGTAACTTTAAAGAAAACTAAATCAGAAGTGAATAACAAAGAAAGAATGCATAATTATGTAGGAATGAAGCCATGTTACAGAGATTGTAAAAATACTGCAATCCTCTTCTTTCCATACTTGTCATTATGGAAAAATTCACATGCATTTCACAAGAAACAGGCTTTCTGTTTCTCTCTGAGGCTTGAATTCTGATATTTTAGTTTGCAAACCCAAACTTTTTTTTATGTTTCCTATTCATACATATCAAGAAACCACTGTTCAATTTGGTATAATTTTTGTATGGACAATAATTAAAGCTCAGTACAAGAGCCTCTAGAAGTGCTACTGCACTGATTATATATTTATATTGCAGTAGCAAAGGTACATCAGCCTCATTTCAGTATTCCAAGCTGTACTTCCTTCCATGGCTTTATCAAGGAATTGGTGTATGAAACACACTAATGGGTATTGTTTAAAATTGGGAAATTTTAAAATGAAATTTTAAATACTCCATGATAACTTAATCAATTTGGAGAAACCTTACAGCAACCTTAATGCTTCAGTGTTACATTCTAGTGGACAGGCTATGATTTTAAGTGTTTTGTTTTCACCTTCATCCTCAGAACTCCCAACTACATATTGGTCTCAACATGTGAAACACATTTCGGATATGCTCAAAGCATTAGTAGAAGATACAAACACTAGGTAAGCAGTATAATATCTTCAAACTTTTTGTGCTTTGCATTGTAGTTTGTGAAAGGTCATGTCATTTGAAGTCTTTAGTGGCTGTGTTTCATAATTTTCTTATGATTCTCTAAGTTGGGCTTTATTTTTAAGAACAGGACGTGGATTACGTTCTGAACCTGAGCTTTATGGCATCTATCTACATGGCCAATAGCCTCTGAGGAAATAGAATCTTGTCATTCCTGCCAATGAATACCTAGTTGCATAATGGAAATGCTTACTTGTCTATTCTCCCATTTCTTCCTCAAAACTTTTAACCCTGTTTTATGAAAGAGCTTGGCTTTCTGCAGGCTTGTACAAACGCCCAAACTGCAAACTTCCTCATTTGCATAAATATGACTGCCAGACTGCAGGATCATTTTTGTTGTGTTAATCTTTGGGCTGTCACTCCATGTTTCTGACCTGCTGCCCTTGGGGTTTGTTTGTCTACATGAATTATGCTTTGGTAGGGGATGTTCTGGGAATTTTCTATATGAAAATGATGAAAAAGCATACATCTTTATCTGCTGCTGCCTTGTAATTCTTTCTTATAAGGAGTGTGACGAGACCTGACTTGTATAGCGCTTGGATACAGGTTTGCTTAGAATATATCAAAAGAAACATAGAACACCAAGGCCAGCCAGACTTGTGAAATAAGATCATAGAATAGCAGAATTGCCTAGGCTGGAAAAAACCTTTGAGATCATCAAGTCCAACCTATGACCTAACACCACATTGTCAACACCAAGTGCCATATCCAGTCTTGTTGAAATATCTCCAAGGGATAGAGACTCCGTCACCTCCCTGGGCAGCCCATTCCAATGTCTGATTACTCTGTCTGTGAAGAATTTCTTCCTCATGTCCAACATAAATCTTCCCTAGTGCAGCTTAAGACTGTCATCTTGTGCTGTCACTGGTGCTTGTGAGAAGAGACCCACCCCCACCTGGCTGCACCCTCCTTTCTGGTTATTGTGGAGAGCAGTGAGCCCTCCCCTGAACCCCCTCCAGGCTAAACAACCCCAGCTCCCTCAGCTGCCCCTCACAGGGTTTGGTTCACCCTTCACCAGGTTGGCTGCCCTTGTCTGGACTTACTGCAGCATCTCACTATCCTTCTTAAATTGAGAGAAGGACTGGACACAGCACTCAAGGTGTGGCCCCACCAGTGCCCACTACAGGGGGACAGTCACTCCCTTGGTCCTATTGCTGGTACAGGCCAGGATGCTACTGGCCTTTTGGCCACCTGGGCTCACTGCTGGCTAGTGTTCCATCTGTCTTTAATCAGTACCTCCAGGTCCCTTTCTGCCTTGCTGCTGTCCAGCCACTCTGTCCCAGTTTTCCCCTGGGTACTGGAACAAAGATACTTGCCAACCGTGCTTGGTTTCAGTTAACTCCCAGGGCCTTTTTTTGCTGCTGAGTGGCAGAAAAAAGCTTTTTGTTGTTCTCTCTGAGGCCAGGCTGTCTATGGTAGCGTCTCACTTTCTGTATAAGCTGCAGCTCAGTGTTCGCCTGTTCATCCCTGAAGTGTGTCAAACTTTTCTGTCCTTGGAGTGTGACCCATAGCTGATCCTGATTCCTTAAAGAAACACATTACTTGAGCTTAGAACAAATAAATAAAACAAATGCCATCATAATGCATTACAGTAATATAACCACGTCTGTTCTCCTTTTGTTGCCCAGCCCTTTCTTGGTTTATATATAGGCTTTTTGAACAGTATTCCTTCCTCCTTTATTTTGAACAATACACTAGTTTGAACAGTATTGTACTTGCCAGAATACACTCCTACTTCCTTTAGAATTCTTACAACAATTATGTTTTCTACCAAACCTCTCCCAGTTAGAAAGAAAATGGACCTAACATGTTATAAATACTAATATCCATGAAGAAGCCGTATTCAGTTTTCTTTTATTGCTTTATTCTTGATTACGTATTCTTTCAACTTAGTAAGAATGACAGAGGAGAAAAAAATACTGTTACACAGCATATCCTGTTGGTTCTCAGTGCTTTCTTTTTATATAGGTTGGTTTTCAGGGGTTTTCTTTTATACCAAATGTGAATCTTATAGCAAAGTGCTTTCTGTGTCCTCCTAATCAACACATTGCTTCTGTGCTGAGATTTATTATTATATGTAGTACTCCCAGTGAGCAGTGAATGTTACATGATGTTTTAAACTAGAAGTCAGTTGATCAGTTGATGAACTTACGGACATTTTGTGGGGGAAAGTCCCAAAAATAGTGAAGTGCCACTTTTTGCAATGACAGTGGAGCATAGGTGCCGCTACAGAGTGGGCAGAAACAGTGGGGATGGAAGTGGAGGGTACATGATTCCAAAACAGGCTCTGTAGTCGTAGAAAGTCTTCAAGATAATGGTAGCATCCACTCCTGGAATTTCTAAGATCTTCTTGTAGTTTCCTTGCAAAGGTATTAAAGGAAAGCAGCTTTTGGAGTCCTCAGGAATAAAACATAAGAAAACCATCTAATTCTTTAAAGTTTTGCCAAATTTATTAGAAATTATTGTTCCTAGTTCTTAATCTAGCTATCCTTCTGTTTGTCTTTCCATGCTTAGTTTAACTTTTTTGCTTCTGAGACACCTACCAGTAGTTTGCATCTCTTTTCTTTAGTCTTCTCTGACTTTAGAGGAATGCACATGAGAAAGCGTAGAGATGATTGGTGGTCCTTTCTTACAGCAATAATCCATTTGTAAACACCTTCAAAATTTTCATTTAAGAAAACATGAATTTTAACAGTCAGGAGATATACTTTGAAATATACTTTGAAACTTTATATTTAGTCCCTCTAAATGTAATTCCTCATTAATTACCAAAAAATATGCACTTCATGAATTACCAAAAAGCAGAAAATAACCCTGGAAAGCAACAGAGAGAAAGTGAAAAGCAACAGTATGTTAAGAGTGTAAAATGATTTTAAAGTTTTGGAAATCCTGCAGCTGAAGCATATAAACAGTAGGGATGAATTTTATTCTGTATCTTTTCATACACAATATTTTGTCAAAGTATTTTGTTAGAAGCTGCTGTTAAGGATAGTCTGTTGTACTGTCAGATCTAATCTGTAAGAACAGTGGGTGTGTCTCATTTGATTGTGATTTCAGATAATAGACTAAGTAGTACATGACTGTATGATTAGTAGGTAAGGTATTCTCTGTTGAATATTTTAAATATTTTTTTCTTAAATTAACTGTCAGCATCCTTTAGAAAGGATGCTGACAGTTAATTTAAGAAAAAATATTTAAATATAAAATAATAATGTAAAATAAAATATAAAAATAATTTAAGGCAAATAAAAATATTAAATAATGAGAAATACCTAATTTTATCTGTTGTTTTCCAGTTCTCTCACTGACCTCTTTGAAATCTGGTTTTTGGTTGCCTGTTTTGGAGAATGGCTGGATGTTGCAGCAGAACAATTACTGAAGGCTTCTGTAGAACCGGATCCTGTGCTGTGGCTGCTGGCATTTTACTACTGTCCTAAGAATGAAAATCAACAAAGGACTCAAACAGTGGTGGGTAATGTAGTGATAGTAAGTGTCAATAAGCAGTCAATAGTCTGATTATATCTTACTGCTGTAAAACAAATAGTGCACATCAGAAAAATGAAATATATTGCCTTCACAAAGTCTCTGGGAATTGTGTTGCATTGGCAAATTCGAAAATTGGGCTTTTTTCTGTTTTTTGACATTTAGAAAAGCTTTTTCCTCCTTTTTAAGTATATGATATAGATTAGCACCCTCTTTTTTGGGTGTTTTCAATCCCAAATAAAAATACCCTAGTGATAGTATTTTTAAAATCAGTGTGGCAGAATTCAGCGTGCCTGTGTTACGGCGTCTTCTGAGAAGGAAACAGGAGAATTCACAGCAGCTGAAACTGTGAAGATACTTCCTCAAATACATTCTTGAATCCTAACCTTGCCCAGCTACTCTGATTTCTCTCCAGTTTGTGGCATGTGATACAGTAAGAAATACGTGACCAAAGCGTGTGCTGGGCTGGTGGCAGAAGGAGGGGCTCTGACCTTGCCTGCTGCAGAGAGAGTGCTCTGTGTCTGCTGTTAAAGCACGTACCTGAAAGCCTGTAATTCAAACCCACTGTGCAAATCTGAACTAGCCCAAGCAATTGGAGCTGTGAAGGCCCAGTTCTAAAGGCCACAACTTGTCTAGTTTTCCTTAACTTGAAAATGGATTGTGGTGGATTTAAAAATGCAGCTCAGTACACCACAATAGTAAAAATAATGCTTTAAATGTACATCTAATGCTCCATGTACAGCAGTGCATTATGCAATGTTTTATTTCCTTTCCTTCCCCTTTTGCTTTTCAGATGGCACTACAAGTGCAAGATCACATCCAATCACCTACAATTTTTTTTTCACTTAAATTTCTCATAGTCTAGGAGCAAGGGATGGGATGGGCTGGCTGGGAAGGCAAGGGACAGGTTGGCTGAGAGAGTTAGGCTAGAGCTTGGGTGAAGTAAGGAAATCAGGATTGTTTTTAGAATGTAGTTTAGGGAAAGTAGGCAATATATGAGCAATAAAGAAGAGTGCTTGAAACTGTTGCACTATAGCTGCAAATCTAACTCTAACTCCACAGAGTGAAATCACTTTGTCCCATACATGAAATAATCTCCCTGTGTGTCTCCTATTCCATTTTGTTATTCAATCATAACATAAGACAGACTTTAGAAACAAAAAAGCTTTTCTGTTGACAACCCACGCAGTGACTCATCTTTTCTCAGAGGTCTGATATTTCAGATCATTATCATATCTTAGGTATTTGAACTGAGACTTCTGAGACTTTTCTTCTTTTTTTCTTTTTTTTTTTTCCACAGGTCAGGCTACTTCAGAAGGATTCCCACACTTCATGCAAAGCTTCTGCCTTTAGTTAGCTGTTTGGGGTTTTTTCTAAATTTGTCCTTTGGCAGATTAGCTCTCTGCTCTTTTAAATGAAGTGGTTTCCACCTCAAACCCAGCACCTTTCACTGGTTAAGGATTAACATGCCATGGGAACTTCTGGCAGATGTCAGTCTTTTCATTCAGCTTTTTTTTTTTTGTGTAGCGTACTTTTCATTCAGGATGATTTTTGTGTGGAAAGGTTTGCACTTAGGATTTTGTCTTCCTGCTCTGTACTTTAGGTAACACCTTTTTATTAGCCAGAGTGTAATACAAAGTGTTTAAATTATTTAAAGAAGAAAAAGGCTCTTTTTGCTGCTCACTAGAGTTTATTCATATGTCCAGCACTAAAAATTTTGCTCCTCAATATTTATTCCTTTGTTGCACTCCTTTCATACCTTTTGGGTCTGAAACATTGAAGGAGCAAAACTTGGAGTTTGGCCCTAAGAATGAGATTTCCTCTTGGAGCAGGAGCAGCTACTCTCCATCTGCAGTCTCTGGCTCATATGATGCACAGAGGAATAAAGAATCGTGAGGAATTTCCAGTACCTTTTTGTAGCTCCTGGTATCATTTGTGCCTCAAATGTAGTTGTGGACTTAATGCAAGAATAGCAGCTTTTTCAGACTGTATTGTGTGAAATTGTTGAAAGAGTAGGTCAATGTCAGACAAATGTCTGAAAAAAGTTGTCCCTATGAATATCCTGAGAAACAGGTGTTCTTTTCCTTTAGGTCTGCAGTGGTGTATTTTTCTATTACTCCAGCTAATACTCATTTGCATCCCATCTGCAAGTTTTTCAAGTTAATTTTTAATACAGTGAACAGAATTATTGTTAGGATTTTTTTACAGTAGTTGCTCATAGTTCTCTTTCTAGAGGTGCCAAAATCTTCTGTTTCCTACCCCAGTAGAAGTTAGGTTTTATTGTCTAGCTCACAACATAAAAACATAAGTTGTGAACAACACAGGAAGAAGTTAAATTCCACATTCTTACCAGAACATTTTATCAGCCGAGGTCAGACTGCATGGGGATCTAATTGATTTACAGCAGCTATACTGAAATGAGCCCTTGAGGAGCCTTTGTTTTTATTCTCACAATGTAAAAATCGGACCATGTTCTTCTGAGGGACTTTCCCCATTTCCTTATATTATTAAAAAAGGTAAAATCCTGGCTTGATGCCCTGTCTGCTTCATTTGGAAGACCAAAGAAAAAAAAATTCCATTTTGTCCACCTTTGTGTCTGTGAATCAGTGTAAAAAAAATGTGTTACAGCCCTTCCTTTCCTGGTTTTCCTGCTGTTTAAATTCAAACTTTTTTCATGTTTGAGTTGTTTCTCCAAGGATTCAGTTTTTGTTAAGTGAATAAATCCAAAGTAAAATACCATAGATTTGACCTTTAGTCTTCTCTGATCCTGCACCCTTTGAAATTATTTCCTACAGATAGAAGCTCAAGAAGTCTACAATCATCTGATGATGCTGTTCAGCTGCACAGACCTTTCTCTCAAAGACCTGGAGGCTGTTGTACACAGGGTAACAGGTATACAGCAGTGTTGTAACCAGCAGTTCACAACACATCTTCTGACCGACTTCTTGCTCTTTTCACCTGGTGGACATAAGATTGCCCAGGAATGTATTTACCATGTAAGTGTTTCTTCCTTTCTTTTTCAGGTTAAGTACATGCTTATTTTACTATTTTTGATTTAAGTTTCTACCTCTTAATAAAGAAAACACATAACAGAGAATTGAAGGAGACTGTAGCTACAACAGCTATATCTAACCTGCTACATATCTATTTCAGCTACAGTTAAAATGTTTTCCATTCACTTCTTGATCTCACCGTCAGGGTTACTGTCCTCACTGTACAGATGCAGAAACGGCTGAAGTAATAGCTTGCAGTTGAGGGACACCTACAGTTCATTTACAGTGCTATAGATAGCATGTGCAAACATTTTGATTTTCCCCAAAAAATCAATTGCTAAATTATCCAGCTACTGCAGACATGATGGAACTCTCTTCTCGCTGTTTTCCATTGGGTGGAACAACTGGTTACTAGGTCTTAGCATTGATGTGGCAGAAGCTTGGTTGGCAAAGCCAGTGAAGAAAACAGTGTGGTAATTAAGAGAGAAGGAGAAAATGAAGAGCTAAGACAGTGTCTCTTAAGGTGTAAAAAAAGATGAAGAGGATTAAAAGGCTGGAAGCTTGCCACAGTATCTTCCTGTTGATGACAGCCTTCAGCTGTATTGGTGCAAACTATAAAATGTGTTTGTGTTACTTAAGATAACGGTGCTATGTCAGTGTAGGATTAGAAAGCCATTCCTTACTATCAAACCATGTTCTTGTAAGATGTTCATGCCCCCTATGCAAGCAGGTCTAGGGTCAGTGTGTAGTTTTAATACTCTGCAAAGTTTTTCCATTCAGCAGCATTGTGGTCTTATGTACAGACCTGTATAGGGCGCATGGCATGTGTAAGGCATCTGATTTTCTGACACAGCTGGCTGATTAAAAAGACATAACATTTTTCTCTTTAAGAAGGGCTAAGGTATTTCTCACATCCTAGGGTGCAAGTTCACAAATTATCTCTTTTTTTTCTCAGCATAAGAATGTAATGATAAGGTTTGGGGGGTGGTCTATATTTTTACAGGCTGCTATTTCTAGTTTCTCTTCATGAAGAGAGTGCAGCTGTTGAGCTGTGATGCTGTAATGTACTAACCTGCTACTTTTAAGTCCCTCCAGGAGGACCAAAGGCAATCTTCTGCTTCTTTATAGATAGCACTATTACTAACTTTCAAACTCTGAATATTTTCCAGTGCAGAGTAGTCATGAACTGTTGTAGGACAGTTTGTTGGTTTATCAGTCTGATTGATTTTGACTGTATCTGTATAATCACTAATATGTAGCTAGGCTCTCCATGTGAATTGAAAGGGACTAAAGAAAATATATGAAAGGCAGAATGGTGTGGAACTGATTTGAGATGCATGGTTATCGTTCCTTTAGCACAGTAACTTTGGATTTAACACAGACAATGAGAAGTCAAGTCCCTTCCCATCTGCAAAAATTGCAACTTAGAGTCTTTTCCTGTTTTTTGTCATCTTTTGGGGTTTTTGTCATCTTTTGAAAGCTTTACAGAATTGAATTGTCTCCCCAAATACACACAGAACCTTCAAGTGCTTTTAGTTCTTTTTTATGGCAATGACTTACAAATGATTATACTGTCCATTTGTGTTTCCTTTAAAAACTTTCTGGCCTCTTGATTTGTTTCACTTAAATTTGAGACAACAACAGAAATCTCAAACTTGCTCAGCTCCACTGGGATGTATGAAAAGAGATACCTCAGGCAGAATCTGGTTCTCACATATTCAGTGGTGAGGAAAAAAATCTGGTTTTCTTGCAAGCATTTTGAAGAATTCTTAGTATGTAGCAACCTAATTGCCAAATTTAACTTTCTGTGTTTCCTTTCAGATTGCTGAGATAACTGATACAAGGAAAGAAGTTTATAACCTTCTTGCCCGTACTGCTTACAGATTTAACCATAGTGGAGAGGAAAACCAAAGGACTGTGAAGCTGCTGAGTGTACTTCTTCAAAAACTTACATTGAAAGTTTAGAATTTTAATGTGATCTATTTATCAAACCAACAAATCAGGTCTTCATCCAGGTGTCACACTTCCATTAACATCTAGCACTGCAGGTTACCAAGGGCAGAAAGATACCTATATAAGCTATAGCTGCTAATTTATATTCCCTCATCTACATTGAAAAATAATCTGTTGTTTGGAATTGTTAATCTTTTGAAACATAGTAGTAAATATTAAAGATGCTTGAAAATTTTGTTCTGAGTACCTTCTGTAACAAGAGACATACATCATTTGAAGTAGTTTGCTCATCTCCTTGTTTATCTGGCTGATCAGTTTTTCTCCCAAATTATTCGTGTGGGGTCTTTTAAGTAATATCCAATTACTTGATTGGTAAGTTGTTACTAAAATGTTTTGTTCTGTGCTTCTGCTTTTATGAAACTAAGGATGATCTCAAATGATTCATAGTGTTCTCAGGAAATCAGTAAGTGATATTTCCTGAACTCTTTCCTTCTTTTTGAAAATGTTTCCGAAATTAAAACCTTCCCAGATTTGCTAAATGTAGAAGTTTTTCAATACTGCAACTTTCACAGGACAGTGTTCTCCTCTAAGTACTAGACCAATAGCTGGTCTTTGTCAAAAGATACTGCAGGCATAAAATTGCTTGCAGTACAGCCCACTTAACAATGTGCCATGACTGATGCTACTATTTATTCATTTGAGAAATATGGAGCTTTTGTTCAGACAAAAGAGATCAAGGAAAACAGAGACACAGGGAAATGCACCAGTTCAAAGGGACAGATTTCTTAAAAAGGTTGCAACTCATTGCCTTCGTTTTTGTGTCCAGCAGTAATTTGCTTACTTCTTTGTTTAGGTTTTTTGTGTCCTGCAAGGAGCACAGACAAGTAGCAATGGCTTGTGTTTTTTACCCTTAGGAAGGTATTTTTCCCTAGAAGTTTTGTGAAACTGTCTCTAGCTGAACGAGAAAAATAAGCATGGAGGATAGTAGTGAGAGAGCATCCTAACTTTCCTCAGTAATTTGTTTCTCTGTGTTACTTATCTGTAATGCCAGTGCCTGTGCTATGCTACTAAAAGGTGCTACTTGGAATTCTATTCTTGCATATAAAATCCAAGACGTATCTTGAATTAATAAAGCTTTTTAAATGTAGTATTTGTTTCTGAGCAAGGGGAAAGAAAAACAGTGTACTTAATGTCCTTTGGCTGTAAGAAGTGGAAAGATATTTTCTGTTAGGCTGTTAACTGATTTCTTACAGTTTTGTTCCCAGTGAGTCATATTACGGAAGTGACATGCCCTCTAAGTCAGTTTGCTAGTGAAAAAATAGCAAACACGTAATGTATGTCTGCAAAGAAAAGGGTTTTTTTCTCTTTTGATTTAAAAATATTTTAAAATGAAAATTCAGAAAGAAATATGTAGCAGCTTTTCTGTTGTTAAATAGCCACACATATTTAAAAATAAAATCAAACAACCCAGTTTTCTGTTCCCTGAATACCATAACTGAAAAGCATGGAATTAAACTAAATTATTTTTTGGTCACAAACTCAGAGGTATTTGTCTAGTGGAAACAGATGTGGAATGCTCTATTTAGAATGATAAGTAATCTAAAATGTTAACCAAAAGGAAGAATGATATTTTTTTTTGGTTGTTTTTTTTGGGTGTTTCTTTTGTTTGTTTGTTGGTTGGTTGGTTGCTTGGTTGGTTGGGTTGTTGTTGTTGTTTAATGTCTAATCTGGTTGTTGGATGTGAGACCCTTTGGTTGTGTTTTCTCCATATTGTGCCTATATGTAATTTTAACTATGTAGAAGAAAGATAAGCAAAGAACTGCAATATTTAATTCTTGATTGCAGATTAGGTGAATGATGTAGGTATTATATTTATATGGCAGTTTTTGGATGGGTATTTTTAAGTATCTTTTCTTTATGTGTTGTTATTTTTCCATTGACAAAATGCATGAAAATTCTTCTAACTTTATTTAACAAAATCAATATGCTGATAAATAAGGATAAATAGAATCAAGCAGGAAGGAAATGTACAATGAAGTTAGTAAAAACCCAGAATTAGTAGTGAATTGATACATTTTTGTTTGCTTGTCTTTGGCTTGGTAAGGAAAATGGAATGATTAAATACTAAGGAGGGTTTGCTAGTTTCAGGAGGCTCTAAGAAACCTAACTGATACCGTCTGTAACTTAAAAAAGATACATCTGTGCTGGCATTCTTTTTGCTCTTTTTAGCATAGTGGTTATAAATAGTTGCTATTTCTTTTTCCTTACTCTTTCACTATGCTTGAATTATGATCTAACTTTGATATAAGTTGTGATTTTGTGGGATGTTGAAGCTACTTTTGTTAGTTTGCCAGTGGAAGGCTACAGAGCAATTTGGTAGGTCTGAGTAATGGAAGATTTCTCATACAGTGGCTTCTGCATTATCCATCCAATGTGCATCTTTCCCTCTGTAATTGCTGCTTTCTGGAAATGTTCTTTGGGGCCTTCAAGGCTGTACTTTGCTGAACCAGCCAAAAAGTCCTGAAATCAGACTTCAAGTAGATTGTTCCCATGCATTCTATCTGCAGCACACACCCTGGTTCTGGACAGTACATAGAGAACTTTTCAAAACTGTTCTGCTTCAAGACATTTTTTGAGTAAGAATACAGACAGTAAATTTTGCTTCTTTGTTGATTATGCTCCTTTCCAGTCTAAGATTGCTAAGTTAGAGCTTTTTGAATTCTGCAAGCTTTGCAGCATGATGGTGCTTGTTGGTTTCTGTGGATTTTCTTCAGGCAGAAAAAAACGTCATTTCTGTGGCTTTTATTTAATGAAGATCTCAGTACAGTGCCTATACAAAGCAGAATGTATTTTATTTTTTCATGTGTTATACTGCAATTTAGCTGACCAACAGTAACATTTATTGTGTTGCTTCTAGCATTTGTGATTAAGTTTCTGTACTCAGCATTGTAAGTGTCAAGAGGTGTTAGTAGACACAGTGAGTTAATATTTGTTTCAGTGAACTGAAAACTGTGATATATGTTTGGCTTGGCAGAGATACAATTAAAAAAATTCTGAAGCATTAGCATTATACAAGTATAGGGTAAAATATCTAGCACAAATTACTTGCAGTTATGAAAGAAAATACTCAGATTAAATCAGATTTACACTGTTTCATGGCTGTGTTATCTAATGTCAGAATAAAGTACCTAATGTTCTGTGTGAATGAGTAATGTCATACTCCATTAAAATGCAGTTTTCTACTAGGCCCAAGTTTGAAAAACCTGGAATGTTACAGGAGTCCTCCACAAGCACACAGAGCGTATGTTTGAATTGTTTGTTTTCCTGATAGTCTGCAATGGCTTTCTTAACCAACCAGCATCTTTTGTTGGGCAATACCAGTAGTTAAAGCACTGTAGCTGAATGCTCTGGTGCTAGAGGCATCCTGCTAGCACTTCATTCATTGCAGTGCTCAGATGTGGGCTGCTTAAGTCCACTTCTCTGGCAAGTTTTCCTTACTTGTGATACAAGTTTTTCTTAAATGCTTTCCTGGATTTAAAAGATATGTTCATGGTAGACATTCCATTTGCTGCCCTAG
This sequence comes from Passer montanus, assembly GCF_014805655.1. NCBI lineage: Eukaryota > Metazoa > Chordata > Aves > Passeriformes > Passeridae > Passer > Passer montanus. Next base: position 1,839,111 of record NW_024372147.1, read on the forward strand.
TAGAGAGAAGTTTATTCTGGGAATTTGCTGTTAGGTGGTCTGTTCACTAGTGAATGCCACGGAGGCGTTTCCCTTGCGTGCACTGGCCATCTTCCTTTAAGCAGCTGTCTGGCTGCTGGGAAGGAATAAACCTCACAAGATCCTTCTCGTGGCTTGAGTGTGCTCACTGTTGTCTGAGCTGCCAGGAGCCAGCAAGGGATAAGTATTGGACTGCTATCAGCCACTGAAACAGAAATTTGAAATGTCAGCTGGCTCTAGCTGAGTTGTAGTGATGCAGTCCATAGGCAAGGGTGGTGCTTTAGTTTGCATTGTGTATTCTTGCATGTGTGTGAAGGGAGGGAGTGACAAAAAAGATAAAACCCAACATGTTTGAAACTCAACTGTAGAAATTTAGCTGTGATTTTTTTATATTCAATACTGATAGAATTAGAAAGCAACAATTCTATACATGACATTCCACTAACCTGCATATCAACAAGTAGAGAAAAAAAATCCAGCAGCAGTGTCTTTAATAGGTCTGTATATTTCACTAACTACATCTCTTACTTATTTAAAAGCCTCTTTCATAACTCTTCTGTACTATGTCAGATGATGGTCTCATTTAATAAAACAGTAGATCCTCAAAAACAGTTCTTTTCAATAAAAATATTTGTTAGGCCCATGAAGTTTTGCAGACACATAAAGGCCATCTTGAAGAGATTGCGCTTTTACATATTCTTGATTAACCTTGTGAATTGCACTGTTGAGATGTCTCATGTGTGTGTGCCAGTTAGCCTGCATGTACAGTCCACTTCTTAACATTTTATTTCTTAGCTTGTGAGTTTATTTTGAGGCTTCCAAAACAGGTGCCTGCAAAATGTCATTTGCCTGCTACTGTTGAGTTTCCTTAATATTTCACGTACAAGAAAGCAGCTTCTGTTTGTGTTGACTAATGATGCTGTAACTTCTACTATGTATAGGTTTTCCGAAAATGGGACTTCAGCTTTTTTATTTCAAACTAACTTGTAATGGTAGCTGGCAATAGAAATTTCCTATCTGTACTAATGTTCCCTGTAGAGACTACCAGTAACTGTTTAAGTGCTTTTAATCTCATGACTGTGCTGCACTTCCATATCAGCTTCAGATGTCTGCGAGTAGAGAGGGAAAAACCAGTATCAGATTACATGGAAGAGGAGAGAAGCCTTGAAATATGACACAGGATTAATTTATAAGATGAAAATCAGTGATATGTGTCTGTGAACTCAGGCGCTTTGTGAGTTTCTAGTATGGAGGGCCAATAGCAGCATCTTTTCTGGAAACATAAGAAAAGTACCAGTGTTTTTTAGATAGACCAGTAAATTTCTCCAAGTTTATTGCAAACCCTACTATTATGTTTCAGCTTTCTTTTCTTTTGTGTTTGCTTCTTTGCTGAAGTACAAATGCCAGTGCTGAGCAATTTGCTGCACAGCACACTTTTCAGGCCAGACCGAATTGCTGTAGCTGCTTTCTCTGACTGGCTTGTCCTAGGCCAGGGGATACCAAGCAAATGTCAAGCCCAAACCTTGCAATTAAGCAGTAACATCTGTTTAGGAGAGATCATTGCATTGGGATTTAAATTCTTCAGATGACAGCTGTTGACTATTTTTCATTGTGGCTCTTCTGATCTTGATTTCATGAGTTCTCCTTCTGCTCATTGTATTGGCAGAGCAAGTTCCCACATGTGCCTACTCTTTAGGCAGAAGCATTGCCTTTTTTTTTTTCTTCTCTCCCTTTCTGGCCAGGATCCAAGATGAACATACAAATGGTAGATCCAGTCTCTTTTATTTTTCTTTTCTTGTTTTTATTCTTCAAATGTAATACCCTAAACCTAAGTAAACATTACAGAATTAAGTTTAAGAACTTGCATATTAAATCAAGTATGGGCTGAATAACTATTTTTCTGCTGAGATCCTTCAATCACAGACTTCTGTCTAACCACCAGCAATCTGTAGGTCATTTGTTCCCTGCTCTGATTTCTTGAGATTTGGCAAACATGTTGTAGAAGAATGAAAGAATAGAATTTGGTATCCATGCTGTCCCACCTCTGCTTCAAAAATCATGTATTTGAACAGCCCAGTTAGTGCACCACTTAAACAGTTAACAAGGCTTTGGGATGGTTCCTCAAAATGCACTGTAGAGTCTGGCAATCCACACGCATTTAAGGAAAGTATAAGAAGAACTGCCATGTGACATCCTGCTGTGGTGCCATTTTCATAATTTTCCTATCAATTCAGTTTTGTGAATCTGAAGGACAGTTTAGCTCATGATTGTTCCGACATTCAGGGAGTAAGCAGGAGGAAGAACCATTCAGAAGGTTCTTCCTGGCTGCATTGGGTCCTTACCACCTCCAAAGCATAACCAGAAAGCACAGTCTTTAACAGCTGTATTTCAAGACAAAGGGGGGAATAATTTTTGGTTCTTGCATGTTATAAACCTGTGGTTTTGATGCTGAATGCCCTTGATGCAAAAGTACAGTGCTACACCTGCTTTTAGCACTGACCTTCATTCTGTGATGTAGAACTTTTCTCAGCATCACATCTACCCTTCAGCTGATGCTGGCATTACTTCATACTGGTAACACTGAATCACCTGCCTTAAGAAATAAATATGACTGGTCTTTCTATTTAGTTAGTCTGGCTGCTTTCTAGTTTCCATTCATTCCTTCCAGCTATCAAGTAAGAAATTTACATTCCTGTGATTTCATTGAAGAAAGGAGAGGCAAATGCTGGGGAGAAGGTGTGTGCAGAAACCGTAAAATGTCAGGAGGTGGGCTTATCTCATCTTGTATAAAACTGACATCTTGTGATTATTTATCTAACTCTTCATCTGTGTAAAGAAGTGTGCTGGTTTAGGCTTAGGTAGAGTTAATTTTCTTCTCAGAGGCTGATGTGGGGCTGAATTTTGGATTTGTGTTAAACACAGAGTTTATAATAAAAGAGCTGGTTTTGCTATTGCTGAGCAGGGCTTTCACAGAACCAAGGCCTTTTCTGCTTTTCACAGAGCCATGCTGGGGAGGAAGTTGGGACTACATGGGAGGCTGGGACAGAACACAGCAGGACAGGTGACCCAAACTGACCAAAGGGATATTCCAGACCATATGATGTCATGCTCAGGATATAAAGTGGGGGAAAATGGAGGAATGGGGAACAGGAACTATGTTTTCCATCAGATAAAACTGGGAGCTCATTAAAAAGCCTTCCTATATAGTCAAAAGCAGCAAGAGATTATAATACAAACAGGGCATGAGGGGCAGTTTTAGCACAAGTGCTGGCAATTATAAAATCTTCAGGTTGGTGTTGCAGGGTAATATTGCCATATTACTGATGGGAACAAAGGTGGCTGTAGGGACATGTAGCCTGCATGTAGGGAAATGGTGGCTGGAGGGGCATGTGAAAGGCAGAATGAGGGATAAGGGGCAGTGTGGTTCCCTACGTTAGGGAGCAAAATAAAAGTTAAGTATTTTTCAGGTGTAAAACTGAATAAATCTGAATGAAACTTTGATTGGTCATGCTTGGCAATTAAATTGGTGAATTTCAGGCACACCAAGGAACAGATGCAGACTGGAGTAAGATGGTTGCTGAGATATTGTAATTTTTAGTTTTATTGTACTTGCAAGAGTTGACTGTAAGGAGGTACAGCTGTAGAGAAAATACTACCAAATATAAAAATAACTGTGGGACAAAATTACTGTGAAGAAACAACTTAAAGTTAAAAAAATTTTTTAAAAAAGATGTTTTTTCTGTGTGGTAGATGATGAGCACTGTCATCCTTTCAGGATTAGAGATGAAGTGAATCACATTATGGTGTCAAGCACCAGCTTCTCAAACTAGCCTGTTTAGATCCAGTCAGGATGGTTGGGGATGATGTCAACACTGGCCCGTGAATAAAATGTCTCAGGTGGAGCTTCAGCAGAGAGCTCCAGTGCTGAGACAGCAGTCCCAACAAGCCTGGGAGAAGCCTGGATGTAGTCAGAAACAGGCAGCTTTCAGAGACGACTGAAGTGAGCTACCTTAACTGAAGGGTACAGCAATGTCCAGCAGCTGCTCAGGGGCTGTGAGAAGACAGCAGAGCTGTCATCTCTGCAGTGGGGCAATCAGCAAAAACAGGGTTTCGCAGGTGGGCATTACTGCTGGGGTACTGTGCTATGAATGTGAAGGGGTTGAAAACCAAGTTCTGCTTTCTGATGTGTAAATGATCACGTAAAAGCAAATTTTTACAGAACGGCAATTTCTGCATGCTTTCAGGTAACAGAGCAAATGCCTGTTTTTCTTCTGGAACCATGTATATTTAAAAATATTTAATATTATAAAATATTAATTTTGTGCAGAGAATATGGACTTAGTTTAAATCATAGCAAACGGACAAATGCAGTTAGTCTCCCAAGGACTGTGCAAATGTCTTAATTTCTTTAAGCATATTTCACCGACCTAAAATGTCAGCTTGGCAGCAAGGTAAGATTTTAAAATAAATTTTGCAGTGTATTGTATCCACAAAAATGAACATAGCCATATCAGTGTGTAGTACACTTCATATTTTATGTGCCTAAACTCACTATACTTGTGAAATTCTAGATGAGTCAGCGCCTCTGTTTGGTTGCTTCCTTGTCCTTTCTTGCATTTTTTTTTCTTCTGAGTAGTCTGGGCATCAGTGATTGAGGCTGGGAAGAGAAATGCACTTAGGTGTCTGGTGAAATCTTTGACTGTTATAGAAGACATCAGACATGACTCATGAATACTGGGAACTGTGTCACAAAGGTAGATATTTTATAGCTTTAAAAACCCACAAGATACATTATTAAAATGACCACAAGATGTATTAATTTTTTTTTTTTTTTAGATATTAAGAATTAGTGTTGTGGAATAGGGTTTTCAGTGAATTAGAGTGTGGTTTTGTGCTCAGTATGTGGGTGTATTTCAAATGTTACTCTTATCTTAGTAATTATGTGAATTTTTTTTCAAAGTAAAATACCATTAAGTTACTGGTAAAAATTTTAATGGCCTTAGATATTTCATGTACTACTACTCACTCTTGAATCACATGTAGTGAAAGTAAGACCTGCTGCAGCACACATGTGTCTGAGCTGGCACTTGCCTGCACCACGGGGGCATGGAAGGTGGGGATTTTCCAGACATTTACAGTCCAGTTTCTGCATGGAAAGAATCAACCCCAAACTAATAGAGCCTTTGGAACATAATGGCTCATGGTAACTCAGCTGCTTGCTGATTCTTACAAAAGCACCATGGTTTCCTCCCACGTACCTCTGTATGCAGAGGAGCCTACAAACTAACACCTAAAATTTTCTGTAGTACAGATACCAGTTCTCAAGACTTTCATCAGCTGTGGAGATGAACTGGCTTGCTGCAGTGCTCTGCATGACACATTTTAATGCTCCATATAACTTTTTTATTTGTTTTGGTAGTATCCTTTTTCATAGTGCTTTTTATATCTCAGAAATCCTTAGGCTCCTTATGCCAACTCGTTTCCTCAAGCTGCCAGCTTGCTGCATTTCCAGTCAGACCTTTGTTTCCAGACCATTTTCCTTCCCCGTTTTGTGTGAGGCATGGGCAATAGAGTACAGTTAATTCCCTTCTGAAGAAGAAGTCACAGAGACAGCAGCAGCTGCAAACACCTCCCATCAAAGCTGCAGACAGAAAACAGCTGTCAGCAAAATGGTGTGTTTTACTCTGTACTTGCATCAGAAATTGTGTGGCAAGGAATGAATGCATTCCCCAACAGAAAGTGTATGGCAAGGAATGAATGCATTCCCACTGAGGAGCTCAGGGACTTGCAGGGCCACCCCCTTGTTATGGTCTGCCTTTACTCTGAAAAAGCAACCCAGTAAGCAGCATGATGGTGATCCTTGCCTAACTATATGGATGCAGTTTTGATTTTTTCATTTGAGATTCGTTTTCAGAGCTGAAAAGTGCATCCAGAAAAGAATCACTGAGAAGTAAGTGGGAGATAGTCCAGCAATGGGCTTTCTAATGCTATTCAGAATAACATTACCCCACTGTGTTTGGAAAGGACTGAATTAGGGATGGGAGGGAGAAAAAGCCCTACAAAATGCTGTATTTTATGCAGAGGGGGCTGCCTGTGAAACAAGTAAATGAAACCTAAGGGCAAAGGCATACCTATATAGATGCCTGTGTTGGCACAGCCACATACAATCATATAATACACTGCAATGGAAGCGACCCACAAGGACCACTGAGTGCATCTCCTAGACAAAAGTATCATTTGAAAAGACATGGCTTCCTGTAATGATTTAGTTAGAGGAAGTTTGGAAATAGATTTCTTTGCTTTTTACTTCTATTTGCTACAATTAGATTCTGCTTCTTCCTTCTGCTGGGAACTCAATACAAGAACACCCACCTGAAAGAAGCCCATAACCTTGGTGGTTTTTGGTTTGGTTTTTTTTTGTTGTTGTTGTTGTTTTTTTGTTTTGTTTTGTTTTGGGGTTTTTTTGGTGGGTTTTTTTTCCCCTTTTCTTTCCCTGTTCAGCTTTTGATAGGGCCTATTGAGAATTTACATGTACAGGATCTACTGCTCCAGCTGGATCTCTACAAACCTATGGGGCCTGACAGGATTAAGCCAAGAATCCTTCCAGAGCTGGCTAATGTAATCATAAAATGTCTCTTTTGAGTGGTTTTGGGAATCCAGAAGTCCAAACTGACTAGAAGCTGGCAAATACTTGTCCCGATTTTCAAGAAGGGCAAGGAGGACCCAGGAAACAACAGACTTGTCAGTCTCACTCCAGTGCCTAATAAAGGTATGGAGAAATTTATTCCGGGGGTACCAAAAAACACCTGAAAGACAACACAGTTATTGGTCACAGCCAGCACAGCTTCATGAGAAGCAAGTCCTGCTTATCAAGCTGGTTCCCTTTTTTGACAGGATGACCCACCCAGCCGACCAAGGGAAGCCAGTAAAGTTTTTGAAGCTGTCTCTCATAGGATCCTTCTGGACCTAATGTGCAGCCCACAGCTGGATAAACACATCATGGGATGGGTGAGCAGCTCAGCTGGGTCATGGGTCAGGCACAAAGGGTTACAGTGAATGGGGTGACATCAGACTGGGAACCTGTCACTGGTGATGTTCCACAGGGCCCCATCCTCAGCCCTCTGATCTTCAACATCTTCAAAAGTGATCTGGCACAGAATGGGAGGAATACTGAGCAAGTTCACAGATGATACAAAACTGGGAGGAGCTGTGAGTCCCTCCAGGGCAGGGAGAGGCCCTGCAGATAAACAGTGCCATGGAAAGGGACCTGGGGCTCCTGGCAAGTTGAACATGGGTCAGCAGTGCATCAGGCACAGCATTGTCAGCCAGGCAAGGGAGGGGATTGTCCTGCTCTGCTCTGAGCTGGGGCAGCCTCACCCCGAGTGCTGGGGTATAGCAAAACTACAGTTTTGCTATATGAGGAGCTGCTGAGGGCACTTGGTCTGGTCAGCCTGGAGGAGACTGAGGACAGACCTCACTGCAGTTACAACTTCCAAATGAGGGGAAGAAGGGCAGGCACTGGTCTCTGACCAGTGACAGGACTTGAGGGAATGGCCTGAAGTTGTCTTGTGGGAGGTTTAGTTTGGATATTAGAAAAAGGTTCTTCACCCAGAGGGTGTTTGGGCACTGGAACAGGATCCCCAGGGAAGTGGTCACAGCCTGATAGAGTTCAAGAAGCATTTGGACGATGGTCTCAGGCACACGGTGTGACTCTTGGGGCTGGTGCTGTGTAGGGCCAGGAGTTGAATTCAATAATTTTTGTGGATCCCTTCCAACTCATTCTGTGATTCTGTAAATAATTACATCGTTCACTTCCAATGCTTTTTACATGATTCAGAAGGGTTTTAAACTAAGGGTAATGTTTATATCTTATTAGTGACCCTACTAAACAATACATACATGAGTCTCCTATGCTCTGATGAGTTATGGTGACCATAAGTGTTTGATGGCATCTATAGCTTTCTTTTTAATGTGGAGCCTCATTCTATATCACAATGTTTGGATTGGCAACAAAAAGGCCCCATAAACCCTGATAAAGGGCCAGGACTGCCACCTCTTTGCCATTTTTTAGGTTTTTTGGTGTTTGTTGTATTTTCTGTTCCTTTTCTCAGTTGCTACCATGCATGAAGGGTCATGAAGTTGTAGTGAGGGGAAATGTTCAAGGTGATACTGCTGAAGCAGACTGTAAGAGCTGTAGCAAACAAAACAAACTACTGCTGTGTTCAGTACTTTAAAAAAAAGCAATTATATTGTTTTGAAAGAAGACAAAATTGGTACTATTTTAAAAAGCGTGTAGTATCTTACTTCTCCTGTAGTTTTAACAGTACTGCCTATGAAGAGGCCTACAATCTATTTAATTTCTGCATATTTTGTGCAAAAGTGTTATCCAGCTCTGCATTTTTTTCCTTACACAATGAGAAAGGCAAAAAGCAAGCTGGTTTCCTTTGCTAGCCTTTGCAGAAAAACCTGTGAAATGAAGCGTAACTCTGTTATGAATGGGATCCTGTAATAACCACGTCTGTTAGAGTCACTACATTAGAAGTCATTGTGGTGTCTCAGTGCCTTCTTGGACAATTCCCCAACTCTTGCTGTATTTGAAAGAACTTGCTGAGTGTCCCTTAATTCAGGTTTTGACACTATGCCTGCAAAGGGGGAGGTCAGAAAATGTGATGACGTGAAAAGGAACTGTACTCTTTGTACTGAAGACAATGTTGAGGCAGGCTTTTACTTTAGATTCTGAGTCTAAGAACTTTTTAAAAGTACCCCATTTATTTTTTCTCATTAACATCCTTTAAGTGATGAGTTCCAGGTTCTTTTCTCCTGCTGCAAAAGAAGGAATGAAGTCATTCTTCTTCCCATGTTTTTAAATTAATGTTGAACCACAGTGCAATGGAATGACTATACGTACTTTAAAAAAATTTATTTTTATAATTTTATTATTAGCAAAGAGGACTTGATATAAAACAATAGAGTACAGGAGAAATAAGTTCACATATTTTTGTGGTTTAAATTCTTACTCTCTGAAAGGAACAATTAAGATATCTTCTAAAAATGTAGAGATTCATTGATCAGGAAAGAAGAGATACACTTGACATATCATTGCAAAATAAGCACCACAAAGGTATGAATGGGAGGTCTGACATATCTAGTAAAATTTAACCTAAACATGGCAGAGAGAGCATGATGATCTTTGTTTTTTCTTCAGTCCCATCCCATCACCAGGATGATGGCAGGTAACTTCCCACAGTTTATTCTGCTTCTGTCTAATCTTACGAGCCCCACCCCAGCCTCTGCTGATTTTACACTGAGGTTTTATAAATATGAACAGAAGTTACAAACAAAATTTTAAGTACACAATACAATTTCATCCATTTTCAGATTGCCCAAATTAATGAAGTTGTTCAAATCAAGAATCTTTGGCATCTGCAAACCGGAATGACTGTATTACCAAAGCGCAAGAATAAATCCCAAAATTCTTGTATCAAAGAATTACCTAGAGCCAGAGTAACACGTGTGTGTGTGTAGTTTGTTTTGTGTGCATGTGTTCTCAGTTACAATGGACCTCTGGAAATACAGAAAGGTAAATATTTCTGTCAGCTGATTGTTTTAGCAGTCACATAATCCTTCCTTTGATGTCCTGGGTCAGTGAAATCCTAGTACCACCGGGGTTTAGTAGATCTATTAAAAGAGTTGTCTGTGATCTTTCCTGCAATGGAAACAGCATTTAAAGTTATTACTCTGTCACAGTGAAGGAATATCTGTGAATTCTTGATTGCCCCAGCTTTCCAAATTGAGTTGTATTTTAGGTTACCAGTAGAGTGTAACTGTAGCTACAGAGTTAACAATGGTCTCTTTAGCTTCCTAAAGCTACCACAACAAGGTCTGGAGAAGACAGGGAGGGATCCATGGTGGAAGCACTCTCTCTCTTGGTTATTAGCAGGTTACTCTGAAAATAATGTTGGAGGCAAGTTACCAGAGCAATACTGTGTGATGTGCTACAAATCCACATACCTTCTCATCTTTAGCCAATAGTCCTCTTAAACAGTACTGAGGTAGCTTTTCCACCTTAGGCCATTTAGTGTCTAACATCAGGATATCATAATGTGTACTGATTCATTTTTTGAGAGAAAACAGCAAAAACATTTCTCAAAGGCTCTTAGGAAAGGTACATCTTGTTTTTTGCTCTAGGGCTCGACTCCTGTTCCTGCTGAACTGAGCCAGTGTGTAAAATCAGAACTGATATCAGCTCAGTAGGCACCGGAGGACGGGTCCATCAACAGCCTGGAACAACAGCAGCAGCTCTAAGTTGTTTCCGACTGGAGCTGCCACCATTTCCTGCAAACAACACAGTACTAACCTAAAACTGCAGAGAGGATCATGACAGCATCCATTAAAGAGAAGACTATAAAACAAAAGCTTTATTGACAATTTCAGGTTAAAGTCACAAATGTTATTTCCTCTGACCTTTAGGGAAGCATGGTAACCAAATTACTGTAGGCAATGCCTTACATTTGCAATCAGACTGAAAACTTAAGGAGCACTGTTAATTCTCAACTAAAACTCAAAGTCTTTGGTCCTTCCCAGGTTGCCTCTGCCTCTTATTCTCCATACACTGAACCTCGGACACATGCATTCATCACAAATCTGCCCGTTCAGCAGCAAGGGATCTCAGCCAGCAAATGCTCTCTGCCCGGCAGAGAGTCTCCTCTCCCTTCTCTTCAGGTGCAGAACTTAGCCACTGTGAACAAAGAGGAAAACAATCACTGTTCACCAATCAGCTAAGCTCTGCACCTCGCCAGAGAGATCTCGGTCTCAGCAGAGAAAGTTTTCGGAGGAGGTTCTTCCATGATGCTCTGCTGCTATCCTCTGTTTTTGGTGGGTTTGGGGATTTGTTTCTCTCTCTCTCGCTTATTTTTTTTTCTGCTGTGTGGATGTGTGTTTTCTGTTTGTTTGTTTGATAGATGGAGAGGATTCCACGCTGTGCACCCATCAGACTGTTAATGGTGAGTTTCATGCTAGCAGCTGTGGTCATGGTTGCGTGGTAATCCCTGGCAATGTGATTTTAATCTTAAGTCACAAATCATCATGCCAGGAACCCAAACAGCCATAACATTAAAAGAAAGCTGTACAGTCACACAGAGTATTGTACTCAGTATCATTAGATTTTATGTTATAGCTAACCATGCACTTCCACTCTGTAAAGTCAAAGGGGTAATTCTAGACTATTGCTAACACCCACACACCATGTAATCTTCCTGTGCTAAATATTTACCATCAGAAACTTGTAGAAATTTTGATTTTATTGTTTCTGGCCTTCAGACACTTGAACACACCTACCAGATTGAGATTAAGAACTGTTGAACATAACTCAAATTCCTATGAGTCCGTGATAATTGGGAGTACACAAAAGAGTCTCTTTAGCTGTAACTATTTTAAAGGGTGTCTGTCCTACCCCACCACTGATATCCTGCCACTCTACAGTCTGATCCACCTTTCCCAGAAAGTTTTCTTGGCAGGCACAGTTCTTGTCTATACAGAATAACAACATGGCTTTTCATAATCAAACTTGCTTTCATAGTATCTGTCATTGGCTGTATTTCACAGAAATACAGCAAAAAAACCAATACAAAATCAAGTGGAATTCAGTCAAATACTGCTAGAACAGGAGAAAAGATTTTTGCTTGGTATTAGGCGACAATGTTTTTGCTAAATTAAGAGCCTGAATTTTGATACCACAAATCAGCTGAAAAGTTTTGTGAACAACCACAGCAATCAGTCTGTCGGATGAGTTATATGATTAACCAAAAAACTGAGGTATGCTGTACTCGAAGAAACATTCGAGTACACTTAATGGGTTATAAGTTAAACATGCATGTGCAGACACTGTAAGGCTACCTCCAGCTGCTCAGACAGAGAATTGGAAAGATCTTTGCAAATTTATAGCCTACAGCAATCTTCATTCCATAAATATTTTTGCAATTCTGCTTTTTCTGGTGATTCCTCTCCTTTAATTTCATAAACAAGCTAGCTTCTTCCTGTTAAGGCTACTTGTTTACCTCATAATCAATATTCAATACCTCCATAACCTTAACACAAAAAAATGTGAATTATCAGCTTGTTCTCACATGATATATACTTCCAAGTCCACAGTTTCATATTTCCACTGCGGGATCAGGCTTTTTTCAAAGACCATGCTGCCTGTCAAGTAAACATGCAGCTCCATTAGACAGAAATGCTCCTAGCACAATTGAAATTTTTGTAAGCAGAGTTAAGAATATAGGATGGGAAACAACTGTAGGCAGAGCTTGGCCTTCTTTGGCCATTTGGACTTACAGTTGCCTCTTGTACAGTCCATTACAACAAAGCCATTCTCCACGTTCTCCAGCTATGCCTACATGTATGTAACTCACTGCTCCCGCAGCTGGACTTAAGAAAAAGAAAAAAAAAACAAGCCAACAATATATATAACAAGAGTTATTTCTCAGCCTAAGCAGCCACAAGTTGTATGGTATGCCATAGTTTACCATGTCCACTGAGCTCTGCATATTCTTTGTATATGAAGCAAAATCAGGGTGTTAGGATTAAAACAAAAAAAATCACCTTCTCAGAATAACATCTCTGCCACCACTTTGGCTGAGGATGCATCCATATGTTCTTGTGCTGCAGCAAAGCATTTCCGTGCAAGTTCCTGTTGTTTTGCATCTTCATTCACCATTAATTCACCATAGAGATACACACCCATAGCCTGAAAGAGGAACATATCACACAAGCATCCCGCCACCAGTAATAACTAGTTAGCTGGGGTTTTGCCATTGACCCTCTAGTATTCATTTAAACTAAAAATAAAACAAAATAGACAATCCAAAACACAAAAAATACGATTTACTCTCTAATGTCTATTGTCCCCCCAGAAGAACGAATTTTCTCTGTGTCTCTTTAGACTAAGAATGGTTGTCTATATGCTGTGTTGACTCTGCAAAAACAGATTATTAATGTAAGAATTTTGTGTTACGGCATGACAAGAAAATCACTCCTTACTTCACTTTCCTTGCCACTGTTCAAGTTGAATACTGTTTCCTTTTACCAACTATCTGGTTTTTTTCCAAATGTCCCTTAAGAAAAAAGCTTCTCCTTCCTTCAACAGGATACACATTTTCTTTCCAATTGTCATGTTTACTCACACATCCATGAACAAAGACTGAAGTACTCCAATCTAAAATTCCCATTTGGCAATTCTGTAACTGGACATCAACTGAATACGGTCACATTTGTGTTTCACTCCCTTTATAGCATAGATACAGTTTAACATGCATAAATTCTGGTTGGGTATGAAGACAGGCTTTTCCTGACTATTTATTCTGAAATAGCAGCTATAAAAAAAGGTAATAGGGCTCCTGTGGGGAGATCTGGGTCCCTTTGACCACTGCCAACAAAGCTCTGGCTCAGGAAACATATTGGAGATTGTCTTTTTTTTCCCGATCGTACATTTTTTCAGCTAATTACAGGAATTCAGTAAATGTTAAACTGCACTTACCAAAATAGGATTACATATGTGACAAAATATTAGCAGCTTAGCATGCTGACTTTTACAGTTATTGTTTGGACACTTGCGGGAGCAGAAAAATTTGGACAGCATTGAGAAAATATAATTTTTAATGCTATTCCTCGCAATTTCTAGCATTGGCTGGTAAGCCCTAAAAACCCCTTCAGCCAGAAGAAAAATTTAAAACTCAAAAGCAACTGAAGTAAAAGGAGGAAGTCCTATAGTAGCAGGAACCTGCCAGACTCCTTGCCAATTCTCTAAGCATACTGTGATGCCAAGAGAACCAAAACCTGAGATTTCCAAGCTTTGCAGCTGCACCAAGGTCTGGCAGCCACACAAATGGCCTTGGAGCTGGGCTCCAGTTGCTCTCATTGAGAAATTTTTAAATGGTGACATTTTCTTACTATAGGAACTACCTTCTTTACCCAGTATTAATAACTCTCCCCTAGGTCTAAATATTAATATGCAGTAAACACACTAGTGTTTTGTAGAACTTCAAAGGAGTTAAACAGTTCATTTGCATTTTTCCACAGACATTTAAAAATGCCATGTTACATGATCAGTACAGACATGCAACTGCTCTGATTTATGCACTAATCACACGAGAAGCTCGTTGTGCCATTCACTGTATGCATGGCTGAAGTAAACAAAATTAAGATTACATTAAAAAGTTGAAAAAATGTCTTTATTTGACATAATAGCTATTCCTAATATAATGCAATTCTGTATGGTTTTATCAGCTCAAGGAGTTCCTGATCCCCGAACCCCCAGGTTCTGCTGGTGGTTATCTCCATCCTTTCATAGAATATAAATATGCACAAACCCTGTAACTCCTTATGAAATAATGTTATTTTATGTCTTTTTGTTTGTTTGTTTTAATACAGAGCTTGCCAAGAGCTCTGGGGCCTGCTTTTTGCTGAGATATAAATAGGAGGTATACTTCTGAGCTAGAAGAATGCATGACAAACTGCAGTAATTCAATTGTTGCCTGAAAGCAGAAAATCCTCATTGGCTGTAAATAGCTTTGTTCATTGTCAGCATAAAAGGGAAAGACAGTGTCTTGCCTAGATTTTGACGTATCTTTACCATTTTCTATTTTTTAACAAACACTTAAATATTTAAAATTCATTCTAGGCTGTGAATGTCTCCATTTTATTGGGCTCATAGTGAATAAAGATAAATAAAGGTGAAAACAGAAAAAGAACAAGGCAGAGGTGCAATTAGAATTCTAAGTTCACAGTGGCCTAAATGAAAGGCCACAGTAAGGGAATCATGTATGTCCAGCCTTTTAATGCCTTCACAATCCTCTCTTACCATGTCCCTACCCATGGAGAGGCTAGTGTCACTATGATATTTTATGAAACATCCTTTGCTAGGATTTTTTCCCTCCTGAGGAGCTGAGGGCCTCAGGAAAGAAGTGTAAACAGTAACTATCTGCTGCTGTGGAATGCAACAGGTGCAGCTGTGATTGGGGCACGTTGGTTGTTTCTAATCAAGGGCCAATCACAGATGCAGCTGCATCGGACTCTGAGAGTCACAAGTCTTTGCTATGCATTCTATTCTTGTTCTTTCTAGTTTCTGATCAATATTTTCTCTCTATTCTTTTAGAACAGTTTTAATGTAGTATTTTAATGTAATATATATCATCATATAGTAAACCAGCCTTCTGAGAACATGGAGTCAAGCCTCGCGTCTCCACACATGGGGAGTTCACAACAGGCTAGCATTCCCTGGAAGTGCTGTACTACTTCTGGCTGTCATCTTCAAAACTGAGGTTACCACAGTACTGACTGCTTTGCACCTACTTGCATTGACATTCACAGCCACACTTACCTTCCTCATCCTGCAAAAGGAACCTGCTGAGAAGTATGTTCTTAGCATCACTCATACCTCTGGCTTGCATAAAATGCAAGGGGAGGAGGAATTCTATCCTATTTCACCACTTGACAGAGAATTAGCAGTCTTTAGGTTTAGGTGGGGTTGAGTTATCTACTACCCTAAGTGGCTTCCTTAAACTACAATGTTTAGGGGACCACAGAAGAAAAAAATGAATACACAACCAAGTTTTTGACAAACTGCAGCAAGCAAACATATTAATTTTTTTTTTTGCTTCAGCATAAGGGTGTTAAAAAGTTAATTGTTTTCAAAATGCTAGTAAAAATGTAACTTACTTGATCCTCTCTAAGGAATCTCTCAATGTCTCCATACCCAGGCTCATATTTGTGTTTAATGACAAGTTCACACCACCGATGGCGAACCTTGGGGAAGAAAAATAAAACTAGGTAAAAAACAAACAAACAAACAAACCCCTTGTATTTTGTCTGAGTGTTGATAATATATCTGTACCAGTTTGGCTTTTTCATCTTTTTTGGGTTTGTGTCTTTTGGCAGGCTGCAGCCTGACAAGTCAGTCAGCTGGAAAAACGAGCCAGAGCTCTGTGCTCCTCAGCCTGGGCTTTGGAAATCCAGGATGCCCAAAGACAAACTCCTGATTCTGTGCTAGAAACTAACCCAGATCCAGGCACACATCTGCAGCATCTTCACTGCCACTGTTTCCAGTCTTTAACTTTCTTCTTTTTAAGTTAGACTAGAGGTTGTTTCTTTCATATTGTCAAAAGGGGGTCATGAGGGATGGCAGGAAACAAAGATTACCACTGCAAAGGTCTGGAGAAGCCGCAAAATATAACTGACAATATCCCCTATTTAAGTGTATCATACAAGTGATAAAAAGGCTGTACCAATATTAAATCCATGCCAAAAGGGAAAAAGTTACATATCAACCCATGAGACAGGGAGATTTCACTTAAATTAATCAGTTTTGCTACTAAGTTTTTAAGCACATTCTTAAGCATTTAAAATTCATCTGCATTTAAAAACCTGTCATGCTGTTCTACCAATGCACATTGATAAAAGAGTTATTGACACACTGTAACAAAGTTTGCAAGCAAATTACAACTGAAAAAGTGATTTTACTTAAGTAGTATGAACATGAATTATATGTGTGTTGTCTTTACATTTTTGACTTTGTTCTTAGCCACTCTTGTGGCCTAAGTGTCATCTTACTCTCCAGAAAGGCTTTTCTGATTGCAGGCAGTGATCAGCATTTTATATTTTATATTCCATTAGCAATTCAGCACTGATAGTAAAGGAAAACAGTTAAATGGAATAACTCCCAATGCTTCTGTTCCACCCTTTTCTCTTACCATCTTTCAAAAGACAGAGCACCTAATGAAAATCACCTTTCATAGTAAGAGTGAAATGTTAGCAGTTTTAGTAGTTTATGAAACTGAGTCCAAATTATGCTTATATAGTGTAGCTGAATATGTACCTTTCTCTGAATGACAGATGTAGTGATGACATTGAGAACTGAAGACAGAAAGGGAGAATGGGGAAAAAGGTACTGTTGCTTTTGGAAGTAAGGTTTTGAAAATAATTTCCTTTTCATCCTAGTCCCTGCCAACTTTTTAGCTGTGGAAAAAATTTCATAGAATTACATTAGATTAGATGTCAATCCTATTAGCATAATAACAAGTGATAAATGCCGACAGGCCCTGTGTACCTGATACCTCTTTTTAGCTGACCACTTATACAAAAGTTTGAAGACACCTTATGAAAACAAAAAACTGCAAAGTTTTGGAGTTGGGTGGATTTTACACTCACCGCATTTAAGATACTAAATAGCTACAGTGCTGTGCATGATAGGGAATAACTGCTCTGTCTTACAGCTTTTTGCTGACAAAATAGCAGCTGCTAGGATTCCTGCTAGTGGAACCACAGCTAAATTTACAAAAGAAATGGCTTTCCAAAATTCAACTCACATTGCTGTAGATGCCCATATTCATAATGCAGACCTTCAAAACCCTACCCAGCTGCTGCTTCTCTCAGGAGACACTAAATGTTTCTCCAGTAAATCTTCCCAGGCAATCCAGCTTTCTTACAGGGTGTTTCTCAGCACCAAGCAGCTCCTTGCCCAGATGAAACTACCCAGACTCAAAACTTAACCACACACCTATCTGTAAGATAATTTAAGCAAACAATATAAACACATTTAAAAGACTGTAGATACGCTTTACTCTGCAGATTCCTCCATATATAACAAACAAACAAACAATCCAAACAGGATTCCTAATGTATTCTGATAGCAATGAGGAGAAACATGAGGAGGAGAAAGGGTCTGTGGTCCCCTCCACTGATCACTGCTCTTCTACATCTCATGATCCAGCAGTTACAGCATTTACCCAGGAGGTAAGCAATCAAGTGCAGCTTCTGTGGCTGCTCATGACCTCAAATTGTGTCTTCAGTGGAATATTTCAACAGCAGGGATGAGGCTGTCTTCATACCTCCTGGTGGAGCTGTTATTTCCCCTGCAGTTATTAAAGTAGTTATTGATGTAAATGTGGAGTCAAAAGACATAAGGGCCTACATTTCTGAGTATTCTTTAAAAAAAGTAGGGACCTGGCTGAAAGAGCACAGGAGCCAGTTTGCCCCCAGAGCACCTTTCTTGGTGCAGCATTGTAGCTGCATGGAGGGCAGAACAGAATTTCTCTCTGTGAAGGCGTTCATGTGGTCTTACTTCCTCACATATTAACGTCATGTATGACTGACACTGCATCATGGCCTGAGCATCTGAATTCCAAGGGCTTTGGAAAACACAGAACTAAGCTGTGCCTGTTCCCTTAACTGTTCTTTCCTCCATATGGTTTCTGTCCTTGGCAACCAACCTTTATTCAAATAGTTAAAAAGAAAAATATTTATTTGTTGAGTGAGATCTGAGACAGCACACACTTTTCTTTCTCTCTTTCGCTTTTTTCCCTTTCTTTCCCAGGGCGAGTATAAATCCCAGCACATTCCCAGACCTGAAATGCTGGCACTTTGCCATCTGGGTAGGAGCAGCATACCTCTTATCCTCAGATTGCACATTTGCCTCCTGTCTGCCCCAAGTATTCCTGAGGCAGAGCAAACTGCAGGAGAACCAATGGCTGCTGAAGGGCCTGTGAAACCATCATCTCAGTCAGCCCTGCTCTCTGACTTGTGCAAGACTCCAGAAAGCAGAGCACAGAAAGCAAGGCTGGCTCCAAGTTCAAGAGGGGCAGGGGGGCCTTGCACAATGTGGACTGAAATATATTGGTTACATTCCTGCCCCCTGTGCCATATGGTGTGTAGACAGCCGTGCTGCCCAAACTGCAGCTAAAACAGTTTCTCAGACACATGAACTATAAAGAAGGAATTTTTCTATGATACTCCATAGCCCTAAGGCTGATTCCACAAACATAAGAATTTAAGTCACATAAGAGTAGAGTGCAAAAAAAAAAAAACCCAGTTCCCAGCGTCTCATCCAATGCTTAGAGTGGCAAGAGCAAAATGGGCCCCACAGCTTCACAGCCTAATGAATGAGTCATGTGAACAGGCACTTTCAACAAAACAGTTTCAAACGGAAATTTTGAAAACCAAGTTGCTTGTGGTCGGACTGGGCTAACCATACCACATCCTGTGCATGCTCTTCTTGGCTTTGCTTTTCCTCCCAGGAGCAAATGCTCAGTGGCAAAAATAAGAATTCATTAGTCCTCTCGCAGTTTTCTCTCTGCACGTTTCTCTGTGCTCTTCTACAGTTCAGAGATTCACAGCGTGTGTCGTTTTGGCTGGTTATATCATAAACAATATAAACTAAACCTGAAAAGTAATTTACAGCAATCCATCCTGTTATTGCTGGCAGAAAGCACACAGGACTTTGCTGGGTCTGAAGGAACACCTTTAACTGCTCACCCACCCACACACACACACTCTTACTGGTTTGGCAGCTGCAAGGACCCACATGCTGATATTGGAATTGAAATTTATTTTCGCAGCCTGCAATACCAGGGTGAGAGCTGTCCTCCCAAGTCCAGGACTGATGGCTGGAATTCCCAAGGATGGGGAAAAGTAGGGCAGAGGAGTGATGGAGATCTGCTGACACCTCAGGTTCCTTGTGGATGGTCCCTCATTGCTTAGAAATTGTTTTGTCCTCCCACCCTGCTTTTGGAAATGGTGGGGGCCTCTCCACTGCCAGTTTTTTAAGTGAAATTAAGTTTCTAACTGTGTGTTTTGCAACGCAATACTCATATTAGTAGTGCATTTCTGAGGCACAGTCCAGTAACATGAAGACATGAAGACTCAATGTCTCAGGTACAAAATTTAATTTTTGTTAAGTACCAACAACATTGTGATCTAAGTATTGGCACGTACCTACACAAAACATTGTGAAGGGATGCCACTGTCAGACAGCAGAGTCCCAAGTATAGGAGCAGCAGCTTATACAAATAATTCCAGGAGCCTCATAATATCATTTCATTTTTAAGAAAAATACACAGTATTGCACAATATTATTTGTAACTCAAAAATACCTGCATTTGGGCAGAAGATACCAAGACCAAAGTTTTGCTTGCTCTGTTTTCAGGCAATGCAAGCTGCTGCATGAGATTATTTGAGGAGAAAAAAATTACATTAAATATTCTAATAATCCAGCTGTAAGGCAGTCCCTTTAACAACCTGGGTCAAGACCTTTTGGGAGATGGTGCTTAAAGCTGACAGACTAAAACCATGTAAGGTACTAAATACATGGATTGACTTTCAAAAGAAAAGCTCCTAGAGACATACATACCTGAGAAAAAATATTTTAAAGGTATTTTGAACATGTCTTAAATTAAAGAGATACTGACTGTTTCTGGCCCAGGTGATAAATTCTTTTGCCTAACCCATGTTATTCTTCCCTGGCCCACACAACCACAGAATCACAGAATCCCAGAATGGAACGTATTGAAAAGGACTTTAAGAATGATGCAGTTTCAACCCTCCTGCCATGGCAGGGATACCTTACACTAGATCAGGTAGCTCAAAGCCCCATGCAACCTTGGTCTTGGATGGGACAACTTCCATAGAAGGGGAAGTTTCTATGGGAAACCTGTTCCAATGTCTATCCACTTTCAGAGTAAAGAAGTTTTTCTAATATCTCATCTAAGGCTACTCTCAGTTTAAAGCCATTCCCCCTTGTCCTGTCACTATATGCTCTTGCAAATAGTCCCTTTCCATCTTTCTTACAGGCTCCTTTCAGGTACAGGATGGCTGCAATTAGGTCACTCCTTCTCTTCACCAGGCTGAACAAACTCAATTCTTTGGCCTTTCCTCACATGAATCAGAGAATCTCAAAGAATCACAGCTGAGTTGGAAGGAACCCTTAAGAATAACTGAGTCCAATTCTCAGAGTTGCATACAAGCAAAAAAAAAAAAAATTACTTCTGAGGTCTACCCATAAGATTTAGAAAACAAGTAATTTAAACCATGCCTTTATTAAAGGGCAAAAAAAGTTAGACTTTACTAAGCTTTTGGTCTGCAGAATGGGAGTCTAGCTTCAGGGAAAATTAGTACATTTTGCTAATAGCTGGATCCAATTAAAAAGGCGCCATAAGACAACAAATCTAAATCACAAAACAAAAGCAACGTACTTAAAAGATCTTAGAAAATGAGATCATTTGAAATAGAGTAAGAGCTATTGTCCAACAAAGTGGAACCTTTATTAAAGGTATGGGGATCTGTGATCTTTACCAAATACAGATTCAGACCTATTGAAAAAATTAGTTGAACAACTTGACTCTTAAATGTTAAAGAGTCTCAGAGGTCAGACTCCAGTCTAATTCACAAAGGAAAAAATAGAGAATTTTTTTCAAATAACCAAGCTATGCTACAACAGATTAATTTTAATTAAAAATAAGGAAGCATTCCAGAGCAGCTGAATGCTGCTCTGTTTCATCTGAAAGCATTTGTCAGAACCCAAGACATCCCTCTGGGTGACCTGGATGGCTCAAAACCCTGGCAGGGGCTCGGAGACCCTGACAGGAAGCCAAAGGCACTTGGGAATTCCATCTCAACCTATGGAGCAAATTGCCAACTTTATATGAAGAATTAAAGGTCACAAAACTTTAGATAACATAACAGTAGTTGTCACAGGGTGGAAGGTGGAATTTTGAAGAATTTGACTATGGGGGTCTAGGAGACAAGATGGAGGGATTTGGGCATTGTCCTGTCCTTCTTCTTATTCCTAGCCTCCATCCCCTTGGTGATGGTGGCACTTTGGGATTGGTGTAGAGTAGAAAGTCACTGCCTAACACAGGTGATAGGTGTTGGAACATAACTGTAAATATCAAATACGTAGTATTCGATATATTTCATAGTATAAAAGACAACACCAGCCCTGTGGGCGGGGAGTGTGCCTCAGACTGACCTGCAGGACAGACCTCAGCAGGCCAGACAGAATATGGTTTAGATAAAAAATAATAAACAACCTTGAGAATGACAGCCGAAGACTTCTGACTCCTTCTTTTGACAGCCGGGTTGGGGAAAAAGAGACTTTTTAACACTCCTCCTTGACCAGAGGAGATCCCGAGAGCATTTATCACCAGTCTTTTCCTATCTACAGATAAATTGGATTCAAATATTAGATCCTTTGCCTACCGAATTAAGGAACAAATGTTGCCAGACATACTTGAACTAAAAAACAGGTTTTACAGTTGTTTAGCATGGAAGAATTGCAGTTTAAGAACTGCCAATTTTACAGCACATTTAATGTCTTCCCCCTCCCCCCTCCCATCTTAGCTGAAACAGTTATTCTTTAATTCACCAGTGGCTTTTCATTCTATATAGTCTGAATTTCAAGTGGGACCTCCTATCTTTTATGCCACAGTAAACACAGACTTCAGAAGGTGAATTTGATTTAATTGAAACTTCTGCAAGTGAGGGATGCTGAGGCAGCCCACCGGGAGCAATTAAACAGCTTTTTGTGTTACAACTATCTTGACAGACTATCAGTTTGGCAATCTGAAAGAGTGTACTCAAAGAGCCAAAAACCTACTGGATGCACACAGAATGGATTCATAATTTTTACAAGGATTCTGTAATTGTGATTATTGTGTTTGCCAAGGGTTTGTCAGGAGACTGAGTAAAGAAGCCATCTATCAGCTTAAATTAGTTTTGTTTTAGACTAAAAACTGGACTTTTCATAGCCTAGGTTTTCTCTCAGGTCTTGTAGCGCTTGCTCTGACAGTACTGCAGAGCCCAAAGAATCTAAAGGCCAGATGCAACACCACAGCAGCAGCAATCTTTAAGGCAATTTTTCTTCCTGAGATGCTCATGGCATCAGGATTCAGTTAATGCTGTTTCTCACAGTCCAATGCTCTGTTTCGGTATAAAACCTTTAATTTTCCAGAGCTATGGCCAAAATTATGATAACATTTCAAATTTTAAAAATGGCTTTTGGTAGCCTTACTCAAGCTGTATTTCACTTTGAGTACTGGAATGATCCAGAGTTGAGTAGCTGGACCTGAGGCAGACTGAGCTCACAGAGCTCCACATGCTCTTCATGTGACATCACTGATTGTATAAGGAGCTCCAGGTTTTATAGGCAGATTGTACATGCCATTCCTGCCACCTTGGACAACCTTCTTTCCTGCTGTGCAGCACAGTATGAGTATCTCAGCCCACTGACACCCCAGCAAAAAAAGGAAAAAAAGCATGGTCTTTCAGGAAACCCTAAGGCACTAATGAGCTGGCAGATCAAAACTTTGTCAGGAGCTAATTGTAATTTGGAGGAGACTACGTAGAGGTCTAAAATAATTTAAAACCTGGAGCATGAGCTGGTAACTAAGAAGTCACTTAAAAGCTAATTCTAGCAGAATATCAGACATTAGATTTTGGTAATATTGATAGCAATATTCTACTTCTGTAATTAATTTTTCTTCTTCTGATTTGTATTTCTGCAGAGATCCAGCAATTGCACACTATGAAGGGTGCTGGGAACAATGAAGAAGGACATGTAAGTCCCATCTCTCCTTCCTTAACAGCACTGATGAAGAGCTGTGGGTAGAGCTCATGCAGCAACTGCCTATGTTTAGTAGCAGAAGAGAAAGGTGTGGCACAATCAAGGTTTGAAAGGCAAATTCTGTTGCTGGTCAATGGCAGACTGTGGGGCAGCTGGCAGCATTTGAACCTGTACCTGAACTAGTGTGCCCATGGGCCAGGCAGCATGCTTCCACAGCTGTGCAAGCCCCAAGCAGCAGCAGGTGCCCATTTGAACCTTCTCACATTTATAAATGTGACTTATGGGTATGTATTTTCTTCCTCACCTTTCTCCTCTGCTCCATCCGCATGCTCCTGTTTTGGCATTCACACAGTTCTAGATAACACGATGTTAAAAAGTTTATATAGTACCACAGCCTTGCTCAAGAGCAACCTCATCAGCTTCCACAGGCTGTAAACATGACTCCACTTCCACCTGCAAATAAAACATGTATCTTTCCCACAGACAGCACAGAGGCTCTTTTCTACATGACCAAACAGAAGCCAGGAATCATAAAACATGCTGCTTCAGAAAGCCCAGGCACAGCAGCAGGCAACCTTGCTGTGATCAAAAAGGCATAGCAACCAATGGATAGCACTTCAGGACAGGATTCACTCTTGGCAAGGCAGCAAACGCTGAGGACTTGTTCGGAGAAGACAAATGCTCTTTTTTTCCCCCCACTTCAGGCTTACAGCAGAGAGCTCCCAATTACAAACCAGACACTCTTCTCCCTATGTGGGCCCCATCTGTGATCAAGGACAGCTGTGTTGGTAGAAAAAATTTTTTCCAAAAGAAGTCAGAAAAGGCAAGAGACTAAGAAGCCATGTCTAATCCTTTTTCAAAGGTGGACTGGCTGTGTCTCTCTTATGATGTCAAAGCTGTCACTGTGAATAAGAGGCTTGGTTGGGATGCCTAACTGTGTAATCTCAATGCTTTTCAGCCTGCCCCTCCTCACCCTGTTTAACAGGAGATGGATACAAAACAGGATGGTCTCTAGCTTTACAGCAAACCAACAAAGTGATCATAGGAAAATGACCTGGAGAACAGTTAGATGAGAAAAAAGCCACCAGCAGCAAAGCAATGTGACATCTTCAACAGCACTGTCTGGGAGACCACATAGCCATGGTGCTTGAGGGCTTTTCTCATAACATGCACATTTGGACTGCCACTGTCCCCTCATGCTGGGGAGAGCAGCTCCTATATCATAGTGCATGTAAGGTAAGGAAATGTTTAACACAGCATGTGAACTCACTTAATTTCAAAAACAAAGGTTTTAAAAAATAAGTCTTAATTTAAAACATAGATACACTACTTATACTGGAACCAAATGCTTCCCCTTTGCCTGCATTTTCACAATTGTCTGCTCAGCATGCTGGAGCACCAGTGCCATTCACAGCTTGCAGCAAGATGAAGATGGCAGAAAAGATGTCACCATCTGCCTTTTCAACAATTTCACTGGAGATGTGTGCTGAGCTTGCTTTGCTGTGGTGCTGCCAGCTCTCAGGAGCAAGGCTGCCTTCTGGCTGGTGACAGAAACAATGCTTGTGCCACCTTGCCTGCTCTCCATTCCTGCTCCTTCCTTCCTCAGCAGAGTGCTCTGGTGAGGATGGCTGCATGTGTGAAGACACAGTCTGAGGCTGACTATGGAGACAGTGCTCATACTCACGGCATGGGAGGGGAAGGAGGACTACATCCCAGCCTAAGGTTCAACCAACATCAGAGGGGTATTGCAGGGACAAGCTTCATGCCTTCAGGAAGGTAAGCTTGGCTTTGGCACTTGTTCACATCCAAACGGATGCTTTTGCCAAAATGCAGCAACACAACTGTCTGCCATCTCATATACAGCCCCATCCACATTCCCCCTCTGACAGCCCGCTGAAACACCTACCTACAATAATGGCTAGATTGTGACAGAACACAGGTTGAGCAGGAAGAGACCTTAAAGATCACCTCATTCCAACCTTCCCACCATTGGCAGGGAGACCTTTCACTAAACCAGGTTGCTTAGAGCTTCATCCTACCTGGCCTTGAACACAGCCAGGGATGGGGCATGCACAGCTTCTCTGGGCGACCTGTGCCAGTGCCTCACCACCCTCATAGTAAAGAATTTCTTCCTTAATAACTAATCTAAACCTACCTTCTTTCAGTTTGAAGGTGTCACCCCTTGTCTTATCCTAACAGTATCTCTGGAATCAGCAGAAATTTATATCACCATAGGAAGCAACTAAAACACTTCTCATTACCACTGTCCCTTCTGGCTGTCTCCAGATAGGGTCTGCTTATAATTTTTACCCGTATAGTGTCTGCATATGTGTTTCAACACAGATTATTTATATATGCACATAAAAGCATGCTGGGCTTATAAATCCAAACATTACAGTGGAAAAAAAGCACATAAACATATACATCTGATGCAGAAATTCAATTCTGAAGAGTTTGAGATGAAGCACACCAACAGTCTGTTATCAATTATTATTAAATGATATCTCCTGTTCAGCAAAAGGAAGGCTGTTGTAAGTATTAAGGCAACAGTATCCCCTTTGCCTATGCCCCTCTCTCCATCCCTCTGCTTCTACCTCATCCGTCTTGTAGCTAGAGGCGAAAAAACCTTTTATCTTTGGTCTCCCACAGTGACTGTGGTCAAAACATTTGTTATTTCCAGGCAAGATTACTGTCATAGGCAGAATCTGGAACTCCATATGAAAATAAGACTCAAATTCCAAGCAATGAACAATGTGGCTGCCTGTTTTTTCCATAACTTAGGTCACAGCCAGCCTCCCCAGTCCATGCTCACATCCTTCTAACCTCCCATTGCTTAAAACCTGGATTTCTGTCGCAAAATAATTACACACAAGATTTTTACTCCAAAGACAAAGACCTTTTGCATCACTCGTATATTCATTCTCCCTTCTTCAATGTCCAGCAAAAATTAAGCTAAAAATACATTGATTTTATAAACTCAGAAGAAATATGCTCATTCCTGCAATGAGAACATTTAGATTTTTCTCTGTGTTTGAGATTTTTTAGTCATCTTCTCCACTTCTTTTATTCCCTGTTGCTGGAATACAGTTATGGTTGTTGCTTAGGACAATATCTATGCCACATGTAACACAACAAAATTCCTCTTCTTCCTCAGGACACTGCAACTCCAAGTGGCACGAAGGTTGAAAGTAGGACATCAGTCTTTACGCACATGTTATTAAGTCAGTGACTCAGTGGTGGATTCATATCTGTGTGGTTAAAAAATTATGTCAGAACCTGCACTTTTGAATTGCCCTGCTTCTTGAAGTATTTAGACCTTATAGGCCACAGTACATTTTTTCCAAATCTGTGGTCCTATTCAGGCATACCCTGCATCTGCAGCCAGCCTTCAAACAGGAATGAGAAGTATTAGATGAGCTATTGGATGAAATCTCAAAACAAGTTTATTTTAAAGAAAAATATTTTCAGAATTTTATTTTTTTTTCAGAATTAAAAACCAAAACAAGCCGACCAAAATATCTCCCGAAGAAAGCAAACCTCAGAGGAACATCCCTACTACTGACAGTCTCAAAATAAATTTATTTTAAAGAAAAATATTTTCAGATTTTTTTTTTCAGAATTAAAAACCAAAACAAGCCGACCAAAAAATCTCCCGAAGAAAGCAAACCTCAGAGGAACATCCCTACTACTGACAGCTAGGGGATTTTGTTTGTATTTTAGAACTAGCCCCTCCTTGTCATAGGCACTATGCCAGTGCTATCATATATATGCAAACAGAGTAGCTTTTAAATTTCATAACAAAGGCAGGTGGTTTATATTACAGCACTGGGTTTATATTGCCTGACACAGAAATACTGAGTAAAATTTTATTTAGAGCAGTTGCATCCAATTCAGAAAACCTTTAGGACTGAGTTCAGAAGCCCAGAGGCTCTGAACTTCATTCTCCTTGCTGGACAATAGGACATAGAATTATCTCCAATCCCTTCCTCCACAGATTCTTTGGAAAAGCAGTAAAAAATGCCAAACAAACGCACTTGCATATTTGGTTCCCTCCTACCATCAGCTCCTCTGCTTTCCAGGTTTTGCTAAGTTTCTGGATTGCCACACATTAAGTTCAAAACTGGTTAGAAAAATCACGGGCAATAAGTGAACAGCACCAGTAATGGCAGCAGTCAGAGCACAAAAACTCCTGCTCATGCCACCCAGCAGCCACCACTGAGATCGCTTGGAAAAAACATGTTGCTGTTGGCTCCTGGAGGGGTGTGGGACCAGGAGTGCTGACTGGTGGAAAGCTATTTCCAGTGCTCCATAGATCTCGTGTTCTGATCATGCCCTTCAGTGAATGCTGATGGAGGGATTTTCTGTTCTTCTCAAGTAGCTGGAAAAGCCCCCCTACTTTGCATGTGGAAACAAAACAAACCCCAATTGTAGCTACTCAAGATTATCCTTCAGCCAGTCTTACAAATTCATCTCAAGACAGCTACTCAGTCACAATGGGCACATGGGCCAGAGTGATTCTCATGGGAAGACTCCCATGGCTGTCACTGGAAGCGTTTTCCCCTCATCTTGCACCAATTTTCTTAACTTTGAATTTTGGACTTCATCTTTGGGAAGCAAGTGCCACCTTCCTAAAAGCTACCCTTTTCTAAGCTCCTTTCATTAGGAAAATGATCTGACTCCTGCAAGTGGATGCTTTTGAAAAACTCTCTTAACCAATATCAGTACCAATACCGTCTGTGCCAAAGAGCCTGCAAATTGCATTTAGATGCAACATGAACAAGAACATGAAACAGAGTGAAGCCTCAAAGTTTTTCAGGATCAGAGAGGACATTTTTCAAGTGGCTGTGGCTTCAGTCAACACATCTATCAGCAAAGAGGACAGTCTACAACACACCCTGAAATAAGCTCTTTTCCTAATGAAAACAGGAAAGGCTTTCTATGACAGAGATATATTCCTTGCAAGGATTTGCATTAGGAAGTAAGAGGAGTAGAGCAGGGAAAAAATACTGTTTCTGTGAGGATGTATGTGAAAAGCATCACACTGATAATAGTAAAGAGATTTCACTTTGTGAAAACATACACCACTTCTTTCTTTTCCATTTAATGAAAGTACTGCCCCAGTAATGGCTGGGTATACAAACTTCAAATATGATTGATTCCAGAAGCAAACCTACCCTGCAGGCTGACTCATCTACAGAACCTTTTCTAGGTTCCTTATTATTCTTTTCTAGATTCATTATATCAGGGTTCCTCCTAACATGTTAACTGCAATTCAATTGCAAATAAAAAATTAATCAATGTAACCATACCTATGTCTAGTGGACAATAATGCTTTAACTAAAACCTTCAGAAAGGAAAAGCCAGGTGAAATTTATTTTGCACTCCTGGTAAATTTTCACAGCACATTTGCAAGTCCTGCAAAACATACTGTCTTATCCAAAATAAGGCATCTCCTCCTGACTTGAACTGAAATTCAGTAATAACCTGTATATTTAAATACAAAATAAGTAGAGAAACCATTTTTACTTTTGCAGAAAAAAAAAATGCTAGAAAGCAATGCCCTGTAATATAGTCATCAGCTCAAGCTTTCATACTTTTTATCTACTGATTAAGTGTTTTCACACTTTTTATCTATTGATTTGGTGTTTCATACCAACAATACCAATCAAGGAAAAGAACCATGGTTCTCCCCCTGTGGTTGCAATGCCACTATCTGAAACATGCCTACCTGTTGCTATCACAGTACAGTCAGGAAGGACTGGCAAGCCTGTGGAAGTATTTGCAATATATTACTAACTGTACTCAAAAACTGGAGACTGCTTCTGAGTCCCTGCCCTGGCCCAGTGGCTGTGCTGAAAGGAGAGCTCACCAAGGGCCTTCTTCAAGTGTGCACTGACCTTTCCCAAGCAGTTCCCTTTTCCTACCCAGTTTTACCCAGTGCTGTCTACAGAGCTCTATTCCATAAGCGTGCCTTCAAACAATGCCCATCCACAATCAACAGGACAGCTGAGTTATGTAACCTGAGAATGTGCGCAGCTCAACACAGTCACCATCAGATGGGAAATGACAAGAATTCATTTGTACTTCCATATCTGCCAGCTTTTCACGGGCTAGGAAAATCAATGAATCAAAGTTATTTTGTCCTAACAGAATTCTCACCACTTCTAGGAAGCCAAGCACCTTAGATGGTGTGTGTTAGCATGACTGCATTTCTGTCAGTGAAATAACACGCCACCCTTCATAGCCTTGGTCTTACAGACAACCTCATGCACAATTAAGTATTTGTGTGAGAATAGCTTTATGCCACCCACATTACTGATGATATTATGATCTCAACTCATTTTGCTCACATTTACTGCAGAAAGAGTTCTAGTTTCTCTTCTCTCCCCAAAATATACCTCATTATGATCCTAAATACAGGGAAAGCATTATGTAAGTGATGAGCATTTCAGTCTGCTTGCTGAGACAAGGAAACACAACAAAGCAACTTCCCATATGCTGTGCAGGCAAGATAAAAGTGAGGTCTATAGTAGGAAAGAAAAGAAAGCTAACTCTACAGTGAAAAATCTGGGAAAGTACACCACAAATATTTCTGCTTCATCCACATGCTGCAGTTTTTATCATCACTTCTTAGATAATTTAGCAACAACTAAAACACACTTGCAGAGATATCATCAACTCTTAGATAGGACTGAAAGCATCAACTCTTAGATAGGACTGAACAGTGCCCCACCCACTGTTCTTCTCCTATGGCTGTGATCTTCCTGTCACATTTTTCATTATTTTGCAGGCTACTCAGTCATTCTGTGTCCTTGTGTGCGTACAAGTTACAGGCCTTTGGCCTAATAAAGAACAGAAATAATGGGAGTAATGAGAGGGCTCATCTAGCTAAGAGATTCATTGAGTGTTAACTCAGATCTCACGATGTTGTCTTTTGTAAATGATTGACTCCACTTTATTTATATGAAAGTTCTCAATAGCTTATTCAAATGAGCTAAGATTGCATTGTCATATCAGAAGAGGTTGGACAAATTTTAAAAATACTAGACACCCAAAACTTTCCATGTAGACCAACTCTCCACATTCTGCCAGATGCTAGATATTGAATAAACGAAACAGCTGCCTAGAACAGCCACTTTGGAAAGAAACAAAACAAAAACAACCCCAGAACCACTTTAAATTTCATTATCCCACTGTGCTGTCTGATGGCAACTGTAGCTGCTGCTTTTTAACATATCCTATTTCTCCTCAGCCAGCTGAACTTACAGCTGGACTTTGTCATGTTCAAAATGCAGCCAGCTTCTATAATGCTACTCTCTGATGCAGGATGTGGTATGTCATGGAGATGTAGCTTGTGCATGAGTTATTTTATTATGTAGTGGGAAGCAGCGCAACAAGACAGGGGGAACAGGAAGACAAAGCTGAGGACATAATCCAATTGCTTTCCACTTGTCTGACACTGCTTGGCTGAGCCACAATGGGCTAAAGGCACAGAGAGACGAATGGAAAAATGGCTTTAAACTTTGAAATCTTCATTGCTTTTAAAACAAAGATCTCTTGGATATGCTCAATTCAAACAGCTCAGATCAACAAATTTAATCTTTTGAAAACGATTTGTAGATTTGTGTCTTCACAGATGTTCCAAGATTTGAGGAGTAAATGGAAAATGAAATAATTATTTGTTACAGAAGTGGACTGCAAAAAGTGGAAAGGAATCATAAATTCTGCAATGTGGCAGATGCCCTACAAGCCTCTCTTGGCATCCAAGACTGGGGGCAGACCAATCAGAAATGTGATTAAGCCATCAGCAGTTCTGGCTCTTGTGGCTCCAAAATTATGCATTATGAATCACAAATATGTTACTTAACCTATGATTTATTTTTTGTTTGTTAAAAGAAGCATTCAAATGTCTGTCCTAGTAGGAAGATAGATAGTGAGCCTACGTATCTGCATTGAAACCTAATTTGAGAGCAGAGGAACTGCACTGAGTACGTGCAGAGATCTCTTCAAGAGAGATCAACCTTTACATTCCAGGCCAAGGCTGACTCTGACCTCTCTCCTCTCCTGACTACAGAAAGAATTGACACAGGGCAGATAACCTGCTGCAAACCCTCCACTCCTTTCTGAAACAACATGTACCCCTAGGTTGTTAAATCTGGATGTGCACATGGTAAAAAATGGTCAGGAGTACCAAACAGTGCTGCTGCCAGCTTCACTAGCTGGGGACAGACCTACACTTTGCTGTGGGCAGGTGCAGATGCCACCAGGTGTACAATGCTTTACTACAACAAGCATGGTCAATTTTAAAGTCAAAATAAAGATGCTTCAGTCACACAAACAGAACAGCTTTAAGAAATATAAATAAGGACTTTCCATGCTGTACTTGTGCAGGATAAATGGACCCCCAGTAATAATCTTCAAAATTATTATGTACAAATTTTAAGACCAAACTTCATTAAAAAAACACACTCCTTTGTGTATGTACCCTCTTACACTACTGGCTATTATCATTGCTTATCCCTACTGGAAGATGATTGTGAATTTAAATGCTACTTTTCAAAAATAAGAAAACAAGTTCATTTCTTAACTTTCTGCTGCTGGATGGAACACAGCTGACATCCTCACTTCCAAAAATCCTGGCATAAACCCTCTGAAACTGACAGTTTTGTTTTTATTGGCCTGCATGCAAGATTTTTTTTGTTTTTATTTTTACTAATCCATTTCTGATGTTTAGCTACTGAGAACATTTGAACTCTGGTAATACAACAGGATCACTATAAGTGATTTGTGTATCCACAAATTAAATCTAGACAAGAACAGGCTCAGACTGCAGTTCCCTGTGCCCCAGGATCACAACAACAAAAATCCCCTGTGCACAGACCTGAGAATGAGGCACAAACAGTCTGTTCCTCAGGTAGGTGAGGCCATGGAAGCTAGCTCCCTTTAAAGGATTGTAGGTGCCTGGGGTCTGATGATTGGTAAAATGCTAATGGTAATGTTATCTTAGTTGTACTTCTAAGTGAGTTGTCTACTAAGCCCTTAGTTTCACCTTGTAAAATAAAATGGAGATTATGTTCATTTCATAGAGGTCCTAATCTTGAGGGTTTGTGGAGGCTTTTCACAAAAACATTCTGATAGACTGTTTGTGTACTTTTACGTTAACACTGCAAGGAAAAAAGAAAGCATGAAAGTGAAGAGGAAAGAAAAATCTGAGAAACTGAAACTTGTGGCCTGGTGCTTACAATAAATAGGCATGAAACAGCAACAACAACACAGCTATTGCTTTGATCTATGTCCCTGTTAATTCCTCTTCCCATAATAGAACCACTGACATTTCACTGGTATTCAGATGTGATTAAAATATATTCTAATATCTATAAATAGAAATGTTGGTTCAAGTACTAATTAAAAGCAAATCTGGCATTTGGAAAACTGTATCAACAAAAAGTAAAAAGGTGCAGTAAAGAGCAGCAACTGAAATGTTGTTCTTTTTTGTTTGTTTGTTTGTTTGTTTTCTGAGAAAAAGGTAAACATCTGTTCTATAAATCGTTACATTAAGGTTTGGATTTCCAAGTCTTTCCAAGCATCCACACAGCAGCTTCACCGTAAGAGTAACAAGACAGATTTTGCTCTCTCCTCCAATTCTAATAACTGCCACAAAGTTCCAAGAATAACAGGTAAGTCAAACGCACTAGCTTTCTGAAACCTTCTGCAACGCAGTTTTTAAATAAGCAGGAGCCAAATGTTAAGTTCACCATATTCCTTCATTGCACAGTAGCTTAGTCATATGCTACGTCATAATTAACCCTTGTTTTATACATATACACACATATATATATACACATACACACCTCTAGACTCCTTTATGTTCATCTCTGGCTTTCTTACCTCCTCCTGAATACTACATACTTGAAGCAAAGGCTGGTTACAAGGGTGCTTTCAGCTACCACTTTTTCTGCATTAATTCTCAAAACTCTCCCAGCTCGAGAAAACCATGGGACTTAAAAGAGTCCTCTCTGCATGTGGTAATAAAGATTTACTGTTTGCCTCCCAAAGATATAAAGCACTTTGGAGCAGGGATGCTACCCTTTATAATATCACATAAAGCAGTGTTTTCCTTGGGGGCTATTAATGTCACTGGCACTTAGTAGAAGCAAGTGCAAAAAACATTAAATTAAGGCTCCAAACCAGAAAACACTATAATCTCTCCAGAAAGCTAACTTTCCTAAATCCTGAGTGAGACTTTGGGGCACGCAAAGAGGAACAATATGAGCTGACAATGGGGAAAAATAATTTTAGACTATAACAGACATGATTACATTTGGAGACAATATCAGAACAAAAACAAACTGGGCTCCACTACACAGAAAAACATAGTGAAAAATTTAACACTTGAACAAATGTGCTGACTAAGGTACATGTAAAATAGTTTGGACATCTGGGTACTTTACTACCACAGTATGCAAAACACACAAAAATAGAGTCATTATGACACATGAAGGTGGCAAGAATACTGGAGTTAAGATCATCCAGTTTCAGATTCAGACATGCAAAAAAACCAAACTCCAGTGAGCCTGGATCCTCGTGGAACACTGTTATTCCTAGTCCACAACACAGTGGCATACATTAGAGAGATTTGTTTTTACGTGACTCACCTCGGCATCTTGCTCCCGGAGCTGGTATGTTCTCTCTAAGCTCTGCAGTATTCTAGGACACAATGTCTTCTCCTCCAAAAGGAACTCCAGAAGTAAGACCAGCTGGTCAGGGAGAAGCTAAAAGAAAAAAAAAGTGCCATGTGTGAATGAAGATCTCTACTGGCTGAGCAATGTAAACTGAAACAAACCAAAGAGGACAAGATTCTGATAACCTGTGTACTTCCAGCATGTGCTTTTACCTGGACCTCTAGCTGGTTTCTGAAAAACCTCAGGGGTTATGTGTCTGTGTTCTGAAAGATTGTGCTGGAGCACAATTAGGACTCATTTTCCATGGTTTCCATTACTATGGTTAGGTCAGATCTAAAACATGCTTATCTTTTTGAAATATAATCATGGCTTAATAAGTAAGTTTTTATGGAATGTATAAAATAAGTAATTCTATTTTGTTTGGGTTTGAAGAGAGAATAATTTACAGTGCATAATTTGAGTAATCAATGAGACATAGGAACATATAATTTTTTAGAGTGGTGTTTTTATCTGATATACAAGCATTTATTTGCATGATATGTTTACAGTGACCAAAGAAACACAACACAAATAAGTGACCCACCAAACAATTGCTGCAAAAACACATTCTGAGGCATATTTTAGTGCAATGAGTCACAAACCATCCATCCTTTCATGGGAAATATGCATGAATGGTGTATTTGTGGCATACACAGTACAGCATCTACACACAGATATATATTCAGTAGTTTCAGTCAGTTTCTTGACTCCAGAACCTATCATTTTGAACTGGAACCTAATGTAACCTAAAAAAAAAAAGAAAGCACAAGAAGTCTGTTGTAGCCAAGGCTTAAGTGCTCTGTTTAATAGGCTTATTGGATGAACAAATAAATAATTCAAGCAGAGCTCAGAGAGAAATTGCACCAGCTGCCAGGAAAAAAATCTCTTAGAAATTCAGGCTCCAAGGTGATCATTCAGAAGTTTGTTATATGTCCCAAAACTTTCCCCTCTATTCATCACTGCAGGGCACCAGGGGAGGAAAGGAAAAGGGAGAAGAATGTCAGTAAGGCTTTTGCATACAAAAAGAAATCAACCTGCTGACTTCTAATGTTATTGAGACAGACTAATGAAAAAAGACATTCTGCTACTTTGACAGTACTTCCAGCTTTCACCACATTTGGTGTTTTTCTGTTCCCACCTTGCTGCCTGCCCATGTCTGCTCTGCTGCGTCAATGCACTAAGCAAGGATGAAATGAAGTCAGCTATAGGAAATGCCTCTTCCAACAACATATCCCACAGCCAGGGCTGTTTATGTGGACTGAACAAGACTGGACTCCTGATCTCAGACAGTAAGTCCATAAAGATACCCAGGATCTTCTGATAAGCCTTAATCTGTAAAATATCTACATTAATGACTAATTTAGCAACATGACATTTTCTTCTCTATTAGACTAGTACCTAAATCAGAATAAAGAGGAAAGGGCATCTCTATTATGATAATGCTTTGGTTTCTTTGCATTTTGATTGCTTTCCACTTTTTTATTGGTAAAGTTGTATTCTTGAAGACTGAAAATACCTCACATCTTACTAGCTCTTAGTAAAACATTTTGTAAGAAAAACCAAAGCCTGCCTACATGGTATTGTTAAAAGTGGTTAGGTATTTAAAAATATTGAATATTTCATTTCAGGACAATTACTAAAATGGAAGCTTAAATGCTTGTTAGGGAGTTCAACAGCAGCTGCCAGGGGGTTGGTTAGACAAGTTAAAAAATAAAACAGGGAAAGCTTCCGGGAAGTGACTCTACTTGGAAACTGAATTAATTCTGAACACTAATAAAATACAAAATGTTGCAGAACACCACACAAAGAAAGGTAACTTCTGATCTAGACAGTTTTCACTGCTAACTGAAAGACAGAAGAACAATACTTAGTTTGCAGAAGCTATAGAACAGTTGAATACGTAGAACAGCTGAGTATTTTATAATATATCTGCAGTATAACTGCTACACAGATTAACCCACAGAAAGCTATTGTTTAAGGTAGCATCACAGAATCTCACTGAAGCCAACAAAAGAGCAACAGCAGAGCAGCAGCCATGCCCTTAATTTATGTCTGTCTAGTGCTGCATCATGGCTGAAGTTTTTTCAGAACTACAGGTTAAACTCTGAGAGTCAGTAAAACAAACAAACAAAAACTAAATAAAACAAACAAATAAACAAAACCAAGCATTCACAAAGTATTTGGTCAATGCTGTCAGCCATATGGTGTGATTACTGAAGTGTCTTGTACAAGGCCAGGCATTGGACTCGATGATCCTTGTGAGCCCCTTCAAACTCAGCATCTTCTATGATTCTACGAATAAGACCACAGCTTCTGCTATTTTCCCACGTTTCAGCCGCCCAAGTTGATACCTTACATACCAGTTTCTAGCTCGTGGATTGCTTACAGACCAGGGCAGGGGTTAGTGAACACCGGCAGAGAGGGTGGGGCGCTGGCAGGGGAACGCTGGCTGCTGGCGGACCTCTCCCCGCAGAGGCACTCGTGGGCACAGCTATTACAGTTTGTTCTCCAACTTGTTTCTAACACAAAAGGAGGAACATTCCCATCTACGCTTTTACCCTTTCCTTTCAATAAAAGAGACTCTGCTTAACCCTAACTTAGGCCAAGAGACTGAAAACTGCACCAAGACTTTCATGACACCAGCTGCTACAAAGTTCATTTAGGGGTGCAGACATTTTCTTTTCCCCCTATACAACATATCATTCTCACAAAAGCAGTCCTTTAATGGTTATAAATAAGCTTCAAAAATTGCGCTTGAATTTTCTCTCAGAAACCCCACTCTCATTGTTTTTTGTTTTCCCACCACCATCCTCCTTATTTGTCCTGCCCACCTGTTACTTTCCATCTTTCATACCAGGAGAATTGTTTGGGGTGCATGCTGTCAATTTTCAATATGTTTGTCTCACACTTAATACAAAGAGGGCCTTGCCTTAAGTAGTATGTAAACATAAATACTGTAGAGACCTAAATGTAAATTTCTTTTCAGGCACCGTGTAACCACTTTCCTTTACAACAACTCACAGTCTGTGAATGCATATTGACTATCTAACACCCATAGAAAAGTACACAACACAGATACAGCAAGTTACAGCAGGATAATCGTCACATTCTCAAGTTGTCTTCAGGCTGAAAACATTCAGAAAACAACTATAACACTGTAAATGCAAAATTTCAGTGCTCTTCATAAAATAAAATGAACTAAAATAAAATAAAAATAACCCCTCATACTCAGAACTAGAATAGAGAATGCTCAATCAAAATGTTCAAATATATGCAATTATGAAAGCAGATCAATCAGGAAATGTGGTGAGAATCAAGAAATAGTTTTCATTACGACAACGATTGCTGTAACAGCATCTATTTATCCTGTAAAGTAGATAGTTCCTGTCCCAACCTATGCCTGCTGTATGGAAATTATACTATTTTCCTCAGGGCTGGCCCTCCCCCAGCTGTGACTATGGACACTACAAAGAGGATATAAATGAATATGTTGTGATCAAGCCCCAAACTAGAGGTTTTCTGTCATGTCCCATGTAATTAAACACCATCCCCTCTATAAAGCTGTATCCCAGCTCTGTATATATTATCTTGCCCTTAAGACTGTAAGACCGCTCCTCCAACTCTTCAGCCTTCT
This sequence comes from Passer montanus, assembly GCF_014805655.1. Lineage (NCBI taxonomy): Eukaryota > Metazoa > Chordata > Aves > Passeriformes > Passeridae > Passer > Passer montanus. The sequence continues at coordinate 1,876,873 of NW_024372147.1, forward strand.
GAAAGAGTTCACTGTCCTGCCACTAAACAACAACTTGTCCCCTGCTTCCCCTAAGTTACCTGATGTGGTGGATTTAAAGTTTGAGTAAAGCGACTATTACCCTTAAAACAAACTGTAAATGATAGGGAATATCAAATCTGGCTCTGTATTTGAAAAATGAAAGATGAATGAAATACAGAAAACATTAAAAAATTGAAAATATAACTAATGTTCATTGTATACGAAATCTCTTGGAAGTAAAAAAAGCATACTTTGTAGTTTATTCATATTCGTACACAAAACACTTAAGCCATTATACTGTGTTACAAGAGTATCTTAATAGATTAGTAGGTTTTCTACAAATAATCTTTGAACAAAATTATGAATTTTCAAAGTACAGTCCCTAATGTGTAGAAAGCACAAAGAAAACAAATCTTTCCTCTTCAGAGATCTGGTGTAAGAGCCATAGAGGTCATCAATCTCACATCCCAGAAGACCACCCACACGAAAGAGCGTATTTATCAATTCCTACATTAACAAACGCAATAAATGCCAGATTCCCCTTTATACTAGAAAAAGAATTGCCACTGAAACATTTGACTACTGACCTTTCAGCCATGAAATGTGACACAGATATATCTACTTGAGTTGATCCGCAGCACCAGCACTTGCACTGCACCCCTCTGCCAGGACACAAATCACTGAAGTTGTACAGCTGGTATGTTGTATATCCCATTTGCTCCTGCCTGCACTTGAATGAAGTCATTGAAAGCCTCCTTGGAGGGGAAATCTGCCTCAGACTAATGCAGCAACCGATTGACAGTGGCGTGATTTCTATTATTACTCCATTATCACACTGGGATCTGTGCCTAAATGAGCATACTTCCTCCCTGATGCCATTTCCTTTTATCCTGGCTCTAGTCTAAAAGTGGATCAATGGGAGTAATATATATGATGTCACTTCAATTTACAGCTACTGCCTCCCTCTCTTGCATGCACAAATAGATCAATTCTTCCCAAAAATGGTTAAAAAATGCACAGGGAGAATCTTCTCTGAGAAAAGGATTCTCTGCTATATTTGTCTGTGTAACCACAGCAAGGAACTGTTTACACTGAGCAAAAAACAGGGGGAGAAAGGAAAAAAAAAATCACTACTGTGCACTGGAAAATGCTGGCTGAAATACAAGAAAAACAAGGCCTTATAGAGAATTAAAGCAATTTGACCTTTGAAAATTATACAGAAATGTTTAAAGTTTTTAAGGCACGGTATATTTCTCCTGTACTTGGTGGACAATAATCTTGTGTTCTTTTCCCAAAACCACAAAATGTATTTTCATTTATATATTTACAAAGTTTTCCCAAGTCAAACCAAATTCCTTCCCACTCCCCTCTTAGGAAATAAAGGGAAAACCCCCACTCCATAGTTCAATTGTGAATGGTTCCCTTCAGAAAAAAAATTGATCATAGAATCATTTAGGTTGGAAAAGACCTCTAATACCACTGACTACAACCACTAACCCAGCAGTGCCACACTGACCATTAAACTATGTCCCTAAGCACCAAGTCTACCTCCAGAGACACTGACTCAAGCTTGTGCAGCCTGTTCAATCTCCTCGTAAACTGCAGTCAAGAAAGCAATGCTACTAGTCCTGGAGACAGGATTCATAGGTCCAGGCCATCTCTGCACTTTTGCTTCACATGGTCAGACAAATCCCTGAATGAATTTCATTTTATAAACTCTCCCCCACTGCCTTGAATGCTTTTTTCTGCAAGCTGCAACTAAATTAAAACTTCTGTAGAACAAATCCCCTTATTCCTCAAACTGTTAGGAAAATTGGTCGCTTGAAAATTCAAAAAAGCACTGTATACTCAGCCATGTTTTTAACCAGATATTGTCATTGTTTACCTCAATATTCTTCAGATGCTGATCAGCACAGTGACTTCTTTTAAATGAAAACAAGGCATGTTCCCTCCACCCCACTTCAAGGGTTAAAATGTATTCATATCAAGTAACATATGAATTCAATAAAAAATGTCCACACTTACAGCTGTTAACTAGGGTAGTGCAATATTCTAGTGAGAAGAGTTTAACTCTGAAAGAACTAGTCTGCTGTTTGATTACTATGCAGGGGAAAGAAGTATTCTGCAGCTGACATATGCTTTGAACTGGTTTGCAAAATAAAGCCCATGTTTGCCACAGGCTGACAAAATTTCACAAGCAAGTAGTGAAAAAGACAGTTCTGCTCAACTTCATTTAGGCCAGTTTATTTGGCTTCTCTGAGAAGCCAAATAAACTTTCCCTTTCAATGTTTATGAAAGATAACTAGTCCTCACTATATTTAAAAGCAAAATATCTCTGTCTGTAACACATTCTTGTCTACTTATGAACTGCACTTGTATGACATCTCTCCCCACTATGTGTGGTTTTTCTGTATCTGTTCAGTTGGCTCTTTCTATGCTCAGCAATTCATTTTTGAACACAACCATTTTAAAAACACAAACAAGGGATTGTACCTGGTAATTATAATGAAAAATATATTTCTTTGAACTTTGCTTCAAAAAGCCTTATTTCAAAAAGCAGTAATTCCAACAAGTTCATCAGTATTTCACTTGTGCTATACTTCAAAATGCCTTTTCTGGGACATTTATATCTGGCATCACCTACTTCTTACTAGTAGAATATAAAAATGACACAGACCAATTTATTTAATAAACAATTGCACTGGCATTTTGTTCCCAGTTACTTTCCTCCTTATAATATCAAAATTAAGGCTGTTCTTTGAAAGCAGATAAGCTCTGTCAGAAATAATTTTAAGGCCAGTACCTATTAAAACACAAAAGTTTGGTTTATTCTGCCCACAAATATGGAAACAGTGCTGAATGAAGGACACAGATTGCTATTTTACGTTCTGTGTCTGATATTCTGGTTACACATTACTGGTAATATTTTTTAAAGGCCAGCCATTGCTACCAGTCCATAAACTGGAACTTTTTCTCAGGCTTTAATATAAAGTATTTTCCCATAAAGAGAGAAGATCCACTTACAAAGAAATTCAACATCTACAACCTAATATAAATGCACTGAAATGTCAAAAATTATTAAACCTTTATGATCTAACATACTGCTGAGCCAGCAAAATGAAAAACAGGTGGCTTCCACTACAGGTTCAGTCACGTTATACAGTGCTTTTCTCAACCTTAGCTTTCTCAAAGAAACATTTCACTGTAACTTTACCCTCAAGCATAATAATTCCCTTTCAAACATAATAGGCTACACATTCTCTATTCTATGCAGATTACCAGCCCTGCCAGTTACTATCATGCTTCCAGGACGTGCTGCTCCTTCTTTCAGATGAAATGGCCACACACCAAGACAAAATGGACACAGAAAGCCAAATTCCACATCTCAAGACACACTTCACAGACAGCATTACTGTGACACAACCCAAAGCTGATGTTGGCAACAGCAAGATCTTCAGTCATCCCTTCACTTGATCTCAGGAGTCCCCAGCAGTGCAGATGAGTTATCAGAATATCAGCCCTGTGATTAGTGCTCACCAGCTGTAAGCAGCTTTTCTCATCTAACAGTACACCCAGCAGAGGCACTTCAGTGAACTATTCATCTAACTGCAAAGAAAAAAGCCAAGAACACCATTTGTTTTATTTTTCAGATTCTTTGACTATTACCTATTAGAGGATTCACAGAAAAGACCACCAAGTCTTAGCAATTGGTGGAAAGATTTCATACACACCTTGCAGCAGAGGCGAAGTGCAAGTATGTGCCTCCTAATCTGTCCACCCAAAACAGTGTAGGTCTCTCAACTGCTCCAAAACACATGCTTAAGCTGATCAGAGGCAGCTGATAAATCATCCCACCTTGAATGACCAACATCTAGATCTTCTGAAACCAACTGGCTATCAAGTGGCCTCTGAGACATTAAAAGAAAGTGACAGACTACAGCAGACACTGAAAAATGAAGAGCTGAAGGAGCATAATGTGGGAATATGAGCCACAACCATCAGTGAGAACACCCTCAGCACCCAAACAGATTTCCTTTACTCTTCTCATTCTAAGTACTAGAAGAAAAAAGACAAAAACCTGAGAGCCTCACATGCTTAAGCTGATCAGTGGCAGTATAAATCATCTCACCTTGAATGACCAACATCTAGATCTTCTGAAACCAACTGGCTATCAAGTGGCCTCTGAGACATTAAAAGAAAGTGACAGACTACAGCAGACACTGAAAAATGAAGAGCTGAAGGAGCATAATGTGGGAATATGAGCCACAACCATCAGTGAGAACACCCTCAGCACCCAAACAGATTTCCTTTACTCTTCTCATTCTAAGTACTAGAAGAAAAAAGACAAAAACCTGAGAGCCTAAGAAAATTAACTAATTTTTCTAGCAAATTACTGGGCAAGTAACCTCATCACCCAGTACTGAAAATGAAAATTTCCTATCTCTGAAAATTTCCTATCTACTGAAAATTTCCTATCTCTGGAAACTAACCCAGAAAGTTAAGATACCTCTTCAGTATGAAATATTTTTACAATAGAACTTAGCAAGGGACAGCTTGAAGAAGTATAATCCTTTTCCTTGAAAGTTTGATACACATTTGGCCACTCCTGGCACAGAAATTTGTTCTGCCTATACCTACCAAAGCAAGACTCAGTCAATGCCCACAGTTCAGCTAGGATTGTCATCTTCAAGAGATTCACTACAGGTTTTCCAACTCTCTTATTGTGTGGTCAGCTCTTGGGGAAATCTCAGCTTGTTCATCAGAACACATTTACCTTGTGGTAAATAAAGCACAAGCATCTAGTACCTACTAGATGTCCCAAACAGCTGGAATTCAGAGAAAGAACCTAAAGAAGGAGAGAGAAAATAACTTTTCTTTGTCTTCAAAGCTTTCACTAGCACGGCTGTGCTGAAGGAAGTTTTATCAATTCCACTCAGCTCATGCTGGAGCTGCAGGATACACCACCGCTTCAGGGAGGGCTGTCTGAGATTCATCATAAAGCACTAACAATGTCACAAGCCTTCAAGGATGAAAGCATTAAAGCACAAATGGGAACCTGCACTTCCATCTCTTAACCCTTTACTACTGGAATCCACAAGAACTGATTTTCTTTTCTACTCTTTTTGATTTCAGAACAACAGGTAATGAGGGCTTTCATATTTAATTATGTCACATGTCTCTTAACATTTGTAGATAAACTGCATTTCCAGAGCCATATTTTCTTCAGATCTGCAATCTGGCTCTGGTAGACTGTGTGTCCAACATAGCCTGTGCATACCCACAACAATTTTTCAATATACCACATCCATTTGATCCATTTTTCTTTTAGAGTAATTTTGTTGTTTGCTGGTTGGTTGTTGTTTCGGGTGTTGGTCTTGGGGTCTAGAGTAATTTTGTTGTTTGCTGGTTGGTTGTTGTTTCGGGTGTTGGTCTTGGGGTTTTTTTCATTTGTTGAGAATACAATTGACCAGACTGAGTGAACTCCAGTTTCAGAAACACGCGCATACCGCCAAGAAAGTCTTAATCACAGACAACCTTAAAACACATGTAGTTATAACAGTCTAAACCTAAGAATAGGTGCTGCTGGAAACCTAGAAAAGCAGTATGTAGAATTTACAGTCATTAAACTGTTCCCATTGATCAAAGATGCAGAGATGCCAATCCACTGCCATCAGCTTCTAGAATTCTTCTTTTAACTAAGGTCTCACAATGGCCATGACTAAAACTATCCAGTTGTCTGAAAGTACTCTTTCACTGTGGTGGAAAGTCATCTAATTCCACAGCTGCTGTCACTTCTCCCAATTGCCTCATCATCCCAAAAGGAAACCTTTGGCACTTCAGAAGATAACTGGCACTGAACACTGCCCGATGACCAGCAACACAGGTTACCATATGGTTACCTGGTTTTCAAGGTTTTTTTTTGTTTCCCACCACAATACCCATGAAATCAATCACGGCAGACTACACTGATGACTCTGAGGCAGCTGCTGCTGACTGCTGCCCACAGAGCACAGCTGACAGCCAGGCAGTCCCTCTGCTGCACAATTCTTCACTCAAAGCACACCAGCTTCTTGAAAAGGCACCTGATCTTTCCACTGAATCGTCTCAAAACTTGCACTGTCAGCTAAGACCGGTCACAAGCATCAGCACCTCTCATCCCAGATGTAGGCCAAGTTCTCAGTTTTGCATGCTCTACTACAAATGCATAGCAAGGTGTACTTAAAGGGAAAAAAAAAAAAAGCCACCATTTCTACCTCCCAGAAAAACCTTTTCTGAAACAAAATGCTTCACTGCATACAGCTCTCTCCAGGAGGAGAGGATAAGACAATGTAATATATGAGAAAAGGTCATTGCTTAATACTTTGGTGAAGGCTACTCGAATCCTATTCTGATGAGTGTGACATGGAACAGAACAAGTGTATCCCACTAGTTTTTATTCCTGATTTTAGAAATATGGATAAGGTTTTAGTCTAAACTGTTGCAAAAGACAATTAACACTTGGAAAAACACCAAAATCAAGCCCTTAAAAGATCTGAGAACAAGTGTTGCACAACATCATTATTATGCCCAGTGCTATTTAAAAAGATACTATAGTTACTAGCAAGGATGTCACTGTAAAATTTTCTCTTTTAAAATCTGTATTTCAAAGTCTATATTCCTCCTATACAGGAGCATTAAAACTAAGTATAAAAATAATCCAGGCCCAAAATTGCCAGAGATGAACTTCTCCAAACTGCAATTTGACTTAGGGATTTTTTAGCTTGAAGGAGTGCAAGAAACTTAGTGGCTCGAGACAGCATTTGCATACCTTTAGCGCGTGCAGGAACAGAACTTTTTTTTTAAAAAAAAAGCAAACCAAACCCAAAAAGTTAGTTGAAATACTAAAGTTTCAGAAGTAATTATCAGATAAAATTAGTTTAAAATGTGGTAAGTGCTACACTCTGCTCATGTTTTTCAGATGAGACATTCTGTAATGTCTAGGATGATAGGTGAATCATTGAAAGCAATCAGGAGCTTTTCATCTCATGTACTAACCAGTAGTTTCTCATACTGACACAACAATAATAATGACTTTTTGATCTTGACCGTGGATTTTGGTTTTGATTCATAAATACAGCTTTGTGTGGGAACTCTATTCAATTTAACAGAATTGCATCAAAACACTAGCCTCCGAACAGCTCTCTTCTTAAAAAAATCCCCAAAATTAGTATGTTTTGTGATTATAGAAATGTGTGCTGTTTTTACAAAAGCATGGCAGGAACAGAAAAAATATTTTATACATACTAAGTAACTACTAAGCTGATATAGGTGTAAGAATAAAAATATGACATTTAAGGCATAAACCTCTTATAAAGTCAGTCTCATTGTGCTGATCAGCATCTGAAGAATATTGAGGTAAACAATGACACATCCGGTTAAAAATATTGTTGAGTAAACAGTGCTTTTTTGAATTTTCAAGCTACCAATCAATCTTCTCTACCTCACAGAAGAGGTAAAACTAGAGGCTTTAAACATATTAATTGCATGCAACTTTCTATGCTCATCTGTAATACTGGTATATGCATGTAATTATATAAAGATATGCTCATGTACTAATGCAACAATTTTTTTTACCTGTCTCCAAACAGTGGTGGTGGTGTTTTAAGATTTTTTGTTTGTTTGTTTGGTTGTTTGTTTGGTTGGTTGGTTTTTATGCATCTGTAAGGAAGATTCAGTGAAGTGCTTAAAATAACTTGATTTCATGCCATCCATCCATTAGGTTTATACATCACATTACAGAGTACTAGGAATCATTTAACATAAAATAGAGGTGCCTGAAACTTTATTTCCAGAAGCAGACACAAAGACAAGTTTTCATGTTGAAATCAAAGAGCGTTCTAGGTTCTGCATTTCCAAATAGAGATTTTCCACCATATTTTCCATCAATAATTTATTACAACCTTCACTTTTAAAGACACTTGAACATTTCTAATGCTTTACAAATGACCAAGAAAGCAATGGTAAAAGCAGCTGTTGTGGAAAAATTAAAATAAATCCTTTACCAAAACCCTCAGACTGAAGTTGTTAATTTTTATTCTGTAAATGTGCAGAGAAACCATTCCGTTTACTGCCATTCCTTTCAATATTATTTTTCCCCTTAGCAAAAGACCTAAAACGTGTTAAGCAGAGAGCACTCCATATCCTGCCCTGTGCATTTTGGGGTTCCATTCCCATATGGGTATTTTATGCCCTACTTAAGACTTGTATATGTACCTGGAGAAACCAGCATGGGCTACAGCAGGACTTCCTGGTAAACAGGTAGATCCGAGACAATCACTGCTATTGACAGCAGGGCAGCCTATCCCCTACCAAACAGCATTCACTTACCTATTTCCAAGGCTGCATGCTATTTCACTTTTACCTCTTCTACCACAGGAAAGGAGGGGGAAGAAAGACTATTGAATGTCAAGAAGGATACCTAGAAAATTTGCTGACCTATGGGCTCATTACATACTTCTTATGGAAGGAGAGCTCCCATTAGCTTCCAGGGATTATTTTTTCTAGGAGGGAGAATAAGACCAGCACTTCATCACTGAATTTACATAGAAATGTGAAAATAATCAAGCAGATAATGCCAGGGAGCAGTGGGACGACTGTACAGCAGCAGGTTATTATTTATAGTACAAATGGCTGGATAACCACTAAGTGCAGTACTTAACAGTAATTAATAATCTTATCTACAGTTGAATGAAAGTTGGCTTTCGCAAGAACCTGCAGTGCTACACACAATGACAGCACCTAAAAGTTTTAAACAGTGCAATTCCACTACTAATTTAAGAAATTGCTGGATAACAATAATTTATGCCTAATTTAATGCAAGTAATGAATGCTTTTGAATACTGAAAGGCAACCTATTCCACTGCACAAGCAAAATATCTGTTTCGTATAGGTCTTGTTCTTAAGAAGCAAAGACAAGCTCTACTTGTCTATCAGCTCTTTTCCTCTAGCTAAGTCAGTCTCATTTTAGAAACATGTGTGCTGCTGCAGCAAAAATGGACCTTAAGTTTCCATTATAAACTGCAGTTTTCAGGTGTTTTTAACTTCACTATAAAAATTTCCCTCCAGCGAGAAACTTGACATTAAAGTTCTCAGTTTATAAAAGTTTGTAAAAATACTATTTTTATTATTATTTTTCCAAATAAAATTTCCAAGGTGTCTTACTGATTCAAGACAAACATCTTATCACTGAACTCCTATTTTTAACAAAGGAAAACTTGACAGTTGATTACTCTACTTTGAGTCTAATGACATCTGCAGGTCTTTGAAATTAGGAAAGCTATGGTAACATAGAGCAAACAACTATGATTAAGGAACACTTTCCGCTGGCAAAATTAACCCTTCAGAGCTCTGTCTTAAAAATACGCCAAACCAATAGCACTTTTCCATTTTCTTTCAAATTAGGCAGTAGAGATTAGCTTGCTGTGTGGTTTTTTCCCCCTTTGCTTTAACATAATTCTCTGTATATGCCTCAAAATCCCAGCTACATCATCACCTACACCAACAACATCCCATGACAATCATAGCTTGTGTGCACAATGCTGCAAACACTCAGGTGTAATTAACTTGATATGCATGAGTACCTCCACAGAAAGAAGAGCCTATTCTTGCTCACTAGTTTATGCATTTGGCCCTCTTAAATGTGCCTTTCACATCACATTAGAGGGCTTACTAAATGAATTGCAAAAAAACCTGTAGAATTTTGCAGTGATAGTACAGTTATTGCTTTTTCAAAGTAGCTCAAAACATACTATACAGACTTCAGACAAATTTATGTTAAAAGCAGCTTATTCTCAGCAGTATCTAAAAAAGTCATTAATTTGTATAAAACTTTAGTCAGCCCAGCCTGAAAATACACTAAAACAAACAACTTATTATTGGAAAGTTAATGCTTTTTGCTACCCTGACATTTTCAAACACAGACATCTCAGCTCCAACAACATGCTGCAGTTTCTGTGCACCACTGACTCCAGCCTGGGAAACCTCTGCAGCACCAACTTTCAGATGGATACATACATGTAAGCCCCAGAAAGCTGGGAACCAGGCACACTCAGCACCTCTGCAAATTAAACACCTCCCAGCCAGAGTGCATACACTGTAGAGGCCTAAGCAAAGCAGGCACAGTACACCGAAATATGTTTCTCTTCATAGTTATTTCGTCATTGATTGTTACAAGGGCGAACTGCTGCCCTCAATCAGCTTAACTATGAATCACTGTATCTGTCTTCATTTTGTCAATTATCTCTGCATAAATTCCAGAAAGATACATGTTAAAGAACAAAAAGCATGTTAAAACTGTCACAGATTTCACCACTAAAACAAAATTTGCCTTGAAAAAAATCCAAACAGGCATAGCAAGCTGATTACATGAGTATTATAAATATTTTTCCCCCTGTAACCTTTACCTAAAGAAGTCGGTACTTCATATACCCCTAAAGTCACTGAACAGATACCAGCTGTGCTGTGAATTCTCAGTGTGGCACTGACAGGTAAAACACTCTTAGCTGAGTTTTAATATTGTGATTGAACTCTGCACGAAACAGTGACGCTCTTTTATAAACACACCTGAAACAAGTCATTAATGATAAATCCAACTTCTTATCAACTTCTAGCTACAAATGGACTATAGAGGCAAGAAGGCGACATGAAAGGAATTTTTCACTGATACTCAAAATGAGTGCTGTAACCCATAACAGCTGGGTTACTCCAAGAATTAGAAAAGCATGTGACAAAAGAAATGCACTGTTACTCTAAAACGGCTAAAAGACAAGAGCATACTTACTGCAAATGCATTTTCTGTTCCACTCTCAGCAAGAGCACAAAGTCCTTTAACCTGATTACAGCTGTGCTGTTGTGCCTCTAATATTTGTCTTCTCTCAGACTAAATACACAAGCTCTTCTTCTTAATCTAAATCCAATCACAAACCAGTCTTGGATATGCTCCACCCTTGTAATTACGTCTTGCTGTTGGTGATCATATTCCACTTCTTTCCTTCCCTATTCCCTTTGCACTTCCCATAGCCAGTTTTATTCAATGCTCTTCTGGTAATATTATCTCTCATCTAATAATCACATTAACTAGAAATTTTAATTTTGGCACTAAACAACACAAAACTAGTTTTGACAAATTTTACAGTTCCAGGGGCAATAACAACATAAAAGTAAACCACTTTTTCATCTGCCTCCTAATATATTTGCACTTTTAAAAATCAAGACCAAAAGAAGAAACGTTACCCTCTTGCTTTCTGTAACAAGATGAGTGTGTCCATTTGCAGAAGGACTTTTAATTTCAGGTGCTAGTGCACTTCCAGAAAACATACCCAATAAACACATCCTTTGACTTTAATAACTGAAAAACCAAATGCACAAGGTTTGACAAGGACCGCACATATTTCACAATCTTTGAAAGAACTGCATTTTGTTTTATTGTAAATAAAATTTTAATGCAAATAAAAGCAATGAAAGGAAATAGTTTATTGCAACTGTAGTTTCTGCTAATTATGCTAATTATGAATATTATATAATTTGCATTATTACAGTAAATGACAAGGGCTGGTCTCTGTGATTTCACAACACGAAGCACAGCTCACAGGCAGTCTGGCTGGAAGAAACAAATGCAGCAATGGTATTTTACCAGGTCTGTATCATCAATAAAGCCAGTATAAATAAGCAGCCTTTCCAGTACATACTGCCTTTCTGAATTACCCTTTGTAGTCAAAAAATAGTTAGCCCCAATAGAAGCATAGTGTTTACAGTACTGATTAATTTTGAATGTATCAGCACAGAGCAAAATAGGGATCTGAACCTGTCTGAGATGTGTCTCAAGGGGAAGAACAGGAAGGTGACAACAAAGACATATTGTGATGTTAACAGAAAGCAATTTTTTTCATAAAGCTGCCTAAGATCCATACAGTGCTGAGGACTGTTTTTCTCTGGAAAACTTGTTTTCCCTTTTTTCAGTCCCCCTTGGGATCTTTGACCATGCAGTTTGAACTGACTGGAAAAGTAAAGCAGGGGCAGAGGAGGGGAGGCCAGGGAAGAGGGGTGGTGGTGCAGCAGGAGACAGACAAAACCTAAACTGTAGTGACTGTCAGCATTTACATGGCTAAATTTGTATTGCCGAGCCAATTAGAGCTTATTGGCCAGAACACTGAAAATTACTGATTTATGCTTAGCAACCTTGCAAACAACCCTTGCTGCTCGCAGTAAGGAAGCCAATTTAAGGGCCTCTCAATGTATACAGTACTGCCATTTATATATTTATTTTTTAAAGCTCAGATTTCCAGTTCCATCAGTAAGTGCTTGCTCTGTAGACCCATGATACTGCGCTGATACGCACATGCACTGTATATCACAGCACAGCTCTAAACTGCAGCAGTAGACAGCAAGACTGATTACTTTAATCTAGATTTTGGGCATGTAAAATTGCAAAGGATAGAATGGAAGCTGGTGAGTCAGGCTGTTGAGACCTCAAAATCATGGGAAAAAATACTTTTAGGTGGCTTTTAGCCAGTTGTTTGTTGAATGCCTCTCCCCCTTTCCACTTATACCAACTACTGTTTAAATGAAATGTTGTCTGTCTTTTAAAGAATGCATTTTAGGTTATTCAGAAGAGAAAAATGTGAGTTCCATTACACTAACATACATTTCCTTTTAGTAATTTTTTTTTAAATATTAGTTTATTATACAGACATTGGGTTGCTTGGTTGGGATGTTTTCCTTTGGTTTTGGTGATTGGATTTTCCTCTGTTTTTGGAAAGTTTACTTAATGTTTGACATCTCACTGTTTCCTTCAGACAGTCAGCTTTTGTTTTGTTCTGTTTTTAAATGACTCACACAGCAATAGGGAAGAGAAAAAAAAGTCAAACCATTAATAATTTTTTTTAAAACCCTCTCCAGGAAACTGGGTTGTAAAACCACAAAATCTGGCGGGACATCAAAGCAGGGGAGTACCTTACACATTTTTACATAAAGCTGAGATTTTTTTAAAAAAAGGAAAACAAACTTACTTTGCTCAGTTGAAAACCAGGATTTGTAGAGGGAGTGGACAGGAACAAAGACTTGTGCTACAAAATTGAGAAAGAAATCTGCAGCCATGGAGAGGCCATGTGTGCGCACACAAAGCCCCCTCACCCAGCAGGAGCCACGCGTGCCAGCGGCACCTCACGTGCAGAAAATACTTCTACTTGGTTCTCAAAAGCCAGCTCTAAACTCCTTCTGTGCAACTCTCCTGAGCTCTGTCTAAAGGCTTTCGGGGGTGTTGTTTATTTAAGAGAGACAGACAAACACCCCTGGAAACTGGGAATCAGTACAATTAAAGTTTTGTTTGTGGTTGAAGCAACTGAATTCGGTTGTTATTCAAAGCTCTAATACAGAAAAATGCACAATTCAAGGCAGAGCATGATGCCACCTAACACCCACAGAATGACTTTGTCACATTCTCTTTTGCTATTATTAATTTTCTACTATATTTTAATTTATAAACTTTAATAACAAGAAAAAAATAGGTGTCTACAAAGAAAAGTAAAATTTCAGTAATTACTATGAAAGAACCACATATTTCTATTTCTTAGACAAAAACATTCAGTAGTCCACAATTAGCTTATATTTGAACAATGCTCAAATGTATGTTTACCTTATTACAAAAGGCAGATAGAAGTACTCTTCACTGAAATGCATTTACTACCCAATAAAAAAGTAGGAAGAAAACAATATTGGAAAGAAAGTAAAGCATGGAGACTACATGCTCAAATCAAATCTCTGCATTTTTCCACATAAACTCTGATGCTAATTTTCCAGCTATATTAGCTTACCCCTACAATTTCATAATTAAATTATATAATGTGACACTTCAAAAAGCACATTAGGTAAACATCACAGATACTTTAATTCAGTGTAAGAAAGCTTGGCCATGTATTTAAAATTAGTTGCTGTTCCTAATACACTGGTACTCCGAAAAAAAAATGCTGCAGTGAATCTAACTATAAATCAAATTTCCCCAATTGTACATATTTAACAAATACATAGAAAAACTCCTATGCAGCACATTTTTAAATACAGGTTACTCCTTGAACGGAGTAACAAGAAATTACTGTTCAGATGTCTAAAAACTACTTTTTTTTTTGCACATTTGCAGCTTCATCACAACTTGCAAACTAACTGGGTTTTGCAGAGCAAACTAGCAGGAACCAACGTAAAACACTAATATAATTTTGCACTACTTTTCTGACAAGTATGCATGCAATACTATGCTGTTACTGGGCAAACTGTAAATCCATACAAACACTTTAAGAACATACAATACTGGATTTTAATCAAAACATATTGAATGGATACTTCCAACAGCTGATGAATTCTGACGGAACAGACTTGACTAAACTGACTTCAGGCTAAAACTTTGGAAGAGGACATCAGAGAACCATCTTGTAACAACAAAGTTAAAGAAAAAGAAATAATTAAAAATACGTGACAAGTTATTTCTGACAGTATTAACATCAAAAAAGTTTTTGTTATGAACACTAACAGTGACTTTATTTTTTGTTGCACTGTGTGGACTATCTACACCAGACTTGTTCACAGTTTTTAGAAACTAGGGAATCTGAGCTGCAACTGCCTTGCTTTGCACTAGCTTTCTATGTTAAGCATTTCAGACGTAACAAACTCAATTTTAGCAGCAGAACTTGTTGAGACAAAATTCCCACAGATTTCAGTATAACTCATCGGCAAAGATTGCAGGGTGGAGCACACAACACCTTCTGAGTAATCATTTTAAAATACACACACTGTGATAATATAAATTTATTTTGACATTTTATATTCTTTGGTTAACTTTAAACTTTCAGTGCAATGCTGAAACACAAAGACATTAAAAAGCATAACATAAAGCATAGTGCTTCAGGGAACAGACTTGCTCAAATCTGGCAGAGGTTGAAGTCAATACATTACAATCTCCCAAACACCTTGTTCATGGATTTTATTATTGATGACATCTGCACACTGTGTCAATTCTTATTTGGCAATACCAACTATATTGGTATAGGTCAAACTAATTTTATATATAGGAATAAAAAGGTTTCAAAATAATATATATGTGTAGAGCAGCACAAAATTATGTAACCTACATGCAAATAAAGTGATGAAATTCAGTAGTTATATTTTCCAACTGCAACACGAAAGGTTATTTGAAATCAGCAGGAAGCTGTTATGGAATCTAAACCAAGAAAGCATGTAACCAGTGCACAAGAAGCATGTATTATCAAAGCATTTTCTGACATATGTTTTGATCACTGGAGATTTGCCAAAAAAACTGTTCTAGTAAATTGGCTTTAGATGTCTCTAAATGCTTTAGAGAAGTTATTTGTGGCCATGAAGGTAAATAGACAAATGCGAAGCCTTGACTTCAGCAACTGGAAACAGCAAGATTTGCATGAGGAAACCTTGAAAATAGGAACTTTGAAAGGCTTAAAAATTACATCTCAGCTCTAGCCAAAATGTAATGTACTGTTACAATAAGTTGTTGCATTAAGAAAAGTAGAGGTTTTTATTTATACACACACTTTGAGGCCAGTCCTGACACCTTTACATAGCCATATCTCCAATATTTTTACTTGTACAGCAGTGGCAAAATGGCATCTTCTCCTCTTTTTGTAGTATTCATTAGTGGAATCAGGAGCAAATGCAGACAGACAGAGAAGCCTGTAAGCTGTGTCAATCTTGGTTGATTTGAAGGAAATATGTTCACAGTGTCTATTCTATGTATTTCCAGATTTGTAAAAGGATAAATGTACTTCTGGCATATGATCTTGTATGCCAAAAAAGATTTATCAAACGGGAGAGAGAGGCTTAACTATTTGTAGCTTCTTTCTGAAGAAAGACAACCAACCAAACGATAGCTAGATGAAATTAGCTTATTTGCCTTCGTTCAGCCCCTCCTGGAAAAGCCATCCCTAAGGCAAAAGCTGCCCTCACAACTATCAGCACTGAAAGACACGGGATTGAATGAGTGTGGAAATCGAATTACACCTTCCCTCCCTGTAGGTGGTCCTTATGGATGAGTGTACCGGATAGAAGTCGGCACAACTCCTGTCCATGATGCATCTGTTCCCTGGACACAATCCTTCAGACTGCATCTTTCTCAGTATGATGCTATTCAAGGAGATAAAAACCATTTTTAAAAAAGTCTCTCTTTGAAGCAGCAATTTAAGATAAACATCTATTTGCAACAGACATTTGCAATAGGAACTCACATTGCAGGCTCCTACTAATCAGATTTGTGCATGATTTTGTTTCCACTCGGGAAGCTCAAATTAATTTAGCTGTTCCTGAACAGTGTTCCTACAGAAACATAAAGTATCCAGTAGCTCACAACTACAATTCCTAGCTCTACAGCCACATTTGCTACACAGGGTATACTGAAAAATTGTTTAGGTTAGGAATTTGTAGTATTACACACTGTTAACTAATTACATTCTGTTTTTAGACCTGTGTAGAAACTGAGAAGTGGAAGAATTCAGATCCTCATGTGTGCCAAATTACCAATTTTGAGAAAATATCTGGTGTATTCCCCACATTGATGACTCTGCCATTAATGCACCCTAACACTGAGAAGTCTGATGTGTTTTCCACTATTGTCTGCTTTCAAGTTCTACATTTAATAGCAGTGACAATAAATATACTAATAATTAATACATTATTATTGCTATTATAATTCTATGAACTTGCAATCCAGGACTACTTTTAAAAGTAGTAGTTGGTAATTCCTCTTGTGCATAGATTTTATTTTGTGAGTAACAACAGATAGCACAGAAACTATGATCAAAAATGTCAAAATAGATAATCTCAGAGGCACAAACTGAAGTCTCACAATGTTTTTCAGAGACTTTCAAAACAGTTTTTTAATAAAGGCCCTTCTTCCCTTCAGCTGTTCCATAATTACATGGAGGACTCCTTTAAGACAACTAGAAAATCAAGACACATGACTGTTGAATTTCCTAATTCTAGGACATACACTATTCCTTTCAAAATGGAAGGTAAATACTGACATCCAAATTTAAACAATGAATTAAGATAGTCAGAATCACTGATCGAGGGATTTCTAAATATATTAATAACTCAATTCAGAGGGCCACGTCTCTCTTTTTGCTTCCCACTTTGCTATACACTTGAGGTATCCCGATATAACCCACAAACTAACAGTCTACTAGCAGGATACCAAGAGATGCTTTGTTCTTATGCAAAAATTCATGGCATCGCTAGTGCATTATTAGCACTCTCTTTTCAAGGAAAAACAACTAGATATTTCCATCACTTTGAGAAAAACAGCCATGAGGAATGCCCAAGTACCCTTACCATAATTGCCATCCTGAACTGAATTGCTCGCTGTTTCTAGACATCAAAGTTCTCCTGACTGCACAAGAGAAGTGAGTTGTTTCATTTAAACTCACAAACTGCTATCTATAGATGCAAAGCAATGCCACCACACACACACACACACTCCTGACCCCCACTCCCTGCTCTCATGTTCTTCACAGCTTTCTCTTTAAAACAAAAATTTAACACACAGCTCAAGAAGTACTGTAAGATGAAACTGGCTGCACTCCTAGAAATAAAAAATTAAAAGTTTGAGTAGAAACTGGCATCTCCCTGTAAATTACAGTTTAACCCCCCTACAACAAACAGGAAAAGGTACTATTACCTCATGTCTGAAAATTCAGAGAATATTTTAATTCATGAAAAATATATCTTGCAAGTGGCAAGAACTAAAATTACTTCCTCTGCTTATTACACAGTAATCAAGATATCCAGGTATCTTTTTAACCTGTGCCTTCCTGGAAGTAGTGCATTTTTCCTTTTATCAAGGAAAGAAAACATTGTCTTGGCGTAGATAATATTACTAACACAAAAACATGTTCAACAAGACAGGACTGGACACTGTTTTTACAGAGGCATGCTATAGCAGTTTCCAGTGTGATCCCAAAGAGTTCCTGATTTCCAATTAACACAGCTAAACAAATTTGTGCAACTAGGTAAAAAAGTTGTATCCTATATGCTTTTAACTTGTATTTTCACAGAAGTAACTTTATTTGCAAGCAAGAGATCCAGGATTTATTCACTGCAAATCTCAGTGAGTCATTTAATCCCATGACAATCACATCATCCTTCAGATCACTCATGTGGCCATGACTGTAAATGCAGTGTTTGTGGCCAGACCAGAACACAGACACAATTAAAGGAACTATGTAAGAATGGCCCCACCAGGACAACTTTACAAGCTGCGCCTATAAAGACAGACTACTGCTTCCATGGCTATGGCTTTCTCTCTTCTCAAGTTATATCAGCCTTCATAACACCTGAAGTTAACAAAAGCTTCCTTCTCAGAAAAATAAACCACAATAATCCCAACATCTGCTCAAAAGAAATTATCGTGTTGCTTTATGTCACAGCAAAACTATTTTATTTCTAAGACAACAAGGAGCCACAGAAACCTTCTGCGCAATGGAAACATACAGTCAGATCCTTTTTTTGCACTGCATTACTCTGATGAAGTGAAGGAAGGGTTTCTGCTCTTGGAAGCCTGTTTACAGGAGAGCTGGCACAGCCACGTACAACCTGCCCCCAGGGAATCTTCCTTCAACAAGCATAATCTGGTGCACAGTATTGACAGTTTGGGCAAAGCCTCAGTCCTAATTTCAAGTTTAAAACTAAATCTAGTCCCGAGTGGAAATTAAAACCTCTCTGCTCTGGCTTGGCTTGATCTAACATTTTTGTGGCTTAACAAATCAGTAATGTAAATTCATTAAGCCCATTAAGACACAAGTTTGCAGCAAATAGATAAATGCAAGTGTAGGAAGCACAGACACTCTTTATCTAGTTGAAGATGTCGCTTCCATGGTAGAAGGGTGTACTAGATGACATTTAATGGTCTCCTCCAACACAAACCATTTGATGATTCCATGATTTTTCTAAGTATCATGAACATTACTTAGCACTGTGTTTTAACTCCAACGTTGGTACTCTAGCCCACTGAGTACCACATTCTAGCTCCCTTTTGTTGCAGCAGCATATTCACCAGAAATAGAAAGCACAATTACGGTTAGGCCACATTAACTTGCTGAAATTAGGCTCAAAAGCATCTTTTCTTGGATGACTTCTCGTATGAGTCAGCAGCCAGATATGTAGGTATTAATTTAGCAACTAAATCACTCCAGAAGATGTGAAACAAAGTCCCTGATTTCTGTTAGCTCAGGCTCAGCTGCTCTTCCCGTTACTTCTGAGCTGCATAGCACAGATCACAAAGCCAGAGCAGGTTCTTTAGATGTGGTCATTCCTCTCTACAGTCCTTTCAAGCCACCACTGAATATGGATATGTTGAGCATGGATATGTTCTATTGAACATGAATATGACTAAACTGATGTATCCATGTAAAGACAACCAAACAAAAGCTACATATATAAATTCATTCACAAAATAGATTCATATAATGAACCTTAAAGAACATCTAGCCCTTAATGCCTTGTGTGATGGGCAGAGACACCTCTCACTAGACTAGGGCTGCTCAGAGCTCCATCCAACCTGGTCTTGAACACATCCTTCCTGGGCAATCTGCTCCACTGTCTCATCACCGTCACAGCAAAGAATTTCTTCCTGCTATCTAACCTGATTTTCCCCTCTTTCAATTTGTATCCATTACTCCTTGTAATAATTTGTAATCTTATAATTTTACATCTCTCAAATACAAATCATTCATGCTACATTACACAACTATGCCCTCAGAACATTCCACATTTAGCAAACAGGACTATTTAAGGGATTGTAGATTCAGAAATGCATTGATACATCCAAATATGATCAACAGTAGTCAAAAGGACAGAAATGTTACTTTCTACATGTGTGTTAGGTTGAGGGAAAAACCTGAAACACCTAACAGTTTTAACCTGGAATCTGAAAAGTATAACCACAGTGTTCCCTTATTTTGCAACATAATGAGACTATTCTGTGTGGTATTACTTACTTCTAATGAAATACATATGATATTGAAACCAGGAATACTTATTTCTGTTTCTGAAATAGAAGTCTGCTCCTTAGCTCAACAATCTCATTATGATTGAGAAGAACTCTTTCAGGTATGTCTACACCTCAGAGTCTGAAGAGGCTGTAACCTTTATATTTTATATATATATATATATATATATATATATATATAAATATAAAATATATTATATATTATATATAATGTGTTGATATTTATATTTTATGTGATGATAACACTGCAAGACTTTAAAAAAAGAGTTTAAAAATACAAGCAAATCAGGAGCTAAATAAGATATTTTTAAATATTCAGTAATGTTCTTCCATGACTTATTTCAGGTTGACTACTGACCTTGTCATGGTGCTCAAAGACTTAGGGAGAAACTTGAAAGAAAAGACAGAAACAAAGAGATTTCATTTCAGATTTGCCTCTGAAGGTAAATTTGCCTCTCCTTTTCCTTAAATAAACCCTGGCTGCAAACTAGAAACATAATTTTTAATACTTCTTGAAAGTAGCCAGAAATAAATTTAGCTTCATGTTTATGTGGTGGGAAGAGAGAAAAAGAAATACTGAGAGCTACTAAGACTGCCAATAAAACTTTGAAGCTATGGAAACTTTATAATTCTGACTAAATCCAGTTTGGCCATTCAGTAGCTAATAGCAACTACTGTTTGTTTGAATCAGCTGTAAAAAAGCAGTGGTCTGGCCCATTGCAACTGTCACTTTCACAAAAAAATAATGAAGAGGTTACTTATATTTTCATACTGACCAGTCTAAAAGAACAACATTCACTTCATGCTGCAGATGGGGCATCTCATGAAGGGGCAACATGAGGCCAACACAAATGCAGTTGCATCCCACAGTTATGTTGTCATATCTCAGTGACAACCAAACAACCAGTGTGAATCATCAAGCTCTTGAAGTTCTGGGTGAGCACAAGGACCAACTCCACTACTGCTATAAATGCTGTCTCCTTGCCTTCCTGAAATAGCCATAGGACATGGTGAAGCTTGTGTCCCAGTAACAGCTGGGACTGTGAAAATGAGATCCTTCTAATGAGAGTGAAATGCAGCAGCATTTTTGGTTTGATTTGTATGTAAAGGATTAAGAGTTTAGGGAATACACAAGTGATTTTGGAATTATTTAAAAGTATTCACATCTTCTCGAAGTAGTAAAGTAGTATTTTGAAAGTTGATAAACACAGCCCTCTCCTCTTCATTTCTAGAATAAAATTACTGTATCTAAAGTTATACTCAACTATCTAGGAAAGTTGAAGGCCCCTCCTGACAACTTTACAGCACAGGACTGCTTAGACAGGATGACTTAAATAAGACAGCACCAAAATCACGAAGTTCTAAGTTTATACTAATTTCAGATTTTGGAAATAGAAAAAGATTCATGCATAAAGCAAACCATACTCTCCTCTCCTCCCATTCCAAAGGGACACAGCAACAAAACCAGCAAGAAACAAGTTTGTTTTAGTCGACTATGGTGCATAATCCGAGCACTATATTTCATTTAAAAACCAGCAAGTTTTGATACATAATGCAGTCAAGTGTCCATAAAACTCATGCAACAAAGCACATTCAAGAACACAAGGAGACAGTAATTTCTAGTGTCAACCTGGACTCTACTAACCACTGCAGATGCAAAAGGCTCCACTGTTAACTCTCTTGGGCCACCAGTGTTTTCATGGGGTAATATTTCAGGTGCAACACCCTGCATATCATCAAAATCAAATCCCTTTTCTCAAGCAGAAAATAATTTCACAGAAGTTCTATTTACCTGCCACTACCTTACCACTGGGATAGTCATAGTTAAATGTTTCACAGTGTCAACTGAAGACAGCAGAGAACAAGTTAGGCTTCTGTCCTCAGAAGGGACATATTCAGAAGGGAAAAAAAAATTAATCCCTCCATTATAAAGAAAAAGTCCACGAGACTGGTTGGGGAAATCCTGGTGTGCTCTGTAAGCCCAAGAAACACTGAAAAAACCCCCAACCCACCTTTCTTTTTTTTGTGTCGTTTTTATTGGTTGGGGTTTTTCGGTTTTTTGGTTTTGACAGAGCACGAGAAGACCAAAACCAAACTGACGGGAGTCCTACATTTGTAGCAGGAAGAGCTCTAAAGTATGGAATAAAATGGAAGTTGTTTCTCAAAGTCATTGGTGATACTAGCGTCATGGGCATAAAATTGCATTTTGTGTCAGTAACGTAGAAGGGAACAAAGAAATAATTAGTAATGGATCTTCATGCTTTGACATCAAAACAGAGCTGGAACTATGAAACACTGCTTAACAGTTAAGCTCTGGACAGGATGTTTTCCAGTGCTTAAACTCAAAAGATTCATATTCAAAGGACATATTCCACACTCTTTTACAGACATTCTCTATGCAAAAAGAGGTTTGAAATAATACACACTAGCCAAACCATAACAGTTACATAAGGGGAAAAAAAAAGCCATGGAATAAGGCAGGTAATATTGTGCTGTTCAGCCTGTGGGGCAAAGACACAAGCCATTAAAACACAGTGGCTATCTAACATGAACAACTAAACCATAAAAAACTTAGGCATTTTAAAAAATCCTAGGACCACACTTGCGAAGTGATCAGTAACAAAACTACAAATTTTTTTTCCTTTTACCTTCATAGAACACTATCACATGAATAAAGGTCATGGATCATTCATCTACAACGAAGATGAATTTCCAGACGGCATCACTACTCACTGACTGCCTGTGTCACTGAGGATCTGTTATGTTTTGTCATGGCAGAAGGTATACACCTAAAAAGAGTAAATTAAAATACCGAGTTGAACATCCTTTGATCAGACTGAACTCACTGCTTCATCACAGATCCTTCACCAAAGTGCTCTGACACTAATGCAAAAAGCATTACAGATAGTTAAATAGTTGCGTGGTTTGCAAAAAAAAAAAAAAGCTCTCAAAGCAAGAAAATATTGCTCTCTTGGTACGTTTCCTGTTAATAGAACAAAGCCCTTCTTCCAGAATTTAACTTAGATGTAGTGTTTCCTTCTGGTTTCCCTTCTGGTTTTGCCTTAAAGAAACCAGCTAAGAATGCATATAGGGACAATGGTGACGTATACAATGCTGCTGCCATTAACCCTCACCTAAGTACTACCAAATATACTGCCTTGGAGATGCTGAGGTTGCATTGTACACCTCTCAGGAGAACACACCCCAATGGTGCAGGCAGGTGCAGACCCCTGGACACCACTCCTGAGAGCACCACTGCTCCACTTCAGTTCAGGCATTCACTGAGGCCACAGGAAAGCTGTCGTCTAATCCTGTCCTAGGCCATCAGAATTGAAGTATAATTTTTTTCTGCATTTTTCCACTCATTTTAATTTCCGTACCCACCCACCCCAGTAAGCTCTGTCTAAAATCAAAGTTCCAAACCAAAGTATTCAGCAGAAGTTTTGACATTTCCCCCAGAGCTTTGTGCTCTGAGCCTTACTACTCAAAATATATGCTAACTATTCTTGAGCATATTAGCACCATACATTGAGGGGTAATCTAAATCCCTCCCACAGTATGAATTACATATAGTTTTATTTATGTTCCAACTTGCAGGATGGACATGAGCTGACACAGATTTCGCATGTGCCACAGCAATACCATTTTGCTAGGCACCAGCCAAATTTTACCACAGAGATCACTGGCTGTTGATTGCAGGTGAAGAGATTCTGAAGTTTTTTCTGCTGAATATCAAAGTCCCTGACATCTTGCAACTGGATGAAGTTTTAGTAAACAGAAACACTGCTTTAGGGTGAAACAAAGAGTTTTGTTTGTCTAGATGCATCAGTTAATGTCCAGACCACAGCACAAACAGACTTTTTAGGCATACTCTAGATATTTATATGAAACAAATAAAAGGTTAGCTTAGATGCCAAAAAAGCTGCCAGGAAAGCCAAAGAATGGTGAAAGGAACTACAATTAACAATGACTGTTCTTTGCAGGAGGGATAAAGGGATAATGACAAGGCCATGCAACTTCTAAGCAACACACTTTGTTTCAAGAAAGTACATGCCTGAGCTTAAGACATGATGTGAACATTGAGTATATTTAAATACCTACTTGTCTTATGGGAAGTACTCATGTATTAAAATGCTCAGGACTGTACTTTATTTCTACCTAACCCCCAAATCCTTTCCAGGGCTAAAATCAATGTCACATGGAAAATGAATACAGCAGATACTTTTTAAAATAAGGTCTATAAATAAATCAATGGTTATCTGCATTTTCTGCCCTTTTTTTCTTCTTAGGAAATCACTGTTTCACAAGGAAACATTTTATGATGAGTACAGAGTATTGATCTACTCTATAGGCTCAGCTGGACATTGCCTTCACCTCCCACCAGCTGAAGAATTAAGAACAGATTCTCAGTGCGTGAAAAACTTTGGATTACCTGACCACAAAAGGAAACACTGACACCACTGCTACTGCTGTCAGGCTAAGCAATGTTTCCCAATGCACACTTGCAATACTGGCTATAAATCTGGCATCAATCCAAAACCAACATGCTTAGGATGTAGTGAAATAGGTATACTGCAGAGGGGTATGTTGTGAAATGTCTTAATGAGGACTGTAATATTTCTTTCCTGCTGAAACTTTTCAGAAATTAAGAAAGACCTATATTAACATCTCCTATCTTAAAGCTTATATTTTGAAGTAGTTTAATTGTGATATTCAAAAGCAGCTCACATGAGAGTCTTTCATATTAGATATGTAACTTTGAAGAAAAAAAATTCTTCACATCTGATCAGTACAAATTCTAAGATGGTCACTGCAAAGCCGAGTGAGGAAAGGCATATGCATCCCTGTAGAAAATACAATGGCACAGTCTCACTTCTAAAATCACAGCTATCCCATCACAGTATTTTACAACACCAAATAAAAAGTTATCTGTTACTCTATCTAATGGGTCTCTCCACCAGATAGTTCAGGCTTCTCTCACAACCCCCACCAGAGATCCAACTAATCTTCAGACAATCACTTGAACATATTCATCAGGAATTGAGAAAATATTTTTTAAAAAATTTAAAGATTTCTTTTCTTCTATGTATTTTAATTTTAGAGGCTATTACAGATCACTTCTTGTGATATGGAAAATACTGCCAAACTAACTGGCCAAAGCTGAAAATCTTCCAGTGCAGGGTGCATCACACCACCACATACAATAGCTCTTACAACAGATGCAGCTACTCCATAAAACAGCACCAGGCATTACCAAGATTCTTCCTGCACTCCTGCAGAAGCACTGTCTCCCCTCATTTGCAAGAAGGGGAATAATCTATGGCCTCTTTTTCCCCTACTGACTTTAGAAATCAGAGCCTGGTTTTTGAAAGATACACCTTCATCAGCTAATGTTGTTCACAGGGTGTAAAATAAAACAAAGACCACCATGATTGCACAATTTCTTGGCCTGCAAAGCAATAAAGCATTCTGCACTCACAACCTACCAGCCGACATCACTACAGGGTGCTTCTGTGATGAATGCAAGATTGATTTAAAGTACCCATTCTTCACATCCTATGAGCATATTACAAGGGAGAAAAATATGAGGACAGAGAGGCAAAGAGACAAAAAAAGTAAGAAAGAGAACAAAAGAAAAGGGCCAGCAGAAACAAATAGAGGGACAGATCATGACTGCAAACCCCAAATCTTTGTTATGTTTCTGTGCCTATCAGATCCCCAGAGAATGAAAGGACTGGAGAAGAGATGTAACACCGCCTTTCTGATGCTCCTTTTTCCCAATAAAGACTTTATTGGTTCATATCATGGAAGACCACAGTGAGGGCTGGGGGAGGTAATGAAATAACTTATTTCTCCAAATTCTGTAAGGAAACTTGGAAGGACAATTCATACTCATGAAAGAATGGCCTGTAAGCTCTGAGAATTCTGTAAGTTTGCTAAGATGGAAAATACCACAAAAAAATTACCCACAGGGCAGGTAAGAGAATGAGTTCAGCTTACTTAAATGGCCACTGATCTACTTTTACTGACAGCTGCTGCATCCATGATAGCCAGACGAGCCTCTCGAAGGGGAAAACTTTCAAAGTTATGATGCATGTAGACACATAGCACCCATATGCATATATGTACCTTGCAGCAAAATACTTAGAGAAATACAGTGTTTTTCTTCCTTATCTATAAGATGCCAGAGAAAGGTGTGAATCAGCACCAGAAAATCTTGGAACGGAGTTAATGCAATTAACAACCATGAGAATGAAAATTTTTCCATCCTTTAAGGCTGTGCAAAAAGTCAAGCAGAACCTGCTTCACTGGCCACTATACTTTCAGGTGGAACAAGAGAGATCTTCACAACTTGCTCTGCCCACACAGGCAATGCAAGACTTCTGCACTGCTGCTACAATGGGATGTCAGTTGTTTCATCCAAAGTTGCTAAGAATATTGTCTTGGCTCTGTCTCTTCTTTTCCATCATATGCCAAAGTTCATGGCAGGGAAAGAGAGATTAATTTCTGTTAATTAATCTTATTAAATTTTAATAATTAACAGAAATATTCCTGTCTCATCAGGCTTCTGAGGAAATTAAGTAAAATATTCACCTGCACAGTGTTTTTTAGCTATACATCAGCAAACTAGGTGAATCAGAAATAAACTGAAATGTAAATGATTTCAGTTTACTTTATGGCAAGTTAAAAAAAATTGGTCCTTCATTAAGAAGTATAATTCATCTTATCTAATGATGCACACAGCACATTTGATTACTGCCAACTACTAGACTATGAGAGAAACAATCTGGGATGAATTTCCACCTGTATTTTAAATTGGTTTGTAAAGCAGTCTGAAAAAAATACTTATGTCTAGTTAATAGTATAATGCACATGCACTCTGTGGGAGAGGCCAAGCAGCCTCTAAAGTTGGCTTAGTCCAGCTTTGGAGACAGCAAGCATGACTATTAAAAGAACTGGACAACCTGAGTGGAGTTCATCACTAACTTTGTCTAAATGAATATAGCAGTCAGTGTAAGTTAACTTTGAGGAAAACAAAAGATAAAACCAGTCTTTTTCAAAATGTTGAAAGAACAGCCTGCACACCTCTGATATGACTTTCCTTAAGACTTATTCACAAATAAAAACTAGGAAATATATAGTGTCAGATTTTGTAGTCTTTTCAATCCCCTCACAAGATATTTCAACAGTTAGCCCTAGAGCTTACTTAATCTAAAAACCTCATCTGAATGTATTTATTACCTTTGCATTTGTCCTATCATACACACTTTTGCCTGATCACATTATGCTATCCTATTTGAAAGTGTGAAAAAGCAAGATCCATCAGGAAATCTTGTTCATGCCACACTGCAGTGAAACAAGAGCACCAAGTGCCTAACATGACAACAAATACAACTGTATGTCCCCCTTATACAGCTGGGCATGCAGTAATTGCAATGCAATACAAACCATGGTTATAACACCAAGAATTTTGAATGATCTTCAGTAGTCCTCTTTGAAACAAGTTCTTTATTTTTATGCTCATGTAAGTAATTCCTGAAAAAGTACTACAAAGTGTAGGAGAGAATGGATAGATCTTCAAGGCTGGAAGATAAAACCAGTTAATGTATGGCCAGCCAGCCCAATCAGTGGCAGAGGTCTACACATCATACACTGGAAATCGAGTGTGGAGCACACTGTTTATGTTGAGTCATTTGTAGAAAACCTAAGGGGAATTAGTTTGCCTCAAGGCATTCAGTTCATCAGCATCAAAAGGAGAAACTGACTTACACATCCTGTTTCCTGCTTATGAGTTGCACCCAGCATCCTACTTGTCCCTTTGACACTGCTGTCTGAGAATGATACAAGGTCACACAAGCCAGAGCTTTATTCCACCACAATGAAGCATCATGCAGCCAGACTGTGTTGTCCCCAGAAGCAACAGAATCTATGAAGACCATGTTTCCCCTCAATGAGGTTGATTGTCAACTCTGGAGTTTATTTAGAAACTTCTGGGATCTTTTTACAGAGAGAGATCCCCTGTGTCTAACAAATCACAAGCTCTATTTCAATGTCATTATTTACTCACTCTCCTTCCTCTATCTGGCTAGTGTTTACTAGTTGTCTTTGACATCTGCCTTTCTCCCACATCTGATTAAAACAAGTGAGATTACAAGAGAAAACACATGTGGGTAAACACATATACATTAAAATTAGATTTATGTGAGCATATGTTATAGGAAACAAGACTAAAATAATCTTGATTCTTTCAGGAGGTGAAAGACAGCATCCATAAAATCTCTGAGGAGCAACTATTAATACCACAATATCACAAGGCCTGTCCCTGCAGTTACCAAAGGAATTTCCTGGAAGCTGATCAGCTTTCTTCCTCTTCTCTGAAATCAGATGGGAATGTCCTTGAAGCAAATATAGCACTGTAGGAAATTATAACTAAGGAAAAGAGTAAAGGGTAAGAAAGAATGGCATACAATTTAGATAAAAACTTTAGTCTAAGTGACCTACATTGCCACTCAAAGCAACATAGTGGTAGAAGACTCAACTTTCATATCTAACCTCTTCTCTGGTAGCTGTGCTAAAAAAGTGTGATCACAGCCCAGGCCCTGGACTTTAGCAGAAAGGAGAGAAAAACCTGTGTGGCTTCTCAAGTGTAACTGCTCAAGTCAACTGAAGTACAAACTACCACATTTCTACGCCTTAGAGGATCTTAGGTTAAAGAATTCAGCCTAGCCTGAACATAGACAGCAACTCCAAGGGCTGTAAGATCATGCCTTGACATCATGTATTGTACCTGCCTGTGCCATCCTGCCTGTAAAAGAGAGGAATACACAATGTGGAGAATTATCTGGCAGTTAGTATTCAGCAGCTCAAAAAAAGAGAATTTGAATAAGTCACCCTGAATAACAAGATTACTACACAATGAATGCAAATCTTTCTAATAAGTAAGTAATTAAAAAAAAAAAAATCCTCAAAACCCCAGAAAACCTCTGTGAACAAAAAACCCTAAGACCTATCCATTAGTAATATACAAATGAGATTGTACTAGGTCAAATTAAAAAAAAATACTAATATGTCAGCATGTATTAACAGTTTTAGAGGAACTAAGTCCTTTTAGATTTCATTCTCTATGAACTAGGTAAAAATCTTGGCTAACAGTCAGTGGGGAAACATCAGTGAACAGAGATATTTGTAGAGTGGATCTGTCAGGACATGCACACAACTCTTAGATTCAGGAGTGGGAAGCCTCGCACAACTCTTACACAGAGCTGCCTACTTCACTGAGGACCATCATCCAGTTAAGGATGCAGAAAACCCATAGTTTCCCCTCCCAAGCCTACACAGAGCTGCACTGTTTCATCTGGAAAAGGAGAAGTCCAGAGAAATCTCCAAGACACCCAGGAAAGTTCCTTCATTGTACAGAACAACAGCCATGACAAAATAAACATGATGGCAGAAGAACTCTGAGTCACTGGCTGAACAGTCAGCAGAAGAAAACTTGTTTAAAAAACATCTTCACATCAAATTTTATTTTTGTGAAAGCGAAGTACTGACCATATCTGTAAAGAACTATGAAAAGCAATGCAAGTCACTAAGCATTCCTATTCCTCCAGCCATGCTGTGGTAACGTGGCTGGACAAACACACCCTCTGTTATTCTTCACTAATCTCTCTAAACTGATCTTTCTGAGATCACTAAATGAAGTGGTAATTCCACAGCTGCACTGTGGAAAAAGATCCAGATACTGCTGGGTGCAGCCATTCTGTCTATACATACTCTGCAGTGTCTCAGGACAATTTACATTCCTTACACCTAACTCACTGTGATTTGAAAGGCACAAACACTGAACCTACAGTGAACTACTGGAGAGGCTCAGTGACTTCTCTATTTATGCATCTGAATTTCTCTAAAAAGTAAAACAATAGCTAATGTATCTGGACATTAAATTACTTTTTCAGTACCTTTTAAAACAGATAATTATTTGTCCTGCCACTGTAGTGTGAACACTTTATATATAGGTGAACTAGAACAAGCACAAAACTATTGAGCTTTTCCATAAGCTGTTTTAGAGTTCTGCATTGCTTTATGCTTTAAACTGGTATAAACTTCATGTAACCTGCATTCTTCAGGTTACATGAAGTTTATACCAGTTCAGATTTTCATTAGAGAAAATATATGTAATGGTGTTTATTTTAAACTAGCATAGATTTATTCCAAGCATACAGTTAGCTTTTTGTTATATGGAGTACTGCATTCTAGTTTCATTCTAGCTTATAAAACATGGAACCACTGAAGTTAAATACAGCATGGGAGTTAAAAAAAAAAGGGCTTTACTCAAAACATAGAGTACCTCTCCATCACAGCTGACATACGTGTTTTACTCAGGTCCTCAAGTTTAAATTCCAAACTCAAAAGTAAACTTAAACAACAAAAAATAATTTAAAAGAACAGATCTGCTAACCTTAATTCAGTGGCTTAATTCCCAGAACAGTAATTGTGTGTATGCCACATTTGTAAAAATTTCTACTAATTTCAGCTAAGTCTGAACTCTTCAATCCTTTGGTCTTTCACCCCACTTGACAAACTGCAGACTTGTGGACATGGGCATCACATTCCTGTGATGAGCCTGCTGAAGGACTGAACTCTCTGAATAGCACATTGCTACAGAACTACATTGCTTAGAAATTGGCCCAGTATTAAAGTGTCTAACTGACCAATAAAAGGCAAAATATGGTTTGGACTAGAAAATCTGCTTTTACTCTTTTGGAAGCTCTGTTTCACAGAAACAGAGCAGTCTTTGCTGCACCTGTGTGTAGAAACCTGGTATGCACAAAAATGAGAAGAGAGATAGAGCTTCTGACCCAAAAAACCAGAATTTTTTGAATCTTGAATAGATTATGGTTTATGGTTTTAGCCATCCTCTTCTTCTTTTCATAAAGGTCATTATTTTCAAACAAAGTAAGTATCTACTAATGTTTAAGCAGGAGTGATCCAAGCTGCCCATTAAAATACAACCAAGTTACTATCAATCCACGACAGATGAGTGCCTCCTAATTTTCTATGAAAACTTACCATCAGTAATGTGTACTGATGATTGACAATACAGTATTTGTAGCTTTTCACTGCACAGAAGATAAGAAAACTTCAGTTTTGTGATAGCTTGTGGCCAGAACACATGAAAGAGCACACTTTTCAATTTTTCTTAGAGTCTCACCCTGCAGTCATGATCAGTCAACCTGATCACTTCAGAGCAGATAATTGGTAACAGAGGGATTCAAAAACATAATTTATACCTATTTTACATGCCAGCTCCAGTCTTTTAGCATTAGTTGCAGTGAAGAGCTTCAACACAATCCATGCTGCATGACATTGGCAGAGCATCCTCTGAAGAATTACTTGTTCAAAGCAAAAGGGATCAGACAAGGAGATCATGGCAGGCTGGCTCTTGTATAGCTTCAGAGTCAGCAAAGAGAAATGCAGACGATGCCCACACCCTCCACATAGCCTCATGCACCTAAGGACCTGGCCTTCTACTTGGTGACTAATGTTTAAATCATCTGAGCAGTGGGATGCCTCCTCACACTCTAGAGAAAAGGTATGCTTCGCCCCTAGCATACCTTTGCAGAAAAAGGAAGCAGGCTGTGAAAGTGAAGCTCTGCCTACACCCAGGCATGTGAACCCCAACAGGCAGGGAGTCAGGACAGCTGGTGAGGACATCAGGTGGGGAGGAAGGAAGCCTTTTGTGGGTGTCAAGTACATTTGCTGTAGACCAGCCCACCTTTTCAAAATCTAATCCACATCCTCTCCTGTCACAAACCCAAATGTGTTTGGTCTTCTGCAAACCTAACTTTGCTGAGATATTGATGGCACAGAAAGATGATTCTTGAAGAGGACCAAGAAAGGACTTAACAGGAATTAATCACACTTTACCAACAAGGTCAAAAAAGCAGCACTATCAAATTTCTTTTTAAAACCACCTCTTTCAAACTAAAAAATAAATTGTAATGAAACCAATTAAAAGTGTAGAGTTATATTTCTTAAAACACAGCATTTCTTTATCATTTTGAGAGAAGGGGAGAAAGCCAAATCATATGTACACACACACTACATCCTGTGCCTTATTTAAGGACATAAATAAGATCTCAAGAGGAAGCTTCCCCTAGTCTGAGGAGCCGTCAAAACTTGATAAGAGCTTTTTGTCAATCCCATTTCTCTCTATAGATACATTTATCATATGATAAGCTCTTCCAACATTTTGCCTTCACGTACACATTTTATCTTCTCAAACAATAGCTTCAGACTTGTATTTTTCCACTATAAACTGACACGAACCTAAAGCCTTCCCCATAACTATTCAAGGGCATGTAGGCACAAAAAAAATATTGTCCTCTCAAGCAGACTGGGTGTGGTATTTGAATGTTGTACATTCCTTCAGTTAATTGAACATTATATCTCTCTTTTCAAAGGTTCAGTAAACAAATGGCTTGGCAAAAAGGTACTGAGATATTTGAAATAGGTACTCCTGGCTTATAACTTTTATTTCAAATATGCCATTAATACATATGCTGATACACAATAGAATTTCTGGTGCTGTAAGAAAACATTTTCCTTTAAAAAGAAGAGGAAGAAAATTCAGAAAGTAAGGCACAAGCAAAAACCTAAGAACTTAGCAGTGAGCCAAAATGACAATCTGTATGTACATATTTAGTACACAAGCCCAACATTCTATTTTTAACTCTTATTTTGATACATTCACAGATTTTTCCCCTCAAAACTTAGGGCAGTCTGCTTTTCAGTTGAAAGAGATGAAAATTTCGAGGGCAACAGAAAAGGACACAATAGAGTAGGTTAATTTCAACTAAGTGCAGTTGGCACGGCTGACCACATTTCACAACAATATGAATGCAAATAATATATTTGCATATGGCAATAATGAGAGCCCCATGTGTTGCAGCTCTCCAGAGCCAGCCCGATTCTCTCATAAGCCATCACATGATAGGCAGGGATTGTAAGCACAAAATATTCTCTGAGCTAAAATGTCAGCCAGTCTGGTCCACGCTTCAAACTGTAGGAATATTCAACCGCCTATTGTGCTGAAGAAGATGTTTCCTTAATAGTTTTACTGTAAATGGTCAAGGAGGAATGCACTCCATGATGCACAGAATGCTCACTGTATCCTTTTGCCTGGGCAGCACAGTCCATCTCCTGTCATTCTTGGTTTGTTAATCCATTTGGTACAAGTTGTTTAGGAACTTGGAATAAATACTCACACCCTACTTCTGATTTAATATCAGATAAAAAAAATAACACTACTATTAAAAAGAAATTGAAAAGCTCCACTGGCTACAACTGGACGCAAAACTGAAGCTTTACAGAAAGGATGTGCCAAAACAGAGCAGGAGTGGTGTATGTGCTGTTCCTTGGAGATACCAATTCATTTCTTCATGTTACTCCTTAATGGGTAGCTCATTCCTTCCGTGAGCTACCATGTTCATGTGAGCACATTAAACAGGACTCTTATTCACAGTCACGAGGCTCCTCACTGCTCTCTGATGTCAGCACAGAAGGTCAGCTGCATAAATACCAGGCAGCCAAAGCTGCACTGTTATGACCAGACATCCTGTTTGCTGTGAATTCTATTTTTAATATTTTATGATGTTAATAATGGGAACTCCCAGTTTAACCAGTTAGCTTTCTGTTATAATTCATCCTGCACTTAATCAAAACCCACTTTATCGGAGATTGAAGTATACACAGTCTATTTTTTGGTGTCAGCTTTAAGCTGTCTTTTCCCCCCACACTCCTTGCTTCTGCCTTTCAGGAGATTTTAAGATTTTTCAGGAGCAAAGATTTTTGTTTTTCTGCTTTTGTTTTTCTGAAGTTTTTGTAAAGACTTCAAAAAACACACTGTTACCTAATCTTAAAGCAGTAGTCAAAAAACATCTTAATATTTTGCTTCTGCATGGGAGCCAAGACATTAGAAAAAAAACCACAAAACACAAAACATTTTATGTAGAAATTTTCTTGAACTAGCCAAGAGGCTGTGAAGGCTGGGAATTCCTGTGCACCTTCAACACCAGTAGGGTGTTCCATCTGTGACAAAGTGAAAATAGCTACATGAGATTTCATTCATATTTGAGCTAAAATGAATCCATCACATTCTTAATATAATTTAAATTTTAGCATTTTCTACACATCCAAAAATGCTTCATCACATTAAAACAGGCATAGTTACAAAGAATCAGGTCTCTGCAGTTTATATTATATGACATTATCTTCCACAAGAACAGATGCATAATGGTACAAAAAAAAAAAAAAAAAAGTGCATCTGTAGTAAATGAAAAAGTGCAGTAAATTTAAATTATCTGTAGTAAATTAAAAAGTAAAAATTATTCCTTTTTTTCACAAGCACACCAGAAACACCTGAGCATAAAAGAAGTTTATACCAGGTAAAACACAGCTACTCATTACAGTAATACATCTATAAACACTCCCTGGTTGGAAATGGATTTTCACTCTTATTGTAGCCTTTTTTTGCAAAGTGATGTACAAGGTTGCTTAAACTCAAGTCTTCCCTAAAAAATAAAGAGGAAAATGATAAGGAACCAATGTGTAAATGCAGACAGATGGGATATGATGCATGACAGGAAAGGAAAATAAAAGGATTGCATTTGCAAGGTGGAGAGCCTGATTTCATGATTATGTCCCTATCTTTCATTTCCCTCTAAGCACCCAGTGATGCTAATCCTGACACAAGCAAGTGATTAATCCAGCAGGAACCATGAAGAAGACTAAAGTGTAGATAGATAATTGCCAGAATTTTTAACACTGTTTTCCCTAATCACACATGACTCTAAACTTATCAAAGACACAGCCATTTTCAAAGCATAGCACAATTTTGAATTGAAAAAAAAAAGTGACATTTGAGGAGTGATTTCAATGTTTAATAGATTTCTGCCTGGAATAGCATGGGACAACCTTTATGCCATGATTCTCATTCATGATATGACCCAAAATATTAGCAAAAATATTGGCAGCAACCTGCCTGTCACAAAGAGTAACAGCGATATAGAAATAAATAAAGCCATGGAAATTAATAACAAGTACTTTTGGTCATTGCCACATCACAGAAGATGTTTGCCAAAGTATGTTAAAGTAGTGCAAAAACACAACTGAACAAAACTGGAAAAAACCAAAACCAAACCCCAAAACATTGTCTGGCTGAAATACATGGAATAGTTGCTTTTTTTTTTTTTTAATAAAATAAGAGAAGCCCTTCTTTGAAGTGAAATCCTCAAACAAGGATAACTTGCATGAAGAAGTTTCAGGGAGAGGTGTTTTTTTTTATTTTAAACATATCAAGGCCACCTTTTTATCTATGTCCCTTTGAATCATATAAGAGCCCTTTGTATCCTGGATATATTTTTTGACCAATTATTTGCATCCTTGTTGCCCATTTTGGTAGTCATGCGCTTCAAAAAAACTTCACAAATAATGCTTGTGTTGTAACCACGCCTAATTTAATACGAAAGTCAGAATTTCAGCTCAAACCCTCAGGGAAATTCAGCCGGATTTACTGTAAATCTTTGCCAGTACCTTGGAAAGAGTCCACATAACAAAACACCCACCCCATCCACTCTTAACTAAGCCAAGATGGCAACAAATTCAATAAACTGGAAAAAGAAAAGGCACTTGCACTATAAGCTAGCTTCCAGAACAGGATGGACATTCCCTTCATATATCTTTTAATTGCCATCCCCCAACTCCTAACATTGAAATCAAATGCAATCTAAGTAGACAAATTCTCCTTACCTGTAACTTTAAACAGCTTTGCTTCTGTGTCCTGTTCTGAAGTGCTTTACAGGCCACTAGTGGGGGTTGTTTGTACAACTCCCACAGAAACAGAACCCAGGAGTGGAAAATGTGTTTGCTAGGGAGGTTGAACACAAACCAAAAAGCCTGAACTTTAAGTTTCCTTCTACAGTTACAGAATCACAGATTACTGTGACGAAGGACCAAGTCCACAAGGACCAAGTCCAGCTCCTGGCCCTGCACAGCACCATCCCCAAGGGTCACACCATGTGCCCCATGACAACACTGTCCGAAGACTTCTTGAACTCTGCCAGGCTGGTGCTGTGACCACTTCCCTGGGGATCCTGTTCCAGTGCCCAGCCACTCTCTAGGTGAAGAACCTTTTTCTAATACTCAGCCTAAACCTCCCCCGAGACATTCGCTGGGGTCCTGTCACTGGTCACCACAGAGGAGAGATCAGTGCCTGCCCCTCCTCTTCCACCCATGAGGAAGTTGTAACTGCAGTGAAGGCTGTCCTCAGTCTCCTCTTTCTCCAGGCTGAACAGACCAAGTAGCCTCAGCTGTCCCTTGTATAGCAAAACCCCCAGCACTGGGGGTGAGGCCACTCCAGCTCAGAGCAGAGCAGGACAATCCCTCATCTTGCCCAGCTGGCAATGCTGTGCCTGATGCACCCCAGGGTAGCCTCCTGCCCAACCTATTCTTTCCTTTCTTCCTTTCCAATGCTTACCTAGATCTCCTCAGACAACATATGAATAGCAATGAGCATTGTGAAATCTCAAGGATATTATTTGTGTTGATAATAATTGGCCACTTCACATATTGTGACTCAGAAATTTATTAAAATTTTAAATATAATTAGAATCACAATAATGAAAGTGATGGTATATTGATCCATCTTTTCCAATTCTCCAGTTTTTCCTCTGTGTAATTAGTACTGAGCTATTCTGTTGGGAGGTTTATTTTCTATCTGCAAATGAGTAATCTAGAGGTCATGTTTCAGCATCCATAATCAGATTTTTATAAATTTTAACAGATATTCACGATGGTTTTGGCCAAGTAAAACTCACTAGTCTTCAAAAGTAACTTTTCCATAGCAGATTTTCTGAGTCACAAGGGATTCTGTCATGAAAAGACATTTTTTATAACACTTTATCATTTGGCTTATTCTAAGTTTTGATGGTAATAGAAACATTCAGATCAAGATGACTCAAGATAAGCTGAAAAGCCCTAGCTTTCCACTGATGAAAGAAATATACTAAAACACTGAGTACCATATGATTTAGACACCATCACACTGTATTGCACCACAGATGCAGAAGTATGATAGAGAAAAGCTTATGAGTAGCCCAAAGAACACAGTTCCCTTAGTTTAAAACATCAGTCTTGCTCTAACACCCTCAATGACAAAAACTCCATGAACTCTCACATTTACCAAACTCAGTATGTTTTACAAATACTTAGTGTCACAAGTATCACAGAATCACTGACTCCTAACTGCTCAACCATCTTTCTGTCACAGCAAATATGATGGCATAAAGACAACACAATTATATCTTAGTGTCACAAGTAACAAAACACTTAAATAAGAATATTTTTAGTTTACAAAGATGCAGAGTTTGAAATTACTTACTTTTCTACATAGCACAGCTCATTTATGTGATAGAAGAAAGGATAGAATATTCTGTAATTCAGCAGCCTATGCATGGTTAAGACATCTCTGTACAAGTTTCATGCATTTTAAGGCTGTAAATGGAATGAGGAGCAATGGTAGGTGCTAGAGAAACACACTGATGCACTCAATTTCTTTTTATTTTAGAAAAATGGGGACATCAACTAAAACAGCAGCAGCTCCATGATGAAAGTGTAAAGATGCACTGCGACAATAGCTCACTTCTCAGATGATGTGTAAATAGAAAATAAGCAGGATATAAGCTAAGAAGAAAACCAGAATCACTGACTCCTAACTGCTCAACCATCTTTCTGTCACAGCAAATATGATGGCATAAAGACAACACAATTATAGAGCTAGGAAGTGATCGTTTACACACATGCAAACTAGAGAGCAATAAATCAAAACACTTTGTGATTTAGGCACACTATGAGAAGAATCATGGATACATTGGGTAGCACTTTCTTCTATACCCAAGCAGTTAACAAATGAAAAGTTTCTGAGTACTTTATTTTAAAAAACAACAACAACAAGAAAACAAACAAACAAAAAAAACCCCAAAACAAACAAACAAAAAAACCCACAAAAAAATTCAACACAGGCATCAAAATGAAACAAAAAATTTCAAACGCATGTCACTATTGAAGAGTAAACAGTACTGCTTTCAGCCCTAGCCAAGGGATTACCGTTACATAGGGAAATCAAGGCTGACTTTTAAAAATCTAAAAATAATTCTAAGAATGCTTCCCATCTCTATGCTCTGGACAAGAGAAAACAAATGAAGAGACTTAGTCTCTGCATGCCATCTAGGTCATTGGTATTGCACAACCTTCCTCTCAAAAACACTTCAAACAAATTCCTATATGGGATATTCACACGCTTTAACCGATTAAAAACAAGTGCAAGATATGAAATACCTTCTGGAAGTACAAAATGGGTTGTTTTCAGAAAAAATCCCCGTCTTTCTGATAAAGTAAAAGAGAATCTGATAGTCTGACCAGATACTTTCTATTAAATACAACTTGTTAAATATTTACTCACATGCCACTTTATACCAGAAGGCGAGATAGCTGCACAAGACATTTACATAGGACACTTAACTGCACTTCTGTCTCATACAAGTAGTGAAGCAACACATATCACTAGAATAAATACACCTCTGTAGCAAAGGGCTATGTATGCTATTTTCTTTATCATAGGTTCCAACTCTGTACTACCTCCAAGTTAATAAAACAGGAACAGACTTGTCATCATACCTCTTTCTGTGCTGTGAAGACACAACACACAGGAACACTTCTGACTTCGGCTCCAACACCTTATCACACTATTCCTGAAAGTTTTACAATCAAAAATTTTTGCACTGAAAAAGCCCATAAGTTAGCAAGTTTTTATTACTTATTTTTTCTCCCTGTGCATTAAAGGTTACAGGCTGCACACTCCCATTCAAGCAGTCAAAGACAAAAAGCTAAACAGTTGTCCATTAAGTCATTATTATTTAAAACAGACTCAAAGCCAACACATATATTGATACTTACAATAGAAAATCACGGTAGCCGAAATTCATTACTAGAAAATATGTTCTATTACAATATAAATATTGATAAGATGAATTCTCCCATGCTCAAGATCATCTTTTCAATTGCATTGCTATATGCACTGGTCCTTCCATAGTACTGGGGAAGTGAAGTCACAGCACTAGCTATGACTGCAGGTTAAAATATCACCAACCTGCATGTATTTTGGTGCAGAGAGGACTAACTGCTTCATGGATGAATGCATGGCTCAATTCTTATCTGTAATATAGACAGCCTTCAACTTAAGGTTTGTGTTGAGCCACAAAACTTGACTTCATTTCATTGCCATTCCC
Organism: Passer montanus; assembly: GCF_014805655.1. NCBI lineage: Eukaryota > Metazoa > Chordata > Aves > Passeriformes > Passeridae > Passer > Passer montanus. The sequence goes on from NW_024372147.1 coordinate 1,916,275, forward strand.
AACTTTCTTAGGTATCTGCAGACAAGCTATCTATTATTTGCATGTTTTGGATTATGATCTGTAAAATCAAGATAAACATTATTATTTCAGTTTTGAAGGACAGAGAATTTTAGGAGATATTATGTGGTTTTGAGGTATCTCACACCATGTAACAAGGTCCTTATATAAAAAGTACTTGGCACTTTAGTTGAAGACATTTAGTAAACACTGAGTTGCATAAAAACTATCCTCACACTACTAGGTAGTATCTTTTGAGTTATCTTAAATTTCTCAGTTGCTTTTATGCAGCTCTGAGCTGCTGTAAAATTAGAAGCAATGCATATAGTACAAACAAGCATTTTGTCATCAGGTACATCTCCTCTCCTCTACTGATAAATGAACATAACAGCTTTTCAAGTAAGCAACATTTTAATTCCTTTAAAAATAATATGGATGTTATAAAATAAGGGTGGGTATTAAAACAAAAGTATGGTATATTAATTGTATTGACAATCAAGAGATTCAAAATGCACCTTCCTTTCACATATTCCCATCTATGAAACCAGGTAAGTTGAAACCAGTCTCCCTGACTTCCCAAGCCCTTCAAGCAATCACTTGTCCTAAATATGAACACATATGCTGCTTGTGTTCCACAACAGACAAAAGTCACATTTTTTACTTCCTTCTGGAAGCATTTGTAAACCTAAAAGGTTTACTCAGGGTAATATTTACTGTCAAAAAACAGGCCACATTTATCAAGCAACAATGAAGGTAAATTTGGGTGATAAACCAAGAATTCCATCTTGCATGAACTGGCATACACTCAGAAGGGAACCTACTTTTGCTTTAACAAGCAGTCTTTCTTCAACAAGCAAAACAGGAGTGAGAAAACTGCAGGACATAAAAGGAAACAGCTTTTGACAAATTGATTCTACAGTTATTGTCTCTCAAACATTATCTGCCCTCTGCCAAAGGTGTCATCTATGTAGTTCGTTTTAGATATATAGATAAATAGATATATTTTAAAATATTGACAAATACCCCCCAGTAAAAAACTCTCTGGGCAATTAGGAGATCAAATCTCCTCTTTGATGAGGAAGTGATCACTTGAAAAGTAAATCGTGGGGATGAATGACTAAGGCCTGGTTCAATAAAGCATTTCATATAATAATATTTTCACCATGTTTGTCAGAAGTGCAGCCAAAACACAGAGAAACCAAGTTAAACAAAAACAAGACAACTATAATTACTGCATAACAGGCACTACATGTCATTTTTTTATTTGAAATAAACAGGATCTTGAGCATGAAAATGTTTAACACTTTCTAGCTGTACTTAATTTTATTTTGAAATATGGATGACAGAACATGAGAACACTCATCAGTGTTCCATGCTAAGTCCTAAGTCCTACTTCTACTCAAGTATTTCTGAGTGAAGAAGGAAACCAACTGTAAGACAAATTCTTTACATGGTGTCCAGCACATTTAGAGCATGCAGGCTGAAGAATATGGACAATATAGTTCATAAACCCAAAACACTACATTTTTTAAGAAGAAAAAGTAATGAAATCCAATTTCAACAAGGAACTTGTTTCTCATGACCAAACCATCTCATAGACTCAAAGTGGCAACAAAAATGGTTCCTGTGATTGGGACAGTCATATCATCTTCCTCTTTTACACATCTGTTAGGATTACCAAAAATGATGGAGCTCACACATGTGCATTGCCTTTCTGTGGCTTTCCCCACAGCATCTCTTAAAGGAACATGGCTGAGGTAGCACTCTAACAACTTTAATTGAAAATGCCCAGTGGATGCCCATATTTAAGGCAGAAAAGGGAAAAAGAGATCCAGAGCAATGTAATTGCCTAAGCTTCCTTTTCAGGAAGCAATTTTTGCAGATAAAAATAAAAGCTTTTCTTGAAAAATCATTATGAGCTCCAGCACATAATGAGGACAAAAAAAAAATCTTGTAGTTAATTAAACAAATTGTAACTGGCAATAATTTTTTAACAAAACTATGGAAATTTAAGTGTATATACATGTATATACACATACATATCTATCTATCGTATATATATTAAAAAAACCACACGGTTATGTTCAGAAGTAGTCTAGTTTCAAATGTTGGTACAGGTTTCACAAAACCTGCATGTGAAGCATCGGATAAGTTAGACAATTGTGATCAGTCACTTGGTTTGTGGCCACATGAAAAGTAACACAAGAAAATATATGGACCACAGACCAAATGAGTACAGTAAAATTTACACACCTTTAAGAATTTAATCCTGTCCATTTAGTTAAGGCAACAAAGAATGCATTTGCTTTCAACTGCGAGCTACCTTCCTGCTCCAAAAGAGCTTCTTAGGAAACTCTAAGAGAAGGAGAGAATGACAGTATTTTAAGTTGTATCCACTACTACTTTTAGTACTGTGGCCATGAAAAAACAGATTGAGAACTACCAAAGCCTTTTTAACAGGTTATGCAAAAGGTCTAGCCTTTACCTTCTGTGCTCATATATTACTTTAAAAAACAATGTCTGCACTTACTGACTAGTACACATGCGTTTTTACTATATAGCATGTGAACATAAACCAAACTGAAAATAGACTTACAATGAGGACAATAGCTAAGATCAGTCATCAAAAAATAGTTAAGCCTATTTCTGACAATGTGTAATAAATATACGACTGAAATAAAACACATGTAAAATTGAAATAAAGCACACATTTGAGCCAGTGGACCAATAAGCCTCTTTAGGAGTCATTATAGTCAATCACATCAAGAAGAACCTGGGGACATTTAAATCAAGTAGATTATTCAGCTGGCATGCATAAGTGTATATTCTCAGCTAATAAAATATCCATAGGAAAAATCTGTAGGAAAAAACTTATGGAGTGTTTGAATGCAGTGCACCACTTTTTTCCAAATGTGGTATGCTGCTCCAGTTGCAAATGCCCTGAAAGCGACAGCCTTCTTTCTGCTCCCAGAACTCACTACATCACTACTTAGCATTCACTATGTAAACACTGGTGGGGGCATACACTTGAGAAGTATTAAAAACTATCAAATACTTTTTGGTTTTTTTCTATTTGGGAAAGAATAAAACTGTTCTCACATTTTCCATTTCCTGTCTTATTAAAGACAAAACTTCTTTTTATTAAGCTAAGGTATGAATGATCATGTTTCAGCCACCAAAAAATAGGGCTTTATAATGAGAAACAACAGCAGACTGAAAAAGTTAGCAGCAGCAGCCAGTCCCAGTAATGTAGCTCTAGATAGCGCCATATGGTAACATACACAAACATCACCTTCTTAAAATGCCTCCAGTGATTCTGATAGCCAAACAGCGCTCCACCACAAATGTATAACTAATTCTTCCTACAAATCAAAAGCAATAAACCCCTCTACTAAAACTGCCTTTTTCTGCCTTTCTTTGTGTTTTAATCTACCATTGCACAGGATGGTTGCTTGCTTGGACAACTATAATTAATAGTGATGTAAATATCTGCAAACTTTAAACTATTTCAAGACATAGCCATGCTGGCCTGAGATCTCCTAATTTAGAGATGGTCACCTCAGAGTCAGAAAGGGAGCCGAAGCATTAGCATATGCATAGTGGTAAGTTGCTTCATTGATCTAAAAATGTAGCCTAATGAGAACATTCACTTTTTGACAACATATATTTGGGAGGCTCTGTATGAAAAGCAATTCCTTGCTGAGAGAGATGGGTGCTATTGTAAAGAAAACTATGGTTCTGGCATACCGCTACTGGAAATAAGATACAGCTGATACTGTGGTTAGAACTGGACTATTAAAAAAATTACTAAATCAAAAATTTCACTCTTGTTTTGGTTTTTTTTTTGGTTTGTGGTTTTGTCTTTTTTTTTTTTTTAACATGCACAGGCACAGTATTTTCTTGTTCTGTTAGATGTTTCTTAGGTGAATTCTGAAGCAGCACTATCCTAAAAAACAACAGTTCTTTAGAAAAGCAGAATTAAAAAGTTTCCAAACAATTCACAAACACAAATATTCTTTTAGGGATGGAGAACTAAATACTAAAATTGCTTAGTTCCAATGGTCTGAAATTATATTCTTATGTTCTCATTAAAAAAAGCTTTTAAATGATAGTGTCTATTTCCCAGACAGCTTAACAACATTTGATGCAAATCAGATCTTGTATATGAGCTGGGAAAAATTTTCCATTCAAATTTCTGAATGAGAAAGAAATTAACTGTTTTCCGTAATCAGCGAAGGCCAGTATACGGGGTTCCTAGCAAGTTCTGTGAAATTAACAGCAAATAACACCTCTGAAGCACCTCTGAATAACAATTTAGGATTTTTCACCATGTTTCTCTTAGATGTTAAGCAGTGCACAAGCTCACCAGACTGTTTCAGGTTTGATCCTTGCCTTGATCCCTAGTTTGGTAGATTCAAATAAAAATACTCACTTTGACAAACAAAAAATACATGCCAATTGACAATTTAATGTAATTTTTATGCATTGTATGTTAATAGTCGTTACCTGAATTAGCAGAAGCACACCATCCTGAATAAATTTTCTAGTTAACTGAGAGCTCTTTTATACCACACGGTATTTTTTTATCAGTATTTCTTATGAGACTTTGAAATATTTTCTACTTGAAATATAACAACACAACTCATTTTAGATAATTAGATAATTATTTAGGTAATAATTAATAATTTTAAATAATAATTTTAGATAGTAGGTAATTTCTTGCGTTTCACTTATGCTGGTGAACTCATTATTAAAGGGCAAAGACAGCATTTAGCACTAGGCATATATATCAGAACTGGTTTGGGTTTTTTATTTTTTATTAGAAACTTAAAAGCAGTATCAACAATGTCATTTATGCTCAGGTTATTAAGATAGCTTAAATATTGACAACTATAAGTATCTGGAGTGACACAAAGGATCAACAGCAAGAACCAACAGGAAAAAAAGTTGAAGTCATATTGCTAGTAAAACTACCAGACAAACTTTAAACACCAAGAAAACAGTATTTCTGAGAAAGCAGCAGAAATTATTCTAGAAAAGTTGAATCACTCCCTGAAGTTTCAGTATACAATCAAACTAAAACTGAAACAGTCACATGCAATTTTGATCATATGCAGGAAATATGTTCCTTATCTAGTGTGAATATATAAGCATGCTTATTTCAGTGTTTTCCTAAATCCTGTGTCTCTTTGTTATCTCATCTGGTGACATTTTTTATACTACTGAAATATTATCAAATCAGCTTTTATGTTTTGACTCTGAATGTAATGTAAAAGATAATTAGTCTTCAAATGAAAATATGTTTCTCCCCAGCAGATGCAGATCGCACACCACAATTCCACTAGTCTGACTAGGTAATTTTCTTCTGCCTAATACAGACAGGACAGCGGAATTTTTTTTTCAAGCAGACACAGTCAACTATTAAAACAAACATCATCATCATCATAACACCACCATTTAACAGTTTTATCACACTCTTCATTATAAAACATTGCTTATTTTAACCAAGTAATTCTTATCAACTCTGTTACACCTTCTCTAAATTTCACACACAAACAGCATTCTGTATTGCTACACATACTGATTGCTAAATGTGCTGACCAAATAGATGACAACATGAAGAGACAGCATAATATTAAATGAGGAGTAAAAAATGTACAAGAATAGAAAGGAGGACAAAAATAGAAATGCAAAAGGTGAATGTATTTAAGTTTGTCTATGTATTGTAATGTATATGTTATGTACATGTATTGTAAGAACAGTAGCTACAGAGAACTATAACCAGAAAACATGGTGAGCAAAAGGTAACTGTTTTTTCAATTTTTCAACTTGTTTTTCCAATTTTTCGACTCGTTTTTCCATTTTTTTTCAAACAGAGAGACTGAAAGTAAATAAAAAGTGGTGAACAGTATCAAAGGTGACCAAATCAGTCAAAAGAAGACAGGGAAAGACATGAGGTGTGGAAAAGAAGTAGGAAAGAAAAAATAATCACAAAAGGTGTTAAGAAAATAACACCTTTTTCAGTTTCAGAGACAGAACAGCAGTTTCAGAGATAGAACAGCAAAAAGGTTAGAAATTCAAAAAATCTTAAAAACAAACAAAAAAAACTAAATAAAGAAGATGAGCAAAAGTATGAGAACCCTCAGCTATTTGGCTAGAAGTCTCTCACTGATTGATTCTGTTCCACTGCTGTAATTGCCGTGTGGATCCACAGTGGAAAGCAGCACCACACCTTTCTACACAAGCTTCCCCACTGGTTCCTCTTGAGCACAGTTAACACTACAGTCACATAGTTTGATCCAGCACATGGTATCCTCAAATGTTTTTTAAATATATATAAATATATGTAAAGTCAGTTCCTACAAACTTAACTGTTTAGAAGGCAACTTTTTTCAAGAAACAATTCCTAGGCAGTTGCAGCAACCTTTCCTTCACCATTCTGTTTCACTTATTCCAAACAGTTATCTTTCTCTCCTAGATTTTGTACCTGGACACAGTTGCTTTGATTTGGTGGTGACTCAGTATAGCAAAATCATCCACCTTGTATTAGAAATAGCACTTCCTATCACAAAGAAGAAAAACAACAGAGGAAAATCGGACAGCATAGGCACATAAACCCTAGAGGAAAATCCAACAGCACAGGCAGACAGAAGTTTAGAAGCTATATATAAAAAGTTAGTTCTTGTTTTGAAAGTTTAGAAGCCACATTTAATAAGCTGGTGCTTGTTTTGAAACGATAAGCAAGATCAAAGCAAAGCTCAGTTTTCAAGGTGTAGCAAAATACATCAGTATCCTTATTTTAATCACAGTTGTAATATGAGCTGCTATCAGCTCTCTGACTTCTCTGTTTATTATCGCTTGCCTTCTCACCTCCCTCTTCCCAGTCAACGTCTTTATTTCTATTTCTCTGCTATCTTCAAGGTTGCCTTACTTTTCCGTTACATGCTTTTCTCTTTCTCTTGCGTATCTCTGAAGCTACTTTAAGTTCTGTATAATGCCATTTCTTCTATAAGCGGACACAGGTAAAAATCAAGAATTCTCATAGAAGAGAATTGTACCACCTACACTGAGTAGGAATATCAGTGGTAAGTCAGGGCTGGAGACATAGTGCAACCAATTCTGAAACCAAATAATGAAGCTCAGCTAGCACCAGGGAGGTCCCTCACTCTTTTTCTCCTCTATTCTCTTACCTGTAACTGTATTGAAAAAGTCACCATTGCAATGGGAAAACTTCTAGGTAACATAAACAATTCCAAACTCAATGAATAGTCAGTGGTTTACTCTGAAATATAAGATTGTTGTTATGCCTCTTCCTTACCATGTGGTTAAGTATCTTGCAAATGCAGTGCTGTGAATCTGCACTGGATCTCCATGAATTATTGATACTTATAGATATTAGAAAACAATGGTTATGCTTGTCTTTAATTTTAATTCATGTGTCTACTCACAGACCTTGCTCTAGAATTAGTGTTTGAAAAAAACAGTGAGTATCTTAAGTTTACACATCAGTTTTACATTTCTATCACTGCAAAGTACATGCAGAAGTTCTCTCTCACAGACTGTGGAACACTTGGACAACAACATCCTCAACAGAAAAGGAGTTTTATCAGTGCAAAGAGATTTTGTACTAATTAAGCTTTCTCCTATAGAAAGAGATTAGGATTGGTATAACAGCATAAGGCACTTTTAAACCTATTGTTCAGGTATAACAGAGGATCTACCATCCCCTTTTAAATGTACCATTTAAAAACTGCTTCAAAATGCATACAGTCTGGTTTGTACTAGTGTTATTTGTACCATCATTTGTACCATCATTTGCTCACAAATTCCCAAGGCAATAAAATTTTTTCTTAAAAAAATCATCATCTTAGCATAAAATGATTGTAAATACAAATGCTACATATACACCCAAATACACACTGACATACAGAAATATAAACAGAAATGGAATTACCTGGTGTTTTTTTCTTAAAAAAATCTTCATCATCTTAGCATAAAATGATTGTAAATACAAATGCTACATATACACCCAAATACACACTGACATACAGAAATATAAACAGAAATGGAATTACCTGGTGAAACAGTTTATGCTGTCTCTATCTATTTAAATCACACCATTCTAAAGCACCACACCATTCTAAAGCACAACACCACAGAACACCTTTCCTAAATTCTCCAAACACCTTTCCTAAATTCACCAAAAAAAGATGTTCACCAAAGAACATCTTTCCTAAATTATGTAACCCAGTTACAAAATAAAAGTCGTGAATTAAAGGCTGCTACTCGGCAGTTTTTAGCTAATCATGGAGCTGGTAAATCATCCACCCACAACAATGCACTTTGTGGACATTTGTCATATACTTGCAAGGCCCATACTAAGGCAACATATCACAGGAGCTGGCAGTCATTCTATCAAGAGAATTTGGCTACAGAAACAGCAATGATTCATCATGCATTTTAGAAGCACTGTTGAAACACGAAATCAACACACTACTATTTTAATGCTTTAAAGGTTACAAGAGCTTTTAAATAAAATCATAAATTTGTTTTCAAAATCAAGACGAGCAAAAAAACTCACAGTTCTAATAATGCATTTAGAAGTGTATCTTTATTCACCTTTTTTTCCCTCAAGGCATAGAAAACAGCTATTTAGTGTCAGCTAACTACTTACCTCTCTACATTGTAATTTAAATTGTAAACTCAACCTTGTTGAACAGGTCTTTTGCAATAGATTAATTAAAATTCACTGATTTAAAACCAGTTTTAATTCGGCTGTATTCAGGTTTTTAAATCCTCTGTAGTAATTTTTTAAATAATCATCACATTTTAATTAATTGAATTAATTGAAATCTATACTACAAATGGATGATTTTCGAACTCACTCTGAATGAAGAGTCAACAAAACAATCCAAATATTTTGTTTCAACACGCACATCACATTTACTGTTGTCCCAAAATCTACCATGAAAATTGTCTCTCACCTACGAGTATCTGAAAATAGTGCTTCAGGTCCTGTCAAAAGCTCTCAAGGTCTGTATTTCTCTGCATCCTTGAAAGAACACTTCTCTTTCTTCCTTAGAAGAACAATCCTTAGAATGTTCCAGTTAAATACAAATAGACGAAAATTCTGTCTCCTGAACACAGACATCTAGAAAGGTTATTAATTTCTTGCCATTTTAACTACATAGTAACTCTGAAACTTTATCTTGTAACATCCATTTACTACCTTCTTGTTGAAGCCACTAAATAACATCTCTACCAAGCTTAAGAAGGCATAATCAGGAAGCTATTTGGATCTTCCGCCCTTTGTCCCATTACACAAACTGACATCATGACTGCTTACCTGCTGGAAAACAACTTCATCCTGCTTCATTTTCTTTTTGCTGTTTTTTTTGATCCTCTGGTTTGTCTGAATCCATTTTGTGACCTGGAGTTCAAAATCATGGTGCTTTTTAGGTAGAAGATGCAACCTGATTGTAGTTACTCAGCATTAGATATCTATACAGATACTCAAGACAACTTTTTTCATTGCTTCACTGGAAAGAAAAAAGCACTTTTCCTCTCCAAAGTGATGTGGTCTGAGGTAATCTGGTTATTACCTGTACATGATCAAAGTGTGAGGTGATGTTCTTCATCTTAGAGCTTTTGGTTTAAGGGGCTTTGCACAAAGAACATTTTGATGTCAGACGAGGTTGCCAAATGGGAAGTTATAATTGCAATGTGAAAAACTCCTGGAGAAAACCTCTGCGCTTTATCCCTTACACCTTCTATTTCAAGTAAGAGATTTATTTCCAGCCACCTACTCGAACATTGGTCCAGACTACCAATGCCAAATTTGGATGGCATGGTTATTGTTTAATAAAGTAGTAACACTTGGTTGGGCTTTCCCCCCCATATTATTTTTTTTTTAATTGTTAATACTAAAGAAATTACTTTTTAAAACAAAAGCTTGGCAGGGTGGGGATGGTGTGTAGGGTTGAAAACCCCAGGAGCAGATCTGCAAAAAGCGGGTGCAACATAACAGCTGTCAAAGGGTTCCTCCTCACCTCGCCGCTCACTTGCTGGACGAGCTGACACTCCTTCCACGTCTCTCCCTCCTCCAGCAGGGGCTACACGGGGGAGAAAGGCACGGTGAGGCGCGATCGCCCGCGGAGGATCCGCGCTCCGCTCCGCTCCCCGGGGCCCCGCGGCGGCAGGCGGGGGGAAGCGAGTCCGCCGCCGCCAGCCCCGGGAGCCGCGCCCGCTCCTTCCCGCCTCGTCCCGTTCCGTCCCACGCCACGCGCTGCTCCCGGGCTCGGCAGCGGCACACCGCAGCCCTCGCTAGGAAATGAAACACCTCCGCAGGGTCCCCCGCCCCCGCGACCCGGCCCCCGGAGCCCCGCGGAGAGGAGGAGCCTGCCTTAAAGACGTCAGGGCCCGCCGGCTCCGGGGCGGCCCGGCCGGGGCACCGCGCTGAGACAACCCCAGCGGGGCGGCCGCGGGCCCGACCCGACCCGGCACGGCTCGGCCCGGCCACACTCGCCCCGCTCCGCCCCGCAGGTGCGGAGCCCGGCCCGGCCCGGCCCGGCCACTGGCGTTATTCTTGCCAACCCGCGCTCCCTCCGACAGCGTCGCCGACGGGACGGCCATTCATAACATCCACATTCATGCTCGTCACGGTTTGCAGCCTAATTATCAGCGATACGCTCTCTTCAAGACCCTTACTATGGAAGCCGCTTTCCTATGAACCCTCCTATAAACAAGCTCTGTCACAGGTCTTTACGGACAGAGGAATGGTCTGGTGCAGGCAGTTCAAGAAAGCATAATCACCACTAACTGCTTCAACATTGATACTTGCTCTCGCCTCCAGAATCCTACTACTAAACTACCGTGGAGGGTCTGAAATGCCCGTGAAAAGCAAGATCCAAAGCAGCTTTGTAGGTATACTGCACCACAGCAAGCCCTTTATCGAGGCCTTGGCTAAAGGCTTGCTTTATTCAACGAGATACCGTGAGCAGGTAATTAAATTTAGGCATAGGACTTCAGGTATTCTTGCACCCTCAGAGGAGGATATTCAAACTCCAGCATGTTGGGAGATACTTATGTCAACCATGCAAAATCCAAATTATAAATCCTAAACCAGGATTTTATCAAGTGCTTTTGTGTTTATATTTTAAAAATGTGAGGCAGTAAATGATAGAGTGCATAATACTTGTTATAGTTAAAACGATATTACAAAAGTCAGTATTTTAAAAATTATTGATAGCCTTTTGAAAATTATTTATACTCTTATACTATATATTGCTATAGTCTCTGAAACTTTCAAAAGGAAATCTGTGCTCTAGCAAAAGAATAGGGCACATTACAGCGTGTAAGCAAACCCTCAATATATAAAATGAGATGTATTTTGTAAACAGATAAGTAAATAAAGATAGATCCAATAAGTGTGTATTAAATCTTGAGAGTATCCTCTTATCACCTGGAAAAAAAATCTCTCCTAGCCTTTTGTTTTACTGCCACAACATCCTTCTTTCAAGATCAAAAGCTTTAGATCAAAGCCGAGATCAAACTCAATGCTTTAAATAGAAGCAATTTCACTATGAAGCATTAAACAAAGAAGAACTTTTTAACAGAGATATCACAATAGAAAATCTTACTGTAGTTTTTTATTTCACACTTACAACAGATCTACTTGAAACAAGTATAAACAAAATGTTTTTATTTTGTAAAGCCACAACAGATTTTTCTACTAAATGATAATTCTGAAAGTGCCTACAAATTGACTCTTGAACTGAGTGTATTTAAATGAAGAAAGAAGAACAGAACATAGTTGAAAGGCAGTGAAAAAAAAATTATGTTAATGGCAAACACAAATTAATGCAACTGCTTAAACAGTATTTCCTTGGATCAGTTAACAGATTAGACTGCGCATTCCCACAGAAGTAGTTATAGGAAACACTGGACCATAGAAACAATGAAACATATTTATACTTTAAGTCCTTTAAAGAATTGTACTTCCTTTCCCATCAAATGTTTTGAGAAAACTAGGGGGAAAAAACGAGAGACGTTGATTTTCTGACCTGCAGATCTGAAGGCTGATTTGGGATGAAAATCCACAAACACACAAACATACTGTGTGTTCAAACTCAGAGAAGGCTCCTGTTTTCTTGTTAGTAGTTGCATAGCAGTGAAGGATGTTCAAGGGGAATTGTTACTGACTTTTTCTGGTAATGTACTTTGTGGAGCTTACATCTGGGGTTGCCTGGTGCTGATCACTGTGCACATCTTAACTTGAACATGCACCTACAAGATGATAGCACTGCAGTGTAAGGTAAGAACCAACTTACTCATACAGATAGCCTGCAGAAGACAAAAAGCAGTGGCAGAAATAGGATGAGCCTAACAAGTGGTGGTCACAGCACACTGGCAGTGCCTCTTATCAGTCAACTCTTATCTCTGCTTATTGATGTGTCAATAAGATTTAGCTCATAACCAGAGCAGGAACTTTTGCTGAGAGAGGAAGAGGGCAGGGAAGAGGGAGAGGAGTAAGAGGAAAAGAAAAGGGGAACTACAAAAGAAGAGGGAACAAGGCAAAGAAAAGGAGGGGAGAAGAGATGTTTTAGGAACATTTTGTCTCCTACTGCATTCCTCCTTACTTAAAAAGTTTACTTACACCAGATAAAAGGGTGACGTCACACCCAATTTAAAATGGAAATTACTGCATTACCTTCTATCAAAGTCCTGTTTGCTGTCCACATGACACTGGCTGTCATACTTGAATCACTTCACAACAGAACTTTAGAGATGACTCAGTCCTGCATGTCCTTCTTGGGAAGACTGTCTTTCGGAGACTGCTAATAGATCTGTCCTATACAACAGATACGATGGGCAGCAAGCAGTAATACATGTCAAAACATGTCAGGATCCCTCATTCTTGCAGCAGCAGGATTAAATAGAACTGAATTTTGAAATTATGGGGGAAGAGGTATTCTACCAATTGGGTGAATACAGACCAAATATCCTGGACTTAGGCAATGATTTACACCAGCTCTTACTTAAGTCAGACCAGATCCCAAGGGTACAATGAACATGCAGAATCATACATAGCCTAGAAAACAAGAGAATATTTTTGCAGCAAACCCTCTTGCATTTTACATTGAAACAAACTGATTTTAAATTGTTGTGGCTGTGATGGCTACTAATGGTATTTCATAACTCAGTGAAAATTATAATAATGAACTTTTCCTTTATATAGGTTGCCTGTAACTTCAACTCCTCTGTGCTACTCTTATGCAAAAACAACAAGTACTGATAAACTAAGAAGATAGTTTTACCTAAGGTGAACATTTAATCAATACCATTTTGTTGGCTTTCCAACAGTCCTCAGATACTGGAAGGCAAAAAGAAAAAATGGAAAATGCAGGAATAAAAAGCTTTACTGTAAAAGAACTTCAGAAGAGCTCCTGAAAAGTAAAGGAAATTGACAACTAATGCAGTCAAGTCATTTTCCAGCCTCTCATTTCTCGAATCTTAATTACTGAATTTTACATACAGTTTACACATACAACCTCAACATTTGTATATTCAGATCTACATGGACACCAGCAACTACACAGAGAAGTAATTTTCTCCTACAAGATATAGCTAACTTCACCAGTACACAAATTGCAGTTTTGTACCTTTCTACACATTCCCACTGAACAAAAAACAAAATACAGACTCTCCCCACCAGTTTCATTCTGCCATACTAGAATGACACAGACTACTTTCTCAGACATCAGAAAAAGATAATTTAAAGGGAAGTAAAAGGATTATTTCTAGGGGGAAAAAAAAGGTACAGTAGTTTAAATTAGAAAATTAGCTTACTCGAAAACTAAGAATACAATGTGTTCTCAGAATAATCTGTGTGACCTGAAAATTGTTTCAGCAGGAAAAATGTGGCTTCTAATAATTTGTTTAAAAAGAAAATTAAAATACAGAAAAGTATTTTATCCAGTAGCTCATGAAATGATTAAGTATTGCTTGAAACATTTGACTGTGAAACAATTGCAAGGATTTTAAAACACTACTGCTACCAGGACTTTGCAGAGAGACTTAGGAGGCAATGGGCTACATCTGAAAATGACAAGATGGCTCATGCATCCACATTGCAGGAGTATCAGCACCACATAAAAATTACTGAAAAAGAAATCCAACCCAGAACCTCCTCCTGTTAGAACAGCAAGTTCTCCAACTGATTTTGTGCAGTCTTCATGCATACAGCTTTATCCACTGAAATGAAAAATCAATTTTTTCTGACATTATCCATTTTTTAGGAAAGATGCTAATTTATTGATATCATAAATCTAAATGTTGTAATTCCTCTGAGAGTTGCTGTGCTGGTATAAACACACTCTTTTCAGATCAGCATGCTGTGTCTGGTATTTTTCAATGTAACATCCCTCCAGAGAAATTCTGTTCAAGTCAAACCTGCTCCTCCTGAAGCTATCTCTACCTCTAAGAGACAAAAACCTGTTGAAACAATAACTTAGAGGACGTACTTTCAGTACACTGCAACACGATTTCATATATTGTGACAGGAATATTTTTTCAAAGTGGTTATGCAAATATTTCCTTCATATACACACTGGCAACTCTGCTTTGTGAAGAAAGTTCCTAGGTACAGATGAGTGATTGTAACCATCTATTTAGTTGCATGATGAGATTCATAATCTGATAAAGAAAATATCTCTGACCACATGACCACGGGATCTCTAAATAATAAGCTTATTACTTGTTACTAAATAATCTTATATAACATGTAAGAGAAATAATTAATGTATCAGATTATATTATCTAGAATATGCAGGTGTCTCAAGCAAGTTGGAGAGACAATGCCCCATGCCTCACTTGCATGGGAAAACAGACTCTGCTATTGGCAGCAAGCACCTCCCATCTCAAGAGAGAATACACACCATGAGAAAACCTGTGGTTTTACCTGAATTACCTCAGAGAGGACATGAGGAAGTGGGATGGAAAATGAGAAAGGGGCAAAGATAACCCAAATCCTCTTTGGAAGGTTAGTTTTGCTATAAAGCAAAGTAAGGTCAAGGAATCTGCCCAGAAAATTCAGTATTTAGGAGTAAAATGGCAAGATATACATCATTAGAGTGCAACAGACATGGTTAGCAAAGTAGCAGCTATGTCTCTGTCCTGGGTAACCAAAAATGTTACTGTATTCCATACCTCTCTGTGCCAAAAAATCATTACTGCCTCTATAAGATCCTGTGGCTGGCAAACAAAATGACAGAGCAGGGGCTAGGGTTGTCCCACGACCTTTAGAAGTCAAGCCACCCAGGCAGAGTCTCTTGCCTGTTTCTGGCCTCTTAGCTTGCCTCTTGGCTTTTTCTTGCCTCTACTTGCAACAGTAGCAACTCAAACGGCTTTATTTCACAATGAAAGAGTTTGTTTTGCAACACCTGCCTGCAGGCCCAGAGGAGCAGAGCAGCCCTGCTCCGTGCAGCCACCCCCGAGCAGCGTCTGGCAGAGGCAGAAGGGGTGAGCGAGAGGCGCCCCAGCCAAATGTACAGCCGTCTGCTGCTGACAGCAAGGCCAAGGCCCCCCACAAGTTCTACTCCCTAGCCGAGTTCCAGCTGCCAGAGTTTGCCAGCTGCATTTGCCAGCGGAGCTGCTGCCTGCCCCCCAAGGTGGGGAGGGCGGCCACCATCTGCCCTCTGTTTCCCTACAGCGGTCGCCCATGCCTGGTGCCATTTTGGGGAAGGGGATATGCTGCCATGTTGAGTTTCTCTTTGTTGCTGGGGAGTCCATGAGATTTCACCAACTTTGTAACTATCCAACTAGTGGCTATTATTGTTATTTTTTACCAATTGTTATTTCAGTTTTTTAGTAAACTATTTTTTTTTTCATTTGTAACAACTATTCATATTTGTTGCTCCTTATTGGTGGAAAGGTATTGATTAAAACTAACTCGTTTCAGAGTGTCCCCCTTAAACTGTCTTAAACCAAGACAGTTGTCACTAACCAGCAAAAAGGAAACACCTAGGCATTCCTAGATGCTGAGGAGTTTTGGAAAATGCATATTGCTGACTACAGACAGATTGTAAACCCTCTCTATCATGTGATGCAGAAGAAAAATTATTTCAAGTGGAGTCCTGAACAACAACAAGCTTTTGAACCCCAGTCACCCAGGGATCTTGGGAGTATATTGGAGGAGGAGAAGGTGACATGCTGAGGAGCTCCCACAATATAGCCAGCTACCTGAAAATAAAAAAGCCATACACTTTCTTCACTGACAGTTCCTGCCATATTGTAGGGATGCATCAAAAATGGAAAGCAGCTATGGAGCATTGTGCAGAGTTGCAGAAGCAATTGAGTGACAAGGTGGATTAAATCATGTTGCAGAGCTGAAAACTGTCCAGCTAGCTTTAGATATTGCTGAATGAGTGAAGTGGCCAGTGCTCTACCTCTGCACTTGTGGATAGTGTCAAATGCTCTGTGGAGGTGGCTGGAAGGAAGGAAAAAGACCAGTTGGGAATGCAGAGACAAACTGGATGGGTGTTGACTACGGAAATGATACTTGTGCTTGTCTATATGTATATTGTTTGAAGGCGTAGGATATGGGTGTGATATGTATTGTAAAGAATAATGGGTGGATAACGTCCTAGTTTCAGCCAAGAGTTAATTTTCTGCAGTAGCTGGAAGAGTGTGTAGCTAAGGCCCACATGTTACTTGATAGAACCTCACTTGTTTATTGAATTTCTTGTTGAAGAAATAAAATAGACCTTCCAGAGGTATTGAAATTTGACTTTTACTGATCCATTGAAATAGTCAAAAATACTTCTGACAGCTTTACTAATGAAACATATTCAAAACAAATGTTCTCTAGCCCTCTGGCCATGATATACTGCTTACCCAAATGTTAAGGACAATTAACCCTAAACTGAACCATGACATACTAGCTCTGTCAGCCAATAGACTTTTCCAACCTTTCTCCAGACATTCTAATTTCAGCATTCAAATTCCTCTTTGACCTTAGAAGGGAATAGACAAAATAGATAAAACACTCCTTCTTTATGGAGATGAAGTAAGTTTTAGAAAAATCATCTATTTTTCATTATTAAAGAGAAGGTGATCAATATCTCTTCTTCAGTCTGATTCTAAAGCATGGCTAAGTCAAAATGAGAAGGAAAGTACTGTAAACTGGGAAGTATCTCAACATTGCTCCTACTGACTTGTGTGGAAGACAGTGAACTGATGGAGATGGAATGAAGACTGTTACACAAACTTAGTTACCATCTGCTCTCAAGAAGTATTCAGTAGCTCAGCATTTCTGCAGTGTCTGAAAAAAAGCATAGGCCTCGAAAGCAAGAAATTCCATCCTCATGTCTAGCCAGCTATAAATACAGAAATGCAACAGCATTTGAATGCTCAGGATCACTTTGATTTTCTGACTGAATCACTACAACTGAATGCACAGGTGACAATTTTTAGGTCAGCACACAGAGGGTTGCATGGATTTCACATACAGAGTATGTGTTGCCATACATCTTCCCCACATATTCACTTCTTCCAGTCACAAACAAGATTTTTTAAAAGCCTAGGGAAAATTTCCAGGAAGTAAAATGTATGTTCTTTTAAAAATCATAGACCACTCTAGAGGGTATATAGCAACTTGTTCCTGTCACATAAGATTTTTACCTCAGTTTCAGATCCAATTCTTTATCTTTCTGAACTAAAAATATCTCAGACATTGTTTCCTAGAGTAGCATTTCACTTCTTGTTATTTCACAGTCTTGTTCCAATTCACTAAAATTACTTAAAAGGAACTTGAAGCTGGAGAGGTTTCAGATATCTCAAAAGCTATATTCCTAACTATACACTAATACCGAAAAATTTTCTGGCAAGGTAGCATGAAAAATATTTTAAACCTTTATGGTTTGTTTCCATTGAGTAAAGAAAACAACGAACAAGCTAAAAATTAATTGGTGCTAACTTCTGTGCTTTTCTTTGGATGTTTTTACAAGCAGTAATTAAAGCTTATGTTTACTGCTATGCAAGCCCAGCTGTGTCCTTATTAGGCAAGACTGAGTTCAATATTTCTGTGTAAAAGAGTGCCTGTCTTCCCTCTGTTTGCCATGTTTCCTACCTCCTGTGTATGTAGGTGGGAGAGTGGGAGCTTGGGAATGTGAACTTGGTCCAGCATTGATCAGTCAGGCAGCAAACTGTTATTGTTCTTTAGATACCAAACATAACTCCTTTCTAGAATGGATAAGCTCAGTCATTCTGCACATAACACAGCTTTTGTGTTCAGCAGTGCAGTTAATAGGAAAAGGGAATGAAAATGACTGCTTGAGATTTATTAAACTTAAAGAGAGATTCTAATGAACAAACACATGGAATCCAGTCCACTATTATTTCAGATATTGAATATTTGTTTCAAATGTACTTCAACTTCTTGAACTTGTGCAGATTTGCTACACCACTACAAGTACTTCACCTCTGAGCTTAATGACACTGAAAGGTAGTGTGAAGAATAACAGGACACTTGTGAAAATCTAGCTTGTAACTGGAGAGGCAAGCCGGCTTTTCACTAGGTCATTAAACTAGAACTAGTAAAGCATCTTTCTCATCCTTAATGTAGACTCAGGGTTCCAGCTGAGAATCTCAAAAGCATTATTTTCTCAGTTAGAACAACAGAGGCACGAAAATGTTTTGGCCAATGCTTTCAAATCTAAATTTTAAAAATTACTATCTACATTCAGCCTAGACACCAAGTTACTCAGTGCTACGTGAGCATCTCCGCTGAGGCAGCATGTTACCCATGGGGCAGCATTTTAGAATGTGATCACACAATACTGTGCAACAATGCTACTTGGATCTTGAATGTCTTTGGTTTTCTCTAAATCAGCAATCGTATGCAATACAGAAGAAACCTACATCAAAACTTCTAAAATTATAACAAGACTAAACCATGCCTGAACTTGAAGAGCTCTGTAATAAATTTGGGTCTTTACTGGCCTTCAATGATGTATTTTTTTATATAAGTGGTTTTCTTGAACTTTTTGAACTATTCTAGAAACTAAAATACACCACTGTTGTGTCTTATTTAGCATATCTTAGGGGCAATTTGTAGGAATGGCTAAGTAAATTACAAAGCCATTTTATGCCAATGATTTTCTTTAGATCAACACAGAATCCATCTAAATAATAACTGACCTTAGAATTTTTTGATAGCTTGTTACAAACAAAATACCAAATTGTCTGTATACGTGATCTATCTAGAAGAACTTTCAGGTGGATAGTCTTTACCTAAAGCATTTTTCAAAGAGTCAAGAACATAAATACTAAGTCTCTCTTGATTTGCTTATCTTCATGATTCATATGACTTTTATGCATGGTGTAGTACCATACACATTGTTTGATTACGTTTTTATATTTTCCTAAATCTCTTCTTCTAAGAAAATGAGATGTAATGTTGTCAGTAGAACTAATAATTTCAGAAAAACCTCAGCACTTGTGATTCATATTCAAAAACTTCCTTACTGTGCTTGTTATCATCCCAGAAGACATTAAATAATTTATATTGTTGACTATACCCAATTGCATTTTTAAGAACTTCAGAAAGATAATTTCATCTTCCAATCTGCAACCTTGCTAACATAAAAAAAAAATAAAAACAAACAAACCAATCTCTTGAGGGGAAGTGCCTATTATTCAAAGTGTGATTTCCATGTACAAGAATAAGCACATATCTTAAGGCAGCTGCTATGGTTTTTTCAAATTATTTCTCAAACAGAATTCAACCATCAGTTGAATCAGTTATATTTTTTGCATTCATAGTAAAATACACACAAAAATCTCTATCTTCAGATAAAAAACTAACCAAGGAGTAAGCCTCAAAGTTCAGTATTTAAACAGTAACATTTTGTTCTTGGGACTAATATTTAACACCAGTTTTGAAACTAATCTAACAGATTCATTACTGAACTCTATTAAGTACTGAATAAAATTATACCCCTTTCCTGTCTTTTCTCCAAATCATTTATGTTTGAATGAGATTTTTGTACTTAAGAGATCATTCTCACTGCCAATACTTAGTAATTTACTATACCTCAACAAAAAATGTGCATTTCACTTGTGTACTTGTTCCAATATTGTCCATCTATCAATATTTAGTTATTATGTACATCCAGAAAAATAATTGCAAGATAAGGCATAACTAAGAATAACAAGAAATAGCAAGTGTTAACAATCCATAGCTTTAACTTACATTCTGATCCAATAAGAATGATTTTAATGCAAGAAAAATGTTCAGGTACCCTCTGTAAAACCTTGATGAATGCGTGCTAAAGATAATTCAAGAGTTTAGTAAGACCATTATTTTAAAAAATATTTCAGTGTGGTTGGTTTGTTACTTATTGACCATAACTGTCAATCTGCGAAGCATTTTCCTGTAGAGCTATCCTTTCACCTGTACTTTTGTCTTAGTAAAAGGAAACAGGAAATCTATAAAGCTTATAACTGGGGCAAAAGCCAGGGCCCTTCTTAAAAACATGTTGCTTTAGCAGAAATCATATTAAGTACTTGAACTGCTGCTGTGACATCCTCCTAAAATTTATAAAACCACAGAAGTACTCTACTTGCATTGATTCAGAACCCTTCAAAAATTACATTTCAGTTCAAATTTTTAAATAGTTTTGCTATGAGTTTCCTTTATAATCCATTTCTTCTTCAAATAGGACAATCATGGAATCACAGAATGGTGTGGATTGAAAGAGACCTTAAAGACTATATAGTCCTAACTCACCTGCCATGGATAGGGGCACATTCCACTGGACCAGGTTGCTAAAATCCAAGAGTGAGCCATTTACAAAAAAACCATAAATACTATTAATAAATTAATATTCAGCACCAGAAGATCTCTTTTGACTGTGTATTTCCAGACATGTTGATGAGTTATAAATAAGTCCATTAGTATATGGACATGAAACTACAGTCACAAAAAGCAGTGTGGATAGGAGAAAAGAACTGGCAAAAAAATAAATGGCAAAATTTTTACTTCTGTAACTGCTGGAAGCTGTACTCCAGTGTTCATTCAAGATTAGAAAACATGGCATAGTAGTCTCACAAGATACACTAAGAGTTGTACATACTCTGAAATACCTGTTGGCAATTCCAGTTCTGGGCTTCTCAGGGCAAAAGAGACATGGAGGTCCTGGAGTGCGTCCAGAGGAAGGCTAAGAAAGTGGGTAGGGAACTGGAACATCTGACTTATGAGGAAAGGCTGAGAAAGCTGGGCCTATTCAGCCTCAAGAAAAGATGACTAAGAGGGGACCTCGTCAATGCCTGTGAGTATCTGAAGGGAGGGTGCCAGAAGGATGGATCCTTGGTGGTGCCAAGCAATAGCAGAGGGGCAATAGGCAGAAACTGATGCACAGGAAGTTCCACCTGAACACAAGGAAGAAATTTACTTTCTGGAACAGGCTGCCCAGAAAGGTTGTGGAGTCTCCCTCACTGGAGATATTCAAGAACTGCCTGGATGCAATCCTGTGGAATGTGCTCTAGGATTACTCTGCTTGATGACCTTCCTTGAGTAGAGAGGTTAGACCAGATGACCCGCTGTGGTCCCTTTCAACCTGATTCATTATGTGATACTGAAACTTGTACATTTCAGTGTAGGATATATTGGAAAGTAAAAATCATGAAGGAGGAGGGCAACCACTCTTCTTTCTTTTTTCCCCCCCGCTTTTTTTTTTGAAGTGGAGATGATGATTTTCATTATACAAGATACCAACTGAAATACACAGGCAAGAAAGAATCAGTATTGGAAATTTACCAGTAAATAATAGCATATGCCACTTCAAAAGCAAAAGAAAAAGTGATTTAAACTGGAATGAGTTAGATACATTTAGAAGTTCATGCAATGCAGAGACTACCTAATGTTTATTGATCTATTTGTAAACAGTGTACAACAGAGTTCAAAAAGGGGGAAAGACTTAAAGCTTATTTTAAAAAGGTTAATGACCTAAGGTAGAATAAAAAAACAAGTAATAGTAAATGAGCAATATAAGACAAAGACAAGTTTGTGCAGAGCTGAGAAAATCTTCCCAAAGAGATATATAGCCTTAAATTCTAATTAAACACTGCACATACTGAGAGAAACAATAGAATTGTACTTAGGAAAGCAAATCATCATGAGCAGGAATGAAGTGGACTACAGTGATTTCAGAGGTGTTTTCCAGTTGCAAAGCTATTTGATTCATCTGATTCCACTCCTTGCCAGCTTAACTCATTGTCTAAAGATGGTGGTATTAACTCACTACTATTTGCACAGGATGAAATAATTCTATATTTCATAATATAATCCCCCAGTGAGTCACTGCTGAGACAGAAGCACGTACTGAAGGTTCCATAATTTGATTAAAGGTATTTTCAACCATGCAATATGCTTCATGCTTCACCCTATTAAACACCACCATGATGCATCCCCAGAAAAAAACCCTTATGAATGCTTGCATTTGAGAACTGCTTCCTTTTCATCTTTTATATTCTTTCTTGTTTTGTATGTGAGAAAACCCTGCTCAGAAAGCCTGAAACCAACCATTGTGCAGTGGCACTCTTCCATGTAAGAAAGAATTGGCCAGGTTATAACCACACTTTCTTTTTCATAACATTAATCTTTAATGCTTTAGAAAATAACAAATTGAAAAGGTTTGGTGGTATGCAGAATTATTTTTTCATGGCAGCAAGCCAAATTCTGATTTTATTTATTCGTATGCCCCCCTTACATCTACTTATTCTTGATTACTGGTGGTATATACCTGAGCCTGGAAACTAGCCCAGTATTTAGAAAAGACCAGACAATGTTTCCAAGAATGAAACAGTAATAGAAACTGACAAATATTAAAGTTTCAATAGTTTTAAGCTGCAAGTATAAAGGAGCATATGTATATAGCTATATCTATATCATCTATATCAATAAATCTGCAGTTCCCCAGACAGAGTTGGAGAGTCTGGAATGGCAAATGTAACAAAACACAAGTAAAGGAGTAGAGGATCTTCAGTTAGACAGATGACATGACCTATGACCCTAAAGACTACAAAATGTAAAGAATATAAGATGCCTGTACTGCAAGGAAGATGGTAAAATTGCTTCAGCAGTCTAGGTAGTGTAAAGTATTTACCCTTATGCATTTTTTGCATACTTTTTTGTACCCCTAGAGTTCCTTAAGCTAGACATTGTTGTGAAGATAGTGAATTAAGGGGTGGACTAAGAACTCTGGTTTTAAGTGACCCTTTGGTTACTGAATTTTGAATAGTACTGGTTGCATACAGGGGATAGATTTGAATATAAACACAGAAGAGAATTTCTGAAATCACCTTGAAAACTACTGCTATAAATGAACCACTTGGGGTGAATTTTCTTTATACTCAGTGAACGACATGAATTTCCTGTCCAAAATCCACCAAAACATGGAAATAAAAACATAAAACACTACAGCAAGTATAAAATACAAAAATTCTTGTATGAGGAAGATATAAAGCAATCATATTGGGACTTAAGTACAGTAATGATGCACATTCCCAGTTCCATTACAAAGTACAGTCTCTCCAGTAAGGACGTTTCCTCTGCAAATGCAGTGAAGTCTTAGTATTTGTAATTGAAAAAGTCAAGTAATTTCTCATAGTAGGGGCTGCAGTATTAACAGCGTTGCACTATATGACTCCAGAAGCAGTATAACAAGGGTTATAAGCAGAAATATGTTGGATCTTGTGTGTAGGGTGCAGGATGCTGCTTCTATGCCTTTGGGACATCTTTGAAGCAGATATCCAACAGCTGCTTTTCATTTCCTTCAGTAATGAAAGAAGGTAGTCAGTTGTAGTGGGTACTTTGCACCTCATCCTGCTCACACTGACTGACTGGCTCTGTCGTGTGACTGTGCCCAAAGGCGCTGACAGAAACCTTCCTGTGAACACACCCGAGTACAGTCACCTAGTAAACCATATGAGAGAGACTAAATTCTGTGCCATTCCTGGACTGCTATTTATAATGCAGTTCATCTGTAGTTCCTGTGCATGTAATTTATAATGTAGTTTATCTGCATGTAAGTTGTGTTATGTGCCTTCATATAGATTAATTAAATTAGCCAGGTTATTAGTTTGCTGAAATAATCTAAATACTTTTAAAGGTCCTGTAAACCACACAAGTAGATCTACAGTATTTACAGTTCTGTAATCAGTAATTATAGTCATACCTACACTATAGCAACTAACATATTGAGAGCTACTAAGCAACCTCTACAGTCTGGATTTCAGGAGTAAAGGCTCCTCTAATGACTTAATAAAGCATCAAGAAAATAAGGTTTCCTATTCACTGAATGACAACTCCAGTTCTTCCAATAAAATGGAAGTTGGTTCCCATAAGATCCTGGCAAGTGATGAAGACAACAAGTATAAATCATCTAATAAAGGCCAAAAAAGAGGACCTTGGGAGCTACTGACTTGTCAGCATCATCTCTGTGACTGGGAAGATCATGGGGGAGAGGAGGTGATTTGAGACACCCAGCAGGACCTCACCAAGGGCAAGTCCTGCCTGACCAACTCAGTAGCCTTTTCTGGCTCCACCAGTGGACAAGGGAAGGGCTAAGGATGTCATTTATCTGGACTTCTGTAAAGCCTTTAACACAATATGCTTCTGTCTAAATTGGAGAGGGGGCAAA
The DNA here is from genome assembly GCF_014805655.1 of Passer montanus. Lineage (NCBI taxonomy): Eukaryota > Metazoa > Chordata > Aves > Passeriformes > Passeridae > Passer > Passer montanus. Next base: position 1,940,973 of record NW_024372147.1, read on the forward strand.
TCAATGGATGGACTATTAGATGGATCAGAAAGTGATTGACCAGTTGTATCCAGAGTGTAGTAGTCAACAGCTCAGAGTCTGAATGGACATCAGTGACAAGTGGGGTCCCTCAGGGGTCAGTATGCAGACCTGTGTTATTTAATATCTTCATTAATGATGTAGACATAAGAATCAAGTGCACATCACAAATTTGTGGATGATACCAAGCTCAGTGGTACTGTTGACACACCTGAAGGACAGGATGTCATCCAGAGGGACCTGGACAAGCTCAAGAATTAGGCCCATGTCAATCTCCTGAGGTTTAACAAGACCAAGTACAAAGTGCTGCTGGGTCGGGGCAACCCCCAGTACCAACACCGTCTGGGGGATGAACAGATGGAGAGCAGTCCTGAGGAGAAAGTCTTGTTGGCTGAGAGGCTGGACATGACCAAGCCATGGGCACTCCCAGCCCAGAAAGCCAAACGTGTCCTGGGCTGCATCCAAAGCAGGGTGGGCAGCAGGGGAGGGAGGGGTTTTGCCCCTCTGCTCTGCTCTGCTGAGAGCCCACCTGGAACCCTGCACCCAGCTCTGGGGTCTCAGCACAGGGAGGACATGGAACTGTGGGAGTGAGTCCAGAGGAAGATCATCAAGACGATCAGAGCACCTCTCCTGTGAAGAAGGCTGAGAGAATTGGGTTTGTTCAGCCTGGAAAAGAGAAAGGGATGACCTAATTACAGCTTTCCAGTACCTGAAGGGAGCCTACAAGAAAAATGGAAAAGTACATTTTACAGAGTACGTAGTGAGAGGATGAGGGGGAATGGATTCAAACTGAGACAGTAGTTTTATATCAGATATGAAGAGGAAGTTCTTTACTATAACAGTGGTGAGGCACTGGAACAGATTTCCCAGAAAAGCTGTCTGTGTATGCTCCATCCCTGGAATGTTCAAGGCCAGTTTGAAAGGGACTCTGAGCAACCTGGTCTAGAATACAAAATTGGCGATATTTGTGTTGACATTTTTTCTACAGAACAGCTAAATTACCAGGGATATCTCTGTAGTCATTAAAGAAAATTTAAACAATTTACAATCCTGCTGGGTGTGGAAATATTTTTGATACATGTTTGTTTATGCAAGCAAGATATACTTGCAGGGTATAATGAAACTACCCACTACTCATTCTGAGCAACTTGTAGTACTCAGGAAAACAGTTTAGTTTGCACATTAGTCAAAACCATTTCCAGTTCTTTAATCTGCTCCTGTCTTTCTAATTTGTGATTTTAAGTTGATTGTCAGACATTAATAAAGCACATCCTCAAAATTATATGTGTAGACAAAATGCAAGAAAACTCTTAAATTTCAGGAGTCCAGTTCAGCCCCTTTTCAGCTACAGCTATGCAACATCTATCTCCTCCATATACTTGAATCAGCCGTTTGACAATGCCTGCCATTTTTTTTACCAAAAGTAAAAGCTTGCTTGAACATAGAATTAAAATCAAGGTCCTCTTCTAGGAAATGACCGAGCATCAGGATGCATGATGATACTACCCCTTCCTTTTCTCCCGTCTAATTAATTTTATTTTCAATAACTTCAGAACAAAAACCAAACTCTGCCTTGATTTTACAGCATATTCAGATAGTCTCAGAGCATTTTTACCTCAGGGTCATACAGGGATCAGTGGACACACACATCTCTCAAGCTGTCAAGGGAAGAGCTCAACCACAGTGTCTGGGTACAGCTCAGAATCTCTGAGCACTGTCAGAGCTCTCCAGTTTTGTCCACTCTACCTGCAAACATGCTCACTCAGTCGTGCTGCCTAAGCATCTGTACTTTTGCACATGGAAACCAGAACTTAACACTCTGACTTTTAAAAGTTGGTGGGTTTTTGTTTGTTTGTTGTTTTTTTTTAATACTAATGCAAGTGGAAACAAATTCAAGCACTAGGCAGGATAAATCACAAGCATCCTAGGGGATGCCTGCTTAGGGGAAATCAGTTAGAAACTGAGTCCTGAGCGTATGCTAAAAAATTAATTTGTATAAAATTGGGTTTTACAAAGATTAATGTACATCTCATCCCAGTTTTGGTCCCAAATGAGTAATCAGAGACTTCACATATTTGTTATCTCATCCCAGTTTTGGTCCAAAATGAGTAATCAGAGACTTCACATAGTATGGACACAACTAAGCATTTTCACTTCACCGAATTTAAAATATTAAAAAACTTTTAGCATTAAAAGCAGAAAACAAAGCTCAGTCTTAATGCTGGAACACTAATCATAGATGTTATCTATGCAGCAGATTTATAAGCAAGCCACAAAATTCACAAATTATCAAAGTACAAATAATTTAACATTTAATTACTGCTGTCAGTAATGCTTTCAAGTAATTCATATTCCAACAACTGTGAACAATGCTCCTTACATTTAGTAGATTCTATGATTATACTGTAAAGTATACTTTCATATGACTGCAATATTAATTTACAGGATAAATGTTGTAAGATTTGCCCTTTGGCAGGGTTGTTGAGGCCATTATAGAAGAAAAAATCTGCAACTAGTAAAAGCTAAAGCTATATAAATATGTGGAAAGCAGTCATCATCAAAACTGCTTATTTAATATCATACCTATTATAAGATCAGGTAGTGATTAAAAATAAATAATGTAATGAGAAAATCAAGACTCTAGAAAGAACTGTGACCTGGTATTTTATATTTACCTTTGGTATTCCAGAAGTATCCAGCCAGTTCTGGAAGATACTTTCTACAGTTAACCCAGACCTAAAAAAAAAATAAAATTAGAAGATATGCAAAGAAATACCAATCTTTTTCAAGTGAAAAACAACCCTTTAGAAGTTAGGCAAAGCTTCTAAATTCAAGAATTGGTTGTACTGCAGTGGTACAATATTCTTCGGTGGCTTTTTTTAATGAATAAAAGCATCAAGGTCCTATGAGCAAATTAAAAGTATATCAGATTTTGTGTACTTAAAAGTCAAATAATAAATTTAGTGCTGATAAGGATTGACAGAGAAAGTGTTATGCGGTAAACTATATCTATGAAACATGTAAAGTATGAAGGGGTGCTCTACTTCTTGTTACATGGATAAGCTTTGGGGTTTTAAAAAGCACTGATAGACATTAATTATCAAAGTTACTAAATGTCTAATATACTTGAGTTTAGTCCTTTCTGCACTCTCTTTATATCCTGATTCACAGTGAAGTCACAGAATAGTCTGGAGCTTTATTTCCCTACAAAAGGAAACAGTTTGTCATTATGAAGCTGCATCAGACTGAAATAACCACACACATAAGTATTTGTAAATTCAGAAACTATATTTGCACTTTTACTTTTGTAGGGACCTATTGCAGTATTTACTTCAACTCTGGTGGAAGACTTCCTAACTTCCAGGGAAGCCAAATAAAAATAAATAAAATAAAAATATTTTTTTTTAAAAATTTCACACATGCAAGTAGTGAAAAAAGGAAGTTGAGTAAGCCCTCAATGAATACAAATATTCTGAGAATCAGAACATATGTGTATGGTCCTATGTATGGTAATGCCTTGGCAAGATTAATTCTAAGTCTTGCAGTTACTTTCACATATGTAATGTAGACTCAACCAACAAAGCATTAATGGAACGAACAGTTATTTCCAAGCTCTGAATCAGGAAGGCAAACAACCCAATAAACAATTTTAACTGATCAGATGATTTAAATAATGAGCAGTCAAGAAGGAGCATTTCTACATAGCCAAGATTCTGAATTTTCAGAAAAACACCACTGTGTGCATTAGATCATTATGTAAATCAATTTTCTGCAGAAAACTGAACATACATGTGATGCTTGTGTAGTGTATTAAAACAAAAGACTAAACATTTAGACTTGTTCCTTGTTATTTGTGCAAACTTACTAAACTTAGAATATTTGACTGCTAATCCCTCAGACTATAATTATCTTCAGTTTACAACTGTGCTCTAAAAAGTGGTGTCTAGTCTTAAGTCAGGTTAGCTGAGTCTCTTGATTGGGAACAGTGATAAAGAGAAATATTTCTAGTCAGCCAATTTACTTCCCCAGAAGAAGATGGTCTTGATTTCTTATTTCTGTCTGGTTACTAAAAAGGGTGCATACAGAACTAGCTTAAAACTGGATACCAAAATGTTACATAAGCAAAGGTAGATCACTTGGACTATACCATTTATTCAGTCTCAAGAAGCGTAAGCATTTGGTCTCAAGAAGCAGGATAATTTGTGTTATTTGTTGTTGTATGAATTAAACCCAATACAGCTTAGTGTTCTAATGCTGAAGCAGAGCTAGAAGCTGGGAAAAATTCCCTTAGTCGCACATTTAATTTGTCTTACCAAGGCATAAGGAACACAGCTTCACCATGCCAGCTAATCCCTTTTTCCCCTATCCCCAGAAACTAAACCTATAGTGTGAGAAAAAAACCTCTGCAAAATAACCTATGTTATATCTGCTATGCAGAGCTGTTTAATATACCCTCTATTTAATTCCAAAAACTGACTTTGAAATGAGCTTGTAACACTCAGGGGAATCACACTGTTCTAACACAACATAATCCAGGCATAAACTATTAGAAGGTTTCTCAGTCTCTTCTAAAACTTTGTAATTTTTCTCAAGAGCAAAACCAGTAACACTGCTTTTTCTCTGCCTGCAGCACCCAAAGTTTCAGAAAAACACCTGTCATATGACAATATGCAATCTTTGTTTGTAGTTGCACACAAGTACTTTTTATAATGCCAAATTAGAATATTCTTGTGGGCACCTATCTAAAAAGCAATTTGTTTAAGAGGCATTCACTATTTTAAAAAAATACAATAGTAATGAGCAGACTTGCAAAGATCTACTCTGAACCTCTTAACTGTCAGTGCCGAAGAACTATGAAGATGTTGGAAATGCTTCTGCTAAATTGTTTGACTTAGAAATAACCCCCCAAAAATTATCACAAACAGATTACCATCTCAAAACAAGTGTCCTAGAGAAAGAACAGAGAGCCTGATGTTTGTGGAGGCTGCAGTTCAGTAAGGGCATTTACCACCTGCTTATGTTGCAGTTAAGCATCTGTAAGGACTTAAATCTGGTGGTCGTGTGAATTCCTGAATGGTCTTCTGGTTAAGGTACTGAACAGTGGGATCTGTGTTGAGTTAACTAGCGCTAACTCTTACAAGACCAAGTTTCTTCAATTGATGTGCACTACAGTTCCCTACTGTAAAATGAGAATGTGGTTATATCATTATCTCATCCCTTGTTTATTTCTTTAGATGATAGGCCCAATCAGCCTAGGAATGATTTCCTAACATCACACACACAGTTCAGATTCAACATTTTAAAACAAAGTCCGTAAAATACTAACATTAATAGTAATTTGAAAATTGGCGTTGTAAAAGATGGCTGTACATAAAGTTTTCACTATATAAGACTCTAAGGTACTCTACAAATTTTAACATAAACCCACTTAATGGCTAAATCAAGGAGAAAAAACATCAAAGTGTGCAATTGTTTAAGTAAAGGAAGGTTGAAAAGTCTGCCATATTCAACTGAAAATATGTAAACAAGTGTATCTGCTTCATCATACATTTATACATGTCAATAATTTTCAAAGTAAGCTATTCCAGCTAATTATGGAGGCATAATTAGAGCAAATCAAAACACAATGATTGAGGATTCTGTCAACTAGACATACCTTCCTAAAGATAAATTTTCTTTAGGTTTTATCCAGCATATATATTTTGGCTCATTAAAAAAAAATAAATTGAGGAATCAAAACCACTGGGAATAATTTTATATGATCATTTGCTTTAGTAGTTAGGTGCCTACCAGCTGTTTTGTCTCACTCAAAATCACCACATTCACAACAATGTGCATGTGAATCAAAGAAAGCAAATGTGAAAGAAAGAGATACACCTATATAGCTGAGTAACTTGAAATTACAGCATTATTTTAGTACTTAATTGACTTTTTGTGAAGACATGCAAGCAATGTGGTTAGGGAACCTGGGTTATTAACAGTACAAACAGCACAGCTATAACACAAGCCTTCCTTTGCCTATCATGTATTACTAAAACCATAGCTTATTAGTAGATTTGCTTACTTTATTTAATGAAATTAAATTAAACAAAACAGCAGAAAACCCCCATGAGCAGAACCAACCTGCTCAAAAATATTTTGCAGTCATAAAGTAGCTGCACAAGAAGCAACCCTGATTTATCTAAGACTGGTGAAACTCTCTGTTACAAGGATAAACACTGATTCTTTGCACAGCTCACATGTTGGGCAGATGTGGAAAGGATCATCTTGCAGCAAAGACTATGGGTGCAAGCCTTGGGGAGAATAGAGCCACTGGAGTTTTATCAAATCTAGTGCATTCTGATATACAGAAACATAAGAGGGAGTTTCTTGGTGTTTCATTTGTTTGGTTTGGTTTGTTTCAATGTAGTGAACTTTCAAATTAGATGAGTAAATAAAATGCCTTGGTGGCATTAAAAAAAAAGTAAATAAAACTTCTCGGTGGGATGTACTGTAGATTTTCCACAGAAAGGCAGGGATAATGTGAGACTTTAGCCAGTGCAAGCAGTATTTTAAAAGGTTTTGTAAACACAGAAGGATAATGATCAATATTTGCTTGTCGTTCTTTCCATTAGTCCTTCACTCAGAAAAATAATCAGTCTTAAAGGCAAATTAAGAAATTATAAAGGATTGGAAGGTACTGCTCAGCTTATCTGATGTCAGTATTCAGCTGCAGTCCAGAAACAGAAGGATCCTGCATCGCAGCATGGATTCCTGCAGCTAACATGCCATTATAATTGAGTCAGAGCAGGAAGTGAAATAGCCCTATAAAGTAGGCATAGAACTGTCCTCCTCCAAGTACAGAAGGCAGCAAAAATCAATAAAAAGTTACATCTGTATCTTGGAGCTATTCATCACTGGGAATGTAGTAAAAAAAAAAAAAAATCTCCTTTGAATAAAAATTGAAGGAATTAAGTACTTGGAGGTGAGAATCTTTTAGATCCAGTCTCTGTTTCCAATAGTAGAAAGCTAAAGTTACACTACTACAGAGTAAAATAACTACAGAAAATTTCCACACTGTTTCATGATAGTTTTCTCCCAGTGTTCATCCTGTTCTCATTACAAAAGCCTCCCATAAGCCACGTTCTACATAGTTTGCCCCCATTGCCACAGCGGAGGGCAAGATTTGGTTGGATTACCTACTACAAATGTCTCTTTACTTACTTTTCTTTTTCTTTTTTATTATTAAGATAAGCCTCCGACTCAAACTACAGTGTATTAGAGTGCTTAATATTTGTCAAGTCTGAAGTATGTAGTTTAAACAGTTTAAATTTTACTTGGTAGAACTGCACAAGTCTGAGAGGTTTTATTTATACTACACAGTATTTTTGCTCTAATATTGAAATGCACTTCATTCCTACATCAAACTTTGTGCAAAAAACCACTCATCAGCAGGTGATCTCTGAAAATACTTGATTTTTATCTTTCCTCCATTTTCTTTTACTTCAGGTGAGTATTTCTGTACTAGGCACAGATTGTATTCAAGAATGAAAAAAACATCCTCCCAGTAGATAAGAAATAAAGGCCTTCTATATATCAAGATTCCTTGTATTGCTGCTGATATCTGCCAAGTAATTTTGGACACAGTCTCATTGAAAGTTTAAATATGTTTTTAGGCAGAAAAATGGATGCTTATGCAACAATATTTTGCACTGGGTTTAGAGTTCAGAGAAACACAAGCAAAAAAATAAAAGGAAGGAAAACAGAGGGTTTTTTTAACATGCCAATGTATAATCATAGCATTAAAAAAATCACTTTCACATCTATTCCATATAATATATCTCATTATATTTGGGCTAGAAACTATATTGAATCATATATAGAGAACATTATCTACTACATCACTGGAGAATATAAAAGCACCCAAACAAAACCTAAACTTGAGATGCCACAAAACATATTTTCTCAATGGTTACTAGCTTGTCTGTTCCTTGACCATCAGGAACAGAAGTGTTTCACTAAGAAACTCAATACATTTGACCTCTATGAATATAATATTTTTTTTTTTACTCCAAAGCACTCACACAGAGTTATGAACACTTTTGCAATCCTGGCCTTCAACACAATTCCTGGCCTTTTCAAGTGAATATTTTTAAAAACTGTAACATGTAAAGCTACTCTACAAAAGACTCTTTATTTGTAGCACAGTCTGGAATAGCACAGAACCCAAAATATAAGTCTCAAAGTGCTGCTAAAGACTATCATCTTAAACAGTCAGCCACACATAGGAGTATTTTGAAGCACGTCAGGCAATTAACACTCAATTTACTTTCATGTTTTCCATCTTTCCCCACACAGCACAATATATGACTGAGAGGGGATGGTACCAGACTAGGTGAAAAAATCCATCTTCTCTGGTATCCCAGATTCACAGCAAAGTTCTGTCATCCTTGCTGTAGGGCACCATGTGCCAAAAGCAGCTGGCAGGAGAATCACAGGTTAGTTCAAGCAGGCAGCTATGCCTGGCACTTCAGATTGCATAATGAACACACAACATCACATCTGACCTGATATGCAAGTTAAAGGCACTCTTTGGGGAGACCATGGTATAGGATAACCACAAGTCTCATAGTTTTTTGTATATATGTAATGGAAATCTTCAGGCTAGCACTATTTCTGGCTAGCATATATTAAAATCTTATTTCTACATATTTCTTTGGCTTTTCTAGCCCAGTTCTTACTTACTGTTTTTGTTTAGGAATGTCTTCCAACAGCATGCTAAGAAAATCCTGGAAAATGAACAGAGGAGCACAGTCAGTATGTTTATGATGCCATAACCCTGTGTCTTCATTGCCAGTGAGAGATTAAAGACTACAGATAACAGAATGATAAGAAAAAGTTTATATATCCACTACGGTGATATAATGACAACATAATTTATATTGTTATTTATATATTATATTGTCAGTTTTCCAACCTATTCAAGCAATGAGTGTCAACAGTGAAAGAAAATGGGCTTGAAAAGCCTGCTGACTATTACTATTTTAACACAATCCCATGTTCCTACTTTTTTAGAAACATACAAACTATATTTAAAACTGTTAAAGGCTGAAGATTTACATACAAAAGTTAAGAAAATTAAGGGTGTTTACACTCTCTTCCCTGTGCTTATGTTATCACATTGTCATTCATTACATAACTACATAAAGCTTTTTCTTCCTTAGTGCACATGTCTGATTAGACTACACGTACTCCTCATTCCATGACAAAATTTGCAATACTGCTGATCACCATATTACCTAAGGAGTAAATTCTTCAAATAAAAGGTAGCTAGAATTTCTTTCATGGTTTTACAAAGATGATGAAATGCCAGCGGAAGAGCATTACTATCATACTCACTCATACCATTATAAGCCCTCTTAAGAAAGTTATACCTGACATCACTAAAAGGTTCTCTGGCACCCTATGTTCTATATAGCCTGATCTTAATGACAATCACTCTGACAGAATACACTCATTTGAACAATCATATAATAATTGGATTTATTAATATGAAGCTGTTTCATAAAATCGATGCATCTGCTTTATTAAGACTAATCTTTGTGGAGACAAGTTTCATAGGATAATAACGTTCCTGACTTCAGTACAAAGTACAGGCTGACTGTACTGTGCAACAATTGCAAATTGTTCCTCTCTAAGGTCTTGAATAATGTTTCCTAAAAGGCAGAAATCTTTTATTTGTGGCCCATGCCATAACAGTCAACAAAAGATACTGTTTCTCTGTCTGAGTAGGGCATTGTTAGGGAATCAAAGTAAGATTGATTGCAAATTGAAACTAGTGGTAACATAGTTAAGCCTTCCTTCTTTAGATTATAAGCGAGACTCAGGTTGCATTGCAGTGGCTGCAAAATTGGCTTATAACAAAAAGTAAATTACATAGTGCTGGGCTCAGTGTTGCTGTGGCAAGAACGCCATCATTAACTGTGACAGGAGTAATTTTGTCCCAGTGTATTGCAGACATGATGATGATGATGTGTGAAATCCCTTTATTTCATAAAACTACTTGTAGTTTTGCTGTAGGTAAACATTATTCTGTATATAAACAGAATTACTGTCTCCTTCCACTTGTGGAAGTTTTGCTGGAGATACACAGTAAGCTTACATGCAAATAAAGGATATGGTATAAGAAAGATCACAGTTAGAGTTATTTCACAAGTATGTGAATAGTAAATCTGAAGTGGTTATCCTTCACTATTTGCACTGTGTATACATTAATGCAGCTAGATTTCCTGGTTAGATTCCATCAACTTTCCATAATCAATCACACAGTGGATGATTTTATAATCTGTGTACTATACTATGAAATTAAGCATCTCCTTTGTTTTCCAAACATCAAAAAAAAAGGCACTGTCATTCTACACGCCTTAAAATTAGGATTAAGCTATCATATCTTATTTTAACTGCTTGTATTTCAATGCTCCAAAACAGAGTAGGAAAGCAAATTACCACTTACCTCATATTAGCATGTCTTTTAACATTTGCCTATTATCAAGTCTGCATGACACATCTCATTATCTGTCTGACTTTTCAGCTGTTTATAATTTTGTCATTTTAACCATCTGGAGTGAAATTTTACTCTCAGGATACTTTTTCTTCCTCCACAGACGAAATAGTTCAGAAGTGTCCAGGTGAAAAGTCAGAGGATAATGTGGGAGTTTTTAAGATTTGATGCCACTTCTTTAAGATGCTTTAGTAATTTTACACTTAGCAGCAAAGACTTGTGGATGACTATGGTAATCATAACTAAATTCTGGATCAGACCATAAAGCAAATTATAGTTTGGGTTTTTTTTGTTATTGTTGCATGTAATTAATGAAGATATAAAGAATATATGAGTTAGAAACTACATGCTACCACAGTACTGCAATATTAACAAACTGATTAAATAATATCACTTTCTTATGTATTCCTGTTGTTCTTACCTGGCTAGAGACCCCAGGGCTAGAAAATAACTTTTCTCTATATAAAAAAACTGTTATTCTGCAGTTTGTGGAATGCTATCGACATTTGGCCAAGCTGAAAAAAAACGTTTTAAAAATGAATTCAACACATCTGCTAGCCCCTCATAATTAAATTTCCTGGTGACTCTCATCCATTTTCACCACAGTCCTGACTGATGCCAATAACTTTAATCACAGCTTTAACACTGGGCTTTTGCTGGACAGATCAAATGTGGATACAGGGTGTGAATTTGACATCAAGGAGAAATTTTCTTTGCTCTGTTAATGGATGTAATGTGTCTGAGTAAAAAGAAAGAAAAGCCAGGACCCAAAACCAAAGAAGTAGGTTGAAAGAAGTAACTGGAAATGAAGGCTACTTAAAGCATTAACTAGATATATGTGGTGTTAGAAGACCTTTTATTTAATACCAAAATATGTTTTATTACTACTCCAAATTTTGTCTTGAGCAATGGCCAGCAAGTTTCTACCCTTGAACTGTTGTGGAGCATCAGGCAAGTACCTCTCCCTGATTACAAATATTGATATCAGAAAAAGAACACTCAATATTAAAAGACAAATTATGTCTTCATATTAAATCCTCAAATCCAAACATTTCAAGCACTCTACAACCAACAGATACTTTTGTTTAAATTCTCTGACTGGAATATAATGGGGTGGATTAAAACAGTGGAAATGTCATGACTGAAAGCGATAGGTCCAAATGGACATTCACTTGGCAACAAATAAACTTTGACTACACTTGCATCCAGTTTATTGAAGGAATAATCATCTCAAAGTTAAACTATTCCTAAAAAATATGGAGTTTGTAAATGGCATAACTAAGCAGCAAATATTAATTTGTCCCTTCTGGGTGGGAAAAATAAATAATGAGCACTCTTCTAGTTTCATGTTTATTTGGAATTCGTTCCCTAGACATTCTTCTGGCTTTTGGTGACAATCCCAGACTGCACCTCCAAAGAGACAACTTCCTGTCTAGAGTAACTCCCCGCACTATATGTTTTATTATCAGGCCACAATCATTGGCCAGACAGCTTAACAGTGTAAGCCTCAGGTAATGCAACCTCCATGTAGCTTTAGTCAAAAGTCAATTTGTTGCCCATTATAACAGACCGAACCACGTGAAAATCAAAGTCCGCAAACAACTCAATTTCCAAGTTATTTTTATTTCAAGATTAAATGGAACAACAGCTTTAGCTCTGTTAGGAGTACCAGCAACTTGCACTTCTTTCTTTTTATTTATAGTTAAAACACTCCAGTCATTATTTCAAAAGTTCACTCAAAGCAATTAGTAAGTGAATTCTCTCATAAAAAGAAAATGGAATTTTTTTTTTAATCCTTCTCAAAGATTCCAGATTTGCGTTACTCATCTGTAGCTAACTCAACTAAAATAAAGCTACTATTAAAAATCTACTAAGCATGCAAGCAAAATGAAGGAAAAAGGCAAACTGATTAATGTTTCACATCTGAAGTAATTTCCTTGCACCTGCAGCTCCTGTCTGGGAAAATTACTACAGACACCGCTTAAAACAAGACTAGTATTCATAACATGGGCAATTTTTCACTGTTTTACTTTCCCTCATTCCCACAATTCCTAAACCTGGGAACTTTTACAGTTATTCTGGACAAGGTGAAAGTATAGTACTATAATATTTAAACTTGCCATTTGCACCTCTATTTATTTTTAATCTTTTATTCATTTAATCACTGACAGCATGTTTGTTCAAGAAGGATCTTGAATAAGATACTTTGTACTAACTTGACTTCAGTGTTTCTGCATTTACAACTCCTGCTGTGATTCCTCATCTACCTATACCAGACCCCAACAAAAACCTCAATGTTAAAGATTTCTTACAAAGACAGAAAATGCATTTTAATTTGATATTGCCCTATTACATTTGCATTTTTCAGTGATCAAAAACCAGTATTGCGTTAAAATTCTCTTCCCAATAATTTCACTAGGAGCTGGATTTAAGCTGATGGTAGACAAGGTAAAGCCACAAAAGTAAACAATAGAAGTTTTAATATACCACACTCTTTCTCTACCATATCAAGTAGTATTTCTAAATGAAGAAAAGTACCTTTTCTTTTTTTTACAGAGATTAAGCAAATACTTATGGACATATTGCACATATCCAAATAAAAAGTAGCTGAAGAAACAACAGTTTAACTTTTGCTCCAATAATTCAATAACACAACACTGAGCAGTTTTTTATCCAATAACCAAAATAGATGTTTCTGCATGTAGTATTTCATCTTAGGAGACTGGAGTAGGTAAGCTACAAGTTGACACTTCATAGCTAGACAAAGAGAGAAGTCTCTAGTATATGTGCTAGCTAGCTACCATGACTAGTGGTACAGCCTGATGAACATTTTGAAGCATTCTAACAGTCCACTGACGCAATTCACAATTCACCACACATCAACCCGGAGCAACAAGCTAACATTTTCTTACCAAAATCTGAGCACTTTTCTTACCACCAGCTTAAAACACTGGGCTTCTTCTTGCTGTTAGCAATCTTATGACTTTAGTAATTTTCAAAATTCTTCTAGTGTAAGGCAGAGGCATTATGCCTTACAGTGAGGCATAATTTTTATGATTTTGGACACTAATGTAGACAAGGCTCATACAGTCACTGTTATTTCCCACACTATGCCAAATGTAACTGCTTATGGTCGCAATAACTTGGCACAGGAAACAGCTGCTGCAATGTTAACTCCCTTAAAACCCCAAACAATCCTCCACAGGGCAGAAATGCTGAGTTAAGAGCCACTTAACTTCCTAACTTCTGGGTGACTTGACATACAAAAGAAATCACAAGTCCGTAAGCTATTTGTAAGTTACCTGGGTATACATCTCACCCCTTAAGAGTGAGATTCAAAACAGTATGCATGCAAGCAAAAAATCATTGTGGCTGGAAGAAACAGCAAGTGTTAGACTTCAGTTACACAAAATCAGAGGCCCTTAGTCAGTGTTTCAAGGAAACACTTATCACTGTCCTGAATATCCTCAAATATTTCAAGCATAAGACCTTTCAACCTTCAGCAAAGAAGGTGGTTTCAGAAAGTCACTAATAGCCTTTCTCTTTTCCCTTGCCCCTCACTGTCATCACACTCTTCTAGCAATGCTAAATATTTTTTGTGTTGTGGGTTTTGTTCCAGGCATGTTTTTTACCACAATGAGTTCAGTGACCTGGTTCACAGACACCCCCATGAATGGTAGTTTTCACAGCATTACTGAAGCAAGAAGCTGCACTGCTGTTTGTGCAAGCTGGATTCATCACCAGTGACAGGATTCCTAGAACTTTGGGCTCAGAGAGCTATGTAATTTTCTAAAGCAAAACAAAACTAGAGCCAGTAGTTACATGACTTTTACAGAAAGACCTAGCAGGAGGTAAATTTCTACTTATAACCCTATTTGGCTTTGTCCTTATAAGAAATAGGGTGAAATTAGAAGAACTGAATGAAACAGCATGCAGATAGAACGAAAATAAATTCAGAAATATATTTCTTCTCTTTCAGAAACAGAGAGGAATCAGGGAAAAGACTTGACTGATCCCAACCAAAAACCACAAGCTAAAAGATCACAGGCAAGTATTCCAGTATGGCAAATGACCCTATCTTTGAGAACATCAGTACCTATGAACATTGGCCTTTTGAAGTATAATGTTAAAAAAATATCCCTCATTGTTTATATTATAGGATAGTTGAAGGTTGCAATTCAAGTGTCACCGTGAAAAAAATGTTCTGCCCTCTACCAGGTGAGAATTCTACCTATAGTGCCAAATTACAAGTGCCTTTCCCTTTACATCACAACCAGAAATTATGATTTAGGCAGCCAATCCAAACATTTGGGTTGTTTGTTTATCCAAAAGGTGAGGAACAAGCACAATACCTGAGAAAGAACAAGCTGCCCATGGAACTTAACAACAAATTTCCGTAAAGATGCAAGGTATGAGACCTCTCCTATTTTCCTTGCCAGAGATCGTAAAAGAAAATAACCCTGCAAAAAATTAAGGGAGAAGCTATGAGTTTTCTGGTATCTAGAAAACTGACGTCATTATGATATTCATAAAGCAATCTTAGTAAAAATCAGCTGACAACACTCACCTTCAAATAGTGAACCTGCATGAAGATTTTTTCTGCTTTAAGACCATATTTGACAACAGAGGCTCCAGACTCACTCAGTTCTCCTGTGCTCTCCTTTTTGGGCCTAAAATGGAAACAAACCACTTAAGTTTTGGATAAGTAAGTAAAGAAATAAGTCATACATTACAGGTTGTGATAATTGAAAGCATTGTGTGGCATTAAACACCTGTGACTCGTTTAGTATTTTTCTTCACCACAAGAATATATATTTACTTAGACAGTCTAACAAGTCAACTTTCTTCTAAATAAAATTCATCAGTAAGTTGGTGTACTCTTTTTACAGCCAGCACGACACCAGGTTGCATGTCATTTTCCAGTGCAGACACCTTATGAACAAAGAGAAAAAAATAAACAAAACAAACATTTTATGGGAAGGGGAAATGGAGGGGAAGACAGTGAAGTCAGTATGTTCAACTTTTCAACTCTTTTTTTTACCTGAATCTGGCTTAACAGATTACAGGCTATCCTTGCAAGAATAACTTCTTTCATATGCATGAAGTAGACTGCTGCAGAAAGTGTTCTGATTTTCATTTTTCCATTTGTGTTGGAAGAAAAGTAGTTCAAATTTTAAAAGAGGAAGTATTTTGCATACAGGTTTGAGGTTTACAGACAATAATATCTAGAAAAAAATACTATTTACTGCCTGATTTAAAATGTAATACAGCATCTGATATGCTACGAATCTACAACAGTTAAGTGTGGAGGACTTTTAGGCTCTAAAGAGCACAAACTGCAACTAAAGAGAAGCTCCGCAAGCATTTTTTGTTCATTTTTAAGAAGTGCTTTCATAGGCATAGTACTGAAGATGATCTAGATTTTTTTTCTTCCATTCAGAAAACATCCCAACTAACAGCAGTCTGAGAACAGTTGCCTGTCTTAGGAGCCTAACCCTGTGATTAAAACAACCTCTCCAATTCTAAATGTGGATTTGGAAATGGCCAGTCTTCAAAACCAAATGTCTTTCCCTTCACTTCTGCAGTATAGGGGAAATATGGGCCACAGTAAGACAAGATCCTTCAAACCACACCATTCATGCAGGAGTGATTTCTAGAGCTTTGTCATCAAATTTTTTTCCATATCTGTGTCTCATTTGAGGGAAGCGTTCTTCCTTTTTTATATCTGTGTCACAGTTTCTTATTACAGTTTTGTCCGAGTGCTGAATCAGGGTATTTTTTCAACATTATTATTAGGGCTTGTGCACATGAAATCCACTATACACAAAATTTTCATAAAATGAAACTGTTTGAAATAAAATATAGAGAAAAAAACAGACTGAATTTTTACACTGTGTTTCTGACACAGTTCTCTTCCATGTTACTATTCATAAATATCTTTCCAGTAAGATCTTCCTTCAACATTGAAGGAACAATAGCAGTAACTGTTTTCTTATTCTATGGCAACTTCAGTTCTTTCAGACTGTGTAAACCTTGCAGACACACTGTAGGAAAGCAGAAATCCAGCTATTTCCCTTCTGGAACAGTCTCCTGGAAAGAAGACCTGCTGACATTCCATACATGACTTTTCATCATTGTCTGCATAAATAAAATGCACAATCTGCTTCATTTCTCTTAATAAATAGCTCCGTCTATTGACTTTGAAAAATGGAGTTTGAGCACAGGCTACAGAATCCACACTAAATTGAAATCTCTCTCATAATCACAATTATTCTAAATTAGGCAACTATACTTCTTTCTGCTCTTTGTGCCTGTCTAGTTCCTAGGACTGACCAGAAAGAAGTATTGCATCTGGACAATAGTCGTGAAGAATTCCATACAGAAAACATATATACATTCCTCTGCAAAGGCTGTATAGATATTCTTGAACATCCCTGTAAAGGAGTGTAACTATTTAGAATGTAACACCGTTCCCTGCTATCAGGACTTCAGAACAAAATTATAAAGCAATGTTTACTGTATTTACCAGACATTGAAAGTACAAAGATTGAAATTTTGTTACACTGACCTACAAAAGCTGCATCTAACCAGGTAGATAAAGTCTACCATAATGCTAAAGACAAGCTGTTTGAAAATATTCAAGATGCTATCTGGTATATTTTAGATACTGGCAAATTTCTGAAGGAGGTAAAAGATGCTGCTTTCTATTTGCTAGGATGATGAGTACATTGCACTAGTAAAAGTACAATGCATTGGGATATCCTTGGTAATTAAATGCTCTGATGTGCCAGGTGGTCATGAAAACTTACACAGAGACTCTAAGAGACCATCTGAAAGCACATTTCCTACCAGACAGAATAAAACTCTTCAAACACCTACAGAGCAGTCAGAAGCATTGCTTCAGGACATAATGGATCTGACACAAGTGGAAGAGACTAAATTAGAGTCAGATATCAACATTGGCTTGACTTAATGAATTACCATAAGATGCAGTTCAGCCATAAGAGCCAGGAGATGAAACAAGCATCAACACCAGCTTTATTCTGCAGAACAGAATGCTCTTCTTTGCTTTCCTAACAGGAGACATGAGAATGTTGGAGTTGATGATCACCAGCAAAATGAGTGCCAAGACCTTTTTCATAGGTGCTTTTATCCCTGCAGGGTTCTTTCAAATTCTGTGAGAAAATAGGCACAGGTCTCTTGGAAGTCTCATCCTATATGAGCATGGATGTGCCACAAAATTCTTCTTCAGTGTTAAGATTGCTTGAGCTGTCTTTCAGAGCTGCTGCCTGTTGAAAAGACACTTATCCAATTTCTTTTTTACTAGACCTCTTTTTTTAAAGCTTATGACACACCACTTACTATAACATAGTACCAAGTACCCATAATAAGAAGAAACATCAGGCTAATCATCAGTTTGCTGAGTGCTTTCACCCAGTCTAAAAGGGTATTCATTTGATGGATCAAAAATTGATAGGATCAGTTGGTAAGTTTGGGGCAGAATTTTCCAGCTCTCAGGAGAAAGCACAAATAATCATATGATCAGCAGGGAACAAAAAAAGTAATGGAAAAATGAGCTTATGCTTGGGAAGAGTGAGTTGGTTGATTTTCTTCTTCCTGAAATGATTATAATTTACCTTTAATTTACCTTTAATACTCTGTATTAAAGCAAAAGTTAGAACCAGCCCAAGCCTCACTACAGACTCACAACCCAGACCAAGGGCGAGGACTGAGATTTTCTCTCTTACATGTCAATTTTAGAAAGTATGAGGACTATTTTCAGAAGGATGAAGAAAAGAAAAAAAAACAGTAAATAGGCAAAAAGAAAATTTATTCATGTCCATGCAACAAAAAGAGTAGAAAATATTTATATCTGACTGGAATCAGTAGGAAGTCCTTAAATGCAATCACAAGGAACTAGAGATACCAGAGAAGAAGAAATGGCCAGAATCACAAAGTGGCATCATGTGCCTGGCCTGAAGTGTTTATTGGAGACACATTTTTCAAATGAGAAATTAATTTTTCACTCTTTTGTATTAGCGTTAGGAATACTACTATCCAAAAGGTAAGAAAAATGCTTATTATAATGTAGAATAAATGTGCAAGTCAAGTGTAAGTTTCATTTTCAAAATAAATCAATCCTCCTTGAGTTTCAAACTACAAAGGATTATGGCCCTTTGAAAAATTATTTTGAAAATTTACACCACATAACATTTGATTAAAAGTAATAGCTATATAAATACAAAAGACAACAAACTTGATTCCATAATGTTGAAAATGGAAAACACCCCGATAAGCATCATATCCCAAGAACCAACAGTAAAAAAAAATTATTTAAACCAAACAAAAACCTCAGCATGTAAATTGGTAGTTGTGTTGGCAGCGGCTGTTTAACAATTAGTGATTAAGCTTGCCTTTGCATTTACTACTATGGTCAAATTACACACCTGAACATTTACACAACTGTGTAACCTCATTGGCTCTGCTTACACATAGATACACAATTCATCATTAAATATAAAGTAAAACAGATCAGTGGAAGACTACAGTTACATAGATGGTGACATGCTTTTGGATTACATGAGGCCTTGGAGAGGAACTTCTATGGTGGTGAGCACTCTCTACAGTGTCCAAATATAGTAGAGCCTTTTAGTTTCTACTGGGCAAGCACAAGAAGAAGGGAAGACCTTAAATGAATGAAATGGAAACAGTCTTCCAAAAACATATAAAAGTTGATAATCTAGAAGATGAGCAACAATTCATTCTTCACTTCCACTTGGTGACAGAAAGAAATTAAATCTACATTGTTTGAAATAAACAGGATTTCAGTTGTGCATTAGGAAGCAATTTTTAACTCTCAACACTAACTATCTTATTGAGACAGCTTGTCTCTCTTATGAAAACTTTTTTATTGGAGCCTTCTAAGAACATGTTAATAAGCACCCACTTAGAACGGTCTGTGTGTACTGCCTTTATTTCAGAGCAGGAGAATAGACTACAAAATTGTTTGAAATCTGTCCCTGTACTTCCATGATTTGGTCAGAAATCATGGCTAATTTGAACTAGGATTAGTAAACTCATTATTCTTCATTGAAGATCGTGAGGAGACAAGCTGTAGAAGCTCAGCGGATCTTGAATTAGACAGACATTCAAGACTGTTTGAAAATTTCTATCACATCAATCTGAACAGATTATTAATCACTGGCAAAGGAAGACTGTCTTTAGCTATCGATAATGAAGCCTTGAGCTTAGCATCTGATACCTAAAGACCAAAAATGTATTTTAAATATAACTATTAGCAATTTCTATTAAAAAATAGAATTTAAAAAGTATAATATATAAACATATAAAGTTTATATATTATACTTTTTCCTTGTTTTTTAAAGCTTCATTCAGCTTGGCAGTTAAATACCATACTAATGTACGTACTTGTCTTCAGCTACAGAAAATGGCACTGTTATGGCTTCCCACAGTGAACTTTTTCAGGAAATAGTCTTTTATTTTTTCCCTGAATAGAAGCTCTTGTAAACTGCTCAGAGACATTTCATATCAAAACAGCCCATAGTTTTCTAAAAGCTTTCTATAACAAAGGGAGGAACAATTGTATTACAGTCAAGATATATAACCCAGTCATTTAATTTGCATTTTCTTTTTTTGTTAGAAGGAAATGCAGTGGATTTAATCAGATGATTCGGATGTATATCCTTTGAAGGGAGAAGATGTGGAAAACAGGAGAGAGTGAAAATACAAAAGCGATGATGGTGCTATCATATTGTTACCTTAAAACTTGCAGCTCTTCTTCAGAATTTTGCACCTCATCTCTGAGTCGGCGCCAGCGAAGTAAAGCTTTCAATTCCTGTTGCCCTTTTATTTCATCATGTGACAGCTACTTAGGAAACAAAAAACACAGATCACTGATTGCTGTTTTCCAGCAGACAATAATAATTTGCAGAACAAGAAACTTGGTTTGTTTCTCTTTAAGGTGCAGAAGAGGCAGGGAAGGGTATCAATATCCATGATCAAAAAATAACAGTTGCTGCTATGAGAGATAATAGCAGCACTAAGGAAAACAAAAGCCTCACTGTGCACATCAAATCAATAGTCAGTTCAATAGTTCTGACTGAGGAGAGAGATGGGTGTGTTGTTTTCCCTTTAGTGAATGGCAAGAAACAAACTGAATTTACAGTAGACACACCTGGCATAGAGGTTCTGGTTCCATCCTTACCCTTCCCAAATTGAGAGCAAAGAGTACATTGTGTCCTGGCTTCATTCTTCTTTCCTAATACTTCTGCCATATTTCTGAAAGCTCCCTGTTGTGTTTTCCCCCTTTTTATGTAATATTAACAGATTCCTGCTTATGAAATAAATGCCAGGTTGCCAGCTGGCAAATAATTGTTTTGAACATAATTATAATTTATGTTTCTCTATTATAAGTATAGATGGGAAATTGGGGAAAGCAAATACAGCTAATGCTACCCTGCATTACATTCAATCACAACTCAAATTATTCTCAGGAACTATGGAATACACTCATAATCATTAAATTCTATGACTGCATTGCATCAAAACTCAATAATGTTCAAAAGGTATGTCTTACATGATAACAAGGGAACTAATCACACTGTTCTTTCGTTTTCTCCTTTACACTCAGCTCCAAGACAGATGTCTACTACAATCAAAATGCTTTCAAGTGAGTAACAAAAGCAAAGAATTAATGTGAACACAATGTAATCACAGCAATGTAGTTATGCTCAGTGTGAGGGCACAAATGAGTTTTAGAACCAAAAGGGAAAAGCCAAGTGTTTATACAGCCTTTCTCTCTTTCTTTTTCCAAAAATATGGTACATAACAAGGCACTCTGTTTAGTTTGGTGCTATAAATATGCCAGATACTTAATAAAATGGAGGTTTGAAGGAGTGTATTATGTCAATTCCCAGTTCTACCATGCTTTTCCTCAGGTGGAAATCTGCAGACTAAAGGGGCAGAACCTGACGAAGGTACAGGAAGAAAGGACTGACACATTAAATGCTTGAAGTAGCAGATGTAGTACAGAAGTAAGTTGCATCAGGAAAACACTTTACTAGCTGACATGCAACTTATGAACTTTTCACCCTAAGGGGGACAGTGATTTCTAAGTCTCTAACAGGACAGTAACTTGGTGGGCAGTAGAAGAGAAAAAAAAAGTGTAAGTGCTAGTGTGCTCCATTTAAAATCATCTTCTATTTTGCTTTGAGGTACACTTCTTGGTCACCCATTGGAAGAAACCAAACAATTTTAATTAGGTACCTGGAATATTACAATATGCAGTAAGACTGTTAATTCTTCCAGTTTCAGGTACACAACAGAAGTGGAAGGAATGCACAGCAATTGTTTGATAATTGAATTGAATAACTGAGTATAAAACTTGTGGGACAAGACAAACATTGACAAAGAGATGTTTCTATTCTCATTTGCACTGACCCCCTACCTCTGTAAAGATTTGTATTCATTGTGGAACACTTTTTTTTTTTTTTTTTAAATCAAGTAAGCATGCAAATTCCAATGCCATTTTAAAATGTGTTTCTTCATAGCACAGTTTGTGTTTTGGGGTTTAATTTATATATAATTCACATATAATTTTGATTTCCACATTAATTTTGAAGCAACATGTTATCACTTTACCTGTTGTGCCCTAGCCCAAAATATGTCTTCTAAAAAAGTGGCAAACCCCTCACTTATCCACTCTTCTGTCCAATCACGAGCACCAATGGCCAGTCCAAACCAAGCATGAGCAATTTCATGGCACAGACGAGTTCCACAGAGATGGCTTCCTCCTGGCAGTACACTTTGTGACAGAAAGATGATGTGTGGGCTGCACGAGAGAAATAAGTGACAGAATCCATTAATGACCTGTTAGAACATGTATTGCATGGACATAATAATAACAGAACCAAAGAATGGTCTGAATTGGATGGGACCTTGAAGATCCCCTGTTTTCCAACTCTCCTGCTGTAAACATGGACACCTTTCATTAGTCTCAGTAGCTCAGAGACCCATCCAAACGGGCCTGGAACACTTGCAGGGATGGGGCATCCACACCTTCACTGGGAAACCTGTGCCAGTGCCTCACCATCCCCAGAAGGAAGAACTTTCTCCAAATATTTAACCTAAACCTACTCCCTTTCAGTTTGAAGCCATTCCACCTTGTTCTGTCACTACATGCTCCATAAATAGTCTCTCTCCATCTTTCTTACAGGCTCCCTTCAGGTCAGCTTTATTAGCCTATTAGCTTCTTACTAGTGTATGCATGTTAGGTCATGACTAATAGTTTATATCTCAGGAATTTGTAGGAATTAAGTAGTACTTTATTGTTGGTTGGCAGACAATCAAACTAAAATTCTACCATACAGTTGTAAGGCGTTTGACCACGAAACAGCTATTAATTGTAAGAAGTAACTTCAACCAAAGTTTTATATCTTTCATGCTACAAGACTGATTTATTTAAATAGAAATATTTATATATAAGCCAGGATAACAAAATGCAAGCAGTATTAATATTGACAACAAGTATTTATCAGTTAAATTATCAAAGACGGAAATAAATAAAGGAGAAACACTTAATAAAGAAAACAAATCAGTATCCAAAAGTAGAAATCATCATATATAGTAAAGCACAAAGTTTGTCAAAACTTCCAACAAGTTAAGAAGATACCATCTTGTAATAAGAGTTGATAATTTTTGCAAGTGTAGAGATAGAAGAACATATTTTACTACAACCACAGAAGTGAGAAGCAGCAGACATGTACTTTTCACAATAGGAGGGGAACAATTCAGTCTGTATCTACTCTGCTTTGTACTCTAGCAAGAAGAAGAAATTGCAGGGGAAAACTGTTATGAATTGTCACTCTGCTAGTGAAAATACCCTGAACTGCAAGTTACTGCAGTTCCCAACTCATGTGCTATTGTAAGGCAACTTCTGCTATGCTAATAGACATTACAGACCTTAACATCTTGAAACGGATACAACTTTGAAACTAAGAACACCTAGGAAATAAAACTAGCAGAATTAACCTCTCCGACTAATATCCAAGGGGCTAACAGGGCACCATGTCACAGATGGGAGTAGCAAGGAAAGAAACGAAGACCACCATCCACAGAATGTTCCTGCATTAACCTATGGTATCCATGATCTATATTTCAACTCTTCTCTCACTTTTCTCTCAGTTACAAGGGAAACAAAACACAAGCATACCTTCAAGACCAGAGGTCTTTAAGTCTAGCCTTCCAAGCATGGGAGGGGAGTCTGTGGCGCTAAAACATTTCCAAGAGTCAAATATTATTTGTCAGCATTCCAAAAATCTTCCCCACCTATCCTACCCTTCTGTTGGAAATGTTAAAACACCCACAGTTTTCTTGGAACCAGCTGGATGTCTGGTACTGGGATCATAAAATATGATACACATGTAGATAGAAAAACATACTCAACAACTATCACCTTATAAAAAACAAGTAGTTACCCAGCCAAGCAAGTTAATACATTTCAATCAGATGGCATTGTAAAATACAATGTAAGATGTTAAAAGTACTAAATCAAGGAATCAAGTACACAAAAAACGCAAGTAAAACCAATAGCTCTCCAAATCTTTGCCAAAAGAAATTCCGATTAAGAGAATGAAGGGAGAGAGAGATAGGGGAAAAGTCTGAGTGCAGAACATGATAAATCTTTTATTATAAACCCTCATGAGAGTAATAACTACAATTTTGAGGGTATTATTTTGGTCAGTTTAAAGTAAATGACCTCTAGTTGTGGCATGTGTACAGTGGTACAAAGAAAAACTGCAGAATTAATATTGACAACAAGTATTTATCAGTTAAATTATCAAAGACGGAAATAAATAAAGGAGAAACACTTAATAAAGAAAACAAATCAGTATCCAAAAGTAGAAATCATCATATGTAGTAAAGCACATGTGTTTGTCAAAACTTCCAACAAGCTAAGAAGATACCATCTTGTGATAAGAGTTGATAATTTTTGCAAGTGTAGAGATAGAAGAACATATTTTACTACAACCACAGAAGTGAGAAGCAGCAGACATGTACTTTTCACAATAGGAGGGGAACAATTCAGTCTGTATCTACTCTGCTTTGTACTCTAGCAAGAAGAAGAAATTGCAGGGGAAAACTGTTATGAATTGTCACTCTGCTAGTGAAAATACCCTGAACTGCAAGTTACTGCAGTTCCCAACTCATGTGCTATTTGTAAGGCAATTTCTGCTATGCTAATAGACATTACAGACCTTAACATCTTGAAACGGATACAACTTTGAAACTAAGAACACCTAGGAAATAAAACTAGCAGAATTAACCTCTCCGACTAATATCCAAGGGGCTAACAGGGCACCATGTCACAGATGGGAGTAGCAAGGAAAGAAACGAAGACCACCATCCACAGAATGTTCCTGCATTAACCTATGGTATCCATGATCTATATTTCAACTCTTCTCTCACTTTTCTCTCAGTTACAAGGGAAACAAAACACAAGCATACCTTCAAGACCAGAGGTCTTTAAGTCTAGCCTTCCAAGCATGGGAGGGGAGTCTGTGGCGCTAAAACATTTCCAAGAGTCAAATATTATTTGTCAGCATTCCAAAAATCTTCCCCACCTATCCTACCCTTCTGTTGGAAATGTTAAAACACCCACAGTTTTCTTGGAACCAGCTGGATGTCTGGTACTGAGATCATAAAATATGATACACATGTAGATAGAAAAACATACTCAACAACTATCACCTTATAAAAAACAAGTAGTTACCCAGCCAAGCAAGTTAATACATTTCAATCAGATGGCATTGTAAAATACAATGTAAGATGTTAAAAGTACTAAATCAAGGAATCAAGTACACAAAAAACGCAAGTAAAACCAATAGCTCTCCAAATCTTTGCCAAAAGAAATTCCGATTAAGAGAATGAAGGGAGAGAGAGATAGGGGAAAAGTCTGAGTGCAGAACATGATAAATCTTTTATTATAAACCCTCATGAGAGTAATAACTACAATTTTGAGGGTATTATTTTGGTCAGTTTAAAGTAAATGACCTCTAGTTGTGGCATGTGTACAGTGGTACAAAGAAAAACTGCAGAAATAGACCAAGTAAATAACATTCCAGACATACTGGTGGCAACATTTCAGCCACTTGGTTAAGCAAAACAAAAGTAACTTCATGCCTCATAAATAGGCTCACAGAACAGTCTGCATTTTACTTTATTGTATATTGCAGAAAAATATACAATAAAGATTGTCATTTCTGCTTTCTCCAATCACTTAAAATTAAAACAGAAATGCCACATTTAGACAATATTCTCTTTTATAGACGGATTACAAATCACTTCAGTAAGAAAAATGTATGAGTTAAACGTTGTCCAAAGAATATGAGCACAGCTTCCTACAAGGCTAAAATAAGATTATGTGCTGCAGCAGAATTTAATTTTAGAATCTCAGTAGAGCCAGCAACTTCCTTTCCTGAGAACAACTTAAATTATTTATTTTATTTTGTTTGCCCTGAACAAACAGTACTATCTCCAAACCATTGAAAAGTTCCCATTTTTCTTAAGAGTAATTTTATCAAAGACTGAACATGTCTCTGGAAGATGTCCAGCACCGATTAGTTTGGAAGAAGTTTACATCTATGTATTTGTTTAAAACACAGATTCTCTATTTTCAAAAATATTTGAATTCCAGAAACTCACCTCCACTTATACTAAACAAATCTACCTTTTTAATATCATCTAGGATGTGCAATGTTTAGAATTGTAGAATCGCTTGTGTCAGAAAGGACCTCAAAGATCACGTAGTTCCAACCCTGTTGCTGTGGGCAGGAACACGTTCCAATAGACTGGGTTGGTCAGAGCCCCATCCAGACTGGCCTTGATCACCTCCAGGGCTGGGGAGTCCACAGCTTCTCTGGGAAACCTGTTCCAGAGACTCACCACCATCCCAGAAAAGATTGCTTCCTAATATCTAATCTAAACCTTCTGTCTTTGAGCTTGAAGCCGTTCCTCCTCATCCTGTCACTACCTACTCTTGCATCCTGTCACTACCTGCTCTTTCTCCATCATTCTTATAAGCTTCTTTCCTTATAAGCTTCCTTATAAGAGTTGTAAGGCTGCAGTTAAGTCATGCCAAAACCTTCTCTCTTCCAGGTTGAACAAACCCAATTCTCTCAGTCCTTCCTGATAGGAGAGGTGCTCCATCTTTCCAGTCATCTTGGTGACCCTTCTCTGAATGTGCTCACTTGAACAGGCTGATGTCCTCTCTGTGTTGGGAAAATGTTATGAATGTTATTAAATTGCACACTGGTATTTAGCAGCGTTGCTCCTAAAGCACTCCATAATTTAAGAAACTGTGTAAGTGAAAAATAAGATAATTTGACTGGCAACTACATTATAAGACCCAAAAGCTTTTTTTTTTTTACCTTTTCCTTTTTTTTTTAACAAGAAGATAAAAGTGGTCCTCCTATCATCTGTTTGATTTACTAGAAACAAATTAAAAGGCTTGATATTCATTTCTTTGATTCTAACTGAGTAGGAAAGAACTCCATCCATACATTAGAAATGGGCAAAGACAATTCACCTCAGAAATTACTTTAGGACCTGACAAGGACTGTGCAACTTACAAATGACTTTAGCAAGTAGGGTCCAAAGTTTCTAAAGCAGGCCAGAACAGGCAAGCTGGTTATGGTAAAAAAAAAAAAAAAAGCAACACTTCCAGTTGTTCCCAGGAAGCTGCACAAGTTCCCTGTGGCTCCAAGAGAAAAAGAAGATAATGATTTGTTTTTGACAAGTATACACTTGGTTACCCTTCTAAAGCAAAAGAGCATTATTCTGACCAGAATCCCATGCTCATAACTTAGGTATTTGCATCACTTGACTGGAAGAAGGAACAAGTTCCTCCTCCCAGTTAAATTACAGTTAAGGGAAATCTCGACACTGTAACTATGGCATGAATGCATATAAAGGAAAAAACTGTGTCTCAAAGGGAAAGAAATTGTTGTTGTGAAAGACCAAAAAGAGTCCTGATGCTCCAATCATTCAAATCCACCCATGTACACATCCTTAACAGACAGTCTCTTTAACAAATAAAAGGTATCCAATGAGTCCTAAAGCTCTGAACAATAATCTGCCCATCTGAGAAGCCAAATCTCTAACAGGAATTTTTCAAAACTTTCTCTAGATTCATGACTTAGATGCAAGTGCTGCTTTGCATACAGTCTGCAAGAGTGCTTTATCTTCGGCTGCTCACACATAATCAGATGAGACACATAGCACAAACCCTAGCCAAATGTATGCGCAAGAACCAAAACACACATTTAAGATGGGAACCTGAATTTAATTTCTAACAAACTTGTTCCATTCATTTTCCCTTTTAACACCCAGAGATCTGCACATACATTTTCTTACTGCACATACATCTTTCTTCTTTATGGAAATAACAGACCCCATTCACCTAGAGAAATAATGAAGTCAAAAGTAGCACCAAAAATCACTATCACAGATACTGCTCACATATATATATAATTTTTTTAAAATTTTCTATTTAGAAAAAAATGTAATCAGATAATAAATAGGTGAGACAGTTATTCTAGTTCTAAAAATTTCCTTCTTAAATATGTAGAAGGGAGCAGGGGAAGTCCCAAATATTTTCATAGGAACATACCAAAATTAAGGTATACATTTAAAGATTACTGAAATTTGGGAAAGTTAGAGAAATAAATAACAGTTCTTCACAAACAGTTCATGCAAATTCTCATCAGTTGCCTTATGTTCATTTTGCTTAGCCTGGTTTTTGGTAGCGGAGGGGCCACAGAGGTGGCTGCTGTGAGAAGCTGACAGAAGCTTCCATCAGAGCCAATCACTGATGGCTCTGAAGATGAACATGCTGCTGGCCAAAACAGCCAATTAGAGATGGTGCTAATGCCTCTGTGATGACCTATTTAAGAAGAAAATCAAAACAAAGTCATAGGGTTTTTGCCCCTAGTCAGAGGAGAGAAGGAGGTGAGAACATGTGAGGGAAACAACATGGTGACACCAAGGTCATTGGAGAAGGAGGGACAGGAGAAGCTTCAGGCACCGAAGCTGAGATTCCTCTGCAGGCCATGGTGAGATCAGAGTGAAGCAGCTGTGCAACATGGTGTTGTAAGGTCCTAATTTACTTCTCATTATCCTCCTCTGACTGTGTTAGTAATACATTCACTTCATACCCTTAAGCTGAGCCTTTTTTGCCCTTAAAGTGTTTTCTCCCAGTCCTCATCTCAACTCGCAAACCCTTTGTTAATTTCTTTCTTTCCTCTGTGGCAGGGGAGGGTGAGTGAGCAGCTTTCATGGGTGCCTGGCATTTGGCCAGTATCAAACCATGACAAAACTACATTCTTCCAGTGATACAAAGAACAGTATCAATATGATGTCTGCAGTATCTATATCAGACTTTGAATGTTAGCTTAATTTATCTTTGCGGGTACTTGTACCATTGGAATAAAGACACAGGACCACTCAACATCCACTATCTTACCTCTATAATCTCCATCGGTCTAGTGTATGTTACAGTGCAGAACTGAGAGAACTACAATCTTTTTAACCTTCTAGATTTATAGTATACCAGAAATTCAAATATGTATTCATATGTAGTTGTAGAGACAAGGATCTGGTAGAATACTCTGGGCACTATTCCAGAAGTAACGGAAGTTAATTTTTAAAGTTTTGCCTTCCTACAATCATAAGGAGAATCCAAAAAGTGACAGAAGTTACAGCAGAAAGTCATTCTAGAGCAGACAACTAACTTTTCACTCCGTAAATCATGCATCAACACAGCAGGGTAGGCAACATGGAAAGAAAAATAACCCCCATGTTTGGAAGGAGGAGAGCAACAGTCAACTCAGTTCTGCAATTCAAAATCAAAATTGTGAATTTCAATCAAGTGCCTAAATAACGATCTGAACACCCAAGCAGCAGCTGGTCTGTAATCTCTTCTGTCTTGTATATTTTGCAGCCCTAAACCAGACTAGTAAGGATATGTATAAACAAGGGTGAAACCCTCTCAGGAGAAAATCTGCTGCTGTTCAACAGCAAAAACAGTACTTGCCATAAAACTGAAGAATTTATATAGTGACGGGAAAAAGACAACATGAGCCTAAGCTCAAAACCACCACACAAACACCAGGGTTTGCAACAATTCTTGATTCTTCTCAATATCTCCAGTCCCATATTAACACCAAATCAACAGCCTTGAAGAAAACATAAAAAGGCAGTATGTATTTATCACATAAAACTCTGACACATTTCTATAAGGTCTTTGGACTTATGGATCAGAATTTATTTAATTTGTCTGCACTTTATTCAGAGAGAAGATTTTACAAAGCTTCTTCAGAGGTGAACATAGCTTTATAACTTTATGACGAATAAAAATAAATTAAGCCACATTGAAAATGTTGACAAGAATTGACAAATGTATTTTTTACATGCTACGAGACCTTACTTTGCTACCACAAAAGGACCAATCATATGGACCGGAAACAAAAGGATACAAGCTTGATATGCTTCAAAAATGAAAGAATTTCACGCACTCCCACATGATGTGGGATCGGCATAAAGGAAGACTATCAACCCAATTCATTCCACATAATTTAATTCTCTTTAACTTTACGCTCAGTGTCAGGGGACATGAAATATAAAATTAAATATAAAACACAGAGCTGTATATTCTAAAACAAGATATTTACTGAGTTGCCAAACAAAATGCATACGTAGCAGACAAGAAAGATTTTGGAGGTTTGAATTTTTGCACCTGGCTTGCTAAAAATTGCCTTATTATGTTTAATTTCTTTTCAAGAACAGGATCTGTTTTCAAGTTCTAGCTTTTTTCCTAGGCATCAGCTTCTCTGTCCACAATCCAAGTAAAATATACAACATTAACACCACAGACTCAAACTATGGCTTGCAACAGAAGGGTTAGAAGAATTTTCCTAGATCTGACTATCAAGATTGGGAGAACACCACAAAACAGAATCACAGAATCATATCATTTGGTAATGACCTCTAAGATCATCAAGTCAGACCATTAACCCAGCACTGTCAAGTCCACCATTGAACCATGTCCCTAAGTGCCACATCTACATATCTTTTAAGCACCTTTCAGAAAAGGTGATTCCACCACTTCCCTGGGTAGCCTGTTCTAAGGCTTGGCAACCCATTCTGTGAAGAATTTTTTCTAATATAAACCTCCCCTGGGGCAAGCTGAGGCCAATGACATTTCCTGTTGTCATGTCATTTGTTACCGGGGAGAAGAGACTGCCCCCCACCTGGCTGCATGCTCCTCCCTCTCTGCAGTTGTAGAGAACAAAAGTTCTCCCCTGACTCTCCTTTCCTCCAGGCTAAACAACTCCAGCTGCTCCTCACAGGATTTGTGTTCCAGACCGTACCTCAGCTCTGTTGCCCATCTCTGGACACACTCCAGCTCCTCAGTGTCCTTCTTATGGTGATGGGCCCAGAACTGAACATTCCAGGTGTGACCTCACCAGTGCCCAGCACAGGGGGACAATCACTGCCCTGGTCCTGCTGCCCACACTACTGCTGGTACAGGCCAGATGCCATTGACCTTCTCGGCTACCTGGGCACAGCTGGCTCACAGCTGGTTCAGCCACTGTCAGCCAGCAATCCCAGGTCCTTTTCCAGCAAGCACTTCCCAGCCACTCTGCCCCAAGGCTATAGCAAAAGGCATGGCTGTTGTGACCCAAGGGCAGGACCCAGCACTTGACCCTGTTAAATCTCATACCACTGACCACAGCCCAAACAGCCTGGCCAGGTTCCTTTGCAGATCCTTCCTGCCCTCCAGCAAATCAACGCGCTCACACAGCTTCTTGTTGTTTGCAAATGAACAATCTGGTAATAACACAACTAATTTCTTCAAATTATGTCTCATCCTCACTCTAAGACACAGAGCACACACTCTTTGACAGTGCTAAGTCAAAAACCTTTGACTGTGTTTTTACAAAAAGTCATAACACAACTTACATATGGCTGATATCCTGCTGCACTTGTATCATGGTAATATATCCTACCTGCCTAAAATATCCTGACTTGGGAAGTAAAGAAAGAAGGAAATAAAGAATGGTGTATTTTACACACAAACTTCAGTTTGATATCTGAGACTTGAGTAATGGCAGTAAGTTAACCCAATTTTGTAATAAGATCATTAGTAACTAGACATAACAAAAATGAGGAGTCAAGTCAAGTAAGAACTGTAGAACTGAAGTTATTTATCAGTTAACCTGTGATGCCCCAGGATGCCAAACAGCACCTTTAGCTCACTTCTTTTCATCTTCGACATTCTGTATCACAATGAGGAAATCGCAGAGCACGAACATATTTTTGAATTCTCCATATTTTGTTTACTAATATCATATGTAAGCTCAACAATATCTGTTAATTTAGAAAATTCTGTGAGACAGGCAGCAAACTGCCTGTTATGGTAAAGAGAAGCAAACATAGAAAATTATGGGGTGGGGGGAGAGAAAGAATTATAATTTCAAAACCTCAAGCTCCCATCAAGATTTTTTTACAGATTTGTTTGAAACCTCTTGTCCAGAAAACCCACAAAGTAACACACTTTTACAAAAATCAATTACACAACACCTCCTAGTAACAAATGGCTTCAAAACTGTCAAAAATCTAACAGCCAGCTTTCCAAGAGAAACACCTTGAGACACAACAGCTTTTCATGTTGTATGTCACACAGTGACTCTTCTATATTTAATTGATTTAGTTAAGTGATTTATGGCTAAGTATAAATTAAGTGACTTCAATAAATATAAGCACCTGTTTCACTGCTAAAAAAATAAGCAACAAAGCCAACTCTGTATTTTATGCAGCTGTTTCTAACCTTTACGCTTCACTTCCAACTACTTCTCAAAAAATATTGACACTGCTAACACTGAAAATAATTTGTAACATCATTTTCCAGATCCCTTACTAAATATTCATAGTATAAAACTGCACTGTATCATGGCAGACATTTCCAAACAAATGTTACAAGCTACACAAATGAATTTGATTGTGTTTTTCTTAAAAACCATATAGATTGGAAGTCAATCTACAGTAATTCAATTATAGAGCAAGAAATAATGATGAAGAAAATAAACTTATTTCTAATTCATATTGCTCTGCAAAGTATCTTAGGATATGGATTTTTTCATCTTATATTTTTTGTTTTATGTAAGAGTTGATAGACCACAATGATGATAAAACATCTTTACTCTTGCTGATATAGGTAGCTTCACAAAAGGTCACAGGCTGAGAAACAAATTTTGTTAATGTCTAAGGAGACAGAGGAAATATCACAGTTCCACTAAATTCGGCAAGAATTTTATATACAGATAAAAATGCAACATTTGGTTTACATTATGAATTTGCTATGTTCCACATTTTATATGAAACTTTTACCACATTTCTGAGTCCTTCCACATATTATAAATTGGTCAACTGAAGAAAATATTAAAAACACCTAACAGATATACTATTAACCATGTGAAAATACTTAATGACAAATAATAGTGTCCAAAGTCTCTATTTGAACCATGTGTTTGTATTAACTTCTTTTCATTTAACACTGATTTATATTAGGACCACAAAATTAATCTTACATGCTTGATGAAATTTTAAAAAGTGAACAGAAAATAGCAATGGATAGACGTTGATCATTATAATGAAATCTTTTAATTCATCACATTGTTTCTGCAAGAAGTGAGCGATGGAAAGAGATACAGGTACAGGTACTCACACCTTTGATTTCATAAATATATGTTCTTTGTATTATTTATATATATAGTTCTTTGTATTATTTATGTTCTCTTCTTACATGCCAAAGGGAAGGTTTAAAAAAGAAGATTCTCTTGTTTTATATTAGAAATGAATATAGCATTTGTTTCATTGACTTTACAAACTATCTGAATTCTTGCTAAAAATGATTAATGTGATGAACAGTCACTAACAACATTCCTCAGCTCCAGACTAAGTGATGACATTTTGTCACTGATGGATGATATTACTTGATCACTGATGGATTTCATTATTTGTAGCTTTCCAACACTGTTATTACTGGAAGATTTGGACTTCTTGTTACTATATCATGAAGTTTCTGCTAGATATTAACACAGCAGGGAGACACAGTACAAATAACCAGCTATGATAAACAATTAAACAAAAAGCAATATATATATGCTTTACCCTATTCAGTGAAATTACTCAAGGTAAGGGCCTATACCTTAGTGCTCTCAAAACGTGACATGGACAAGACAAAATAAAGAATGAGTAATTTTTTATTTACTTAATCTATACAAGAAAGAATTTATCCAAAACAAAGAAGCCAAATCAATGAAAAAAGTAAAACAGATTGCTTGCTCTTTGAGCTTTCCAGTATTCTTTTCTCAATTCAAGGCCTTGTGGTATCACTCTTTTAAAGGAAATTAAATCTACTGGAAGGCAGAAGTGGTTCTTATTAAATCTCTGTGAGCTACAGTAAAGGTAGCATCACAAACAAAACCAAACCTTAGTAACATCCATATTTTTTAAGGATTCTTGGGACAAATACTTCATCTGCAGAATGAGGAAACTCCAGATATGGACCTGAATCATTCAGGAAACCTCAAACATTACTGGAGGAGAAATCCTTGATGTTTCTAAGAAAAAAACAAATAAAGAGGTAAAGCTCCAATTTTTTTTAAAAAATCAGGACTTCTCAGATCATAAAAGAGGCACAGATACAATTATTTTAAATTTTCAGTTAGTATCTATTACATTCTTGCACCAATTATAAACATGGGACGAAACAAAAAGATTAAGATAGTTATCCAAATCCCATGTAATCTAATTTTTGCCTATATGCAGTATCACCCACAATTTCTGATTTTAAAAATTTGTAGTTATTATTCTATTTGCTGGAGTCTTTCATTTTACTTTAAAAACTGGCATAGAATGATGCAAATCCAACACTATCATGTCTTCTGATTTTCAGCATTACTGCTAAAAGGCATTATTTCTAGTATGTCTTTATCATCTGTTTATACAAATATACATTCATCTTAGAAATGTAGAAATTTATCTAATCAGCTGTACTACTATCCATAACCTGTTTTTCTTATTTTTGTCATCTATAAACAGTGTATAAAGTGATAAAAATTACATGGTTTCATTTTACGGAATGAGTATCCAGTGGTTTTGGCTACTTTGACTAAGGAGATACATGCTGTGAGCAAAAAGAAAAGAGAAAAACATAGAAGAATACGTAATGGCTCCATTTTCTTAGTTTATTCTGCACAGCAGTTATACAAGCCTTCTTTTTTGTATGCATTGGTCAATAAGATATCTGTTGTGCTTTTACACAAAGAACAAAGATGCCTTTATCAATTCTCAAAAGTCTGCAGGACAAACCATTCATGCTGTCAAACCCCCTAAAACCCTTTCACCAAATAATGAAATCCATCAGTGACAAATGTCAACATACTAATTTGTTAAATACTGAACAAAAGGAACATTCAGAAGAGGTGCTTCATTTCATGTTATATCAGCCCTTCAATTTGTAACAACTTTATGGCTGCCCACAGATCATGCAATATTAAAACAGAACAGCACTATGATTATTAAAACTGGAACAATCTGCCATCCTTACAATAAATGCTAAGTTCAACAAAACTATAAACAGAATCTGCTGGGAACATAGGACTCTTTGCCATGCATTCGTTTTCCTCCTTTTTGGAAGATTATTTCCAAGTAAAATCTTACAAACACAGATTCTTTTTTACACACAGTCCCATTTATTGTGCTGATGAAGAAATTAGATTAAATTATATCATATCGAGTGATAGAAGAGCTTCAGTGTGCCTGAGAATTACTTTATCCATTATACAGGACATGCAGCTATTTATGTAGAATCATATACCAAAGGGATAGTTAAGCTTGAAGTAGCTAGTGTGCATGTGAATTACAACATTCATTATACAAAGACATTCAGCTGCTATTACTGAAGCACACAGCAAGGGATAGTCTAATTGGAAATAGCTAGCATTAACTAAGAACTGCATTAATTAATTAGCACTAAGTAACACATATTAATGAACTTCTATTCTCTTGCATCTTCTATCAATTTAACTTTTTTTACGTCTCTAAATTTGTTTCAGGCCATCCTAAAACTTAAACAAATACTTTTCCTGTTGTCCCGGACACTGGTACAGGCTATATTTATGAGTTCTTTTCAAAGATGCCAGAAAGAAGGCAACACTTTTACACTCCAGAAACATCTATTGCATCCAGCATTTCTACTGCACCTGGATAATTTCTGCTTTGTGAATTTACCCAGCCAACCTTGAAGATAGAATTTCAGTTTTGAAGTTGTTGACAATGCCAAATTATTTGGCAAAATGCTAACATGGATTCTGTTAATAAGTAAGTATTTTTCCAAATCCAAAAGACTCCAATGAGGTGGTTTTCTGCCTTGCAGGATCACAGTGACTACACTAACATGTGTCAAAAGATACTAATTTTGAGGTGGTTTTGTTTAGTTGTTTCAGATTTTTTAAATCACCATGGATTTTATATTTTAATATACGCAGAAAAATTCTGACTTTTCCATGTATTCTCCTGACAGTTCTCTTAGTACACTGAAACCTCTCTTTTCATGAGACCACACATTCATATTTGCATGTGGATATTGACCACTCACAGGATGTGAACATATTCCAAAATTTCTACCAAGACCAAAGGTAATTATATTTACAGTTAAACTCAGTTAATGCCAGTTGCATAACCAGTAGTTCCTGGATGTTTCCCTGAAGACTTACTTAAGCCTACATCTTTCCAAATGATTAAAATTTGTTGCTACTTACTCTGTCTTGTCAGCATTGATCAATATTTTTTTAAAACCTCAAATGGGATTTGGCATTCGCATCAATGTAGATTTATAAACCCGATGACCAAAAAGTTGTGTAAATTGTGCAATTTTTCAGGGAGTACCAATGTGCTTCCAAATAGCTAGCAGTTTTACAGCCAAATTCAGTCACTCTGCTGTAAAACTAGTCAGTCTTCATAGATAGTATGCAGTTGATAGAATGTAATTGCTTTACATTTTTAAAGTGAAACAATGCTCCTTGAGACTGGCTTCAAGTATGATTGTCTGTGGCAAACTGTACACACTTACTGCTACTTAAACTGTAACACAGATTGTTGGTTTTAGATTAGAAAACACCTAAAAATATAAATTCTGTACTGAGGTTATACACTAAATTCAAACCTCTAGGTCTACCATGCTGTCCTCACCACTCCTTAGATACAGGTAGAAATAAGAACCTGTTACTCCCTCTGTGGCCTGAATCTCAAAGGGACAATATCTCTCAGGGCATTTCTCAGGGCTCAGTTCTAAATTCTGGAGATATGAGCTTTTCAGTGACCTTACTCCTGCTGACAGCCATCACTCTATAGCTGTAACTCCAGCAGGTTTAAATTTAATTAACTGAGAATCCACAGCAAATATAAGTTATACAGACATATTCCAACAGGATGTAGTTGTTTCTCC
Organism: Passer montanus; assembly: GCF_014805655.1. Taxonomy (NCBI): domain Eukaryota; kingdom Metazoa; phylum Chordata; class Aves; order Passeriformes; family Passeridae; genus Passer; species Passer montanus. The sequence continues at coordinate 1,978,121 of NW_024372147.1, forward strand.
TCACAAAGAGAAGAAATACCTCTGTGACTGCAGTATATTTTCTTTTCTGGGAGCTTAAAGAACTTGCATGCATACATGTGCACTGTTGTATTAGCCCAGAACAACTGGCCAAGGAAGAAGTTAAGCTTTAAAATATCTAATCTGGCACTATAGACAACAGAGTAACAACAGGAACTAATAAAAATTAGAGGCCTGTTTCTCAGATATTTTAGGAAAAAAAGGTAAACAGCTGTTAAGCAGAGACTGTTTGTATGTATACCAGCTGTACAAGGATGTGTCCACTGTGGCTTTTAAGAAAAAAGAAGTTGTTTAATGCGTAAATATAATTTGCCGGATTCCACTTTCTCTCCCAATTTTTTTTTGAAAATTATGTGAAGCTAAGACTTCACAGAGACTGTAGATCAAGAACAACTTTATTTTATCCTCAACTCTTTCCTCAGAACAAAGGCAGATTTTTTTTAAATCAGGCATCTCCATGCCACTGAATTATTATAGTATTCCAATTGTTCTAGAGTAGTGAGTGAATTAAACCAGTTTTCTTAGCACTGTTTCAGTACATATTTAGTCTATCAAATTTGTGCACAGAGAACATGATAACTCAAACTTAACAGTGGGATTCAGAAAGAGGATTTATCTGTTATGTGTTTGTTCCAAGACATAACTTGCACACACTGCCTTTACACACATACTATGTACTATCAATATGTAATGTTTAGCATTAGAAATACATCACAGAAGATCAGAAAAGCAGCACTGGCCCTGAAGATTATTTTACCTTTTTCTGCTATTGAAGCCAGTAGGAAAGAGAAAAAAATCTCCACAATAAGTTCAAAGTCATGTTCAACAGCCACATAAAAATAATTTTGCATTCTTTCCAAACTAACAATTTTGTCTCTGATACACTACATTTTTGTCTGCAGCACTGTAGTGTAATTTAATACAATGGTGCGTCAGCTAGCCCTCAAAGTACAAAAAATTTTACGTGCAAAGACAGAAGTCTACTAAATATTGCAAGATACATAGGTAAGATGCAGAAGATAGCAGCAAAGCCATTTCTATCACTGACAACAAATCTCTTTCTACATTTCAACATGCTAAAGTCTAATTTAGGTTGCTAAAAAATTGTTTAGTGACCAAATGATATGCACCTCTCTTTTGGTAGTCTATAAAGTTATTGCCAAGAACAATAACAAGGCTATTCAGAATTATCTCATTGCTTTAGCTCACCATCTATCATTATCAACCTGGTGACCATACTTAAAAAACCATATCCCTATGAGCAAATTCCTCCATGTTTATTAGACAAAATAGCTCTGTATACAGTAAATTAAATTCACTGTACTGGGTCCTCATAATTCAAAACACCATTTTAGCTTTTACTTTCAAACAATTTAAGCAGAGGAGAACAATTTTCCAAGTAATCTCAGAGATACTTGAAAATCTAAAATTATTCTATAATTAAAGGGAAATGAAACTTTAATAAATACCAGTGCAGCACCATATCATGAATGTCACATTATCAAATGAATATGACTTCACCATTCAAAATATTTCAACATTTAAAACTAGACTTAGAAGTCAAAATTACTGTAAACTTGTAATAGAAAAGCACATAGTAACCTGCTTTGTTAAGCAGAGGTAGAATTTACACAAAATTGTGGAAAGAGCAGACAGTCCTCACAAACCAGATGCCTGCCACCCAGCAAAAAATCAGACTGGTCTTTAAACTGAAAGAAGTTAAACCACCTATTTCCTTCATGCTACCACAGACAAAGGAAATCCAAAAACGACCTCAGAAAACACAGTTGGTATTTCATTCATAAACCACAATCTCCAAGCATATTTTTCATATACTCAAAACCATTCATCCCAACTCATTTAAGCCAAATCCTTCACAGACCCAATTCCCTCACAGAAAAAGGAAACACAGCACCCTTTTCTTGTCCTTGACAGCACACTCAGCAGTTTAATTGTCTTTCTGATATCCCTAAGGAGAAACTTGCATGCATTCCTCCACCTATTTTAACAGTTTAACTCTCAATCTATATCACAAGATTCCCACTAGTCCAAAAGTGAATCTACAACAGCCACAAACTGGTGGGAAGCATGAGTGTGTGCAGAGAAAATACATGTACCAGCACTCTGACTGTAATGTATCCCATATCAGCTTTTGTAAAAATTATTTCATTTTGTAAAAATTAAAAAAAAAATCCAAATTTTCAGTCAAATATAATGACCAACAAGCAACAGGTGCTAACTTTTATGGAACAAACTATTGTATATTAACAACATTCTGAAAAATTCTGTATCTCCACCATTCACCTTTTCTCAAAGAAAACATCCAACTCAACTTTTCCTTAAGTCAGCACAATCAGAAGAAATCTATGTCAGAACTTCAATCACTGAAATATAAAATAAGGCATGCAAATCTGTTTTTAACTGTACTAAATGTTTAGCATTTAAGGGTAGTATAGATCCACTTTGGAAAGCATGGATGCTTATAATTAGCATTTTTTTCTAAAAATCAAACATGTTGCAATTACTTGGCTGGAATAGGTGGAAGGAGACTTCAGATGAAATTGTTTACAAAGTGCAACCGATGTAGTTTAATGTATTTTAGGAGTTCTAACTAAACTGATCCTTTACTCATATAGGTACAGAAATCTCCTTGTACCTTTCAAATAACATTCTTCCCTGTAAGAGGGAATGTAGTTTAATGTATTTTAGGAGCTCTAACTATACTGATCCTTTACTGATCCTGTACTATAGGTACAGAAATCTCCTTGTACCTTTCAAATAACATTCTTCCCTGTAAGAGGGATGCAGAATAATTTGAACGTCACCTATATACATTGGAGAAATCTGCTCTGCGTCCAATATAAAAACCTTAAAACTTTGGCAGTGGCAGAGAAAGTGCAAAAGCTAGCAATGAATTTTTTTTCACATGTTTAGTGTAAGTGAATTATAATAACTATCCCTCATTTTATTGTCTTTATCAGTGCATTTGCTGCAACAATCTCAGTACAAGGATAAACTAAAACATTAATATCACCACAGCCCAGATTCCCCACAATATGTCCTATAATGGGTCCTCTCCTTTCAAAACATTTTTCATTGTGATTTAATGAATGTTCTTATGTGTTACATTAAACATTTTCAAAACAAGCATGTGGATATTCCTGTCATGATAAAATACTGTATCAAACCAGTCCTATTCAGTCTTCTCTGCTTGTACTTCCATGTCAAGAAAGAAATTAGAAAAGCTTCCTACACCTCAGGAAAGAGAAATAATCTTCTGCCAAAGAGAGCTAACTCCCACCAGTTAAACTTAGAATAAGCAGGTTATAATTAGCTGAAAATAAAGTCTATTGGAACACCTGCTTTGATATTTGAGCATTAGTGATAAAACCAGTTACCAGACTTACATTTTAAAACAAGCAACCTTTTGAAAAATGAGAAAGGGAACAAAACATCAAGAAATCCATGCCATTGCTTGAGGGGTTTTGTAAAGATTAAAATCACCCAGCATTAAGAATTCTATGTATTAATTGCATTTAAATGTCAGAAGTCTGAAAATTATGTGATCAAGAGGGTGGTTTCTAGGCAGATAACAAAATAAAGAATAAGATTAAAATAGAAAGTTTAAAAAACTCCCACAGAATTACATATAAAAGAGCTGACCATTGATATAAATTCCACTGTGATCACAGTTATAGGACTATGCTCAAAGCATTCACAATAATAGAGAAAAAACCTTTTCCTGTGTTTTACAATGAAACAGCTAAAGATAGCAAGATGAAACAAGGTCATTTGAAACCACCAAATTAACAGAAATTAACTAGCTTGCAGACATTTTGCAAGAATTTTGGTGTCTTAACAAGTAAATACTAAACAACTTCTCTGAGCCTCGCAGTGAGGGGAACACTAGAGTGTTTTAGTGCACTACTAACACTTCTCTGCTTTTTATTAAAGGCAGTAAAAACTGCTATATATGACACTGACAAGAGTTGCCAGTGTATAAAAATGGTGGCAAAGGGCAGCACAGGATGCACCAACCATATTTTACATTTATACTCAAACTGAATCTGTTACAAAGCTAAGCATATGCCGACAGGGTTAAAGCCTTTATCTTTTTAAATCCCAGCTTTAAGACAAAAGGGCTAAAACATCTACATATGTGAGTTTATTAATAAATTATGTGGTCCTATCCCCTCTTCCAAAAAAAGACAGGTCTTGAAGCATCCTTCACAGATCCCCTGTATTTCCATATTCAGCTTTGTTACAAGCACCAGATGTAAGGCAGAAGTAACACACATGACCACAAAAAGCTCTTTTTCCTCAGTAGGATCCTCAACTACCAGCTGTTTTCTTCAAGCTCTTATTTATATTGTCTTTGCAGTTTAATTCTGCTACATTAACAAGCGGGAAGAGATCCAAGACATTGGCAAACTCTGGAGGTGTCTGTGTTTGCGTAAACAACTACAAGCACAAAGCTCTTAGGAGAACTCTCCTGTGCTCTGATCTTAGATTTTCTTATGAAGCCTTAACCCACACTCCACAAAGAGGACAATGACTCCAGTCAAGTCTCATTTGCCAGTCAGAATTCTGTTAGAAAGATCAGGTAGTACTCCAGACCAAAACTAAATATATAGTTAATATATACACGCAGCAGTGGACACAGAGTTGGGAAAGAAAATGGCAGCTGATGGGAAAAATGCTCCCCCACATACATCGCTATACGATGCCTGCATCAGTTTAAGTCCTGCATGCATGAGAAATCTGTGTTTAAGCATAAAACAGCCCAGTAAAGGAAATCCCCAATCTATAATGCTGATTTATTCTGAATATGCAGAACAGACTTTGCTTCAAGGAATACTGTACTGTTTTAAGCTGAAACTTTGCAAAGAAATACATATTTTTTCTTAGGTTAAGATGAAGCAGTGATATGCAGAAAGGTTGAACTAAGCTATCACCGAAATGATGTAGTCTGCTGATGACAAGAATTCGGCTTACTAACTCTCAAACTTTATAAACTTTGTTTATTTGTTCAGTAGGATTTTCTTTCTTTTTTTTTTTAAGGATTTTCTTTCTTTTGTTAAAATAAAATAAAACCAATATGCAAAGAAATAGTTCTTCCGTTATTGTAGACAACTGCTGGCAACTCTTGAACATAGATATTAGAATTGTAAGAATGGAAAACTGGAAGAATTTCAATCATAAATCTGTTACTGTCCAGACTCTTGTTTTCCTGGTCACTGCAGTGTTGCAGCTTTATTTGATAATTTGGATGAAATTTGAAATGGTTTTAGTATCAAAGCAGAAACAGCAGTACAAGTATGCTATAAATGCAGAAAGCATAAGCAAAGCCATTAACAAACTAGTTTTCCCTAGAGGTATGAGGGCATGAGAGGTTTGATGCTTATGTTACTGTCCATGGGCAAGATTCTAATCAGACTCAAAACAGTCCATCAGCTTAGGATCTCCTGCTAGTCAAAAGTATATCCTGCATATAAATAAAAAATAATTTAAAAAAAGGCAACAGCAGAGCTGAAAAAAAAAACAAAAAACCTAAAGCAAAAAATGCAATGTAGAAGGTAAACACTTGAAATAATCACAGTACTATCCGTAAAGAAGTTGTTCTTGACTGTTTTGAGCTCTTTTACGGATCCTCATACAGAGAAATAAAAGCAAATTATGTTCATACTTTATAACTATTTGAGAAAATGCTTAAAGCCTAGGTCAGTTCTTCACATGTGTGCATATAACTACTGCTATTTCAGTGAGAGAGAGACATCCATGTATCTCAGACTAGAATTTTATTCTCTTGATAGCCACATCTATACAGCATTTAAACACATAAAGCTTTGGACACATTTACAATTTAAATACATTAAAAAATCCAACAATTGGCTTGCCATGACAGACAACAGGCCTTCAATACCCTTATCCCAAACTAAAACAGAAGGCTCTAAATTGAGAAGATTCACTCATTGGCCAGTAATTCTTAGACAAATTAATAAAAATGTTCCTCTTACAAAAAGCTGTCTCCAACTATGATGTCATAGCATTAGCAGAATCTATTAAATTGGTAGAAGATGAGACTTCCTAAAGAAACAAGCATTCTTTCCCAACAGTACAATCAGATAACACACCACTAATTTTTTCATAGCTTCCTATAAGAATTACCTCTAGCTGAACCTCAGCCATCTCCTTCTTACACAAGCCTATGGATCAAACAGTGGGAAAGCAGAGCCTGTACCACCTGGGTATAACAACTGGGAGGTGAGTATTCCCTTGGAAGCACAGACCACCTCCCTCACTCCACCCAGACAAACATTACACCAAAAAAATTGCCAGGTCTTGGCAAAATACATTACAATATACACCCCACAAATTAAAAAACACCTAATTCCCTAGTATCTCATAAAGGAACATGTGATAGAAACGACTGCACAGTTTCTTTGAAGGCTCCTGGAGCAGCACACTGCTCTCTGCGGTTAGTAACATGCAAAATAACCCATCCTTATATGCAAGTCCTCGTTGGTGAATGATCCAGGTCACATTCAATTTAAACATTCTGTAGCAAGAAACCATCAGGTGTTGGCCTTTGCCAGAGCTTCAATGTGCCTGACTTATTAAAAAAAAATTAAGAGAGCAGATATTTTTAATAAAGTTAAGAACAGTGACAATTTAACCAGAAAAAACTAGCCTATTTGTAAAAGCCAGTATGTGGCACTCCTCAATCCACTGAAAAGTCCTAATGAGCCTGTCAGTGTCACATTCATATCTCTTAGTTAATTTCTCTTAGTTGTAAGCAGCAACAGGTAATTCATGACCTAGAAAAGTAAATTATCTTGAGATTCCAGAACTGTAACATCAGACTATATCAGCACAATTCTTTCCATCTGAACACAGGCTTTTTCTTCCTTTGAATTATGCACTTGGGAAAAGGCAGTTTGGTTTTAAGATGCTGCATATAATTAAACTTTCTGTTTGTCTAATTCCTATGGAAAGAGTGAAACAGAATCATAAACAAAAGTATTGCAGGAGCACAATCACTTAGATTTAACGTAACACAAATGCATGTGTATACTATACATATTCACAGGTTTTGCAAATTCAGATTTTAAAATACCACACAAGGTCTAGATATTTATAATTTGAGATTATTTACAAACTTGTTTGCTTGGGTTTTTAAAAATTTACTTTCATAACCTTAGAAGAGATAGAACTACACACTAGAAGCCACAGGAAGCTTTACTAAGCCAAAGCCAGAACTGAGAGACACTAAAGAATGGAAGATGTGCATTGCTCTCCCTGCACTCAGTAACGAGCACAAAAAATCCCTAGATGGGTAGAAGATAGATTCTTTTGCCTAGAAAATGCTGTATCAACTCAGTTGCACGGGTGCAATTATACTCCAAAGTGCAACATGGGTACTGACAGTCACTCAGAGGAGACACTCTGTAATCTATTTCAAACCTGTATGGCTTTTGACCAGAACCTTAAGAAGTCAGGCACGGCCATAAACAAAACCCTGGATGCTACCTCTTTCTTTCTCCTTCAGGAGTCCACAGACAGCTAACTGTTTTTCTGGCACAAGTGTTGAGACCCACAGCGTCTACAAGATCCTAGGATTATTTCCAGATGACGGCACCACAGATTAGCCACACAGAGCAAATACCTTAAGTAACTCCAATATTGCCAGATTAGTCAAGTGAAGTCATCCAAGTCATGTGAAAAGCTGAGGTCTTGAGGAAGCAGTTGAAACAACAAGATTTGCTAGTTTAGTCCAATGATAGGAACTTGTACACAAGATGAAAAATCTTGGTCACTTGATACCAAATACAAAGAATACAACTAATTTCTCTCATCCACACTTTTTGCAACACTTTTGGAAATGAGAATACTAATATATTTGAATCAGATTTGAATTTAGCCACCTGATTTACTCAGGTTATCCATAATGCAATACAATAAATAGGTTAACCATAATACCTTTTAGCACAAGCAGATAATTTGGACCACACTGTCCAAATGTAGAAAAACATTCTATAAAATGATATCAAAATGAGCGACATTGAAAAATCTCTTTCTTTTGGAGTCTTAACTTCAAATCTTAACTACAAGAAGCACTCATATCTTTGGAGGAAGAAAGTGACCAAACATTTTAACTGTTTAAAACACACACTGGACACATACATTGCAATCTTTTTCGCTGTGATTAGTGCAATATTAGTGGTAACTATATGGATAGCACATGTAAAAGACACACAGAAGTAGGAACACTGTATATTGCAAATCATGGGATCATTTTCAATCAACACGAAGAGACATAAAACTGATTATTCAAAAAAAATCACAGGGCAAAGTACCACACACATGTAGAAAACAGAGTACTAAAATGCTGTGAGAAAATGGCTAGTTATGATTTATAATACATCTCACACTTTCAGTCAAGTCAAGAAGAGAAAAGATCAGTTTATAAATATGAAGGATTTATTCTTGTATCAATATGAAATACTAAAAGCAAAATCTAATCAAAAGGAACAAGCTGGCAGACTAAGAAAACTTTAATATAATAACAGCCCTTTTAAAAATGTGATCTTGGATCATTAACTTCACAACAAGATTACAGTACAACAATATTACATTCAGATCTAGATGATTTGTGCTTAGCTACATCTGGCTACACAAAAAATATGAGGTAGGGGGCAAGCTTTCTAGAACATCTATCCATTGACTGATAGTTTATTTCAAGGTTTGATTTCAAGTGGTTTTGGGTTGTTTTTTTTTATCCAAAGAAAAGTTACATTTATAAACTGATTTGGAATGCTCACATTTCTCTTATTTTTCCAAGTGCCAAGATCAACATCTTAAGTATGCCTTGCATTTTCAGACATATTATGTTAGATTAAGACATCTACATTTATGTGCATATTTATAACCATTTCACCCATGACTCTCTCTCTCTCTACGTATTTATCTGGCTCCAATAATCTTGGTTTCTGAGCACTGATTCATATGTTATGTAGATCAAAACAAACCATTACACTCTGCAGTTATGAAAGCATTCCTGTTACTGACATCAATATGAACCCTGTGAAGAAAAACTTGTACCTGAATGCAACACAGAAATTATTACAAATAACATCACAAAGATAATATAAATCTCAGACACATGGTTATCCTTCTCCCTCTTCATAAGCAGTGTCCATTAGCACTAACAAGATTTATGCAGGTGTTTCAAAAGAGCAGGATATATTATATAGAATCAAAGTTTTTTAGGCCAGTTACATTTATGAAATTTCTTCTGGCTAGAAAGCATGTGCAGTGATCTGAGGAGGGCTGAACGCTTTCAGAAAAACACAGAACATATTCAGTTCCAAGTGGCACACAGCAGAACAGTGGTCACGCCTCAGCCAGCCATTCAGGTAGCAACACTTTCAAACACTACAAAATATGTATTACTCAAAATGTGAAGAATGCCAACTGTGGAGAATGTTGACTTTTTCATGAGACTGAGAAGTTATGACAATTCTGAGAAAACCTGAGGATGTAATGATGATTAAATGTGAATAGACAGAGAAGAGGCAGTACATCTAGAGAGGGCAGGAGTTCTCTTCATGGAACTATAGATGTAAGATTATGTCATCTTCAGTGTGTGTCATGTCCATTTAACTTAAAATTCATCTATGTTAAAATTCATTCTAAGTAACAGTAAACCACAGAGGGAAAAAAAAAGAGAGCAGTGAAACCCTCCTAATCTTTTGGCTTGCACAATATTTAATGGTCTGCTATCACAATTATGTGATTTATGTGTGACATTATTTGTAAGTAGAGGGAAAATATAATGATGAATGTTTGGTATCTTACCTGCATCAAGTAAAAAAATTGACAGCTATGTTATTTTCTACTTTCAAGGTGGTTTTTACTGGAAAGGTATTTTTGTTTTGACACATTCAGCATTCCTGTTAAGCAATACACCGTTTAGAATATAATTTTATATAGGAGTTCAAATATTACAACAGCTCACAAATATAAGCTCATAAACAAATGCTGCTGGCACAAAATAATAACAAACTCCATTCCTTACCTTTACAATGGATCATATTTAAGATAATATACAACTAAAGAGAAAGACACAAGTAAAAATCTGATTTGTTTTGAGATGGAGAAAAATATAAATAATTCCTGCTCTAAACTCCTGAAATACTATGTTAATAATCAGTTTAGAATGCAAATATAACAAATTTAGCACATTTCAGACTTGTTATGCAGATGTTAATTAAAAGTTCTTTTTACTGGGAGATACCAGATATTGCTAAGGATAAATTATTTATCTGCTGAATTCTATTTAAAATTAGCATCCATGCTCTGCCCCTAATGTCAGACAACTGAAAAAAAAAACTGAGAAAATGGGACTCTGTCATTTGCATTAAGTAAACTGCTAACACTGCTATTAATCACTGGAAAAGTTCTACAAAAAGTCGCCACCTATCATGTCAGGTTTTAACTGAATTACACAACTACTCTTCATTAAAAGAATAATTTCAGAGTGTCTAGAATGTACTACCCAATCTTGCACAGTACAGTCTCACACCAAATATGCAATGTATTCAATATCTTATACCTGTTAACCTGTTAATAATTTGCTGCATACATAACACCTGGTAGCATGTGTATGCAAACAAAAGCACAATGCTGAGTTACCTTAACACACCTTTTTCAGTTAGTTTTATTAACTTCTGTAGTGCAACAAAACAGTAAACCCAACCATTTACCATTAAAGTAACTTTCTAAAGGGGCTCTTGTTCCACTACTGAGTTACCTATGAAGTCACTGGGGGCAGGTTTACACTCTGTTACACAAGGTGTAAGGTTTGTATCAATGTGTGTGGTTAATAGCTTTGGCTTTTGGAGCACTTCCCACTTGAATATTAATTAACTGAAACAGCAATGCTATAATAATGAAAATATGTAATTCATAAGAAAGACTGTTAAAGCACACAAAATTTTCAATTGACTGTTGCTGAAACACTAATTGAGATACAGTGCAAACACTTCTACTGGTAAAACATGACTTTTTCATACTTTGACAACTGTAAAAAAACAGTTCTTACCAACTGTAGAAAATAAAATCTCACTTTCATTAAGCTTTAAAGCAATGTTAATAAATTAGTATAAATCATAAAATAAAAATGGACTGCTACAGGACTCGTCATTTTAATCTTTTAACAGTCCTTATATGTTTCAGAAAATCAGTCCTGGAAATACACAGTCTATAAACAAAAGCTCATGACTGAACAGCATTGGTTTAAGTAACATATACACAAAGTTTGGAAAGCCTTCTTCAAGCCCTACCATTCAAAATCAATTAGGTGTGTGAGGAGGAGTAATTCAGTTGTCTTATACTTGTGCAATTTTGGACTATTTTGACCAGATTCCAGTTGAAATAATCTACTACCTACCATCAAACTGGAAGAAAATTCATATTTGTATGCATTTTTATGTATTTTGCATGCATATTTGCATGTATTTTGTGTTCTGTATGTATTTTATGCATTACATTGCATTAAGCCTTGTGACTAACATCTGTTGCACATTGTTTCTTCTTTGATTCTCCCTCCAGCGAAAAAGCAGAAGCAAAGATGTTTCCTGTTTTGATAGGGTTTGGGGGTTTTATATGTATTTATATCAATAGCTATCTCTCTCTCTCACTATACATATATCTAACATTTTTTATATATATATTTCTATTAATACATGCAGTATTTATGATAAGCATGCATGGGCAACAACATTCCTTTTGCTCTTGAGAGTAAGATGGTACAGTACATCCTGTCTCCTATTTCCTAGATAATTCATGTGGCAAAATTGGAGCAACCTCATAGACATTTAATCCCCTGGATAAACATCAGTGTTCCTCAGTTTTCCCCTGTGTTGCATGGCACCACAGCATCATTCAGGATTTTGTGCCCATATGACAGAGATACTGAAAGCCTCAAAACCTAATCCAAATTCTGTGCAAAAATCAAACCTTCCAGTTTTACACAGTGCACACTGAATACAGGTAGTTTGCACAGTCCAGAAGGTAACACAGGTGAGCAGCTGAATGTCAGCCTTCACCTGTCAGGACAGGATGTTATCTCCAGGCCAGCCAAGAAAACATTTCAGCCTTGATGGAAAATGCCTTCCAGCAAAAAACATACCATTAACAAAAAATTAAAAGCTAAAGAACAAAGTGTCAGCCACAACATATCCCAAAAAGAATGTCTGTCTTACTTCAAACTTTCTGAAATCTTCCTCTGCCTCACATATCTTGAAGCTGCTTCCATCAGCTCTCAAAGCACCAGTGAGTCTCATCCAGAAACCACTTCATGAAGGTTTTGATATGACACTCATGACAATTTGGCAGATTCTCCTGCTAACTACAATGATACAGAAAAAGAGGGTGCTGGGAAGAAACTGAAAACTGCAGATGCTGGAGTGAGCAAGGAAAGCTTAGGAGGTTTGGTTTACCAGCTTCTTGGAGCTCATTTCTCCATCAATTATATCCTCTAGCTGATACTTAAGCAAAAATCTGAATTACCAGTTTCTCAGATCAAAGTTACTTGGTTCAAACACTGGCCCAGACCTGTGTGATATATCTAGCTCCTGCTGATGTCAACTCACAAGAAGTTTAATCATACCAAGCTGCTCTCAAGAAACAGACACTGCTTCAGAGTTTTACTAACCTAATTCTGCTAAGTCCTGCTCTCATGGCAAAATCCTTTCTTGGTATAGTCATTCCATGCTTCTTGGATATGGGTATGATATCAATGTGCTGGTTTTCATTAAGTTTTCCGTTCACCACCTTTTCTCTGCAGTGTTACCTCTACACACTGACTTCTGCAGGAGTTCCAGTTAGTTGAACATGAAAATAGCTAAGTCTTGTAGTCTCCAAAGTTGATTTGATTGTTGCCAAGCAAAAGTTTTTGCAAGTATTATTGGCTCATCTCAGCCAGGTTGTCATGCTAGTTATAATATAGTCACATGTTCCATTATGGCTTCTTCTGTACTGTCTGAGTTTTCTTGGGTTACACAGGCTCCTGAGTAGGCTTGTTTAACTTACTGGTATATATTCTTCAGAGAGAGAGTCAGTGTACTCTGTTAATCAGCATCTTTATCTTGTCGACACAAGGCACAGGATTCAGAATTGCTCTGTACCTCCTCTTTCCATCTCCACATGCCTTAAATACCTGTAGCTTATAATGTGGTCACTGGCATTCATGACCTGCCAAAAACTGTCCTGTGCTCTCCTAGCCCAAATTCAACACTACAGCCACAAGTTGTCACAAGATTTACCTTTTAACAAAACTTTTGTGAAAAAATGTCATAGAGAGAACAAAAACTAAGGCAGAGAACATAACATCCCATTAGTATTTTAGATTTGGCAGGAAAACTACTGAAAACTACAATGGAACGCATGAACAGAGAATGAGTGGGAATGCCTGGGTGTGGCAGCATGCAGAGGAACACTCAGGCAGACAAGGCTCTCAAAATGTCCTGTGTTAATGACACACAATTTAGCATGTTATCAAGCTCCCAGGTCACTCAGGCTTCAAAAAGATATCTAGATCCAGAGACAAAGAGCAGTGATCAAAGCCTGGCCATTCACAAAGGGGAAAATAATGAAAACACTGTTTTCTTCAAAAGGCAGCCTACAAGCGAAGAACTCAGGACTTGAAGCATGCCCTTTGTGTCATGGCACAAGCCTAAGATCTGGACAGAATCCAATCCACAGCCTAACATCTGGACAGAAATATCATGGTGCCGACACTGTTGGACAGACTTCTTGGACACCATACCTATTCTGGTGCTCATGCGACAGTAAGCAAATGAAACACCCCTTGTTTCAGGCATTGTTTTAGATAAAATCACCTTCCCACTTATAAAATATCCCCATTGGTGTTAACTAGATGGTTACTACATTTAAACACAGTAAAACAGTATTCCACATAGTCTGTATGTTAATTACTTTGTTTGGTAAAACAGTTTACTGCTGAGGACAATAATGCTTATGTCTCCATTAGTGTTTTCAGTCGGATCAACATTGTGTTTCTAAAGCAAGTCTTTCAGTCATTCACGTGTTTCAGTCTGTTTCAGGTCTTGGGGATATTTTGGTGCAAGCAAGCTGGATTATTTATTGTGGAAACTAGAGAGGGATTTCTCTTCCAGTTGTGCACCATTTCAATCCAAAAGTAACATAAGTGTGTGAAAAAAATAAGCACTCTTATGAACAGCTTCAATGCTGAGGAAGGAATATTTAGCTCAGGGAACCAAACTAAACCAACTAGGAAGTACTTCTCTCCAACTGTACGGACTCTAGATGTAGGAGTCTCCATACTGACTATTTCAGACTATTTCTTCATCCAATACATTGGCATTGTATTACTTGTTAACACAGTCAACTCCATGAAAAGTGTGGGATTTTTAAGACTACTTTCTATACAGGAAGAAATAAAAACATTTAGAAGAATTTGTAAAGTTGATGGCCTGGGTCTAAGCAAGCTGATCTATAAACTAGAAATTAGCTCAACACTGTCATTGTGAACATTTAGCATTTGAGACTGATTTCAATGCAAAACAGGCACAAAACTGCCTAAAAGCTGGACTGACTTAAACCTATCATAAAAAGTCACTTAGTGCAACTAAATTTCTCAGGTTTATAGGCCTCTGGGGCAAAACATCTGTCACTCAAGTCATCCATGGAGTTTATTTCAAGCAAAAGATGCAAGGCAGTACTAACTGTGTCCCTTCCTGTCTTATTCTAGGGAAAAAAAATCAAAGAGAAGGTCAGCCAATCCTCTCAACACACACACACTCCAAAAATAACAGAGAAGGATCATAAAATCTCTCTACAGTTGCTGGAGCAAGTGTTTCCTATAGTACCTACCAAAACTGTGTATTTTGCTGAAAACTTAACATTGCTCAAGCTATTCTTAGCAGTTCTGCCATGCATCAGGCCTTGTAAGCAAACAGAATTTCTCACCTAAAAATAAAAGGCATTCTTGTGGAAGTGTGATAAACCACTTAAACACTCATGTCCAAATGTTCTTGCAAAAACCAAATAAGTAGAAGGCTATGTAATTTCAAAGGAAAAAAGATATGGTACTACAGTGGTGTGTAAAGCAGCTGGAAGTGACACATGGTGGAAAGAAGTCAGACTGAAAGAATCTGACTATATTCCTTGGCAAAATAGGTCCAAAGCTGCCAACATGTGATGGTGGCAGTGTTGAAAAATAAGTACTGCACACTTAGCCAAACAGGAGCAGCAGCTTATTGAATGTCATAATCAGAGCTAAGCCGTGGATTCAGAAGCAAATTTAAGTAATATTTGGCATTAAAATGCCAAAACAATAACACTAGCCAAAGAGACTGGATTAACTTTTCTAAAAGCACAGAACATGTGACAGATGAAAATGATGCCTTTTGACACATGCTGGTGGCCTCCCAAAGATGATAGGCCAAACTCAGACCTGAAAAGGCCTCCAGAAGAGCTTGAAGCCCACTGCTGCCAAAATTAGAGGAAAACCTCAGACCTCATGCGGCAATTGAACATCAGAACTTCGTTTAAACAACTAGCAACTGATCATGAGGTACTAAAAAGTTTTGGCTATTACCTTTCACCAAAAGTAACTGAAATGTGACCTGGGCCCTTGAGAAGCCCCATTCTAGCAGATGTTGGTGAGCATAGGAAGGAAGGGATTAGCAAAATGTTCAAGTGAAAAGGATCATTCTAAGTTCAAATAAGCTGCTTAACAATACAAATTAAATAAAACTGTCCTTCAGGAATGAAGTCTCCCAAATGACAGATTGGTATGACAGCAAAGAAACAGGAAGAATAGCAAATACAGGAAGTATAGGATCCGAGTCATTAAGCAGAGGGAGACTTAACTGAATGGTCATGATCAAAGCTAGTACTAAATTACAACATATGAGGAAAAGAGACTTAACTGTACAATAGCATAGAGCGGGTGAATGTTATGGAACTGAGAATAAAGACTTGCAACAGCTGAAAAAAAGTGGGAAAAAATCCAAACTGCCAGTCCTATTAAAAAAGACACCTTGAGATAAGTTTTCAAAGACCTCAAGCATAAATAAGACCTAAAACTAAACTGAGATCTAGGAAGATAAAGTTACCAGTCAGAGGGAACGAATATATCACAAAGTACTTGCAGAAGGTCTCAAAAAAACCCCAAATATAAATAAAACCCCAATTGTGATGAGAGAGGAATTCCTATCTCCTGATTTATGTGAAGTCAGAGCTTTTACCACCAGATTTCGTTTGTTTAAAAATTTCCTGAAGAAACTGCTTAATTTGGCAAACAGAAACTAATCCTAAACCACTAGAAAAATCACAAGATCCAAATCCCCACTGCAAAGCAGCATAGTGGTGAAGATCTCTTTGAACTCCTATCCAATCACTTAGCACTCAGAAAGGAAATATTAGTAAAATTGAAACAATAATCTTACAACCTCTGATGGTGGCCATAGAAGAGGAATTATTCTTCATGATGAACAAATGATTCCAATAACTATAGAAGATGACTGTGATAAGTTGTGGGAAGCCTTGTGGAGAAATATAGAAATACACGGTTACAAGAAAAAACTATTACTTGCAGAGAAACACCTCATTTCCACCACTTTGTTTTGATGTTCTAAATGTCCTGTCTGGATTCTTTTGAGTTTAAGCTATTTTTTCCTCTAATTTGTCTTTCTTCTCAAGCTTTCTGGAAGGAAAAAACCCAAAACCTTGAATCTCTGCCCCAAAGTAAATAG
This sequence comes from Passer montanus, assembly GCF_014805655.1. Classification (NCBI taxonomy): domain Eukaryota; kingdom Metazoa; phylum Chordata; class Aves; order Passeriformes; family Passeridae; genus Passer; species Passer montanus. The sequence continues at coordinate 1,994,944 of NW_024372147.1, forward strand.
TTTAATATTTGTGTATTTCAGAAGATCTAAAAGCCGCTGTTGTGTTGAAACTTGCAATTACCTGACAATCACACTTCCGGAAAAATACCAAATATACCAAAATCAGCAGGAAAAGTTTGACTCTCAGACTAGGAGAAACATGAATCTTAGACAGATATCTCTTTCTGTTTGTAATCATTCTGTGGTACTTCCACTTGCTTCACAACCAATTTAGACTTGGATTTCCTCTTATCACAGCTTCTATTTTGAATTTAACTTTTGAGAAGGAAAAGGAACAATATGAAAAACTGGATCTAGCACCTGTTCACAGGAAATTCACTCAAAAAAGCCCTGCTAGTAGAGGTGAAAAAATCCCTTTGAATCAGTGCAAAAATACATAAAGCCTTTGGTAACCTTGTTACATAGTTTTGGGCAGGATTTTGATTTTGTTCTTAATTAAAAGAACTTTTGGGTCAATTTGCTTAAAAAGACCCACAAAACAGGACACAAACTACTACTAATTACAAAATATTCCAACAAGTTGCAAAATCAACCAACAACAACTGCAACAATCTCTGAACATGTTCATCTCTTTTGTCTGCCATTTACTTCTGTCAATTCAGAATGTTAATAAGGATGCTGAGATGCCTAAAGAGCAATCTAACACGCACACATTCCCAAATAAAGGGAAAAGAAGCCTTCAACAGGGAAATAATCCAAGTCTCCAGAAATTACGGGTTTACACAATGAAAAAACATATTTGAAGTTTATCAAGTTCCAGAAAACAAGTAGTGCTGTATTCCCTTTGCAAGGCCAAACAGAAAAGCATTCCATAGGAATTGTTTCATAGGACTATGCAGTCCCTGCTGAAATTAGGCACTTTTGGAAGATTACTCCTTTACTGTGGCTTTCAGTCACTACACAAAATTAAAATAATAACAGCCAGAAATAATATTCACAAAGTGATACTGCAGCCACTTTATTAATTAAAAAAAATTATCCTTCAGAGGTGTCAAATACATCATTTTACAGCTTAGAAAGAAATTTCCTGGTTTTCACTAAGCCATGCAAAAACACACCTACTGATATGGTGCCTAAAATATGTTCACTAGCTAAATTTTTCTGGATTGTTCCCTCACAGCTCCTATGTCATTACTCATTTCGATCAGTCTCCTCCTCCAAGTAACAAGGAATAGGACAAGGAGAAATGGCCTCAAGATATGCCAGGAGACATTTAGTTTGGATTATTAGGAAAAAATTTGCTCACCCTTTTTCAGAAAGGTTATTAAAGAGCAGAACAGGCAGCCTAGAGAAGTAGTTGAGCTGCTATAAATGGAGTTATTTAAAAGACATGTAGATGTGATACTTAGGAACATGGTTTAGTGGTGGACTTGGCAGTGTTAGAATAGTGATTGGACTCAATGACCTCAAGGTTCTTTTCCAATCGAAATGATTCTATTTTATCCCTGCAGCTTATCCTCTATATGATCTTCCTCACAACACATCTCTTTCAAAACCATGGCTCTCCCTTTCTCCACACTACCTCCTGGCAGTTTCTATAGCCCTGCAGCTGAAAGCAAGAGAGAATTGGCAATTAGGCCTCTGTCAAATCATCATACCATATGTACTCAGAACACCGTATAACACACACTGGAATCAAGACATGCAGATGCAGTGAAGGGGTAATTTCCATCCTTTTCTTTTTCCCCCATCTTTTTTTTTCCATTTGTAAGAAGCAGTGATACACATTATTAGTGCTACATTGGAAATGTCTCAACACAGTATTTCACACCCCTTTCTAAAGAGCCTCTAGCTGACACATGTAGGAGAAAGTCCAGTCTCTGTTTCTTTTGATAGGCAAAAAGGGCTCAAGGTAAATGCTTAATTGCTATGTTCACAGGAAGTGACTTTGAATACAAGTGACCAGTCACCCAAAAAAGACAACATCTGTATAAATCACAGATAAGACAACAAATTCCTACTCTAATGTACCAAAAGTTTTCAATAAATGAGGAAGCCATCACTAGAATCAGCTTTTTGTGCAAAAAGCTCTAAACAATAGAGTGTAAATAATGATTTGCACAAGAACTCCTATTTTCAACAATATCTCTGTATATGTAACTAAAATTAGGACCATTAGTGTTTATTACCTCATCTCAACTAACAGCTGAAAAGCACAAATATTTACAAGGACACCCACCTCTACATTTTTTTAAATAACATTAGAAGTTTTAGCCATAACATTAGAAGTTTCATAAACAAATTATAATCCTATGCACGCAGGGCAGATCTACCCAGAACTTACTAAAATTACTAATTATTTACACGAGCATTACAGGGACCATAACATTCACTGTAGCACATTAAAAATAAAAAAATCCATCATATGCACATATTACCTCATTCCTGAAGTTGAAATTGTATGGGCAAAATTAAATTGTTTCTTTGGACACATTAAGTGGAAAACAAAACCAAAAATATAGGCACTAATTTAAAACAGATTCAATCATAAACTGCACGTCATATGTTTGGAGAAGGAACAGATTTTGCACTTCTTTACCCATTTAAATTACTTTAACATTATTTCAAATAATTACATATTCTAAAACAGGTAAGTTATTTTTGGCTCATGGAGTCGTACTTTTCCACAGGGTTAAGTATGAACACTTGTTGTAGAAGTGAAGGAGGAAGAGGGGGTAAGAGGAGTTTGTTTGCTTGCTTGTTGTGGAATTTTTTTTAAGGGATTGGGAGATGCACAAGGAAATAATTAAAGTTGTTTTTCTTGTATAATACTATACTATTAGTTCAGTCTGAGCTCAACATACATCATCAGAAAGATAAAAATACTTAGAAAAATAATCATGATAGTCACACTTACATTTAATCACTAATGAAATGTCCCACATTGTAACTTTACATCACCTAAAATGATTTCCCAGTGGAAAACAAAACAAAAAACATTATAAGAAATATGTCTCATCATTCAATTAAATCAAACAGTGTAAGTCTGTAAGTAAAGTCAAAAATTGACATTAGACAAAATCTTACACCACTAAATGAAACCACCACTACCCACACTCATAATGGCATATATACAGGTTTTCTTGAACTAATCATGCTGCAGGAGTACCTAATTGGCATTTCCAAAGGCTTAACCACATTCTGAAACAAATTCTAAGGAATTGAGTAGAATCAGTCTATTCCCAAAACATTCCATAGAAGATGACACCATATGCAATAAGACTAATATTAGAACCCTCTATCAGGATATTAGACCTGCTCTCACTAAAAATCCCATTCCTCACTCTCAATATCAATAGATGTTATTATTTTCAGTGTACTGGAATTTGCATCTTCCAGGTTTAGAGGTAATAATGAAAATGATTTTTTTTTAAACAAAGAGTAAAAAACAGAATACCATATCTTATTTCAATTAAAACCAGATTTTTGTTAGTTCTAGCAGTCTAGAAGTTTGGAGTATACCTTTCAAACTTGGAAGACAGATAGTACCTACTATCACAAACAAGTAAAGGTTGGAAAGCCTGGTAAAATGTAAGAACACTGGGTTTGGGTCCAAAAGATTTGGGCACAGTTCCTTACTTAACCTTTGCAAGGGATAGGACAGGAAAAAGCAATTAGGAAATATGTGTTTCTTCAAAAGATCTCCTGTAACATCTATACCCACCAATTAGTTACCTGCAAAATAAGAATACATTGCTACTACTTCCCCAGATTTTCTGAAAACAAAGAAATTGTTTAATTGTTGAAAGGCTCTCAAAATACTATGGCAGCATGAATGAGTCATACAGGTAATATGGAGGGAGAGGTGTCATTTGTAACAGAACATAAAACCAAGGGAGTAGCACAGGTAAAAGCACTGAAGGCTTGGAATCTCAGGAAAAAAAATCAAGCTTGAAGAGGCCTCTTTTCATAGCCTCCTGAATGGAGGTTCCACAAGTTCCCTGGACCGCCTGTTTCAGTTCTTATCTGCAATAATTGTGGTTCCTTGTATCTAGTCTGAAATCTATCATTACAAGTTGTGAATTTTGCTTTATATATTTTCCCTATTTCTGAGAGAACCATGGCTTTGGTTCTCTTTTTCTGCAACCACGCCCTCAGGTATCAGGAGAAAGTAATTAGTCTCAGTTAGTAAAATCTTTTCCCAGGCTGAACCAATCTAGCTCTGTCAGTGTCTTCTCATACAACTTTTTATCCTACCTGCTGATAATGCTAGCAGAGGCCTGAATCACTTTGTGTCTCTGTCATAAACATGCAGCCCAAAACTGGGCACAGTGTGGTGTCATAGCTGAAGCCAAAACTATTGCTCCAGGCCACGGGTAGGCAAGCAGAACAGAGGAAAACCAAAACTGCCTACCCACCTCTCTGTAACTAAACACAAAGTTTCCCTGGACAGAGTAAAAGACGGAGCTTAGGAATGGATCACTGAACTGCTCGTACTCCTCAATACTACTCATAAGGACAGGACTGCATAGTTTTTGCTCAGCAACATCATGGGTGTTAGGAACATGACTTCTCTTAGTCTCCTCTAAGCCAGCAAGTACTCAAAATATTACTCATACAAGAAAAGGGCTAGGGATCCTTAAGCCATACTCCTGTTAGCAACAAAGCAAACAAAAATACAAAAAGGAAAATAAAGCCACCAATTTGTTTCTATAATTTTAGTGGGGCTTTGTTTCAACTTGAAACCAAATCTACAGCAAAAAGATTGACATTAGCACCTGGCAATTAATGCCAGAGGTAAAGTAATATGCATTAATTTCATGATTTCTCTGTACTTCCGTTTGTTTTTAATATGATTGGTCTTGCAGTCTGCATTTAAAATCAAAAATCTGTTACCTGGATCAGGTTCTTCCTAGGTGGGGCTGGTAAATTGCAGACTACTAGTAATTATCATGGAGACTAAGAAAGCATCACATACTTGGTATGGCAAGTCAGATCAGAGATAATTGCATGACAGAAGCCTGTGGCGGCTTTGAACACTGTCTTTCTTTTGGCCCTTTAAAAATTAAGCTTATGGCTTCAAAACAATTGGCAGCATTTATTATCTTCTTTCTTACCACTTACAGCATATACATGCAAAATCTCTGAATTTATGAGCAGTCTATTATTTATATGATTCAGAAAGTTAAGTGGAATGGTGCTGACTGAATATTAAACAATAGATAGACTGTATTGCTAATGATCTACAAGCAAAAGTAAGTTTCAATCATCTTATACATCTCTCTTGGTAGGAGAAAAAAGTTGAGAGAGATAAAGTAAGACATAGGGAGAAAGAATTCTAAAAATTAGTTTCAAAATCACAAACCCAGTGTTCAATAATGGCAGTTAATTTTCTCATTTCTCCAAGTTCTCTCTATAAACAGGTCACTTTTGAGGGAAAATTATGCTTTTACTTTATAAATGCCAAGCAACTCATATAACAAAAATAAAATCATTAGTAATACCTACACACCTATATATGCACATATATAAAGGGCAGGTATGAATATATATTAGGCATACACATATACTATATACATATATTTATAGATATACAAATACAATATGCCTAGAAACATGCTGGCCTCTCACACATGTGTGTACAAAAGCCACATCCATTTTTCCTAAGGCAAACCACTATATGTCAGCTTTAAGCTGGGAACAGGACTTTACAGCTATAAACCACTGAAATACAAGTTTACATTGGAAATGCTTAGGAACCTTTAACTATAACAATGTTAAAAGGCTCTGCCATAATTCTAATCCTAGAATTTAAAAACATGCAGTTACCATTCTACAGTAGCATCAAAAGAACCCCTCTCCAGCTTCAAGGACCAAAAGCCATTTTAAAAATTCATGTGCCACACAGCAAAAGAAGCAAGTGATTTCTAAACTCCTTAAACAATACTCTTTATTCATCTCATAAAAATAGTAATAATGTAAATTTCCATACTTGAAACGTAAATCCACATGTTTTAAAACATGGTTTTTTGTATTAATTTTGGTCAGTAATGTCAGACTGAGATGTTATCTTGTGATACTATCCCATAAGAGGCATCTTATGATAGGTAAATAATAAGGTACCTTGTCTTTCCAAAGCACTGAGAAACCTTTTTAGAAAACAATCAGAAATGCAAAAGAAATTGCCCTGATACTGCAGACCACACATCTGGCTTCTCTGTTAAAACAGCAGTTTTAACACTTATGAGTTAATAGACTAACAAGGCACATTAATAAGGAAATAAATTACACCTGAAGTACTCCAACTTTTGTGTTTTGATACCAAAATGACAACTGGATGGAGGACAGTGATTGCGGTGTACCAAAGCATACTTCAGACTTCAGCTAAGGGTCAGCAAATATATTCAACAAAGAAAGGGTTAAAACCAGAAGATTTGGCAAGAAGGAGAGAAGAGTTATTCTCTAAGTAACCTTGCAGGTGGGAATGCTACAACTGTCACTTTTGTAAAATTCCATTTATTATGCCTAGTGTTCATTCTCTACCTGCTTGGAGAAGTAGAATTCCTGCACAGAAATAACGCTGTACATGCTTGAGCCTCTTGCTGGGAGAGAGCAAGATCATAAAAATACCGCTTCGTAATGAACGGTGTGTGCACGAGTTATATTGGGGCAGGCAGCAGGCGCCCCACGATGCACCCAGACGAACCAAGCCGAGCGGAGGCTGTGTTGCTGTGGGTCTCTGCACTGGGATGAACTAAGCCTAACAGAGCCTGTGCTCCTCTGGGTCTCTGCCCAATGTTGTTAGTGGGTCAATGAAATAAATCTACTCTTTGCATTTCAGCTGCAAAATGGTGGTTGCCCCAGTTACCTCTTTGTGTCAATTCATGCAACTTCTAAATGCCACTAAGTCCATATGTCTCTGTTGTACAGCCACATACTCTGATTTACTGTTATGACAGCTAAGACTCAATTTTTCTTTCACCATATTTTTACTGTTTGCTTGATATTTTGTACATTATTATTTCTGTGTGGACAACCAACCAGTGGTATGCAAAAAATAAACTAAATGTTAAAGGATTACTCTTGTGAATATTTTGAAATTAAAACAACTAGAAATGTGCAAAAAAGTGTGTCTACATTTGCATTGACTCAGAAAAGGCTTCTCCAGTTTTAGCAAATAGTAAAATGCAGTTCTGCAAGACTGAACAATATTAAAGGTTTTACACTTAACTTTGACATTTGAATGTTTTCCAGTAGTCCTGGCTGATTTTCTATGGGCTTATCAGTTGTCATCATAACACTGCAGACATACAGAACAGACAAATGATGGCTACGGACGCACTGATCAAAGAGGCTGCTTCAGCTCTTTTCAATTAAAGAAGTTAACAACCTTGGTGACATAGACTGGAAAGACTCAAGAGTTCTGCTGATACAATATTTTTTGAAGAACATATATTCTTTCTTCAAAGAAGAAAGGTGAATGTATCAAAGACAATTTTTTAACATGACAGGAGAAGAGTGAGTAAGATCTTTATGAACAGGAATTGAAAGCTGGGTTGCTAAATGCATATTTAGTCAGCTATATAAGCAGACCTGATTTATAAATATTCCAAGCATCCTCATCATCAAACACCATTTGGGTTTCAAGGATTTCCAGCATAGTTGAAAATAAGGCCACTAATTTTAGAGCCTAAATAGAATTCAAATAATCTAACACCAAGATCCTGTTTTGAAAATGTCAGAATCTTGCTCAGTTCTTTGGTTCCACTAGCTTTGCTGGGCAAAATTGTCTGTAAGTACAGATGAACTAGGTTAGACCAGGTGTCCATCTATACCACTGTCACTATTAATATTAAGACTTTCAGGAAAATCTAGGAGCGTGGTATATACAAAAGGACACTTTCCTCACCATACTCTTCTAGATCCCAGCAACAAGTGATGCACCTAAAAAGATTATTTATACATAGTACTAGGATAAGAAGATTTCCTTGTGCTAGCACTTAGTACAAAACTAGTACATTAATACCTTAATTCAAACAGAAAAAGCAGCAATCTTAACATTATTCAAACAATGTGTGCTGGAAGCAAAAGAGAATTTCAACTGAATGCAAAGGCTTACAGTTCTCAGGAGAGTAAAATAAATATCAGCACATTTGCTCTGAAGAACTAGAAAGCTGCTAAGCAGTTTCTAACACCACAGAAACACAAGGGATTGGCGTGACTGTGAAAAAACTGAAGTAGTTAAACACTGCACGAAAAGTCAAAATTCTAAGTGCAGGCTCAGGTGGCACCAAAAGTTAGAGTTTCTGTATTTGACAGAATATTTTTCCACAGGGAATGAAAAAGAACAAGGAATTCAGAGTCTCTTCAGGTTCTGAAAAAAAAAAGGAAACTGAGTTGTGAGAAGAGAGGTCTAAACACTAGGATTTCAAATAGGATCAACAAAACTGGACTGGGAGTGAGCTGATTTGAAAAGCCCAAACAACCAGCAAAAATAGAGAGCCTACTTTTCATCTGAAATATTTCATTCAGCACGTGAGTGAACTGGCTCATGTAAGAGCATCTGAAACTGTGAAATGCCTCTGATATTTAAATGCCAATGGGGTCAACAACTCCTCAGGAATTACCATAGCATCAACAGCATACAAACACAGTGCTACTTTTAATCTCCTGATTTTAACCACTTAGTTCTCTGAGTGCATGAATGATATGCACCTTTCAATGCAGTGCATGGTCAGGGATCTCTTCCATGAACAACTTAATTAGAATCTCTAGGGCCTTGTAGTCTGACACACTTCACTATTCTTTTTACTCCAATTCACTCTCTTCTGCTAGTGAAAGAACTTAAAATCAGATTACTAATTGCTGTAACATGTTCATGAGATTCTCAACGTTCTAGAGAAAGCATTGAGCCACAGGCTTTTAAGCTACTTAAATTTGGCCCACAATGCTTTATGAATTTAAGTTCTGTACAGTTCAACATAATATCACCAACAAAGATGTGTAGGACATATCATTCTTTTACTAGCATGAATTTAGGAGAAGATATATATAATCACTTAAATTAAAACAGTGTAAAACTAAAGTGTGCAAAACTAAACCATCCAGCTTCAAAGATCTATAGGAAGCAAGAGGAAATTATTGCAATTATTATATATTTCCATACAGAAGTCCCTAGCAAATTAAAAAAACACAGGAAAATATGAACAGAAAACACAAGTACAATGAATATGCTTTCAGCTATGGTTTTGCTCATAATGCATCTGTCAGACTTCAAGAGAAATTTGACCCACAGTAGCTGCCACTGAAATAGCTCAAAACACCTAATTTGATAATTCTGGCAAGAACTATCACAATTTCATACCAATCTAATGTGTTGGGGAAACATCTCTCCTAAATAAGAAGAAGCATTTTGAGATGTGAAAAGCACAGTAAGTATAATTAATGGAAGAACAAAGAAAAGTACCAAATGCTGTAAAGCCCTAATACTTCAGATAATGACTAAATTTCATGTCTGTTTCCTTCCCTGGTAGACACGAGTCCAATTAGAGTTCTCATAACAACAGCTTCTATGTGCTGGCATGCTGTATTATGTTTGTACTGCTACCGATAGACTAGAAGATAAAAAATAAATACTACAGCAACCTTTTTAACCCAAGGTAATTGCTAACTTTTTTTTTCTTTGTGTGGGTTTTGACATGGATTTGCACACAGCTTATTGTTAGCTTAGGCAATTTAGGCAATTATCATTGCATGCATAGGAATTAACCATTTAAGTAGCTTGCTATATACACAGAAGCTTCTATTGGAAAAATCACATGCAACAAGAACAAATGAGTTATTATGATTCACTTAATAATCTCCTGCCCAAATGTAATTTGACATTTAAACACCTTAAATTAGTTAAATTTTGAAAAATTGGAATGTGTTTGGTTTGATGCACTGTTAAATGACAGGCATCAGGAAGTATGCAAACCCCTTCCTTCATCCTTATTTCTAATTATGTAGATTGCTTGGAACTGACAGTGGTTAGATGAAGCATAGGGGTAATAAAAGCACAGGTTTTTCTCATCTCCTTCACAAAGAAAACATAATTATAGTGTTCTGAACATACAGTCTGGACTCAGATAATGACAGATGGTGTTGCAACAGAATTTCCTGCAAGTACCTTTTTCCTATAAATTCTGGGAAAGGTACAGGCAGGGAAGGCACTGAAAATGTCCCATAGAGCAATAGCATATCAACAACTTAATCATGAAGATTTCTCCTACTGTGTATAATTTTGGCCCAGACATCACTATGCTTTCTCTTTCATTTTGAACTATTCGTGTGTCTTGCCTTTTATGATTGCACAGATCCATGCTCTTATATCACAGCTAAGTCCAATGGCTGGATTCTTTCCCAGTTACAGCAAGGTCCTGTGCCAACCCTTTAGTACCATGCCTTTGAAGTCACAGAAGACTGCTGAGCAGCAGCAAATTCCATATGGCTTCAAGAATATGGCACACAGTACCACACCTCGCTTCAAATCAAGCCACCAGGCAAAGAACTGGAGAATCTGTGGTAGGTGCACAAATCAACTTGATGCCTTCATTGAGTGAAGAACTATCATTGAAAACTCAGTAAACAGCAAAAGGTATCTAGAAAGCAACGAGCCTTATATGACACAGAAGGGCGACTAAAGTTTTACATTTTCTAGATCGAAATTAAATTTAAAAAGCAAGTAAACATCTCCTAAAAACCATACAATATTGTTAATGTGCCAACTTAATTTTCTACTTTTAACCCAAAAGAGGATTGCAAGAGGAAAGCTGTAGGAAAAAAAGTCTACAGCTTGAAAGGGCCAGTCAAATCAGCTAAAGGTTATAGGACTGGTGAAAGTCGCCAGGAATTGGTGACTCAGACCATGAGACCTGCTTTGCAAAACCTGGCCTGCTGATGGGGTCCATCGGTCAGAGAAGAGTAAGAGCATCTGCAGTCCTAGGTTTGCCAGGTTGGTGAAGATAGCTTTAAACTAAAGTTGCTGGGGAAGGGCAACCTCAATCCACCCCACTCATATGATGCCCAGAGCCTGGAGAGAGGTCACAGGTCAGCACCAAGGGCACCTGAAGAATTTCAGCCAGTAAGTCAGTTTCCTCAAGGGCCCAGGTTAAAAGTCTCCATGCTAATACATGCAGCACAGGGAATAAACATGGCGTGTGAGGCCATGATCTTATTTGCATCAGTGAAGTTCCCAGTGACTGGAAAAAAGGAAACACAACCCCCATTTTTAGAAAGATACAGAAGGATGACCTGGGGAACTACAGGTCAGCCAGTCTCTACTCAAGGTCCAGCAAAAGCATGGAGCAGATCCTTCTGGAAACTATGCCAAGGCATATCAAAGATAAAGAGGTGACTGGTGAGAGCCAACATGGCTGCACTACTGACAAATCATGCCTGAGAACTTTGGTGGCTTTCTAAGATGGGGTTACAACAGTGGTGGACAAGGAAAAAGAAACTGATGTAATCTACTTGAATGAAAAGCATTGGACACTGTCCTGCACAACACCTTTGTCTCTAAAATGGGGATACATGGATTTTATGGAAGGACCACTCAGTGGATAAAGAATTGGTTGGATGGTTACACTCCAAAGGGTTGCAGAGAATGACTCATTGTTCAAGTGGAGAACAGTGATGAATGGTATCCTCAGAGGTCAGTAATGGGACTGGCACTGTTCAGTATCTTTTTAACAGACACAGACAGTGGGATCAAATGCACACAGCCAGTTTGCTGATGACACCAATCTGAGTGGTACAGTCAAATTGCTGGAGGGAACAGATGCCATTCAGAGGTCCCCAGATGGGCTTGAGAGCCTTCACAATTCCATGAAAACTTGATAATATAATCCTGACTACTTGCCTTTAGCTTCTGAAGATAAGTGTTTGATTAGAAACCCATACATTGGAAATGGTTACGAAGAAACTCTAGACTGGGATTTTAAAACACTACTATTCTGTCCAAATAGAAGGCTAAAATCAATGCCAAAAGAAAACAAGACATTAAGAATTTAGATCAACACAACCAACTAAAGAACTTCAGTTTGACAAATGTAAAAATTCACACCCATATTTCTAATAAGCTTATATTTCCCTTCCCTATACCCTGTTAAAACTAAGATTAAAAACAAAGGAGGCAAACAAACCTACTCACATGAAGTCAAAACAAGAGTTTTAAGTTTGGTTTAAGAAAAATAGCTCAGCAACTTTATATTGACAGCAACTAGACACTGTTAACTAGCTGGTAAGAAGGAGTCTAACAAAATACAGCATATTGAATACTAATAAGTTTCTTTACCTAGCCATTCCCAGGCTGGAAAAGTTGGAAGGAACAATCAAAACATCAAGCCTGGAAAAGGGGTGGGTACCCAGTGTGGCATAAGCAGCTGAGAGGCACTGAGGAATTAGCTGAAGCAAATATTCTTCACAGCTTTCCATAAGGCACCAGGGAGCAAAGACTCTATAAGGAATGACTGCTTGCAACCTGGCAGCAGGATTTTGGAAACGGCAGGGATATTCCACATGACCACAGATTTCTTCATGCCACCTGACAATACAAAACAAAACAAAACAAATACTTAATTGTGATATCAGAAATGTGCACAACTGACAATGCCAAGACAGTTATATTCTCTAGATATCAGAATGACAGAATCAATTTCCATAGAACCAGCTCACTTGCATTCTCACCCTCTTCACACATGTGTAGCACTTTGAAACACTCACTACTACATCTGAGTAGAACTCATAACTATAAAGAGAGAGACTAGTCACAGACTCTTATCTGTTTTTATAACAGATAAGCATCAAAAGAATAAGTGCTCAAAATATATGTAAAGACAACTAATAAGAACACAAAAATATTTACTCAGAATATTCCTATTCAAACTTGGCTATGAAAATAAAATTCTATGCATATTAACATAACATTAATACAAGTATTTTAGGTTCAAATGCAATGTAAGTCCAGGAGGGATTTTTTTTCTGTTTTTGTTGTTATTAAAATTCTCCAGAAGCTTCAAGTAAAAAACTATTGTTATTATTATTATGTTGTTGTTGTTGTTGTTAAAAACCCCAGTAGATGTCAATTTGGGCTCATCATGCTAGACATTCAATAGTACCACATAAAGCCAACATTACTTTATAGTACTTTTACAGGATATTTAGAGTTCTAGCTGGAAGAAAGGAGGGGTAAATCAAATCCTTCCTAAACACTGAGTCATATACATAATTACATATACCTTCACAATAAGTTATCTGCCCAAATAGATTCTTATCTAAACAGAAATCAGCTTCATGTTTTCACCTGCTAGCCTATGTTCTCTACAGTGCACAGCCTCTCCTTGGTTAGAAACTTCATTTTAAGTAATCTGGTTTTACTATGCCTTGACAGGCAAAGCACCCAGCGTTGCCCAAAGCACTTATGCTTGGAAGATCTGACACAGAAAACAAAATGATGACATGTAGAAAAGGATGAGAATTTGCTGAAGTATTAACACTTTAGCACCTTACATAAGTCTTTCAGCCAAAAAAGTGGACTCTATGTCCTTTCATTGACTACATATGTAAAGAAACCACATCCATCACTACAGAGTTTTTTAAGGGTGGTTTAATCTAGTATATTTTTGCTCTAAAACAATGTCACTTTGCATTTTATTATCAGAGTTGAGATTAGGTAGGAACATGAAAGCTAGCACCATATCTCTTATAAAGATTGCCAATTCCTTAAGGACCACAAGGAGATAAAAAGTTATAAACATCATAGTTCCAGTTAACATTTACTTTGACACAACTTCCTTAGGTCAAACTCACTGGCACCTGGATACAAATTACATTACAGGTAAAACTCATTGGGACCTGGACACAAATTACATTACACATTTCAACAGCTTCTTTCAGAATTCCTTTCTTTTCCTACTGCCCTAGAGTTTATCTCCACTATCTTATCTGAGACACATGCTCAACATTCTGTCAACACTGAGCCAGAATAACCTTTTGCACCAAAATCTATAAATAAATTAATAATTAATAATCAATCAATAAATAAATTCCTATTATGAAATGTGCTGTACTTTGGAGAGGAATACATCTACAGCTTATTTTTGCAGAGTAGTCATATTATAAACATAAAGTAGCAAAGAAATAAAGACAAAGCAATTTCTAGAAGCTCATTAAAACTGTAAATTATTTCAAAATTAGAGCATTTTCTTACCGATCCTACATGAAGTATGAAAATTTCTATTCTCAAGATTAACTAGCATTTTTTAACCAAAATCAGCCAAGCTGCAACCCATTAGAATAATTTAATTTTAAATTCCAACAAAAACATCCATATTAAGTCCTCAAGTTCCAAAGCCTCAGTAGTTCCACTGTCTTAATGCCAACAAAGTATTATTCAAAACAGCTGTCTAAAAGACAAGTATTTTTTCAGTGAAATTTCAAACTGAGTAACAGAAAAATGTTAAATACTTAAATAATAAAGTTAAATAAATTGATAAATAATATAGTTCAATATATAAAAACTTATAACCTAAATCACCTTCTACAATAAAATAACAATTCCTGTTGATGTGGGAAGAGTAGTGGACCTTGTTTGCCCGGACTTTTGCAAGCCATTGGCCACAGTTTCACACAGCCTTATCCTCAACAAACAGGCAACATACAAACTGGATAGGTGGTCTGCAAGATGGGTACAAAAACTGATGCACAGGCCACACTCAGAGATCAGAGAGTGGTGATCAGTGGTTTTCACTAAGGCTGGCAGCCTGTCACAAGCAGAGTTCCCCAAGAAATTGTGTTGGGCCCCACACTGTTTAACATCTTCACAAACATTCTGGATGATGGATTTGAAAGCACCATCACCAGGTTAGCTGTTGAGGTTGGACACATCAGAAGGGAGAGGCATCTCAGAGACCTGGACAGGCTGAAAGGGTGGGGCAGGCAGGAGCAGTGCAAGGTGCAGCAGAGACAAGGGCACAGTCCTGCACCTGGGGTGACCTCACCAAAGGGCCCAGCGCAGGCTGTGACCCGCGTGTCTGCGGAGCAGCCTTGCTGAAAGGGACACGGAAGTTCAGGGGACAATGTCCTGGCCGCGACTCTCTGGTGTGGCACTGCAGCCACGAAGGCAAACCAGAGCCTGGGCTGCAGCTGCGGGGGCACTGCCGGCAGAGAGGCGCGGGGCGGATCAGCGCGCTCCGGGCACAGCGCCTGCGGGAAGCACCGCCACTCCTTCTGGTCCTCACAGCTCAAGGAAGACACAAAAATGAACAAAGGGCTGCAGAACCTGCCCTGTGAGGAAAGACAGAAGGAGCTAGGCCTCTTCAGGGAAGAGGAAAGAGAACTTCATCACAGTGTTTCAGTACTTGAAGGGCATCTACAAAGGGCACAGAGTTGCTCTCCTCACAAGGAGCCACATAGCCAAGACAAGGGCCAATGGTGTTTGATATCTTTATCTAAGCTCCTTCCCATGAAAGAATGGACCACATGAACTATCAGGGTCCATTACAGCCTGGGTTGTTCTGTGATGGTATGATATCAATTTGAAAAGCTGAGAGTAATATATGAGGAAATCAAGTCCCATGTCTGAGACTTCTGCTAACTAAGGTGAATACATGTGAAAGCAAATGGTATTCTTTCAGAAACTTGTTTTCTATATTCAAATCTTATTTTCAGGTATATATTTTCCTGCTCATCTACCACTCTCTAATAACTCAAACTCAATGAGTTTTAACTAGACTGAGAGGAGGAACAGATGTATCCAAAATAATTATATCTCTAATAGTTTGGTCAGAACCAGCTAAGAATCATTGGTCCAACTCTACTTTATGGGACCACTGTACCAGATCTTTCATGTACCTGGTCATTACACATCACCCCAGACAAACCATTGCACAGGCCAACTCTAACTGGGCAATAAGACTGGAGCAAAACAAAAAAGTAAGTAGGCAATATCATAGTTGAAACCATTAGGTATCCAATATGGACTGAGTTAAGTATTTTAACAAACAAGACAGCATCTGGCACTGCTGCAGCGGGGTACTAAGGATACAGGATACAAATCTAGTGGACAGTGGAATTTACAAACCCTGTTGCTCACTAAGCAGCTTGCTTTCACATAAAAAGAACCACTCCCATGAAATAATGCCTTTGGAATTATTTTCCTGTCAAGATTTTTCTGTTCAGATTAAACAAGTTCTATTTTGATTCCTGGGCTAATATGAATCATTTTCACATTCCACAGAGTAAATGGAAATGCTACCCATATATCTCATTTTTCAATAATATTATAAACACCTACCTTAAATCAGTTTGTGATGATGGCAAGGAAAACTCAGTGTTTGTTCCAATAGCAGCTTTTTGTTTGAAGGACTGCTGTTTAACTTCCTGCCAGCACCCCACAGCAATAGTGAAGGTGGATGCTGGCATTGGCATAGACACATAGTAGTACCAGCTCAAGATACCTGTAAACAACAAATTTGTACAGACTCATGAGTCTTACAGCACACATTAGGTACTTGACATTTTCATGTACTTGAGATTTTGGGCCAAACCTCCCACCTTACATCCTGGTATTTTTGTGAAGGAAATAAAAGTAATTGCATCGAGACACATAAGAACAGTGG
This sequence comes from Passer montanus, assembly GCF_014805655.1. Taxonomy (NCBI): domain Eukaryota; kingdom Metazoa; phylum Chordata; class Aves; order Passeriformes; family Passeridae; genus Passer; species Passer montanus. The sequence goes on from NW_024372147.1 coordinate 2,011,542, forward strand.
TATGTAACCACCATGGATTCTGTGTTCTTTTTACTTATACCTGCAACTTTGCTCTAACTGCTGATGTCTTTACCTGTAAATGAATCATCCATAAGTGGGATTGGGTTATTAATGCAACTTAACATGATTGTACTGTAACTACCCAAGAATTACATCAGACATGAAATCTAGCAACACCTTTAAATACATACACATACACAAAATATAACTTCAAATATAACTTTTTCAACCTTGTGTCTACTATCTTATAATTTTGTCCTGCTTCTACTATTATTTCACACAACCCAAAACCTCTCCTTTTTGTCCTGGGCAGTATCAAACTGATAGGCAAGTTCTAACATCAAATAACACTAATGTTTGTGAATTGGACCCAGCTATTTGAGGTATGTAATATGTCAACAAGGCAGTAAGAAATCAAAGCATAGACTCAGATGAGATATTACTAAGCAACTTGGTCATGTTACCCCATGAAAGTGCTAAAACAAGACAAGAATCTATTAGAAGGTAAAAATATGCTAGGTTTTATCATTATGGGAACACAATGTGGGGAGATAAGGAGTATGGCATAGAATTGCTGTATGAACAAACCCATTTTTATAAGGTGGATGTTTTAGAACAGCATACTTTTCATTAACACAAATGTTGCTTAGATTTTCTGTTTATCCCTTTAAAAAGGATATAGTCTAAGAATCATATCCATGTATTAATTTATCGTCATAATACAGCTACTACACCACACTAATAGATTAATTATCTTGAAAAGAGCCTAGCATGAGTTACAATCTGATGAATCATGTACAAATGACTGTAGCTAGGGCAACATGAAAACATACAAACTTCAGTTATTTTGAGAGAATCTTAGTACTTGTTCTTTTGCAAAAGTATTCTGACTAGGACTATGGAACACTACCAAAAGAGAAAAAACCCACAACTAAGTGGAGACCACAAGGCACAGAGGAAAGGAAATAGACAACTGCTGCTCAGCAGCTTGGTCATGTTACCCCATGAAAGTGCTAAAACAAGACAAGAATCTATTAGAAGGTAAAAATATGCTAGGTTTTATCATTATGGGAACACAATGTGGGGAGATAAGGAGTATGGCATAGAATTGCTGTATGAACAAACCCATTTTTATAAGGTGGATGTTTTAGAACAGCATACTTTTCATTAACACAAATGTTGCTTAGATTTTCTGTTTATCCCTTTAAAAAGGATATAGTCTAAGAATCATATCCATGTATTAATTTATCGTCATAATACAGCTACTACACCACACTAATAGATTAATTATCTTGAAAAGAGCCTAGCATGAGTTACAATCTGATGAATCATGTACAAATGACTGTAGCTAGGGCAACATGAAAACATACAAACTTCAGTTATTTTGAGAGAATCTTAGTACTTGTTCTTTTGCAAAAGTATTCTGACTAGGACTATGGAACACTACCAAAAGAGAAAAAACCCACAACTAAGTGGAGACCACAAGGCACAGAGGAAAGGAAATAGACAACTGCTGCAAAGCATCACTTGATTTCCTACCCTAATGACCTAAGAAGGTCAGGCTGTCTAAAGGAAGGACAAAGAAAAAAATCTTTAGTTTAGCCTCAACAAGTTTTCCATCTCCTATTTAGTATGACAAAACAATACCATTTGTGAAGTCTTCTGGGAGGCAGATAAAGTCTTTGTCTCTCATATGCACTAGAAACCACTTATATGCCTTCACCCCATTCCACTTTAGGCAACATCCATCAAAAACCTTTTGTCAGTATTGTCAGATGAACATATATTACTCCTGTAATTTTCGTAAGCTTCTGTCACTATGTAAGCAGAATGGATTTATTTGCTCCAAACGCATTAGGAATAAGCAGGATAACTTTGCCAAATTTCACTCTGCCTTTTGGTTTTTTATTATTTTTAACTTAACAAGGCTACAAATAAGCCAAGACAAGCAAATGTTACCTTGAGAGAAAAAGGTCGTCCACAGCAGCAACAATATATTATTTCAGAATGCCAAATTCCTGATGTACAGAGTTTCATTGATAGACACTGTGCTAAAGGCCCAAGCCTACACAGACTGTAGTTAGTAACAACTTTGCCATTAACTTACACACATACAGGACAAGGTTCAGAGGTTCTACACTTAGTACTGCATCTAAATGCTATAAAGCATTACTAAATGTTCCATGTAGTTATGTTAATTGTAAAAACATAAGAATTAACATCAGAGAAAACTGTAATTGAAAAACTGTCACGTTTTCAACTATGTTCTGAAAAAAGCATGGAAGTCAAAAAGTAGTCACAGAAAACTGTTCCAAATGACACAAGATATAAAGGAGAAGGCTCTCACAACTGCGCAATTGTCTAAAAGGAAAGGGTGTTGGCCTATACTAGGTAGAGATCAGAGAGGGTTACAGTGAGAAACAAGTTTAGTAAGACAGGCTAGAACAAGCAAGAGGTTTTTTTTCTAAAAAACACTCCACAAACAGCTTGAACAAAATGTCTAAATGTCATGGCAATCAGATTAGCAGTCCAGAGAGAAGAACAGCATGTACTGCATGCAAAAATCTATACAAATTAGCAAGGAACAGAATATTTACAGCTGACCTGATGCAAAAACAGTGAAGGTACCAAAGCCCCTTTTACTTTGCAAGGATTTTAGAAATCATGTGAACAATGGATCCTCTCAGAGAAAGATCCAAATTTTATAATGTCTCTGCATATCTACCCAGGGCTCAGTCCAATTCCTGCAGTGCTTTTTGATGCCTTCTGCACTCATATTCAAGAATTATGTAGAATACCTATATATTTATCCTACAGTTGTTGACTGAAATCACATGCATGGCCATGATAAGCGAGTTCTCCCTACAGAACCATAGAATCGTTCAAGCTGGAAAACAGTGCATTTGCTGATCAGTGACTGAAAAGGTCTTTTTGCTGGCAGAAGTTCTCTCTGGAGAGAACCATGAAGCACTGTCTCAAAGACAGCTTAACTAACTCACTGACCTTGTGTCTTCTCTCACTACTGGTAAGATTGCCTCCCAGCCTGACCTCTCCCATAACTTCACTTCCTTCCTTACACTGTCTTCACGTCAGTGGGATTTGTTTTGTTTTCCTTCATATCCTGTGATCTATCCCAGCACACAGATTGGGATCACAAGCTTCACTCAACTCCTTTTTGCTGCTCTCTCCATCCTCTGGCTGCATTGTGCTTTTCAATGTCAGCCTTGGATACAGCTCCATCTCTAGGACAACAGAAAACAGTGCAGCTGAAACGTGGCTTTCTATACCAAACACAGCATTTTGTACCATAAAACCATCTTCAGATTAAGTGAGTACACATTAGAAAAAACAAGTGTTTGGGCTGGGATTAGTCCATGGGAAAACAGAAACAGATCACCCCAGTACTTGTAAGGTAATTTTAAAACAACTTGATTCCTACGCATAATAATTTTAGGAAATCATAATATTTTCAAAACATTTTATTATTTTCCCTACCTGTAATTCTGAAAAAAATTCTTTTCTCAGTTCTGCAAAGCAAATTTGTTGTGTCATAACTCCACTAATCATGCACCAACAGTCAGCTATTCTATGAGTTAAAAGTGAAAAACTTTCCATGCAAATGTTTAACAAGAGTAGGAAATTTTAATCTATTTATAATTGTGCAAAAGAACAATGTAAAGATAGTTTATTTCTCCTACTTGAAATAATAATGATGAATGATGTAATTACTTCCTAGAATTTTTAAAGCATTCAGCTATCTTTGAAATCACTAAAATTTTTTGAGTCTTGTAGAGTTCATTATAACTGAAAAAATGCCAAAGTTCTATCTGTTAATGCCAGATGCAAGTACATTATGAACATTTTTACTTACCAGTATATTTTTTGTCAAATAGTGTGCACTAACACAAACACCACAAAATACAGCTGATGTTTACTATTTACTAAAACCCACAAAGTTCAACTACCTCTATGGAAAAGGAGAAATAGCCCCACACAGCAACAGGTATTCAGGATAAGAGCTAGTGCTAATATATAAAGATGCAGCTAAATAAGTAGTTATGTAAAAACTACTCTCTGGCTGGAGCCACCAGGATTAAGAATGCTCCAGCTTTCAGAAACTTGTGGGGACTTTTTTATCTCATCTGAAAACCAGAACTCCCCTCAGAGCTCTCTGACATTCATGCCAGAGCATTAGCTCAGCACTGACTCAGAGGGATGAGTAGCGTGTGACAAGCTCTCAACTACCATGCTGTAGACCCTGATACATACTGGAGATCAGCCGACACAAGGACTGCACTCTTTTGTTTTGCCTTGTGGAAAGTGAGGAGCACAAGCAAAGGCAACTGCTGCTGATAACTACATCGCAGGAGCAGTGGCTCTTCTAGCACTCTATTTTTTCTCAGTACCAGTGTACTCCTCACTTACACTGTGGTGTCAAAACAAGATCAGGGATTACACAGTAGTAGAGTAACCACACAAAAAGCGAGCCAGTCTGTTTCACACTTAATAGCTAAATATCTACTTCTTGAATATGAATAGAACAAATAGAAGATGTTTGTGGCTAAATGTATTTGCAGCTTCTATATGTTATAGTAACATGGTGAAGGAAATTAAAACTGACAAATGTAGGAAAAAAAAAATCTAATGTTTAAATGGCTCACATTACACATACATGTAATGCTCCCTCCCCAATCAAGCTTTCTCCCAAAGGGCATTATTAATTGCATTTTTCTGATCAACTTCTCTAAGTAGTCCATAAAGAATGTAAGGTATTTTAAGCACTTTTGGTCATACTCAAATAGTTACCATCTCTATTTGTGTAAATATTCTATCACTATTTTCAAATAAACGTGGGCTCTCTCTATTTCAAATGATAATCAACCACAGTTTTGTAGGAGGCAGAATGCAACAATGGCACATATGGGAGGAAACAGACTCTTGCCAAAACCTGCAAATACAAGTAGTAAATAAGGAATCTGCATATAAGAGTACACCTAGCCCAGCTGTGGATTACTGCATCTGTACATGTAGAGATGTATGTCTGTGAAGCAGAATGCAGATCTCTAAAAGCTTGAAGGAATCAACTTTGCTTGTTGTTCTCTTACTGTCTGCCTGCACACTGGTTTTAAATATGACTCTAAAAGGAAAAGAAAAATTCAGCTAACTTGTAATTCTTTTCAAAATAAATTTATTCACAACTACTTACCAAAATGCTAATTCTTTCCAATAAATTGCATTTTTTTAAAATATATTTTATTATTCTGCCAGTTATGTTGATAGTATAAATATGCAGCACAGTAATAGCATACTGTATATAAACAACTTGGCAAACTCATTTAAATTGAAGCTACCCTGGAAGGCTTTCTGTTGTTTAAAGACCAAATTTTAAACTGGATACGTTTCATATACCTTCCAGAACTGCCAAAAATTTATCCAAGGCTTCCAATTAGCACTTAAATCTTGGGTTTACTTGGATTTTAAAACATTCCACTCCTTTCCCTTTTTGCCTCTGTATTAGTTTTGTAAAATTTTACAATCCCAAACAGCTTGCTGATTTTTCATTTTCAGCTGTATGTAAGCAAGAAAACTATGATCTCTCATTAAACCAGTTAAACACTGATGGAAAAGCTGTTATCCTACTCAAAGTCAAGAGTATCCTTGCTTTCTTGATGCTGAGACAGGAAAGTATTCTCCAAAGGAACTGAGAAGCTCATCATGGCAGTTTTCCATATTTCAGCAGCAGAGACAAGGCTTGAAAGAGGCCCCATATATGGCCAAATATAACCAGACAATTCCATGAAAATGGATTAACTGATGCTTCTCAAATCAAGAGACTTTCTCTTTTTTTTTTTAAAACATTCCACTCCTTTCCCTTTTTGCCTCTGTATTAGTTTTGTAAAATTTTACAATCCCAAACAGCTTGCTGATTTTTCATTTTCAGCTGTATGTAAGCAAGAAAACTATGATCTCTCATTAAACCAGTTAAACACTGATGGAAAAGCTGTTATCCTACTCAAAGTCAAGAGTATCCTTGCTTTCTTGATGCTGAGACAGGAAAGTATTATTCTCCAAGGGAACTGAGAAGTTCATCATGGCAGTTTTCCATATTTCAGCAGCAGAGACAAGGCTTGAAAGAGGCCCCATATATGGCCAAATATAACCAGACAATTCCATGAAAATGGATTAACTGATGCTTCTCAAATCAAGAGACTTTCTCTTTTTTTTTTCCACTCAAGAATAAACCTGCCTCTTTTTAAAGGGGAATGGAAGATATTTTTCCCCGGAAAAGCTTAATTCTAACTTTATCTTACATGCTATGTCTCATCAGAACTACTCACACTAGAAAATACTTACCCAGTTTGACACATTATATCAAAACTCATCAGAATAAGACCCACTTCATTATATGTAGAATTTACACAAGCCTTAAAAACTTCCTCCTCTGTGCAGAAAGAAGTTTAGATAATAAAGTATAACCAATACAGAAGAATTATTTTTTGCTTACTGTTGAAAAAGATGCAAAAAACCACCATGGAGATCAGATTTTTGGGGCACTGACCTGATATTCCATGTATTCCAGGCAACACATATGGCACTATGGCTGCTTCTAATCACATGCTGAACTACACTCAGACTGGAGAACTAAAACTGAAAGACAGTTATCTACCAAGGCCTGAAGTTGTTGAGAGCCTGCTAAGGTTTGAATCTACAAAACTCGAGTACACTATGATTAAAATAAAGCAAATTTATGAAAAATTAAATCTAGGTTTGGAAACACAGAGGGAGGAAAAAAGCAACACTGTGAAACACAGAAATGTAGATACTTTGAGTACTTATGAAGTATCCTGAGGCCTTGAGCAGGCAACTTTTCCACAGAGATTGACATGGAGATAACAGACGGCCATGGAATTGTTATAAAAGTTAGGAACTTCATTCTTTCACAAATCACTTATTTACCAAGCTCTATTTCTAATTATAAAAGTATGGAAAATAATTTGCCTTGAAAAATGTATTTCACCTTCTCGAAGCTGGACTGGTTCGGCTGAGTTTTCACCACTCATTAACACAACAAAGCCTGCAGCTGTTCGAACTGAGGCTTGCCATGTTGACAAGGCAATTGGTGGCTCTTGGCATGGAAAGAGGGCTCTGTTGTTTATTGGTGATCCCATTGTGTAAACACATGGCCTAGATGGAAGGAAAAGAGATTGACGTTGGAATTACAATAAGAAAGATTAAATTAAGTTCTACATAAAAAATTCAAAGATGCTGTGGTGGTTTCCTTCTTTAACTTCAGCACTGCAGGTTCCAAACCTGTATGACATGAACTAATCAAAGTAAAATCTAAGTCATTTAAGGCAAGAAAAGCAAGATTACTACAATACCTTTAAACTAGAAAAGACTAACTTCAGTCTTTTCCCTCTCCTATTTTTGCATGAGTCTTCCAGCCCCATACAATAGCTTCCAGTTGTACCCATAAGGTCAAAGAAGGCTTCTGAGTATCTTCTGACAATGCCATTGCAGGGCTTCACCAACACCTGTGACACCTCCCTGCTATCATTCCAGTAGTGCTTTCACTATCATGAATCCAGTCTCCTGGATTAGCAATCTGGAGGCTCAAGCAAAATCAGCAGTAGATCTAGTTTTGAGTCTTCCTTAGTCCAAGCCTCAATAAATCCTGGCATTTTTATATTTAATCTTAAAAGTAGTACACCCTAGCTCACCTGTCTTTGGGAATTTCAGCTACATGGCATATAATAAGAACAATTACTTTCTAACCTGTTAGCTTCAGCCTCCTTCTTGCTTCCTACTTAGCAATCTTCCTTGTAGTACTGCCCTTTTTGCAGTTACTCTAAATCTCTCCCCAGCTGAACCTCCCAGTCTACTACCCCTTTCCAATTTCAGCTGCAATATTTCATGACAGTAAATTTCTTATTAGCCATTTACCTACAGCTGGGAAGGTAACAAGGCCTTTCATTGGCTCCTTCTAACTTGCTGTTGCTGGTGGATGGACTTAATGATTCTTGGTTTACTTATTTTGTTCCATTTTGCAGTATTATTTAAATTCCTATTACGTGCATAACAACACCACTTAAGGGAAAAAAAAGCTAATTTTTCAATTATAAATTATATTAAAACCCACAATCAATAGGTTTCTCCAGTAAAAGAAAGAAAATCCTGAAATCATCATTTCACTACACTGAACTTTTAAAACCTACAATATTTAAAGCTAAATATTATGTGAATGCTTGAGGCTAAAAATATTCTGATCAGTATCTTTCATCACTTGAATTGAAAAATTATCACAACGCTTCAGAAAGTAGGAGAGAAATTGTTAGGGCAAAACTGATTTTGTAATGGCTAAGATCTTAGCATTTTATTTACTCCCCTCCAAACTGCTTTTCCTTTCAAATTATTCCTTCTCTAAAGCCAGCTTCAAACTATACAAAGAGAAAGAACTTGGAAATACTGAAAGTCACAGATTAAATATATTCTGAAGATATTTTTGCTCTCTTGTCATTGCTATCTGTGCTACTGGCACATCCAGAGCTGTCTTAGCACTTTTAAATTATTGTGGCTTAACTAATGCAGGCCAGTTGATCTTCCAGCAAAACAGAGATGAAAGCTGCAGTTTAAGTAGGCCTTATTGTTAATGCACACAGGCAGGAAAAGAAAACAGTCTAACTTCCCCCATCATGTACCAGAGTAAATAGAGTAGGACCTAGACATTGAGTGAAGTCCAGGTAACTGCAGTGGAGAGAAAGCCAAGTGGTTATTTCTTAAACACTAAAACATAATGTACAGCTACATGTAATAGACCACTAATCTGCATGGATTTTTAATTTACTTAGTTAAAATTAAACTCCTAAAACTGAATCTGTAACCCATCTGATATACATAGAATAATTGGCTTTCCTCCCATAAAAACAAAGAGTGCATGGCAGTGAGTTCGCAGGAAACAAGAACCTGTTTTTTCACCTTCCAGGAAGACCTGCTTCCCCCTAGTAATGTTAGTCAAGAGCTACTGGGATTATTATTTACCCTAAAACACATAAGTGATGGGAAGGCATGGAGAGGAAAAAGGAAAGGTGGAATTAATGACTGCTGCTACACACATTTTCCTAATGATTTGCCATGGACTGTGAAGGCTGTTTTGCCAGGTGCCATTGGTGCAATCCACTCTTAGGAGCAGTATAGGTGATCTTCATATTCTGTACAGGGAAATGACACAATGACAGAGAAAACTGGCTAGCAGAACAGTGCTAAACTAAATCTTATAATGCTGTGTCAAATACAATATAAACATTACAAAGAATAGATGCTACCAAGAACATTTATGTCACCTGCTCTCAGAGAGCACCTTTACCTACAGACCATAAGGTATTTTACAGATAATGTCAACACAATTTTGCAGATGGGGAAAATGAAACTCAGTGAACAGATATGCTAAGTGCTAGCACTCAAGCTGCTCCTACAGGCTTAGTTCCAAGCCTCCTAGTCCAGTGGCTTTTTTTCCCCTGAGACATTTTAATGCTAAAATATACACACAGAGGAAGGTCACAAGTCTCTACCATAAAAGCCCAAGTAGAAAGTGAGTTAGATAAGTGGAGAAAGACTGGTCAGGTACATAATCTGTTGTTCAGAAGTAGGACTTCTTTCCACTCCTCCCCCATTTTAATACAATTTTTACCAGGCATATTTATTAACTTCATTATTTTCCTAAATATACCCAATTATGTCAGTCTGCTAAAAAAGCAGTAATGAAATAGACAAGTTCTAAATTTTTAAAGCAAACTATAAGAAGAACAATTATGTAAGCCTTTAATTAGATATTTGTTGTACTTCTTTTACAGTGGTAATTTCTTTTTAAAGCATTGGTAATTGTGCAATGTTACTTTAGGATATCCACTGCAGCTGACAACTGTCTTTGTTGGGGTCAGGCAGTACAATTTCAGCACATAAGAGGACCAGAAAGATAATTCTTATTCTGGTATCAATCAGTTTCTTCATTTGACCCAGGGAAAAAAACCAGCCAATCTAAGCACATGACAGAGTAGCAAAGAAAAATAATTAGGTTTAGACTGCGTTTGTCAATTGATACACGTATTTGACCTTTTTTAATAATTTATCTCTACCTCTCCTAGCAAGAAACTTCTCAGTTCCTTTCCTCTTTCTACTACCTTTCCTCTTTCTATCCCTTCCACCCCAGTTAACTTTTCATCACCTTGTAATACTCAAATCATCTACTTATGTAATATTTTTGCCAACCATAACCTTTGCCATGATAGGTTTCAAGTATTAAGGAAATTTCATGCAGCAAAAGGTAAGCAGAAAACTCAGAATGTTTATTGAGTTATTTGTAACACTGGAAGAACAAGCATCCACAAAACAATCACAAAACACAGGAGTGACATTTCTGGTCACTCCTCTGGACAACTTTATGACAAGTAAACAAAAAATAAAAATAAACAAAAAAATTAGGCAAACCCTGAGTACAAAACGAGTGGATTTGATATTCCTGGAAATGTAGAAGGCAAGAAACAAATATTTGTAAAAAAATTTAAATTATGTCCTCTGAATCAGTTGTCCTAACTAAAAAGAAGACCATGAGAAAAATGGGTAAATACTCCCAAGCAAACAGGCATCCAGACTACTGGAGAATTCAAGTACTAGTTGTGGTAATGTCTGGTTTTGTCCCAAGAGGAGACCAAAGACTGTCTGTTGTTCAGTAATCTCTCTGATGAAGATTTGATTAGTGCAATTGTAACTCATCAGTAGGCCACATATCTTTACAACTCAACAAAATCAGTTCAAACCAGCTCTTGGGAGATCTCCCTCTCCCACGTAAGCTTACCCACTATAATAATGAATTAACACAATCTTCAAGTTAATAACAAATGTTCAGTTCATAATCTGTTCTCTAAACAGAAACCTGCAGACCTTGAGATGCCTGCCATAAAACACTTGAAACATATTCTAAGGCTCACCCATGTCAACCTGCTTTGCCTAATGTCTGAGGTTTTGTCAAGGAAAATGCCCAGCTCAAAAACTCTACCCCTTTCTGATATTTGAAAAATCACATTCCCTATTTCCGCAATGCGAAATTATGTTCCTTTCTCTAGATTACATTGTTGAAGCAGCAGGACTTTCTGGCATTGAAATCACGAGAACTTTTTACTCTGCCCTATCAAGTGCAAGGTTCCAGTGACTGTCATCAGATTCCACTAAACCAGGTATTCTTGTTTATGTTTTACTGTTGAAAAAGACACCAGTCAGTAATACCCATGTTTCTCACTGCCTTCCTTTAAGTTAGGACAACTAATTCAGAGGATACAATTTGTATTTTATACAAATAATGGCTTGCTGCCTTCCACATTTCAGGTATATCAAATCCATTTACTTTGTACTCAGGGTTTGCCTAATTTTTATTTGGTTTGGATTTTTTTTTTGGTTTTTTTTTTTTTTTTGGTTTTTTGGGGTTTTTTTGGGGGTTTTTTTTTTTTTTTTTTGTTTGGGGTTTGCAGCAGGACTTTCTGGCATTGAAATCACGAGAACTTTTTACTCTGCCCTATCAAGTGCAAGGTTCCAGTGACTGTCATCAGATTCCACTAAACCAGGTATTCTTGTTTATGTTTTACTGTTGAAAAAGACACCAGTCAGTAATACCCATGTTTCTCACTGCCTTCCTTTAAGTTAGGACAACTAATTCAGAGGATACAATTTGTATTTTATACAAATATTGGCTTGCTGCCTTCCACATTTCAGGTATATCAAATCCATTTACTTTGTACTCAGGGTTTGCCTAATTTTTATTTGGTTTTGGTTTGGATTTTTTTTTTGGGGGGGGTTTTTTTGGTGGTTTTTTGTTTGTTTGTTTGTATGGGGTTTTTTGTTTGTTTGTGCTTTTTGGGGGGTTTTTTGTTATTTATTTTTCTTTGTTTTATTTTTCATTTTATTAATATAATTTGTCAGTCTTTAGAAGTCATTGCATATCACATGAATAATCCAACAAACTTCAAAATACTTAATTAATTTGTCAAATATTTATATTCCCATGTTCCCACTACTGGGAATAAAATTAAACAAAATAACAGTAGAGATTCCCCACAATTGAGGAGAGCCTCTTAGGATGTGATCCGTGGCCTACCACGGTTCTGGACTATCTTACTCTTATCAAACCTTGCCTATGAAGAAAACCAAATTCTTTATTCCCTTTCTACATTTCCAGCTTCCAAGAGCACAGAACAATGCTAACTCATACCACTGAAAAACCAAACATCTATTTTCATGACATATTTTATAATTTGTAGAAAATAACTCTACCTTCCAAACTAACCTCATCAGTATTTTCCAAACACATCTTATTCCTTTCTATTCTCTTCCCCCCTCTACTTACTTTTAATTAGATTAGTTCCCTAACATGCCTTATGACCCAGCTGTACATACACCTGTGTCATCACACCAGTGATGGAAGGAACCAGCATCCAAGTTTAGAGAGGTCGAAAGTGTCCCTTTCATCAAGTGTATTTTGGTAGGCATCCTGGTCATATCTTTATACTTTCCCTCCTTCCCTCCTTCCATTAGCACAAGTCAGCTCTGTCATTGCCTTTTTTGTTTGGCCCAAAAAACTTGGACAGGGAAGTGCTGAAATTCCATGTGTTCAGTTCCTCTACTATAAACAGAAGTGTGTCCTGCTGTGATAACATGTTTGTACTTACGTATCTGATCTTGCCTAAACTCATCCCACAAAGCTTTGTTTCAGCTGGGGCTTTTTTGTACATCATTCTTTAAAACAAATAAAATGGAGCTCTTGATAAAATTGTGTATAGGCTAGATTTCAAAACATTGTACTAGTGTTAAATCACAGGAAACATTGGAAGTGGTTACACAATGTGTGCACTTTGTTATTTACTTTTCTCAGGGTTGGAACCACAGTATAGACTCCTTTGGCAAACAATTTGACATCTGAAAAAAAAAACAGCACTGGATGCATAATTTGGAACAATCTGAAGAATCCTCCTATGGCAATATGAGATTTACCACTATGTTTATGGGCTCATCACATATAGAATTTGATTTTAAAAAGATACCAAGAAATATTCTAATGACTATGCTATGAAAACTTATTTTCTGACAGGCATTAGGTTTTGGAATACCCTACACAGGCCTGATAATAAATCAGATTGTACTACTTTATAACATCAAACTCCTGGATCCATGTCAAGCCTGCTTTTTCTGCTCCATTACTGATCCATAAAATTCCATCCATTAGTGTACAACTGCCATGAAATGTCACTAAAGTAAAAACAGTGCTTTGCAGTGAAAGGCTTATAAAGAGTCAAAACTGTTCATGATTTAGATACTTAAAAGAAACTTTTAAATGCTCAAACCACAGAGAGGTCCTATAGAGTCCTATACCAGCTGAGTGTTGCTAACATTAGTTATTTGGGCAGGTGGACATAGACATGTGATCATGGGCAATTGCTCTACCTTCACATGAAGTCAAAATTCAGAATTTTCAGATATAAGGGTAGTATATCAAGTTACATTTCCTAAATTCATACCAAAAATAACTCCTCAAGGAGTGAGGAAAGGAAGGGAAAGAAATAATGAACATGACTGAGACATTTCGGGACTTGATGGTGCTTACAGATTAGTAGCAGAATTCCCTAACCACCACATATGCAATCAAAAGGCCTCATTTTCCTCACCAACACAGATGCTAGTGAAAAGACTTATTTTATATGAATATAACTGAAATAAAAGGTGACCATTTATCTCTTGACTGGGAAAGAAAAGCAATATTTAATCAGGTCACATTTGTTCCTTATCTTCCAACTTTGTTCCTGCTTTTTAGACATCAGAAAGAAATAACAGCCATTAAAATCCACCTTTCAACATTCCAATAAAACAATTACAGTTGTAAAAGTCAAGAGTGCATTGTAGTTTCCCTTCTATAAAAGGCTTATATTGAAGATTTCAGTACAATACCATGTCCTTTTCGCTAACGCTAAATATAATGCCAATTCTTCTTTCAGTTTGCAGTTCATTTGCCATCATCAATGTTCTTAACATTATAGGTGAAGAAGATTTTGAAAGCTGATTATGAGAGACTAAACAGGAAAAGACTGTATTTCTAAGTCGATTACAATATTGATAAAAGACTAATTGTGAAGTAATTCTATTAAATGTTATGTATATTGAACTTTATGCTGTGTATGCCAGGAAGCAAAAAGAGCACAAAGTCACCTGTCATGCAGACCGTTTCTTTCCCTATATGACAAATAAAGGACTAATTGTGAAATAATTCTATTAAATGTATATTGAACTTTATGCTGTGTATGCCAGGAAGCAAAAAGAGCACAAAGTAACCTGTCATTCATACCTTTTCTTTCCCTAAATGACAATTCCCCATTCCCTGCACATTCTTATTGAAATACACACGAGTTATTTACTCCCACTCAAAAAGAGCAAACACAATCACTAAGATAGGCCTGTGATCTTCAAGTCTATTAGGGTTTCACGAGCAGAGAGATTGTCTGTTCTTCTACAGGACAGCAAATGGAATCAAACCAAGGATGAAATGAAAACTGTGGAACAGTGTACTCATCATCTTCATAGTTGCTCAGCAATTTTATGATTCTCCATTTTTGCACCTATTTAAGTTTACTGCATACAAAGCTTTCAGCAAACAGTTACATACCTGCCACTCTGATCTGTAGTCCATGTAACAGATCTTCCCTCTGGCTTGGTTTTGTACCATATTCTTATTGCATGAGGAAAGTCCGCTGGAGTCTGAATTCCTGATTTCCGTATCTCCAAGCTCCAGGTGCCAGTACTAAACAGAAGCTCCCCACAGCCAGGTGCCTGGCTACAGTGAGTAAAATAGTATAGCTGTTCCTTCCAGCGATCTGCAGGTAAAGTCACAAGTTCATGTACAATCCGAATCCTGAGATTTTCCAGCTCCTTTGAAACACCAGTTAGCTTGGCAGACCTTGTAAATTTTTCAATGCCTGACACAGCAGCAACATCTACCTCTTCAACCTTTAGCACAGATAAATCACAGCAATCCAATACCAGCAGAAAATCCTTGTTTCCACGATCCTCTATGTCACAGCAGTCCTTTGAACTAGAAATCCCAGAAGCCTGTTCATTGTTGCTATGGTTACTATTTTCATCAGAAGTAGCTTCCTCTTTACCACTGACAGCAAAATCATTACATTTCATTTTAACATTTAACATAGGAACGTGGCAGGGTTCAGATGCCCTCATTTTACAGGTTTCATCAAACTGTGACTGGCAGCATTCTTTGCCAGCACTGCTGGTTTTCCTGTACTGGCTCCCAGTCTCAAAGAACAAAACTATGCTGCCTTCAATAACTTTACTTTTAAAATCCACATCCAAGTCCAATACATAGTGCTTTACAAGCATGTAGCTAGTGTTTGCCATTAAAGGCAAATCATCCTTCATGGGGTCTAGCTGTGTCTCCATGTTCACCTATTGGGCAACAGTTTCACACAGCCTTGGACAATTCTGACATATGATGACTCCAGGAGAATATTCAGTCTCCAAGTGCTAAAAATAATTTTGAGTAATATTAAAATATTGAAATTGTAGTTTATCCACTTCTTGAACTCTAAAAAGAAAAAAAAAAAGAAAATAATCTCACAACCATTTCTGAAATGCACCGATGCTAAATCTATTTAAAGTCCAGCTGACTTTATTACAGTAGTACTGCTAAATGGTGATTGTATCTCCACACAGTGGCATCAGGCTAGAATGGCATCTGCTTGCTTCAGGATTTGTTGTCAAGGTCCAGTGGCTGTATTTTTCAGATAAGGACTCAAATACTTTCATTTGAATTGTTCTTTCAGAGAAGAACTCAAATGAAAGTATTTCTAGACAGCTTCTGTAAATCAATAGAAACAACCAAAAGTATCAAAAGATAGTGATATATTTCTGCTGTGATTTTAAATAACAAGTCTAAATCACCTCATAGATCTTAAATGTTTAGAGTAATAAATTCCTATATACAATGCTTGTCCACATTACAACCACTCTCATATCAGCACTTACAAGAAAATGAGCCAATTTACAAGGACTGCATTCCAAGTATTACTCTGAGATTGCTCATGAAGTGCTTTAAAATCTTATATACCTGAGGTATACAATTACATTTTTGTAGCTGCAAGTTTACAACACTCAGAATAGTGCCTTACAGAATACAAAGTCTTTTCACTGGACATAATATGTAAATACCTATTAAGGCACAAAAATACTAAAATGCACCAACATTTGTTGCAGCATAGGCAGAAGTTCATAATAAAGTTGAACTGACATGGATTCTCTGTTTTGCTATAACCATTGAGTGAAAGTCATGCACTTTTAGCCCACTTAAGTCCTTTCTATTTGCTTTCTAGATGAGGAATAGATATCAGAGGATGAAATACAGACAGTTCTCTCCCTGGCATTTCAGTGACACTCATTATTGTAGGCAGCCAGGCCTGCTTCTAAGTGCCTTAAGAGAACAGATACTCCATTGTGACATGCACAATCCATTTCACAGTTTTACACCTCATCATAGACTTCACTATCCAAAGCCAACTTTTATATAGCTCTGAAAGTGAGCACAGAGGAGAATCAGACTCCCCAAACCCTTGCTGTATCTGTTTTTGTAGTAATCCACGGCATGCTATCAAGCTACTATCATTACGTGAAAGGCTCAGGGCAAGAAAATGTCCATATATTTCCCTCAACTAGTTTCAAACAAAGCACAAAAATATAACATGTATCTCCCTACCTCAGTGGCTTTCTAGCTGTCAGAAACAGCTCTTTCAGGGCTGTCTTTGACAGCAAGCTGAGAAAAACTTTCCTTTGAATTTTTAACAATCTTTCAGTACTTCTGCAAACATACCGAGGCAACAAGCTTGCATCAGAAGGTTCTTTCAATGAAATAGTTCAGTAAATTCAGGCAACGTGAGCAATGTATCTATGATGTCTGTGTGTAATGCTGTAGACTGAACCTGACATTACCTTGATTTTTTTCTGACTACCAAAACCTCTTGACTGCTAGCAGGTCAAGTAATAGAGTAAAGAAACAGAGTGACTTGGTAGGGAAAAAAACAACACTTAACTAACACTCAAATTCTGTTTTGCACAAACATATTTTTAGTTTGAAAATATTTGTAATAGAATATTGACATATTTTATGAAACGTAAGTACTATCCTATGAATACAATTGTAGGGAGGAGAGGCCAGCCTTGGAATAAGGCAATTAGGGAAGATTACCTGCTATACTCCAGGTCCTGACTGGTTGTGTACAGCAGATGTAGGCAGCCTCTCCCTAGAGCGGCATGGAGAAAAGACAAGCAAAAAAATCTAAGCTGTCTTGTAAATACAACTATCCTCCATGCATTCCAAGGCATTACACGGAGCTAATTTTCTAAAAATATAAAAATATATTGGTTTTTGTATTCTGTAGAGATGATTTTTTTTGTTACTGAACTGAAACACTAAATGAAAAAATGAAGAATAAGAACAGATATATACAATGTTAAGTACAAGAATACCAAAATATACTCCCAGGAAACAGCATTCTCTGTCATTGTCATGAACAGCACTGCTAATTTTATGACATTCAAATACATGGATAAATGCTTGCGTCCCAGACAAAATGGGTATCTACTTCTTCTTTGGTCTCTGGTTGGCTTATCAAATATTGGACCTCAAGCACCTTGGGAAATTACCAGTTTTATTCAAGAAGAAAATACAGGAATGAACTGTTTATTTGGATGCTGAAATAGACAGTGGGCACTAAAATAGACGGCCTTTTATTAGGAAGGAAAAAGTAACAGATCAGGGCACTGAATGACCACGCACACAACCAATGAAATAACACAGGAATCATATTAAAGCAAACCTGAAATAAAGACAAGTGAAAAAAAATGCAAGCAAAAAAAAAAAGGTAAAGCAAGAATGCACTTCTGTAGCAATGAAATAACGCAGGAATCATATTAAAGCAAACCTGAAATAAAGACAAGTGAAAAAAAATGCAAGCAAAAAAAAAGGTAAAGCAAGAATGCACTTCAGCAAAAGAGAAGGACAAAAATTACAACAAAATGTAATATCAGAGCTAAAAGGTAATGAACTTTCTCACAAATTTTTTAGAAGGACCATTCTCAGAGCACGTAACTGAACAGGACAAAATTATTTACATGTACATATTTTGTTACATTTGTTTGAAGTCTAGGCGTGTGTATATTTGCTTTCAATCAGTAATGCTAGTTCAATGATGTTGTAAAACAACACACAGATCCTTTGTTTGAAATTTAGCATCTACGTATAAACTGTCCCTCATTGGTCTGACATGACTAAACCACGGAGATAATATACAGAGAAAGTGTGTGTGCACTCATAAAATAAAAAGGTTGTAATGACTAGGGACTGGTGAGGAGGAAAAAGGTAGCTGTGCAACCTTATCAATTATGTAAACCCCATTCTCTTCTTTGTATAGACTGTGATGTCTTTTCATAAATACATGATAATTTGGGGGGTTTAACTGAACAGCCTGTAAATAATGATTTTATTTACCATTTGATTCCAACTGCATTTGAATAAATATTAACTTCATGGTGTCTTTTCTTCAAACATGTCTTCCCAAAAATTGTAAATAAATCATAGTATTATTATCCCTCCAACATGATTACTACTGCTGGTAGTAAAATACTGGTGGTACTGCTGGTACTAAAATACAGCCTATCAAAATCCTAGGCAGAATCAACAGGAGCTGCAACGCAATACAAATCTTCAAGTCAAACCTAGGCAAACAAATGAAGGATTCTTTCCTACAAAGGAAGAATAATTATTTCCTACATTTTTTTTGACAATACAGACTGAGATGGAGTGCAAAAAACTTAACTCCCAAACTGTGCACAATCACATAACTAATTCAGTCTAGCATTTGTCATTCATTCTGTATTTTTTTCATTTTTCCTTCATAGGTTATGAGAAAAAATGCTAATCATGGAGTTGATATATTACAGGAAACATGTTACCTCACCTTCTGAAGCAAAACCCTTGCTGTACACCTTGTAAGCTCTCTGTACATATTTGAGCTTTGTGTATGCAAACAGTACATCTTTTACTACTGTTTCATAAATATGCTGTTCTGAGAAATATTCTTTGAATTTGGTACGATAAGTCGTTCACTATCTTACACATATATCAAGATATTGGCTTCACAGAAAAGACACATTTTTAGACATCTTTTTTTTCAAATACATCTCTTAATTGACATTGTCTTCTGTAATATTTTTTGCTATAATATACCCATAATATGAGTATCTCATTTTCATCTCTGTGCAATTAATGCATTTCACCTCCTTTGAGGTTCAGCTAGTGAACCTCAAAGGAGGTTCACTCACTGAACTCCAGGCATGGAAAAAAAGAAATTAGAAACTGTAATGCTGCTACAAAGTCCTGGTGCTCATGTCATAAACAGTGTTTCATGTCATATTTCTTTCACACAAAGAGATGTAAAATATTACTAGTATATTTCAAAGATAGACCTTAAATTCAATGGATCTTCCTTATTAAATGTACTTTTTAAATACATTTTCTAAGTAATAAAATTACAAGAAAAACTGATTATTTGGTTTTATGTTTTAATATTTTAGAAGACAGATGTTCACAAAAGAATAAGCAATAACAGCAGATGGTGGCCAACATTAGTAAAGTCAATCTTGATCAGCAGCACATAATAGAATTGCATAAAAGACACGAAGAATAGGCAACAGGAGAGATATGACCCTTTGGGGAATTATATTTGTATAACATTGTTTTCCACTCAATACAAAAAGCATCAGCCTGAATTAGAGACACAGGTCTCTGAAAGCAAATATGAGGGAAAAAAAAGTTTCCAGGCAACATAAAACACAGTTGCAAAGTAGACAAGACTAAGCTTCCTAAAAATGTCTAGGTGTGGGGAGGGAAGTTTATTTTTGATTGGCAATATACTGTAACTCATAGTCTCAGGATTTAAAGTGAAAAGCAAAAAGGAAATAAAGAGGGAAGAACTTCAAAATATAATTCTGTCCAGTGAAAGTTGAGGAAAAAATAATAACCCAGGGACAGCTGAATACACATTTCAATTGGTGAACCAATTGAAAGAGAAGGGGAGGAGGAGAACTACTATACAAAGGAGTTCTGAATTAGACACAGGTCTCTGAAAGCAAATATGAGAAAAAAAAAGTTTCCAGGCAACATAAAACACAGTTGCAAAGTAGACAAGACTAAGCTTCCTAAAAATGTCTAGGGGTGGGGAGGGAAGTTTATTTTTGATTGGCAATATACTGTAACTCATAGTCTCAGGATTTAAAGTGAAAAGCAAAAAGGAAATAAAGAGGGAAGAACTTCAAAATATAATTCTGTCCAGTGAAAGTTGAGGAAAAAATAATAACCCAGGGACAGCTGAATACACATTTCAATTGGTGAACCAATTGAAAGAGAAGGGGAGGAGGAGAACTACTATACAAAGGAGTCTAGTTGAACTTGTAATCAGCACATTAAAAACTAGAGTAATCAATTATGATATCTGATATTAATATTTCATTAATCCAAGAAGCTCTTATTTTAAATGCTGATAGCTAACTACTCCAGTCTAACTCCACTCTAACAGTAATAATCCGATAAGAAAATTAGAAAAGCCTCTGAACTTGCTGAAACGTCCATCAGAGGCACTACTAGGTGGAAGAAAGTGAAAGGCTTGCTTACAAACCTAAAAAAAACCCCAAACCTTGAAAAACAGAAGATGCATGGTCATTAGAGATGACTTCATTTTATAGTGTCAGGAGCTAGAAACACACTGTCAAGAATGAATTCACTATACTGAATTATCTACTCCCTTTCCAAGCATATGACTAATTTCACTGCACTCCTGCTACACCAGCTAGCGAGGGATTATCTTACACGTGACACTGTCATGGCTTACACAACTGTGAAAGGCAAGCAGAAAGCACAGCCGCCGAAAACAGTCCTGCATTTTGTCATGAAGGCATACACCAAACATGAAGCATACACAAAATACGTCTTGTTTCAGAGCACAACTGCACCTGTCATTTTTCATGCATTTCCAAAATCTGAGAAAGCAAAAATGAATGAAAAGATAGTAGTATAGTAGAGGATCAAGTCTCCAATGAATCCAAGCAGTTACATATCTGTAGCTGATATCTATCAAGCCCTGGAAAACTCCCAAGTTGGAGTTGTTGCAAATATTTGAATACATAAACCGGTTAATGCCTTACAAACCATACCACTATTATTTACTGTGCAAAGTCAGAGTCACACAAAGTAACACACAAATGCTGACACAAGTATCAGGCATCAATCCCTAAGACAGTGCCCATTTCCATCTCAGCTTTTCTGTTTTTCACACCTCACCCAAACTCATTCCCAGAAATAACAGTCCATTTAAGGAACTCCATAGAAATTTATGCAAATTTAATTTTCTAGCAAACTAAGGATGGTCAGAAGAACCCTACCAATTTATGCTAATCCTGTTTGAAGATCCTGCCAAAATCATCTGCTTTGATCAACAGTCAGCAGAGATAGCTATGTCCATGCACAGCCACTTGAGCACACAGCCTGCCACATGCACCTGAGCTGGTAATGGAAGCTAATATCCTGATCCACAAACAAGAATCTCCAAAGCACAGAGAACTTGATTGTGTTATGCACTCACAGTATTCTTCAAAAGGTGTAGAAGAATTTCAGTGAGACAGACTTTCCCTACATGCCACTGGCCAATATTCAGACACAGCACCAGCTTTTTATTCAAGCAAAATAAAGCCATGTTTGGACTCTCTTCACCTTCAGCCAAGCATGATTTTCTTCATCTGTACAAAAAAGCCAATTCAATTGCTTTCAACAAGCAGGTGTTAGAATTAAGGCTGTAATGCCCTCTACTTAACATTTAAAGAAACTTAAAAATGAGAAAGAAGTGCCTTTTGGATAAACATTCTCTTAAATAATCAGAAGAGGTTTGTAACTAATGCCCTTTAAACTGCTTTGAAGGCAGCTTCTTCCAAATCCAGGTTTATACATTTTCCACACAATATAAGACACTAAGATCTTACTAAGAACTCAGTTTTGACCACTAGCATCAACAATGATTTTACTCTTTAAATACAAACGAATATGTATACATTATTTTTGGTTGGTAATTACAAACTCTTGTTCCCCACACACATATAAGACAAATACCTAAGAGATCCTAAGCCTTTTTAGAGGCAAGAATGGGTTCTATAGATGAAAGTAAGGCTTAAACAAACTAACAGAAACACTATGTTAAACTACTATAAAACAATCCACAGAAGAGAGCTTACAGACCTCACTCTGCATCACAAGAAAAACATTCTGTAATGAGGCTTTGATGTGAAAATTAATTCAATCACTGATATCCCTTGATAAAACAATTGGTACCATTCCAGAAATCTCCTTTTAAGTCTGAGAACTATAGGAATAACGAGTATAATGGAAGACATTCTTTACCAGCTACAGCAGCAAGTTAGCAGCAAGGGAAATTTATTTCTATGAGCTGAAATGACAAGCTAAGAAAGAAAACTCCATCTTCCAGCTTAAATAAGATGAGAAATTTTTAAAAAGTCCTCTTCTGCCCCCAAAATACTAATTCCCAAAGAAAAACACTCAAGACTGAAAAAGAAGCATAACTTACAACTGTAGAGGAGCTAGGAAGAGTATCCTGATATTACCTTTAACCCATCTTTACTTCACTGACAATTATTTGTATTATAATAATGACCAAATACTTAAAGAGAGACCAAATATGTGTTTTACAATTTTCAACCTCCAATTTTACCATTACTTTATTAAGAAAAACCCACCCCCCCAAAAAAACAAAAAAACCCACCCCAAAACAAAAACAAAACCAAAAAAACACACACAAAAAAAGAAAACCAAAAACAACAAAAAACAAACAAACAAAAAAAAACCACAAAAACAAACAAACAAAAAAAACCCCAAAAATAAAAACAAACCAAAATTAAATAACAAAATAACAACAACCCCAATAAACAAAACAAACCCCATGACCAACACTTGTGTAAGGACAGAATTTTCCAGTTTTTATTTTACAAAATGATTTCAAGGTGGACATGGGCCTGGGTAATTTGCTATACCTAACCCAGCTTGAGCAAGGACTAGATAATCTTCAGTGGTCCCTCCAAGCGAGTGATTCTATAGAGACACAGAACAGCATTAAAGAGGAACTACCTTGGATTTCATTTCCACTCAAAATACAAAAGGAAAGGTTGTGTGTGACTGACATTCAGGACATGGAGCATGCATGTCTGACGATATTCATACACAGGAATCACCCAAATAAAATCTGTGCTGGAACAGAATGACTGTTTTCAACTTAAGGCAGCTGTAGTTAATGAATAATACTATAAAGTCAAAGAACAAAATCTTTAAGGCTGGAATCAGAAAAAGTCTTTCCAATGTTGACACTGGCAAGCCATCTCAGCCATTTAGCTAGATCTCTGCAACCTAACCATTATCCTGAGTAAAGGACCTAACATACAACTAAGCTGAGATCCTCAGATGAATTACAGGCCACCACTCATTAACATAGGGTACCTACATATTTCCACTGTAAAGAGGACAACGAGTGGAAGAGATTTGAGAGGGTCGGACACATCCACGTTTAAAGTTCTTTCAGCAGCCTACAAGAAGGCCATCGACCCAAGCTGCTTGGAAAAGGACAGCAGCACACTCCCGCACTGCGCCCCCTCCGCTGCTCTCTGGGCGCAGCCATTTAGCCTGTCAGGAAAGGCAGGGACGGTAAATTTTGTCACTTCCAGCAGCGCCCCCCTCGCCCGAGGCGTGGCGGAGCGGCGGGAAGCGCTGCGGGACGGGGATGCCGGCCCGGCCGGCCGAGCGCGGCGGGACCCGGCCGCAAGCACGGGGCCGGGGGGGCGACGGACAAGGAAGGAACACTTACAGCGGCGGCCACTGCCCCGCCTGCGCGCCGGCTCCCGGGGCGTGTGCGGGGACACACAGGGACACGCCGTCCCCCGCCCAGGCACCCGAGCTGCTGCTGCCGTCGCTGCCGCCGCCCACCCGCGCCCGGCGCCGCGCCGCCCTCAGCTCCCCNGCCGGCCCGGAGCGGCAGGCGGGCGTGTGTGACAAGGGTGCCGTCCGCAGAGCTGGCCTGCCTCCCCAGCTGCAGGCTGATTTGGTGCATATGAGACGTTGCCCATCAGCCGGCAGCGCCCGTGTGGCCAGAAGGGCCGAGGGTATCCGGCGGTGCGCGGGAAGGAGTGTAGAAGGTTGCGGGAGGTGGTGCTGGCCGTCCACTCGGCCCTCGTGAGGCCGCGTCTGGAGTGCTGTGTCTCGTTCTGGGCTCCTCACGAAAAGAGAGACAAGGAGCAACAGGAAGAGGTCATAAACAAAAGCAACAGTGGCCGTAAACATTAAAAAATTCACTTCAACATAAGGAAGAATTTATTTTAAATTGAAGGTGAACACTGGAACAGGTTGTGCTGGAGACGGAGGGTTTCCCTCTCTGGAAATACTCAAAACCCACATGGATGTGGGTTCCTATGTAACCTGCTGTAAGTGACCCTACCTGAGAGAGTGGTTGGATTGGATCATTTCCAGAGGTCCCTTCCAACCCTATTTTGTGATTCTCTGAATTTCCCCCTCCCTTGGTGTGGGGGAAGAGGGGGAGGGCAGGAATTGTACTGGTGCAGGCGCTGGTGGTGATGTTCAGTGTCGGGATTGCCCAGCCATTTTCACCAGCCCTGGTGGGCACATTGAAATACCCACGTGGAGACACACGCGTTTTGTGTCTCCAAACAAAACGTGCAGCGTTTTGTTTGCACGCTGAGGTGGGGCCATGGGACTGATCTGCAGGCAGCCAAAATCCCAGTAGCCTCTGCTTAGAGCATAAATAAAAGCATTTATTTTTACATCATGTGTGTGATTAGACACTTAATTCAGTCATTTAGATTGGCAATGGATGATTAAGCTCTTGAGGCAGTTAATCACTGGTTAGCTGATTCCGTATGACAGGGTGGTTGGGTGCAGGTTCCAAGGGTGCACCGCAGTGGGAAATTGTTCTGTTACTCCTGCTAGTAAAATGAAGAGACATTAAACATTTCCAGTCATTTTGAGGGCTGAAACAGCCCCATGAACATTTAATTACTTATGCAATATGGAAAAACCACTGACAGCAAAAATTGGAAGTCTCTCCCAGAACTTCCAGTTGCATTTTCTAGGGCATTTTCAAGGGTGGCGGGAAATTTGGATTCAGATCCTTGCTAACCAGCAGAAATAGCAAACAAATTTCTCTCCCATCAAGCAATTGCTGTTATCCTTGAATTACAGGGACTTCCTGTCCCCACTGGACAAATGATGCTAGGCAGGGAATTTGTGAATGTGCTTTGAAAATCATCCCGAGGAGAAGGATTTGGCTTAGTTTTGTGAAAATGTTGTCAGATGAAAAATTGTTTGCACCAGGTGAGCTAATACAATGCTTACTCTTCAAAAACCACTGGCCTGTGGAACCACATAATGCTTATTCTGTAGGAACAACAACTGGAAAGCAGCCAGCTCTGCTGTGCCAAATTTTACTACCACGTAGTCAGGTATGGCTTTGGGGTTGCTGACCACCAGGGAGCCCAGAAGAGACCCCCAGGACAGAAGAACACATGCAGAGAGGGGAAAGAACATATGTCAGTGATTTCAGGGAAATCATTATCAATGTATGTTTATTCCCAGAAAACCAAAGAATATGTGTGTAAAGAATAGTATACAAACAGGAACTTTTTCTGTACTCAGCATGCATGATTTCTGGAGAAGATATGCCTTTGTGCATCTGGCTGGATAAAGAATGCCTGCTTCTTAATGCTACACTTGTGTTAAGGAGTTCTTTTTCCTAGTTTTTGGTAGCAAATGCCTGTTAGCAGAAAATGTAGGAGCACAAATACTGGACTCTGGAGCCTGTATGACATTTGGATACCTACTTGCCCTTGTGAATTGCAAACTTATTTAGAGCAGGTCTGATGGAAATGGTTTTTAAAGCATCCAAACCTGCCAGAAATCTCAATCTTTCCTAAGTCATTGGAACATACTGACACTGGCAGGAACATAATAGAAAATATCTCTGACACAGCCAGATCCAGTAGAGGGTCTTCTGTTTCAGGATTGCATCTGCACTACCCGTACTCCAGAAAGACTTTCTGACTAGGTCTATGTGCAGTAACCAAGGGAAGGCCGAGTCTAACATCAATATGCCACTTTGGTTAGGTGTCCTGAATCCAGATAAAACCACTATTGTGATAGTTCATTTTGAGAAGATATGTAGATACATATATATAGATCTGTAGATATAAACAATGAAACTACACATTACTTTGCAAATACTAGAAACAAAATCTATTGTTTTTCTGACCAGGAAAACCATAGGCTTAAGCAAATGCTGCACTGCAGCAACCTTTGAGGGTTTTTTTTTGTTGTTTTCACTGCACAATATGGTTCAAGTTTCCTACTGAGGTAATAGTGATGTACAGAGCTCTTTAATTTAACTGCACTTTGTTAAAGATCTGTGGATTGCCATAATTGTTGACTATTCTCACTTTTACTTGCAAACATGACAGCTTTTCCAGGGACTGAGAGAACGCACCATTATAACCTAAAGAAAATAAACCGGAATGTCATCATGAGGATAAACCAACCTGTTTCTTGCTCTGTATTTACCTGAAATCTGCTTATTTCTTGAAAGAGCTGTTCTTTGACAAATACCATCTATCCATATCCATACAGCATGGCACATTATCAATGTCCTTCCCATTTACAATAAATCACTGTGGATTGCTCTTGTCAAATGAACAATGGATAGACTGATATTTATGAATATTGGAGGCTTGTTTTATTTGACATTAAACATAAGCCAAGTAGTTATCTGCTTGTGATTCATTAATGAATTTTATTTGTTACTAAAAAGAACAGCTTAGTGTAAAAATATTACTGTAGTTACTAATATTACTGTGAAACTAAAGATTACCTAAAGGGGTATGTTATAACAGCTTATTCAGGCAATATTTCAAGACTATTTATATTTAACACCTTTAACAATCGTACTTCAGACAAGTCCTAAAACTAAAAAATACTGAAAGTAATTGCTGAATACTTTAAAAAAGAATTAATCACTAGTATTTTGGTGCCAAAATACTTGTGCCTGACAGCAGTGGCAGTTATTTGGAGCAGTTGCTGTATGTAAGGAGTACTTGAAACATTGAGAGGAGAACAAAACTCAGTCTAACAAGTGGTGTCTAGACTGCTCACAATTAATAAACTCCATTTACAAGCCATCTTTTAATTGATTACAAGATGCCAATGACAAAGAAAAGACATGAAGATTGTATTCTGGAGTGACTAATATTGCCATTAACTAGCATCGTTGATAATACTAGTTACTATGCCCATTATCTTGTAATTACTGTGATCTTATAACTAGTATTTGCTCCATCCCGTGAAGTCAAAGCAGATTAGAGCTTGTGTATATCTTTTTCAATTACATTAGGCCATTGTGCTCTTCAGGAATAGTATGAGCCCATGTTAAAAATGGACTTCTTCTTTAGAGCCACAAAGAGAACTAGTATGTGTGACTATGGCATTTTGTTGGCATAGCAAACTGTGCTGTTAAAGATCAGTCGAAGACTGTATTTGACAATTGACATTAAAGATGCATTTGAGGAAGAGTGTGCAAAATTCTGGTAATAGTTTGAAACTTGATGCTGGCTGCTTTCAAACCTTTTTGAACATATGGGTTGCCTTACACTGTTACACTGTTAATTATTGTTTGTGGTAATAGGGCCTAAAACCCAGTTAAACTAAAAGCCCTACCAACACAGAGGAAGAGGCATCGTGTGTTTCAGAGAGTTATCATGTAAAGAAACAACAGACACACTTAATATCCAGGGAAAGGGTTTAACAAAGAGGCAGCAGGAATGGTGTGGTGGCAGCAAGGATCTCCCACGCATCTTCACAGTAGTAACAGTGGTATTTAAGTAAGAGCTGTTATAAATGTATATAAACTTTATGAAGGAAATAAAAGGGTGAGTAAGAAAGCATAACAGATAAGGTGGTATAAAAACAGGTATGCATGAAACATCTTTAAAAAAAAAAAAAAGAGGAGAGAAAAGAAAAATTAATTCGGATGCTGAGTTTTATCTTAGCTGGACATACAGCGTCTGAACACTTGAGTTTCCAGAGGTATCTCTCACATGAAGTTACCTTTTTGGAAGCAAATATACAGATAAAAATGGATTCCTGATCTTAGGATCAAATTTTATTTGGATTCAGAAAATACTTGTGCCTGACAGCAGTGGCAGTTATTTGGAGCAGTTGCTGTATGTAAGGAGTACTTGAAACATTGAGAGGAGAACAAAACTCAGTCTAACAAGTGGTGTCTAGACTGCTCACAATTAATAAACTCCATTTACAAGCCATCTTTTAATTGATTACAAGATGCCAATGACAAAGAAAAGACATGAAGATTGTATTCTGGAGTGACTAATATTGCCATTAACTAGCATCGTTGATAATACTAATTACTATGCCCATTATCTTGTAATTACTGTGATCTTATAACTAGTATTTGCTCCATCCCGTGAAGTCAAAGCAGATTAGAGCTTGTGTATATCTTTTTCAATTACATTAGGCCATTGTGCTCTTCAGGAATAGTATGAGCCCATGTTAAAAATGGACTTCTTCTTTAGAGCCACAAAGAGAACTAGTACGTGTGACTACTATGGCACTTTGTTGGCATAGCAAACTGTGCTGTTAAAGATCAGTCGAAGACTGTATTTGACAATTGACATTAAAGATGCATTTGAGGAAGAGTGTGCAAAATTCTGGTAATAGTTTGAAACTTGATGCTGGCTGCTTTCAAACCTTTTTGAACATATGGGTTGCCTTACACTGTTACACTGTTAATTATTGTTTGTGATAATAGGGCCTAAAACCCAGTTAAACTAAAAGCCCTACCAACACAGAGGAAGAGGCATCGTGTGTTTCAGAGAGTTATCATGTAAAGAAACAACAGACACACTTAATATCCAGGGAAAGGGTTTAACAAAGAGGCAGCAGGAATGGTGTGGTGGCAGCAAGGATCTCCCACGCATCTTCACAGTAGTAACAGTGGTATTTAAGTAAGAGCTGTTATAAATGTATATAAACTTTATGAAGGAAATAAAAGGGTGAGTAAGAAAGCATAACAGATAAGGTGGTATAAAAACAGGTATGCATGAAACATCTTTAAAAAAAAAAAAAAGAGGAGAGAAAAGAAAAATTAATTCGGATGCTGAGTTTTATCTTAGCTGGACATACAGCGTCTGAACACTTGAGTTTCCAGAGGTATCTCTCACATGAAGTTACCTTTTTGGAAGCAAATATACAGATAAAAATGGATTCCTGATCTTAGGATCAAATTTTATTTGGATTCAGTGACTACTGCTCATCACTTTTAAGTATCAAGTAGTGTTAAAGCTGATAAGTATAATTTTTTTCTGTGGCTTGATTATTGAATTGAATTGATTATTGGATTTAACTTATGTTTTCCTAAAATAATTTTTTTTCCAGTCTGTTATTTCAGCTGCAGTGATTCTTACCCTGCTGTGCAGATAAATGCCCCACATAATAGTTGTATTAATTTGGCCTCATGCTTTGATGCAAGTTTGGCCAGATCAGATCTTAATATAGTTTTAAATGTGGAGGTCCAGTGGCCAGGCCAGGTCACCAAGCCAGCCGTAGCTGGGGTCAGCCCAAGGTGGCAGAAAGCAATACCCTGAATTGTGGGACACAGTTTCAATTTTGTGAGGGTTAAAGTTTGTTCCTATGGGATCATGGGAGTTACTATGTTAACATGGGTTACATCACCATTGTGATTGGTTAGAATGTTGCTAGAATGTTCCATAATAGTGTGTATAGGTTGGGATTGCCCCTTGTTGGAGGTCCTAGTGTTCAGCTGTATTTTGAGTGCTCCTGCTACTGCGGCAAAATAAAGGACCCTTGGATTTTCCTGTCACCCACTTTTTCTTCTGTGTTGACCCCTCACAATCGCTGTCTGTCCTCGTGGGCATGGACAGAGCGATGTGACATTTAAATATTAGAGAAGGAGACTGAAAAGTCTTGCCTTCAGAAAACTGTTCTCAACAAGCACAAGAACATTATTTGCTGCCCTTGAGACTGTGGGTTTCATTATGCTTAATGGAGAATTGTGAATCATCCCGGCTGGTAAACCAAGGGGAAGTTGAATGGACTGAATCATCGTTAAAAACTCCTTTTCACTCTCTGATCTCCAAATGTAATGTAAACAAAGAACTTAAGTAAACTTATGTATAATTTAATAGTGACTTGCCACTAGCAAAATGAAAGAAAAGGCCAGGAATACAAAAAATGCTACAGGGTAAAACTAAATATAAGCAAATGAGTGACTAGATAATATTTTATAACATGACAGATAGGCTGTAAAGCTTCTGACACATAAGTAGAGGAAAACAGCTGCAGGGAATACAGGGAATGGCCTGTGGTACTGTAACCCATCCAACCCCATATATGTCAGAAAGAAATATGATTGCATCCCTTAAGAATACAGGTTGCTCAGTGCCAAAATAAGTTTCCCTTGTTGTCTGGAGATGTCTTAACCTTGCAGAGTGTATCCTCCCTTTTCTGAGCAAGAAGATGTAGAAAAGTGTTAAGGTCTAGTTTCTTGAACCAGCCACTGTCAGGGTTTGGGGCCACTGAGGTGAAAAGTTGTCCGAGATGCAGCTGCTGGCCCCTCAGCTCTGCTGGCATCCTCCACCTTCCCGCCAACCATGCCCCTGCATATCAGCAGTTCTGTCCATCACATCCGTAATAAGCTATAGGAATGCATTCAAATCTTTGGCTGCAGACTGTGTAGTTTTTTCAGAAAATTCCAAGTAAATATGATAGAGGGCTCAGATCTGCAGTTGTATGACATTCAGCTTCCTACATAATTTGATTCAAAATCTACAAGAAAGCTTATGCAGGGGTGCATGGTGAAGACATGAGGTGGAGAGCTCGACAGAAAGATTGATGTAAAACTCTCTGTCTCTTTCAGGCCAGTAAGCACTGCCTCAATATTTAAGTAGCATACACACTGGCCTGAGAAGGTACTGGTCTGAAACTGAATATAAAGTGACTTAGCATAGAAGTGTGGCAAAGTTGTCTCCTCCTTTCTTAATTACCTTCTGGTTACTGAATCTGGGAACAAAGATCTCAGAACGGGACTGAGAATACAATAATTAAAGTAATTCCATTAAGAATTAATTTGCTAAAAAACAACGTAATTATTTCTTTCCACTTTCTTCAGCATGTTCACCACATTTCCTACCCTAGGAACTGAGCTGTGACCAAGTTGTTATTTACTCTCTATAGCTGAGATTCTTACTCCATGGCAAGGAAGAGAGTACATGTAGTGAAGACAGAATTTTAAAAGTTTTGAGATATCAGGGTGATGGGTGACATATAAATATGCTGTGCCAGCTTTAGTGAGGGAAATACATACATGTTTTTTGTCAAATAAAGCTGTTGTCATTTAGAACTCAAAGTGGCATTTTGGATCACCTGTGAAAACTTTTCTTGGCTCTTGGGAGTCTGTGTTTGGGGAGGTTGATGCGTTGGATCTTCGGCACACCTTGTGCCTGTTCTGGATAATCAGTCCATCATCTCAGCACCAGGATGTTAAGGAAAAATCTCTGAAACACCAAATTTTAAAGAAAAA
Organism: Passer montanus; assembly: GCF_014805655.1. Classification (NCBI taxonomy): domain Eukaryota; kingdom Metazoa; phylum Chordata; class Aves; order Passeriformes; family Passeridae; genus Passer; species Passer montanus. The sequence goes on from NW_024372147.1 coordinate 2,043,368, forward strand.
AATTCAGCATTTCTTTCACAGGACTCAGATAAGGTTTTGTCCTAATTTGATATTGCCTAGTAAATTGTGCCTAGTAAATTGTTGACTTGCATATGAGGAAGATTTAACATTTTATATGAGTATTTGGCATGACACAGGCCAAAGAAATGCAAACCAAAACATTATATTGTGTGAAAGAGAATGATCTGCAAAACAATAAACAATTTTTGAAAAGGTGTTCAGATTATGTACTAATCTCAGTTTTCACAAGAGCAGTATTATGATACTTTTTCCAAAAAGTGTACAGTACAGCTTCCAGAAGAAGACATACTGCTCAACACATCATTCCATAATATATGCATTATAGATTTAACCATAAATGACTTAACTGTTTCTAACTCTTACTACTAGCAGCTATAAATTTTGAAAGGTAACTTTTGTCAATTTGGCAATGTATTAGAGGTTTTACTCATGAGTTAGACTCATGTGATGATGTGTTCATTATCTACCAAGAAATAAGTCACACAAAACACACTTGTTTAAAATGTCATAACATATACATAATAACTAACTAACTAATGAACAAACTAAACAACTAACTAAATGAATAAATAAATCAATCAACCACACATACATACATATATAGCATGTAATTTGTAAATGTTGCAAGTTTGGAAACATTTTTCTGAAGCTACTCTAAAATTATAAGAACATCAGTTAAGAGGAACTGTTGAAATCTTAAATGATTCACCATCTGCAGTGATAATGTGAAATGTTTTAATATTTGAAAGAAAGGAAATTACAGTATCCATAATATACATAACTTCAGGAATAGTATTAAGGCTAATTCAAGTCATTCAGGCTTTGCTAATAAAATTTAAACAATTGTCTAGGAATGTGCTGGTTTGGGCTGCTTAAACCATGGCACTGATTTATCAAATTCTTTATGAATCATCATTTTACCTTTGAAAAAATAAGAGTAACTGGAATTACCACTGTCTTGCTCATTATTTGCCTAATTTACAAGCCTTGTGCTTCTTTGATACAAAGTTTCTGTGGTTAAATTTGATAAAGCAGACAAAAGATCTGAATCTGTGTCCCAAAACTACTCTGCAAGTCACAGTCTCTCTGGCGTTCCCGGCTGAGAAGAGATTGTCAATAACATGTAAATATAGGATAGTAATAATTTTAGAACTGAAAATTTTTGCAGGGAAAACATGACCATAATGACCATCTCCGAAACCTGTAGGTTAACAGTGAATGTGTTCTGTGTGTTGTCTTGTATACTCTCCAGGAAAAGTATATGTTTGCCTGCAATACCATACAGTAATGGTTGCAGAGATATCTGAAAAAAAAAACTGTTTTATTTATGAGGATCAGAAATAAAAAGTTCTAGTACTATCCTAAGACTATTATGTTGGACGCATGGGTGAAAAGCATGACTGGGTGATCTGCATGCTTATGGTGATGAACCCTTACAATAAGGGCTCAAGCTTTCAACAGTCTTACCGAAAGGAAGAAGACTGGAAAGTGGGTGTCATTTGGTAAGTCTTGACATACAGGCTTTTTTTAGCCTGTGATATTCTTTTAACAGTATCCAATAACTTGCCTTATTGATGGAGGACCTGGATAACTCTCTTCTCAAGGACAGTTGATATTTCCCATTGCACTTCACTGCTTGTGTAGGGTGGGGTCTGGCTTTGTAGGTGGCAAATACAAGTCAGTGCCCTACTGTGAACTGGTGAGCAGTCCCAGTGATATGATTTTATCTTGGGGAAGTTTTCTCTTATTCGCACAAGCTCCATTTTAAGGATACACAAGCACATTTTATGGGGAATCTGGGATTCTTTAAGAAATATCTATTTCCTTTTCTTGTCTTAAGCAAATTTATGTGACCATGCTTTTTGGCATGCAGTAGATGCAGCTGCACATAAGTTTTCATTTTATGATCTAAATACATGTGAAAATAACCCTTGAGAATTTTGTATTTTCCTAGGACCTCTACTTAACAGACATATTTTTTCCTCGAGTCAGAACTCATAAGAGAACTTGCTGCTTGTGGGAATGATGTGAGTGAGGAGGTGTTAGGTAGGCAGATTCATCTCTGAGTAGTGGTTTGTTACTGCCAGTTCGTGCTTGAGGAAGAGGTGACTTAACTTCCCAAGTTAATTTTAAAATCTGGCACTAGGAAATTACATCACAAGTAATAAATATTTCTAGATCATAGCCAAATATTGCACTGAATATGGTCAGGTTTACAGCCATGATCAATAACAACTTGTGAAAAACCTTTAGTGGGGAAGGATACTGGTTTTGGATGTACATTGTCTGTGGGGATGTTAAATCTTTGATAAAATAAATCTTGATGAATCCTTGAGCATTTGCTGTTCAGAAGTGCAAGCAAAATTCAATATTTAGAGAAGTCTACATCAATGTAAATGTAAGTACATAATTTTGATTTAAAGTTGGCAGAATAATCAAATGGTTTTATTAAACTAAGTTGCCCCCAGATCTAGAAAAAAAAAATCTAATAAAATATAAAAAGGCACATAAAGTAATATTTCACTTGAGATAAATAAAACACACAATGAAGCAAAGCAATGTGGGTAATAATTTAATTTATTGAGGGTCATGGCGTAAGTCACTCATGGTTTAATTTTCACATACTAATCAAAAATTCACTAACATTGCCTCTGTGTCTGCCATTATTATATCATAATGTCTACTAAATTAATAGCCCATTCTTCTCTATTTAAAATTTCATCCCCTACCAATAGAAACTATGTTTATATTATGCACAATTAATGGCACTTTAAAATCTGTATATAAGTATGTACATTTATAGTAAATACAATCAAGTACAATTTCAGACCTAGAAAATTCTAAAATAATTCAAGCAGTTCTACAGCATTGTCTTAAACTATTAGAAGTGTATACTTAACACTAATTATTCATGAGCTAACTAATGTAGGCTAAAAGACTAATATTGAGAGAACAAATAACTTTCATCTGTAGTGCTTTAGTTGAGTGCTAACTTGAATAACAATCTGCATGAAGATACAGGCAGTACTGTATCCTGGCTATTAATATTAGGCTATTAATAGCTACAGGTCCCATGTTACCTGCTGGAAGTAGGCAATAGCTGTCATGGGAGCTCTGGAACTTCTCATTTATTAAGTATTTATATTGCAGTGTCATACAGAGACTCAAACTATGGAAAAATTCTTCCTTTCCTGCTTTTTCTAGATGTTTCCCTTCCAGGGGGACAAAAGGCTCACAAATGCTGAGCGAATATAATGCTAGGACTGGACAGTAAGAGTGAAGATATAAACAAACATTTAAATAAAACTTATTTTATACTAACTTGGTGTTATTTTACTACAATTATTGTAGGAAAATAAGGGAGAAAATCTTCAAAATATCAGGTTTAGCTTATGCAAATTCTCCATATATTTATTCCAGAGGGAATTATAATCACTTGGTTATGTCCAAATCAAACCTAATACAGTAAAGCACAGCTCTGGAAATCTTAGATTTATAGCTTAGAATACCTGCTTATGTCTCTGGTGATTTTTTTCTGTTCATCTTAAATTAGCAAATGACAACTGTCACACACTGAGAACTTACCACTTTATCATAAGTTCATAATGGGATCGCCCACATATGCTATGGCAGAAATAACCACAAAACAAGTTCTTCTTATCAGAACTGAAAGCTGTTGCGTTTGATCATTCTTTATTGCCATACTATATTTTTTCATCTGTTCTCTTTCCATAATCAAAGGAGGTGATCTCTTCGTTTCCTCCTTTCCTTTATGTTTTCTGTTCATTTGAGTTTTTAATAAAATAAGCACCTCAGAAAGGTCTGTGGGACAGTTATTCCATTAATGGAGGTGAGTTGAACAAATGTCTTTACAAAAGAACATTGCAAAACTTTGTGTCTGAGGACAAAATTCAAAACTGAGTTTTATGAAGTCTCCCATAATGTTTAACAGATTTTGTTCTGTATTTAAGTTCATATCTCTCTGGTGAGCATCCTCATGTTTCTCTAGCACAAGAAAGATGTGTCTCCACTAGAACTAGGCAATACTTTGGACTTTTGGATTCCTGGTCATTTCTGCCCTATACAAAGAAGAAGAATGTCACTGGAAGAGGTATAAAGACCTTTTCCTGATGTGTTTCCTTTCTCATAACTTTATGTTGGTTTTTAAGAGGATTGAAACTTGAACAAAGGTAAAGAATGGAGCTGATGTTTTCCAGGCAGCATATGAACAGAGTGATAAGATTCCCTTCTCCTGCAACCCACTGAGTGTGCATTATAGTCAGGAACAAATAATTGCAAACACTCTAGTTAACTGTTAGATTTAAACACAATTTTGGCACCTCATGACGCTTCTTGCCCCTCTGTTTTCTACTGCTTAGTGTGCCTTATGGGATACATTCTTCAGAGTATGAGGGAATCCTGAATTTTCCATGTTCATTCATGTGACATTATGTTGGGAGATTTTTTCTCTTTCTCTCATACACTCCTTTCACTGCTCTCCATGTCTCCCTGGGAGTCAGATGGGCTTCCTTGTCCCACTCCACAGTGCAGGGTCTGCATTGTGTCACCAGGAGAGCTTTTTTGCCTACACAGACCTCTGCTGTTGCATGTAGATAGAACAATTTCTGTGCCAATTTCCAACATCATCTTTCTGTTGCAAGAAATGAGCATGTGGTGTGTAGATTGCAGGTGTCAAAGCAGCTATCTGTAGATGGTTGTCCATTGATAACTGTTATCTGTGGTGTGCAGCTGCAAGGAAATTGAACTTGATCAGTCAGGCAAAATCTTTCCAGTATTAAATTCTTGCTGGGGGAACTATTGAACTTGATCAGTCAGGCAAAATCTTTCCAGTATTAAATTCTTGCTGGGGGAACTTCTTTACCTTTGTTTTTCCTTTTCGTTCAGTCCCCACAATCTGATACACCTGATACATAATCTAATGGTCCTCTTTTTAGTTCAGTGCACAGCCATGCTGACAGAATTTGAATTACACTTCTGTATAAAAATCAGTTCCTGTGGATCTGACTGCTGGATAAGTGGCACAGACTGTAAATGTTAAGGTAAAGGGAGTCACCTGTCTCAGTTCTGTCATGTACCTGTATATATCTGTATCACGGATGTTGGGGAGGGAACTGAAACTCTCAGATAACTTGGGAATTCAATGGAAGTCCAAGAAGAAACCGTCTTGTTATGCATTTGTATATTTTTAAAGAAAGAGTAAAAATTGACAGCAATTTTGTCCCATTTCATTCACAGTTATTCTTGAAAGTTTAACCAAAAGAGTTTATGCTTAAAAGGATTGTTTTCAGTGGAAAAACATTAATCAATCCTCTTGTAAATCTTGTAAACACTAATCAATCCTTCTTGTAAATGTAATTGTTAATCTGCATGTGAGATCTCTGTTGGTTGTAATTCTGGGACAATATTACTTATGCTAGTTTTTGTTTTCCTGTTTCATGCTGTTTATGAACTAGTACTTATTGCTTAGTACATAAGAATTAGTTTTGGTCTGCTGAAGAGTAGGTTGCAGTTAAGATTTAGCAAGAGACCTCTGAACTGGCACAATAGGCAGCTGTGTTTTCAGAGGTACACTGGGAAGGCAAAAGGCCTTGGAAGAGAGGGATTTAAATAAAATGTACTCTTAGGGCCTAAATGGCTCATGACTGGAGATGAGTGACATGTTTCTGTTTAACTGAACTTCGTTATGATAAAAACGAAGAGGTTATTTGGAGAGAGATATATCATAGCTCTTTAAAATTTTATGACTGCCCATGCAGTCCTTCTTAAGCATTCCCAGGATAAACAAATCAGCCAAAGGGATGCTTTTGGTGTTTTGTAGCCTGACCTTTTGACTGTTATAATTGTGTAATATACAGATTAATTGTAATAACATATCGGATCAGCATGTTTCACTTAAGTTTTGCTTCCATTTTTCTTCATTTTTAATTCCACTGAAAGTTTAAATGTGACACTGATGGCTCAAGGGATACTTCTGGCAGTCCACCACAGAGACAACTTTGGCTTTTTGGTTGCTTTAGAATGTAGAGCTCTCCACTGATAATTTTCTGGATTGACCTTCAATGAATACAGAGAAACAGAGTAACATTTATGGATGCCTTCTCACTAATTAATTAAAACATCCTGGTTCTTACTTCACTACTCACAGTAACCATGAGTCCCTGATTTATGAGGTACTACAATGCCTAATTTCAAAGTATGCAGCTTTACATAAGTCATTGTAATTTTTTATTTCTTGTTCAGATACAAGATGTCCTTAAGTTCCTATAGGGTGCTAGACCTTAAAATATTGCACTATTCACCTTAGTTCATGTGTTGATTACAGCCACCAGATAGCTGTTACTCTGCTCCTTCAGTAAAGCACATTTATCTTAGCTAGAGCTATGGCCTGTTTTTCGAAGAAATCGGCATTCCCAGCAATCTTCTGCCTTTGTTTTGTTGTGTAAATTGAAATGAACAGATTGAAAATAGAATTACAAGTTCCACACCTAGGAAAATATAAAAGTAGTAACCATTCATTTATCCAAGGTTTTACTTCCTTTTTTTTCTATAAGGATTACACCTGCTTACATTCTCTAGGTAAAATTACTTTTCCAGCTTCTTAATCTTAAACTTCCAGAGCAGATGGAGATCTAAGAGGAAGACCACACATCCTCTGTTCTTTCCCAGTTTACAGAGATGTTAATCAAGTCTGAACTGTGGAGTCTTCCTCATTAATAGTGATGAAGAGAAGGAGACAATATGTCACACAAGTGCTATTCAGCCAGCAAGACACTAAAGCTCATTCAAAAAATAAGAGTTATCCCAACAGTTGCAGTGCATGTCTTTCTGAAGTCAAAACTCAGATCTAGAAAACAGAGAGTTACATTTCCAAAATAAGTGTTCAAAATCAGATTTTAAATACATCCTAGTATAGAGGTCAAGTGGTATTCTGCCAAAGTGAGACTCCCAACATTACACTGACTTATGTTCTTCATTCAAACACTCTCCTTTTCATTTGTATATCTTCTTTTTTTCCTTCATATCCCTTCAAAGCTCTTCTTCATTCTGACCACCAGGCAACAAAACCCTTTGCCTTTTCCCTGTTGTTGATTTGCTCTGCCAGGATATCAGTGCATCGTTACTCAAATTCTGTCAGCCTGTAAGAACCACTCCTAGCTTGGTTTTAAGAAGAAAAGGGCAGTTGTGACCAGGGTCTGAAGATCAGTAGGCCATGAAACACAGGCTAAAAAAAATGTGCATGGCATTGCACAGAATCCCTGTATCCTCCTGCCACAGTCCTATCTATCGAGTACCAGTCAACTTAGTAAGGCTCCCCACGAGACCAGCAACAAAGGTGGCACATGGCTGTTTTCATTTGTTCCTTTAGAATCCCCGGTCTAGCTTTTCATTAAAAAGTAATGCCATACATTCACTAAGCCATTTTAGATAGTAATGCTTTTATAAAAAGCATTCAACAAAAGGAGTTTAGCGGGAAGCAAGAACACACTTGCTAAATATTTGTCTGCATAATCAGGACACACAAATTTGCTGACAAGATAATTTGAGTAGAGGATATAATCTCTACCAACAGGGTATACCTGCAGCAAAGTTCATTTATATTAAGCAAAAATATCCATAACTCATGCCCACTCAGAAGTTTTGTACTTATTCAGACAGGCCTTTGCGTATGGAATCTGCATTCCCTGTCACAAATGTTAATGTATTAAAGTGAATTAGATACATGTTATTAGTTGGGAATGATGGGATTATTGGTGGGGGAAAAAATAAAAAAAAAAAAAACAAGCAAGCAAGCAGAACATCATAGGCATTTTCCAGGTCCACAACTGCTTGGTTTAGATTGTAGACAAGAAAAAGCTAAATTAGTGAAAGAAAAAAATGGGCTAAATGTGAGAACAGGGTTTATTTTACTTTAAATGTATCATTAAACCTTCATAGATCTGAAAGTTGCCAAAAAAAAATCAGCGAGTTTCTTCATTGCCACAGCTGCCTAGGGCTCATTTGCAGCTTTTGTCTTTAAGAAGAATGCAGGATGTCAAGAAGTCTATCTGCTACTTAACTCTGCTTTCATTTTTAGCTCTAAGTGTGGTTTATCCAATTTACCCTTCTGTGAAAGGATCAAGTAACACTGTATAAATGTCAGAATTGGGTTAAAAGCCAAACAACTATGATATGATGTAGGTTATTCAAAGTCTATTGGCTATGATTTGTTTTAAGATTTGGTGCTTATAGCTGCCTTCAGGTTACTTGCAGAAATGTGACCCTAAAAGCTTCAGACAAATACTGATAAACCAGAGTTATTCCTCAAAAGCTGGAGTAGTCCTAGGTTTGTAGCTGAAAAGCTTTCAGACTGTCAAATCTGACATGGGGGTACGGTTCTGTCTCGCAGCAGTTCTAATTGTTCAGCTAGGGTTGTGTGACCAGACCATGCAATGTTGTGAGAGGTGGGAGCAGGTATCTCACAGCTGAATTAAGGTGAGGGACTCTCAGGAGTCCCTGCATTAACAGATCTGCCTCAGTGGAAACAGGACTGGCAACTCAAGGTCTTTTGCCTTGAATGCTGAAACCCCTGACTGAAATATCTCCTTAAGGATTTTGCTACATCATTTGACCCCAGGGATACATTTCCTATGGAAGGCCATTTCTACTTAACAAAAATTGGGAGGAGTGGCAGGGACTTCTTAAATTAACATAACCAATCATTTATTGAAAAAGTCAAACAGTAAGAATTTCTCAGTAGTTTCTCAGACGACATATTTTAAAATTCTAATTATGCAACAATATTACCTTTGTAATACTTTAATATTGTCCTGGTATCACTAGGGCAATAATATAGTACACCTTGAAAAATTATGGTTAAATGTGAATGTTTTCAAGTTTAGAAACTGAAGACTGTATTATATAAAGCTGCTACACAAAAATCAGGGAAAACTAAGTTCCTGTGCAGAATTCCTTCCTGTGCAAGAAAGTGTTTTAAAAGACAGTGTTAGCACTGGAGAAACTATCTGTATATTTCTGCCATGACATTTTCACAGCTGTTGTAAATATCTTTCATAAGCTGCAGTGGTTTCTGTTCTAAAGTAGTGCAATCATATTTTTATTCCATTCTTTTTTCCCTTGTTTGCCTGTCCTCCCCTTCTCATTTTTTCCCTTCTCAATATCTAACTTTTTATATTATTTAATCCTATATTAAATCTTTTAATGATTTAATATTTTGTTTCTAAAAGCACTTCTCCATTAGATTCAAATGGAAGTATTTCCCAAAATGCCATTAAAAAAACACTTACATGAAACTGGTTTAATGCTCAAATACTTCATAAACAAGCAGCCACATACATCTTTTTATCTCTCAAAACCTGGTCTGTCTGCTCTGTGAGATCCCAGGATCTTATTAATCTGCATGTGTCAATCTTGACATAGCTCTTTAAGTCCTTTTCACCTATGAACACCTTTGCTTGCAGACATCCACATACATAAAAATTAAATGGATAAGGAAGGACATGTCATATACTATGTAAATCAGAACAGAAGTATCCGTTTGGCTGGATATGAGACGATGGATATTAGACCTTACAGCTTTTGTCTATAGAGCAGTCCAACTGGCATTCCTGTACTCCATGGGATACACAAGAAAAGACACTGTGGTGCAGGAAGAAAGCATATTTCTATCAATAAATAATTAAATAAAGTAAGATTTTGAAATGCTGCTTATATAATAATTTTTTTCTTTTCTATTTTGTGTATATTTTATTACTGTGTCTAACATTAGTATAGTATTAGATGCATGTAATTTATAAATAAGCATACATATATTGGAATGCACTCGAGAATTTTTGATTTACATGGATACACAATGACAAAAATGTTTAGAGACCTCTGCTCTAGACCATCTAGTTGACCTTGACCACTGTGGAGCTATTATATCTGTAATGAATAAAATTCATATATAATGCCCTACCCAGGCCTGTATCTGTGTCATGAAGGAGAAATCCTATTAGACATCTGATTAGATACCAAAACCAGGTATCTTTCCCTATAAAATCAAACTCAATCAACTTCCAGCTGTGCCTAGAGTTTGACAGTGCTTGCTCATCCTTTGCAATTAAGACATGGTGGAAGCTGAGGACAGGATGTTTTGACACCTGTCTCATAAGGATGTCATGTCACAAAACCCACATGGGGCCTCCTTAATTGGTTTTGGTATTCAGCCTGCAAATGGCCAAACCTGAAATCTGGGTTTGCAAACAGAAGGAAGCACTGAATGTACAGCGACAGTTCTCTGCTTTTTGTTTATTTAAGCTGGAAGAGTTAGGAATGTGTTACTCGGCAATCTGGCATAATTTGAGCATTGAGTTGTTTTTTTTTTTTTACTCGATGTAGGTAATTTTCCCCAAAACTAGTTGTTGTGGTTTGTTTTTTTGTTTGGTTTTTTTTTGTCTGGCACAATTTGAGCATTGAATTGTTTGGTTTTTTTTACTCAATGTAGGTAATTTCCCCCAAAACTAGTTGTTGTGGTTTGGGTTTTTGTTTGGGTTTTTTTGGGCTTTTTTTTGGGGGGGGGGGGTTTGTGTTGGGTTTTTTTGTTTGGTTGGTTGGTTGGTTTTTTGTTTGTTTGTTTTTTTCTTGGGGTTTTTTTGGTTTTTGTTATTTTTCCCCAAAACTAGTTGTTGTGGTTTGTTTTTTTGTTTGGTTTTTTTTTGTTTTGTTTTGTTTTTTGGGGGGGGGGGGGTTTGTGTTGGGTTTTTTTGTTTGGTTGGTTGGTTGGTTTTTTGTTTGTTTGTTTGTTTCTTGGGGGGGCTTAGTTTTTTGGGGGTTTTTTATTTAGTTTTTCTCTCCTGATATATTCAGCACATATTAGCAAAATACCGTTCACAGATCAACATAAGACTGCACCATTCAAAGAGGAAAAGGTGAAAAACTAACAGTAAATTTTTGAATGGCAGTGGAAGCATTGCAGCAGCTCTTCTGTAAAACCAGGGACACCTTTATATGCCTGGGTTTTTTTCTGTTTTCTCTTCTTCTCAGAGTGTGTAGGGCAAAGACCTTTTTTTTTTCCTTCTCTTTCTATACACTGCCAATAATTACTTCCATGAAATCATGGCCTTCATCCTAAACAACTACTGTACTAAAAATAATAATCACCAACAGCAGTATGTAAGGATGTCAGATGTAGAAGGTCTAATCATGTTCTGATGAACCACTGGAAACTGTCTGAAAGCAACCAGACTGGGAGGACTGATGCAGAGATGGGAGCGTGTGGAGTATTCAGTGAGTAGAAGCAGGGACCTCGAGATAATGAATGCACATTTCCAGCAGGATTTAAATTAAGATTTTGCATTAGCAGTAGGTTTCAAATACAGTGGCAGTCTCTTGTCTTCTGGTAGCGGCGGAGAGAGCCGACCATCCGGTTCCCCTCCGTCTACTTGGTCACTGCCAGTGCTAAGAGCTTCACTTCCTCTATCCAAGGGAGAGGCACACGGGGATCACACCAGCCTCCTCTGCCCCCGGAGAGCTGCCAGGCTCCGGTTCTGCAGTAGCTCGTCATAAACAAGCATTGCCATCTGATGGCAGAGCCTTGGTACTGCACAGTCTCTGCCTAGGGCAAGCCGGAAATAAACAAAGTGACTTGTTCCGAAATGAAGTGTCCATGACTGAACACCTGATTTCTTCTTTTTTTTTTTTTTTTTTTTTTTTCCTGACACCATTTTATGATGATTGCCCTGAGAGGTTGTGGAGTCTCCTTCAGTGGGGATATTCACGACATCTCGACGCTATCCTGTGCCATGTGTGCTTTGATAGCCCTGCTTGAGCCGGAAGGTTGCATCGTGTGACCCACTGTGGTTACTTCCAACCCGACCAGCTCTGTGATTTCCTCTAAGTCACACGAAAAAAGTGCTTCTACAGCCATATCCCTGGTATCCTTGTTGCCTTTTCTCTGTGTTATGCTGTTTTCCTCAGATTCACAGAAAGAGATACCCGTATGTAATAATGTAACAGGCTCCTAGGATGGCAGAGCCATATCTTGCAATGCACTAGCGTTTTAAGTTATGGATTCCTATTAGGTTATTGGTCACAAATATAGCTGGGCTATAGCAACAGGGATGCACCTTCTAGAAGCACTAGTCCACGTATGTAAGGAAGGAGTAGGAATGGAAAGTGTGCAGGCCAGGCTCACGCATTCTTCTATGCAGCATCTCTAGCTGCTACTTGCAGGAGGTGAGCCCTGAGCTCATATTCCCCTCAGCTCTCATGCCTACATTCTAAAATCAAATGGGAGCTAGTATGGCTGGATGCTGGAATTTGAGCAAATGGAAATATTTTTCCCAGTGATCAAAAGCCTGATTCTGACATTGCCATCTAGTTCTTCCTGTCTTGACACATACTGTGTTTTGGGTATCAGCCTTGAGTTGTGTGATGAATGGCACTGGGACCATGTAAGGCAAGGGCAGGAGTTTAGCCTATGCAATCTTCCACATGTGTGTGAGTAATGAAATTGAATCTCAAGTGGTCTTAAAAAATGAAGCTATGCTGATTCAATTTCATTACAAATTCAAGTGGTCTTAAAAAATGAAGCTATGCTTTTCATTTAAACCTGTACATGTACTCATGAATGGGTGAATTTGATTTTACAATAGGTCATTTGATAAGAACAAAAGCATATACCCAAAACTACCACAAATGTCAAGACAAAGTTGCTCAACGTGCATCTCAAGCAAAAATGGTGACTGACTCTGTATTGCCCTGTCACCTACAAGATTCAGTTGTGCACTAGACCCCTCACATGCTAAAGGCTGTACACAGAACAAAATGGCCATGCATGCCTGATACTCTCATTGTCAAAGGAAATGTTTTTGCTGCTACTGCCATCAGTAAGAAAAGACTATTTGCAGCAATGATGGGAAGTTTTAATATAATATCTGACTTTAGAACTGGATTTTATAGTTATCCTAATAACTGGTTAATGTAAGAGGATTTTGAGCTACTGCTTATTAATCCTATCACAATAAAATGGACGCTTAAGCATCCTAAAGTATCCTTGCTACACACCTATCATCCCTGTTTTTAAAGTCATATGAGTAATGTCCTAGCTTTATGTGTTCAACTTTCTTTTCAGTTCTCCAGAGCTGGCCCTGTATGTGCTTGGTATGTCCCCTCTCCACTTTCTTCTATACTGTTCACAGTTGTATCACCAAAGAAATATCAAGTTAGTAGACCAAAAGAAAATACATGCAAATGTAATTCTTGTATATTTGAGTTAAATACATCATTATCCCATTTTCCTTCATTCTTTCTCAAACGGAGTGAATTCCCAAAGTAACCAGTCAGCTTTTTCATGAAGTCACAATTTTTCTCTGTGGCACAGGATAAAGTTTTTCCTTTGATTTTCTTTACCAGCCTCCCTACATCACAACATGATTATAAGGATTAGCTAATGCCTATTCAGAATTCTGTGGCAAACTATGCAAACAATGGATAAAATGAGTTTTTAAAATGTAATAGCTATTGGTATATTTAAATAGGTTTATCGATCGTACTTCAGGCATGGAACAGAATACTTATGATAGAGATGAGCAGGGAATGACCATCTAAACCATCACTCATTCATTTATTGGCCTTTTTTCATCACTTACACAAAAGGAGATTTTTGTGGATATTATGTTGCATTTCTACATCATGCTTCTTTGTATATATATCACTACTAGAAGCATTCAGATCTGACCCTACTCACACTGTCAATAAACCTGGAAAAGCCAACTAGTCTTCTGGACCTTTATGTAGGAAAACAGATTTAGTTATGCTGATTAACACAAATTCTGAATTGAATCATGTACACTTAAAATTACCATAGCTAAAAAATTATGATTTTGACCTCTGAACCTCTGTGACACTGTCCATGTAATGCTTCCAGAAGAACAGGATCTGAAAAACCTAGATAGATAATACTTGGAAATACTACAATATAAATATTTATTAAACACAGCAAATAAATCTGCAAGGACATTAATGGAAAATGTCTCCCAGCAATCTAACCTATGATTAGGGTTTGAGAATGGAGTTTGACCATTTACATGGAATGTTTTTCCTTCATCAGCCTGGAATTTTGCAGGTTTACAGCTTAAATTTTGAAATAATATTTTTTCTTTTTCTAGTTGGTTGTTACATTGACAAATTGTGTCATGTAATCATGACATCATGTCATTCAGTATTGACAGAAGATATTTATTTCTGCAAAAGGAACTGTTATAACTATATAACTCCACTTTAATTACCTTCTTAGCTTAGTTTAGAAGTCTGATCTCTGAGCACTGAAAGCTCTATCTGATTTTAACTGTGGTTTTGGGGTTTCTTTCTGGTTTTTGTTTGTTTGTTTGTTTTTTGTTGTTGTTGTTGTTTTGTTGTTGTTGTTGTTTTGTTGTTGTTGTTGTTTTGTTGTTGTTGTTGTTTTGTTGTTGTTGTTGTTTTGTTGTTGTTGTTGTTTTGTTGTTGTTGTTGTTTTGGTTCTTTGGTTATTAGTTTTGTTTTGTTTTATTTTTGTTGTTTGGGGGGTTAAATTTATTTTTTCTTTACATAGACTTGGCATGATTACTTAAAGTACTTTTACTCTATACATTTCACAAGGTAAGAAGCCATAGCAAATGCAATAACTTATATTTAATATCTTGTTTTATTTGCCTGGTAGAAGCTTGTCAGTAAGTAAAAAATACAGAGATATAAAACTTGTGGTTAAATATCTATATTTCAGAGGCATAAAGACTTCCTTTCCAGGATCTACTGCCTGCACATTTAAGTGCTTTGTCCCCCTCCAGAAAACTGCAAAGGTACTCTCACAAGAGCTGGTCTCACACTGAAATGCTGACAGTGTTCCCAATCTCACAAGAGAGCACCAGGCATGGGAAAATCCCTTCACATTCATTAATATCAACCTTATAGTTCATCTCTACTTCTTAATCACTTGTAGTACTATAATGCATAATATCAAATGAAACCCCTTTTACATCTACTACACAAAGAAATTATCTTTTAGCCAATTTGCACTCATAATTACCTATGTTTAAACATCAGTTTGTGACACTTGTTATATTTCACCTGTGTCCAGAGAGGTGAGGGGCTTTGCTATCACAGTTGTAAATCAATGTTCTATTCTATTGCCTATGTGCAGACTCTTTCTCACACAGGAAATTCACATAGGCAAAATGAAGCAGTTTCTGAAGCAAAGAAGGCAAAATATTGATTGTACATCTAGAAATCTTCCTGATTTCACATGCACAGTTCCCCTTTTCACCCTGATCCATCTCTTCCAGCAGGCAGGATCTGCCTCATTCATGCCCTTGAAGCTGCTCCAGCCCTAATCATGATGGGATCACATGGCAGAGAGCACCTGCACTGGTGGAGTGACATTGCCTTGCAAATTATCTCCATGTAACTTGCCTGATCTTACCTTCTGTCCACCCAACCAGCGCAAAACTTCTGCAGTTGTGAGACTCCTGCGCAAAGAAAGTTCTTCTTCAGCAAAAGTGGAGTCTAAAGCTGGTTTTCCCACATGGGCACTCTTACTTCAGGGAAAAAAAAAGTCCTTTGTGAGGAGGGGTTTCACTCCTATTGTCTTTCGGTCTGGCATTTCAACCTACAAGAGGCAACCTTTATAATCAAGGATTTCTCATCAGCGTTTGTCCTATTTTCAAGATAATTACGCAACTGGGATTCTATGTGCTGGGAGAAAAATTTGTTTCAAAGTAGTTACATGGATTTGTAATCTTAGAGTTCTAAAACTTTTGTGAACCATGTCTACTTGACGTCATCTGTGCGCAAACAAGTCCCTGTTTTCTTCTGTGTCGAAGTGAGCTGTTTCAGCAATGTTTAGTCAACCAGTACTGACTGACCTCAAATCCACCAATTCCTTTTCAATAAATGTTTAACTACTGTTTTCTAAAGCCAAAGGTTCACAACATGTAAAGCCTACTTTTAATCTTACACTGATTTTATAGTTACCAAACAGCATGGTTGCTATAGGGCTGCATGGTTTGTCTACCCTCAACCATTTGATATTAATTAATTAATGTCATGTCAGCTTTTTATACTAAGAGTAGAATTCCAGAAAAGAACAATGTATGCATACATTCTAAGGCCAGGTATGTGGAGGTGGATTAATCTCAATGTTCTATTGAGTTGCCTCAAATACAGAAGATTAAGGACATGCTAAATAGGCTGAAAATAATTCTCCTTCTCCACAATAGAAAATGCACATTTGGATGGACTTATATGAAACCAGCAACGTTTCAAATTATTGCAATTTCAGTTCACAATACTTGTTTCTACCTGTCTTCCATAGTGGGAATGGAGGAGTAAAACTCATCTCTCACTCATCTCACAAACCTCAAAAGTTCAGAGATAAAATCTCATCATCAACTCAAGGACAGTATATCTTCCCTGTAAGATAGAAGATGTTAGTTATCTTCAGTCATAGATACCAATACTTTAGGTTTTGAACTGATCTTGACTATTTTATACTGAAGTACAGCTCTTCCTGTAGATTACTGATGTGCTTGTTAGAGTCTTCACATTTAAGGAAAATTGTCCCTAATCAGAGACTCTGTGGTTTGTTACTGTAAGTCATATATCCCCAGGTTGTTCTGACCACCTGCTGCTACACAGTTTCAGAGCACATCCAAAATTTTATTTGATCATTTGAGATTGCAGTAGCTGCTCTATATGGTTGTAAAGCATTGCTAACTCTTAAAGAATGAGCTAACTTCCATGTTTTGTAAATTTTCCCAAATCCACCTTCCTCTAAAAGAATATTTTTGTGATACTGGGCTGTTGACCACTTGCCAAAGACTGAAATATCTTGTTCAGGAGAGCACTATTATTCATATCTAATATCTTCAGGAGTGTCTGTAATACTGGGCATGGGAAAATTAGGCCAAAGTTGTTGACACTTTTAGGAGAAGACATTTATGCATACATTCCAAGTATTTACTGCATAGATATGCAATGTACTTTGCATGAAGATAGAATGTACATATATGCAAAGATGTGCATCTTGCAAAAGGCTTTTGCCCTGTGTTTGACACCATTTGGAATTATTTCAATTTGTGATTTCAACTTAGAATTTGAGACTCTTCTTATTCAACTCATGAATGTGTTCTACTGAAAAATATTTTTTTAAAATATTCATCTTCCTAGATAATATGAATATAGAATAATTGCTAGCACAAAAAAATCTGAGTAGTATATTTGTATTCAGGTTTGTGTTTGTCAAATTATTGTGTGAAAGGGTCTATCTAGGGTCAGGTGTTGGACAAACCTGGTTTCCTTTACTAGTGCTTGGATTTTTCTGATCAAACATAAGCACCAAAATATATTGCTTGATTTTGCTGCAAAATCAGAAAGGCTAGAACCAAAAGAAATGAGATTCAGGAGGGTCTAGATTCCCTTGCAGCAGTATTTGTATGAGGTGCTTTAACGTCTAGCTTTTGAAGTGGGAGTCAGTCTATGTCTTCCTATTGATGAGGTTTGGAGAGTTTGTTATAAAAGTCTCATTGGGTTCAGCTGCAGGGGCTTTTTCCTGGCAGCTTTTTTATGGTGTCTTAACCTCTGTAAAGTGAGTAAGTTAATACTTGATGGAATCGGTTACTGAATATGTGGTTTTCCTGTACTGAAGAGTCAGGATGAGAGCATTCCTGTGCAGCAGAAGATACTGACCTTGCTCTGTAGGTTGTGTGCAGTTCGCTATAATCTACAATCACAGACACAGAGTGTTGCAATCAAGTAGTGAAACCAAGCTGACTTCTGAATTTTGGGGCACAATTTCAGGACCGTTAGCACTGAAGTGCGACCACTGAGACAACAAGAACAGAGCTACCAGCACCCGTGTCTCGATCGGCTCCGTGCCGTTCCCAGAACGAGTGCCCCAAAGCATCCTTCCGTCGCTTCTCCCCGCGCGACGTATGAGACAAGATTTGGTTAAAAAAAAAATAAAATAAAAGAAAGAAAGAAAGAAAAAAAAAAAAGGGTGCGGCGGGGATTCCCCGCGGCGGATATTTCAGGATGTCGGTGGGAGGGAGGGGTGGGATCGCTGTGCTCGCTGGCAGCCCCGCCCCGGCCCGCCCCGCCGAAGCAAGTGCCGGTGCTGGCGGCCGCGGCCGCACTCGCAGCGCCGGCACCATGACGGACCGCTCCACCTTCGACACCAATGTCATCACCATGACCCGCTTCGTGATGGAGGAGGGCAGGCGGGCCAAGGGCACCGGGGAGTTCACGCAGCTCCTCAACTCCCTCTGCACGGCCATCAAAGCCATCTCCACCGCTGTCCGCAAAGCGGGCATTGCCAACCTGTGAGTCCCGGGATGCGCCTTTCCGCATCCCCGCGGGTCCAGGGCATCCTGCTGCCTCCGGGGTGGTGGGTATCGGGATGGGGATGGGAGTGGGTATTTCTTTCACCAGAAAAGCCTGTGAGTAGGGTTGCATCAACCCATCCTCTCGCACAGAGCTGGAGGTAACTCCTCTATCTTGGTTTCTTGATTTTTTTTCGAGTGACACAGGTCCTATGACTTTTCAACAGTGTAAATTCAACATTTCCCTAGTCTTTGGGAAATATCTGCTGATAATAGAATGTTAATACTTCAGCAAGTGTGGGTGCCTGGAGCCATAAGACCAAATATTCTGAGAGATAAAGCCTAGCAAAATAAGGCTGAGTTATTGCTCATTGCATATCGCTTAATGTCAAAGCATCATTTTATCCTTTGAGGTGTCAAATCAAATTCGTTTTGGGTTTTTTTCATAGTGCATCATAGCAACTAGACTTTCTTTATGAAACTTTGGATATCTAAGGCTTTTAGAAAGTGCACTGGTTAGGAACGGTAGTGTCTGTAGCAAGCCAGTCAGAAGGATGTTGTTCTGGAGATGGGTCAGAAGGAATCTGGAAGTCTTGAAATATAAAATACCTGAAACTACTTGTAGGTAACTAATCCTCCTAAGTATTTTACATATTCTTCATATGCTCAGTTGTGGGCTGGTCAAGGCTTTAGAATAACACTGGCGACTTCATTGCTTAATGGAAAATGTTGTAAAGGGAAAACTAATTTGCCTCTACAAGAGGATAATATATTAAGAAAAAAAGGCAAAAATCCTCCACTTTATGTATGTTTGAGCTATGTTTCTGTTTCGACTTCAGGTAACTGAGGTAATTTTTAATTGTGATGTGCTAGCCCTTTCATATGCCTCCTGTATCTATCAATAGAGACCAAGGTGTCCCAGCTGTAGTCTGATTTGTAAGCTTAGGGCCCTATTCCTTTAGTGTCTTATATGTGTGTCTGTTGGCAGCTGCCCACAGGTTTGGAATCTGTGTCCATAGGCTTGCCTTATGATCCCCTGAACAGTGGGTTTTACTCTCCATCAGTGCTGGGGTAGCAGGCTTTGGACTCATAAGCCTCCTTGAACAGTACATCTCCTGCTGTGGAACTGCATTTTATAAGCTGTGGTGAGATTTTGCTTTGCTGTCAGTGAATGTGAACAAGCAGGGATCATTGCAATCCATTTCTTTGGACCATCCTCAGACTCAGCTGTGTGCTTAGTGCTGCTCACCATGGGAGGTGCAGAGCAGCTGTGGAAGACATGCAGACCCTTCCCAGCTGCAGGCTCCATGATATCTTCTCCTCCCAGGAGTCCGCAAAGGATGAGGTGCAGAAGCTGTTCTGCTGCTGTGCCTCCACTCCTAAGCATGGTGTTCCAAATACTTTTTTTCTAAAAGCGCTTTCACAGTTACAGCAAAATATTCAAGTCACTGTAGAAGATAGGGAAAGACAGAGATTTATGCCAGGTCTTTGTCTCATGCAGAAAACTGAGGAAATGCATTGCTAAAGTAATGTGTTTGGTGTTATTACATAAAACCTGAAATACCAGTGTTCAGCCTAATCAATGAACTGCAGCTGAAAGGCCTAAGAGTCATCTGAATGTGTGCCAAGCTGGCTATTGTTTTCCCCTACTAAGAGCATAATTTCCCCTTTCTCTGTTTTGTGTGCTTACAGAATCACCTGTCATAAGGTCTCCTGATATTTCCGTATGCCAGATGGTTTGATTCTGATTAGTTACAGCATTTTATTTGCATTTCTTATCTGTATTTCTCAGTTCTTTTCCCAAGGAGACATTTACTACTTCAAATCAAAACTGAAAGCATTAAATCATTAATAGGTTGATTTATCTGTGAACAGACTTTTTCTGCTGCAATTTGCACTTCATAATGCTAGTCAGGAGTATATTACATACAGAGGATATAGCATAACTAGTGTGGTCAGATTCACATATATATTCATATTTTTAAAGTGTATATTCATATGCTTTTAAAACATAAAATATTCAAATGAATTCCTAGCTTTTAGGGTATGCAGAGCCTAGAATTCAGGAATAATGGAGAGGTCTTAAGAGCTCATTAAAAAGCACAGTTGTAACTCAGCCTTCACAGCCTGGTCTGGCTGTGTTTAACTATAGTTTACAAACGATTGAAATGCAATTCCTCATTTTGTATTTCTCAGCAACTTCTGGGTATGCAAACATGGCTAATGCTAACATGTCTCAGCAAGAATTCACTGGCCAGTAAATATAAAACAAGTTTAGAGAGCTGCCATGTCATTTGAAAGTCCAGTATGTTTACAGGAGGTTTTACAGGTGTAAGAAACAGAACCCTTTAGAAGATGCAGTGCTTCATTCTCATGAAATGCTCTCTCTTGCAATTGCTCTAGCTATGGAATTGCTGGGTCTACCAATGTGACTGGAGATCAAGTAAAAAAGCTGGATATTCTTTCCAATGACCTAGTGATTAACATGCTCAAGTCATCCTTCAGTACATGTGTTATCGTGTCCGAAGAAAACAAAGATGCTGTGATAGTGGAAACTGAAAAACAGGTTAGTAACGTTAAAAGTTCTCCCTGCTTGATTTCAGATCAGCCTGTACAGGTGTACTACTCCGCATCTAAAGAACTAAAACTGAACTAAAAGTTTCAGGAAACAAGTACTTTCCTAAGCAGGCAAATGAAGGTGGAGGTGATGGGTGGAGAGAGTGTTAGTCAACATTTGTTCTTGCTGTCATTTCTGCTCTCCAGACTAATGTTTGTTGGTTTTATTTGTTTTTTATGAGTTGTTCCTCCCCGCCTTCTTTTTCTCCCACCTTTTTCTTATTGTGGGGAAAACATTTCATTCATCCCCATCTGATCTCTAGAACTATGCTCTGAGTCAGTTAAGCCCTTTTGAAGTGTTGTTTTTTGAGTGGGACACTGATGAGCTGTTCTCTGCAGGTCAAATCTTGAGGTCTTTAATTCATGAAAATTCTCCTTGAAGCCTATGAAAGACTTAGCAACAATGAAACAAAAGCATTTTTTACATTTATTATTCTTTATATTCACAAGCCTGCATGTGCTTGTTGTGGGATAGTTCCTATTTCCCAGCTAATATTTTGGTCTGATAATGTAAAAATGTAGTAAAAACAAACAGCAAAAACATAATTTATGAAGTATTATGAGGTTTGCTTTGTTTAAGCGCTTCTTCCCTTCCTGTTGAGAAATCTTCAAAATTGATTTTCTAGGCATTGGATTTCCTTAGATCTGAACAAATATTCTCAAAGATCACTGAGGGAGTCTGCATATTAATGCTTTTCTAAATTAAATGTGAGCCAATGCACTATTTATCAATGCATACCAGGAATTCCTACTTGCAGAGTAGAGCATTGCTGATCTTAAGTTTCTGACATGCAGGATAAAATCAAATGAAAAACAAATAAATACTGTTGTTACACACTATTAATAAGACAACTATGAATAAAATTATGGGGGAACAAAATATTTGAAAGGTACATTTAATTCAGCTTTTCTCCTGTACTGTCAGTTTCCTATATGTACTGGATTCCTTAATCCAGCAATAAGGTAGAGATTTCTCTTTGATTCCCCAAAACCCAGGGTAAGATCGGTCTGGCTAAGGTAGCACCTGACAATTTCACAGTAGAGCTAAAGGAAAATTTATCATTTAGGCATGGCAGCCATTTAAGAGCTTTTTAATACCTCTATAGGTAGAGGTAGAATATAGTTTTTAGCTCTACATGAAAAAGGCTGATCTTCATTTTGTTTTTTCTCCTTACTATTCAGAAAGACATGTTGTAACCAAAGAGAAAGTGCAGCCTAGCCTAGATGGTGGATATGAGAGGATTGACTTCAATTACACAGATGAAACTAAACCAATAAAAGTATTCCTCTTTTTTTTTCTCATATTAAAAAGTATATGAGAAAACTTCACTTTTCCTGTGTTATCATCTGCTATGTTCTTCAAAGATTTCTCAGCTTCTGGTTTGGCACAAATCACAGTTGTAATTAATAAAGGGTTGAAAACTGGGCCAAAGAATTGGTGACATTTGAATTTGGTTCCTTCATAATCAATAAAGGTGTTTTAGCTTATATTGCTGTGTAAGACTCTGAGAAAATTTGCCTACTGAAATGTTTTTATTTGGAGGAAGTGGATAAAAACTGTCACTAATCTAGTTCTCTTTTTTGTGTTTTTTAGGGCAAATACATAGTCTGCATAGACCCTCTAGATGGTTCATCAAACATTGACTGTCTCGTTTCCATTGGGACCATCTTTGCAATTTATAGAAAGGTAAAATTCTTTCATGTAGAATAGGAAAACACTACTGTTCTGTAGCTTTTGACGAAATAAAATTGCATGGGAAGACAATAAAATCTAACTAAACTTGTTTGTGAAAGAGACTCAGGGCCAGCTTTAAGTTAAGTCTAGTATTTCACAGACACATGGATTTGAATTTGCATTAGTCAGGATTTGAATTAGTCTCTTAGAAGAAGAATGTATGTGTACATGGAAGTCTAGCTGGTATTTAATTAGCCAGCTAATGAAATTACCCCTTGGAAAAGATCAGGTCTTGGGTTTCGTGAATATTTGTGTTGAGGCAAAATACCACGTGGTTGTCATCTACTTGGGAATGAGCTTTCAGGTCTTCTTGTTCTCTGTACTAATAGTTCTGTTGGCCTGAGGACAGGCTTCAAAAACAAATCAGTGCTGAAACATGTCATTTGCATTTGAAGTATCTAATTCACTCTGAAAGGCAGAAACACTGTCTGAAGGAGGCTGAAATACCAGACTTACAGGTCACAACATGGGGGAAAAAGCAAATTAGATAAAACGCACCCAACTGTCCATTTTAATCATCTTTTGTATGTTGTCATATATCCCAAAGCAGCTATTTTCAAATTCATTTTTGTGTGAAGCAAAAGAAAACAAAAAAATTCCAAGTACTTTTGATCAGCTTTGAACTCTGTGAGTTATGTTTCATTTCTTTTCAACTGTGCCTCTGAGTTTTCCTCTGAGCTGTGTTCATCAACACCTATAAGGAGGGGCATAGCTCTTTATTATCTCCTTAATCCTTTCCTGCTTCCTGCATTCCTGCTAGGCTTAGTTAGAAGTGCATTTCTAGATCAATGTGTTTGTATCCTATGTATTATTTGTATTAGTGCATCCAGTAGGAATCTTAGTTGAGGATCATGGAAACATTTGTGCCATCACATGGCATGGATATGGAGCAGAAGACTGTCCCTGTCCCAGAGTTCTGTCATGTACCAGCAGTAGAAATGAAATAAAATTGACTGCACTCTTTCTTGTTCTAGGTGTCCCCTAATGAACCTTCTGGGAAAGATGCTTTACAGCCTGGACGTAATCTTGTGGCAGCTGGTTATGCACTCTATGGGAGTGCTACCATGCTGGTACTGGCAACTTCTGCTGGAGGTGTCAACTGTTTCATGCTGGATCCAGTAAGAATATCTTCTGTTTCTTTGTTTCTGTATTAGGGATTGCCAGGTACTGTCTATAAGAGCTGTTTGTCCCCAGGAAAATCAACCAAAGGAGCGGTGTTCAAGGTAGCATGAAGGAATGAAATACAAATATACTTGTATTTATAACCCACCAGCAAGAATGTTGAGAGACTTGCATTCCAGCTGCCTGATGCAGTGGTGCCATGTGTGACTGAACAACAGGAAGGCAGCCGAGTCAGCAGACCAAATACGCAGCATATGCAATCATGTGATATTTAAAATGAGCAGTTTTCTGCAGTACAAACTACCCTTTAAGTCTTGTTTGTCTTTTCCTTAATGCTAGGACCTTAGTAAACCAGAGGAGCATAAATATTTAACCTTTGAGATCCCACCATGATGTGTAAAAGAGTAAGTGATGTGAATGGGTGATGTGATGTTCTAGCATGCATTCGCCATGAGTTTTAAAACAAAAGTCATGTTGATCATAGCAGAAAGTAGTTTGTTTTAGAGGCCTGTTTCTTTGTGATCAGTCAGGGTGCCACCTGCCAGTCTTAAATTTTTATAGCGTGCAGTGATCAAGCTGCAGGAAATATGGTACTCTCTCTTTAGTAGCAGCTTAAATAAATGCATGTATTTTTTACTTCATTCAAGTAACAGATTTAACTTTGAGCATGTATGCATGTTATTTTTTTTACTGTTAGGACTAACTTGGAAATTTACTTTAGAGAAAACTAAACAGACCAACCCTTGGTCACACACTTCCAGTTAGCCCAAGCAAAAAAGAGCTGGAGTAGCTGCAGCTCTTTGAAGATGTTTATGCATTGGTTCAGCCAGCACTCTCAGTTTCTAAACTCCCTAGAGTTCTGAAACTTCTATTGTTCAAAGGTTAGCAAAATAATGGAGACATAAGCAAATTTACAAATAGCATTTTTTGGGCATAGAATATAGAGAATGCTTGGAATGGCAGTATGAGGAAGCTTGCATGATGACAGATTCATGCTCTGTCTGTGTTTTATGTAGAAACAAAATACCTTGCATGTAGACTGCAAAGACTACTTTTTTTGTAGGTACTGAAATATTTTAAAAATTTACAGTGGTAGTAAGTTTTTATTAAATTGTGTATGTTATTGGATTTTGCCTTGGTTTGCAAATAAGTGGGCAATTAATGTTAACAAATACTTTTTCTTTCTTATTGTTAGGCAATTGGAGAATTTATTTTGGTGGAAAGAGATGTGAAAATCAAAAAGAAGGGAAATATCTACAGTCTGAATGAAGGCTATGCTAAATATTTTGATCCTGCCATCACAGAGTATCTTAAAAAGAAGAAATTCCCTGAGGTAAAAGATCCTGTTTCAGAGAAATTCTCTGATGACAAACACCATTCACAATTTCCAGCTTTATGATCAATCAGTCATTCTCTTATGAACTGTTCAGAGCTTGTTTTCCTTTCCTGTCTATTTAAAATGTAACTTGATGTATGATTGCTAAGGCAAGCAGCAGTTGATATAACCAAATATTTCGGTATTCTCCAATGCACTGCACCTCTTTTGCATTTTTTTACTATCTTCCTTTTTTTCTTTTTTTTTGAATCTTTTTTCTAATATTTTTTTCCTGAATGAGGACCTGAGTAATGGTGCTGGAGGCAAAACTGAGCATTTGGTAATCAAGTAGAGAGGATATCTTGTCTGGTGATGAAGAAATTTGATCAAAATATGTTGCATTGCTGCTTCCTCGCTGCAACTTCTGAGTAGCTGGAGAGCAGTGTGGAGATGGCAGTGGGTCATTGCTCAGTGTAACACAAGCTGTGTCTTGGGAGTGCCTCTCTCTTGAAAATCTAGCGTAGTTTCAAGGCCCGCTTTGTGTTTGTGCAACTTCCTGGTGTCAGGAGGCCCAAAGCTCCCAGGAGTGCCCATAAAAGGTTCTCATGCCTTGCACATTTCATCACTGAAGTTATTACACTGGCAATGACATGTGAACACGTGCTATTGTCAAGTGTTGGTGTCCCTTCCTGACTTCCTGATCTTGCTTTGAAAGAAGATTGATGTTTTCATAATTCATAATTTTATGAAATTCATTTCATAAAACAGGCTTAAGCTGTTGTTTATGTAGATATTAAAATATCTCCATAAACAACAGGGAGTAGAATAAGGAAGTAACATCAGAAGTCAACTATTAACTTTTTCTTATTAAAACAAATTGCAGAAGCTGGCAAAAATGGTTGGAAGTAGGAAAGATCACTTCTTTAGCTCTTTGATTCTTTTTCTGCTAGAAAAGACAAGGCCCCAATATCAGTTCCTAGCACCTGAGTTTTTGCTGCTGGAAATACAGTGTTTTCCAAGTGTTAGAGCCAGTGGAGAATTGGGATACATTTTCTGTTTTGGCACTACTGCTCATCTGTGCTGAAGTCTTCTGTCACTCCTTTTCCTTGCATTTTCCTAGTTGGAAAATGAAGACGATACAAACATACTCTGCAAAACTACTTTGAGTGTTATCAGTCAAGCACAATATGGAGTTGAAAGATGTTAGGACTGGTAAAGGGGAGTGTGGGAGAGGTTGATCTGGTGTGCTGTACAGTTACTTTTATTGGAATGCTTTTCTGTAGGATGGCAGTTCACCGTATGGTGGGAGGTACGTAGGATCTATGGTGGCAGACGTGCATCGCACGCTGGTGTATGGAGGAATCTTTCTGTATCCTGCTAACTCCAAAAGTCCCAAAGGAAAGGTAAGCCTGAATAAGCCCAGTTATAGAAAATATTGCATTATGTAGGCATTTCACTATCAAGATCAATGTTTTGATTACAGAGCCAGTGTTTTGTAGCTTGGTAGCTGGTATTTCTTATGTGGGGGGGTATGGCCATCCCTTGCACGCTGTCACAAGTGACAGCAGCCTGTTGTCAGACAGCTATTCTAGGGCTGCTACTCACCTGTTTCAACTGCTGTGACTTCTCTTTGTCTGCAAGGATATCCTACTTGTGGAACATACCAGGGTGGGCTGCTCAAACAGGCTCCTCTGCACCATAGCAGCCCAAACTGGTGGTTCTGGTCCCAGTCGAGTAGAGCATTACAAAGCAAAGAATCTGCATTACCCCGAGATTTCTAGCACAAGCTAGTTGGCAAGAAGCCTAGCTGTAGCTGACCCACTGGGTGGGAGAAGAGAAAACCATCTGCATCTTGTGCATGGTAACAGGACTTCATCTGGAGGAACTGTGCCTGGCTGCATCTGCCAGGACAATGGTCAATCAGAGAAGATCACGCACTTACAGGCTGACAAGGGGGCTGTTTATTCAGCAAAGACCTTTGATCTGTTTTGTAATTCTCTGTAAAATATTGGCTCAGGTTGCAGATAAGATACAGTTATTCATTAGAGAAACCTAGTGGCAAGCTCAGAGCTCATGTTTTTCTTTATTTTCGTACAGATCTGTGTGGTTCTGCCTCATTAACAGTTGTGTCTTAACATGCAAGCTTTATCTCTCTGTAGATAGCACAATGCCAACATGGGCTATTGAGAAAGTGCTCAGATTGGGGAAAATCCAGCATTCACTGTGTTTTTAAAAGAAAAATCCACACAATTTCATTGTTGCGTCAATGTTTATATGAAATAAAGAGTACTTAGAATATTGATTGGTTTAAAATCATATGCCAAATATATTTACATGTCATGTTTTTTGGCATTGCCTGGCCTGACTTCTGCAATTTTGACTTTTGTCTTCTAGCTGAGACTGCTCTACGAGTGCAATCCTATGGCTTTTGTTATTGAGAAGGCTGGGGGCATAGCTACAACTGGTCAACAAGCTGTACTAGATATAGTGCCTGAGGATATCCACCAAAGAGTGCCTGTTGTCTTGGGGTCTCCTGATGATGTGAAGGAGTACCTTGAGATAGTCAAGAAACATTCAGCTAAGTAAACAAAGCTTGCTGAATTCACTGTGCACAGGGGATAAAAAAAAATGTCTTACAGCTGAACCAAAGAATACGCTGCAGTTCTGTGAGATTGAGCTGTCTGACTTCTGTAGCAAAAGAGCAAATGAGCCATATTTTCATAAGATTTTTTAAAGTGAAATCTTGTGCAACTGCATTGTGCAATGAAAGGCATTAAAAGATTGCATTAAAGGAAGCTTAAAAATTAAAGCAATCGAAAAATATGTTTTCTTTTTCATTTGTCATTTGTGGTTACAGAAGATCCACATGTGCTGCAAGCAAATACTGTGTTGCATTCAATATCTAGGGGGAAGAATCTCACCTTTCTCAGACAAGTTACAGACTATCAGAATACATTTAACTCTCTCCTCTTTTAAAAGTCCTGGGAAGAAGACTCAGCAGCCTCTTACAGTGAGTGACCTTTCCTAGACCAGTGTCTACACTGCAGAAGTTGCTCCCTGTACTTCGGTCTGGGTTTACCCTGATGGAGAACTAATGTTTGTGAAGCATGGGCAGTAGTGTATGTTAATTCTAACATATGATGTTAATATTCCTGGTTGCCACTCTATCAGATCCGGTTACACAAGGATGGAAAATGGCATGTTAGTGTGGAGGGGTTTTAATGGGATAAAGAGTATATGTAGACAGCTCATACATACACAGATTCTGCTGTGTATGTATGAGCTGTCTACATATATTCTTTATCCCATTAAAGCTGGCTATCTTTGCCAAAAATTAACCTGCTTACTTGATGAAAACCTGAACTTGTGTATTGCTAGCAACCTCCACCAGATGTTGTGGTTTTTTGGGATTGGGGATTACCATGGAAAAGAATTCTGCTGTGCAAGCAGGAGGGAGGTGCAAAGATCCCCCCAAAGCATACTGACATTTAATATGCTCATTCAGAGCATGCTGCTGGGAAGAGCACACTAGTGCTTGGGAGCTAAATAGGCTGTCCAGCACTATGTGGATGCAGTTTTTGAATCAATTAAAATCAGCAAATCTTTGATATTTCTCACTGCCCACTTACCTTCACCAAACTCAAAGTAAGGATCACATGGTTGCTGCTGTGGGTAAGCTGCCACCAAGTGTTGACTCAGTTTGTGGTCTGGGAGGGCCTGTCTAGGGGTGCCATGAGTTACAAACCTGCCTGTATCAGTGCAGATAGCCTAACTGAGCATGGTTCTTCTTGTAAAACAAGAGAGAAGTATGGGGAAGCTGAAATCCAGGGTGCAAGGGCATACTCTGTGAGGACTCAGACCAATAAAAACCTGAGGACCCTCATTCTGACAGGTCATACTGGGGCATTTGGAGGCATGCGGGTAAACCTTAGACAGTTGTATATATGCATCTGTTCTCCAAACTGAAGGGGGCAAGGTGCTTCTGTCAGGGACTGAATGGCCTAGCTTCTGCTGAAAAGGTCAGTTCTGATGAGGCTGTGCTAGTGGAGACAACTTTCAGGAACCTGAGTGCTTAAAAGACTGTGAGAGTGCTGGCAACAGTCAATTTGGGCTACAGTGCCTCTGTGGTCTGTTATCATGACGCAGCAGACAGAATCCACAGCAGCGATTTTTGCCTGCTTACTGTAATTCCTTGTCTGTAATCTGCCCTCAGTCTTTACAGGAATCCTGGACTGCATACATCTATTTTTAATACATCCTACTGACAGCATGTAAAGGTTATAGGAGGAAAGTCAATACTGTCTGTGTTTGCTAGGTCAGTACTCAGTGGTTTGGTTTTGCCTGCAGGCTGACATTTCAAACTTACCATTTTACCCATTGTGAGATGGGTTTGTCTTCTAATCAGTAATATGTAAGCCCACATTTGAACAGTATCTCTGGCTGGCCACCAGTGGGGAGAACTACTTAGCAGCCTCCTTCAATATCCCCCCCTCCATATCCGGAGCTCTCCCAGTCTGTCAGTGCAGAGCTGGAAGGTGGATCTCTAACAGGGTCTGCTGTCAACCCCCACAGCACTTTTACCCACTGCCCTCCTCAGAAGCTGCATTGTGCCCTTTGGTGAAAGGTCATTGGCTCCAGTTTCAGCTGGCGCCATCCAAGCAACTAACATTTCATATCAATTAGAAAAGGTGTCACCTTTAAGGCTCAGGACTGGCCCATGCACCAGTGCAAGTATGAATAATGCCCAAGAGCTCTTTATATTAGAGGGCAAATCTCCCACATCTGTCAAATTGGGGTGTTTATTTTTTTGGCCTTCCTATATTATTCCAACCTCTTGTACTGAGAAGTTCTCAGTACACGTAAGGCTTATAGACAATCATCACACATTTTTTACACAATCTGATTTCTTCCCACCTCCTCAAAATGGTTATTATTTATATAGCCTAATCATTCCATGTAATCATTTGGGTTCTTATGTTTCAGTGGGATCACAGTATTAACAAAAAAATAAAGGGTGAAGCTTTCATACAATCCAATTGTATGCCTTTATCCAGGTTTTATTTCTCTTTTTGCTATGCTGTTGACTGCAATATTTATGGAAAGATTAGTTGAAGAGTCTGTAAGTAAGTTAATTTCTTATATATACCAAAAAATCCAGTACCTATAAAAAACATTCACAGATTTTACAAAAAAAAAAAAGAAGAAGAAAAAAAAAGGGGGCAAATAGTGGACTTATGAGCTCTGAAAACACTCTCTGAACCACTAACTCCAAAATAAACTTTCTGTTAGAAGATGATCTGAACTTTGTCTTTTTGACCAGTGTAAAAGATTACTTGGAATCAACAGAATATCTGCATGTGATGTTTTGACAAAAGTTAGAAGTCATAGGCCAACCCCCACCTCATTTCTTATTTACTAATTTGATTTGGTATGCTCATGGTATTCCAGCTACACAGTGGAGAGATTTGGCACTAAAAGCATTTTAGTGTGGGTCAGGCTGACAGCTGCCATGATGATGAAATAATTTGCAGAGTGTAGTGGTTGTACTTTAAGCCAGCAGGTATTTTTGCATGTATAACGTGAAACCTTATTTTGTTGATCCTACCATGTGCAATCCCAAAGCTCCACACACATTATTTTTGTTTTTCTACACAGTTTGTTTAAATGAGGAAAGTCTCCTAACCAGGCAGAACATGTTGTGTAACTTTTGTCTTGTGATGTGGACAGTATCCTGTACATTTAACTATACACTGTAATAGAAAAGAGAAGGCTTCAGGATTTCTTACTTCTTCAACCATTGCCATAGAGGATGTAGTATAAAACCTGCCTCTTGCTCCATCTGAGCAACTTCACTCACCAGTCCTTTCTCCACCTTGGAACAGGACTGGAAGAATATCCCCCAAAGCTAAGCACATGGGATGGAAGCAGCACTGAACTCTGTCTTTCTACTTGTGGCTAGTGTTCAGTGCTTTCAATCTCTAAAACCCTTTCTTGCAGATGACTTCAAAATAGAAAATCTTAGCATTCAAATGCCTTTAAAAACCCTACAAATAATGTATTTTTCATAGATGAAGAGATACTTCTAGGAAAATCTGAAGAAATGCTTCAGCTGCAGTTCCTATTAACAAAAACACATTAGGTATATGTTTTGATACTGAATTTTGTTTCTGTCTTCCTGGCAAGATTTTGGTGCAGTAATATGGGTTAAAGGAATAACAATGAAACTTAATAAAATTTTCTTCTGTTACTCCAGGTTTTGTTTTGCTGGTGGGCTTTCCATATCTTCTAAATAAGAGTGCTGCTACTAAGTAAAATGAAGTCTACAGCATATAGCAGCATACAGTTTATCTTACTGCCTAGTCAGAGTGGGAAGGCAGTGCTGTAATTAAAATCCATAACTCCAGTGTTCCAGACAGCGTGTATCTAATGCAAAATCTAATACATTATTTGGAGAGTTTCTGTCTACCTTCACATTGGCATCATGTGCTCCTAGGATATTGCTTGTAAGGAGTTACTGACAGCATAATTGCAAATTTTGACATACAGTACAATATGAAAGCCAACATAAAATTTCATTTTGTGAGTTACACCATTGATTCACTTAAATCAGAGAAACCTTATTTGTAAATTATTGGAGATCCAGTTGCTTTGTAACTAGTCAAGCCACAGCTAACCAGTACTTCTCATTCATTCAAGTGCTATAATACTACAAACAACCCAGACCAGGAATTAAATCATTCAAATGTTACTGCAGCAGACCAACTAACAACATAAAACACTTCAAAAACCACATGTCTGGATGCACCCCTTCAAAACCCACCTTCAGGGTGGAGGCCAAAAGAGAGTGAAAAAACAGGATTTATGGAAAGGGAACTTCACTGTCTGGAGTCACAGTGCTGTGGGACACTGTGGCACATGATGTGTGGTGCTTTCATTTCTGGTGCCTTGTAAACATAGCCTTGGCTATGCTGAATCCATTGCTGAACAGGATCGACAAGAAAGCCATTTCCAAGAATGCAGACAATGAGAGTTTTGCATTATAATCAGTCTGAGTACAGTGAGAATGTGTAGCTAGATCTGCACAGAGCTAATTTCAGTGCAGGGGAGGCCCAGACAAGCAGTTGTTGCTCAGCTGTAGTCCTATCTCAGGCTCCTTTCCTGCATCCCAGTGGAGCCATGGAGCCAGCCTGGGGTGCAGTTATTCTGAGCACTCAATCACATGGTCTCAGAAACATCTTAATAAATTCTGACCAGCAGCACAGCCAAACACAGCTTCGCCTCAAAATAAAACAGCTACCCAGGATTTCAACACAGCAAGAGAGCACCTTGTCCAGCTGAGAAGGAGCTCTGGTACCCAGCAAAAATGACCGACAGAAGCCCCTTCGAAACGGATATGCTGACACTGACGCGATTCGTGATGGAGAAGGGACGCCGCGTAAAAGGAGCGACGGGGGAGCTGACGCAGCTGCTCAACTCCATGCTGACTGCCATAAAGGCCATTTCTGCTGCTGTCAGAAAGGCAGGCCTTGCCCACATGTGAGTCCTACCTTGCACTACCGGGAGGAAGAGGAGTCAGAGAGACAGCTACTGGCATAGCAAGGCTGGGGAGCAGGCAGGGATTCATAAATACCTTGGAAGTGTCTTTTTTAAGATGAGTAAGGTCAGAGCTTGGATTATCAAGAGTGGGAAGCAGGAGGACTTTCTGGAGCATTTTAATACTAGGTGCAAGATAGACATTTAAACTAACTGCTGTGCTGTAATATTTTACTCTAAAAATGTAAGTCAGAACAGAACTTCAATGCACTGCTCACCTTGTTATCTCTTGCACTTGTTGATACTGATCTATTTTTATATCTACTGTGAATTTGCTAAAAATCACACCATGATATTTTTAATACAGAATATCTCACTGTGATGTATTCTGCTAACATCCAAGCCCTCTGCTGAACTGTACAAGTCAGGGTTTGGCTTATCTTGGGAAAGTGATTTTCTGCGTGTCTGCTGTATAATCAATGCTCCAAAGCAACAGCCCTGAGAGAAACTCCATGCGCTGCTGTATCTGGCTGCATTTCTCTTTCCTTCCTCAAGCAGTATCCCACGTGCAGGGTTACAGGCAGGGAGTCTCAAAAGGCCCTCTAGGAAAACCAAATGTAACAATTTGGCATCTAGTACTATCACAGATGGGGGGGGAAAAAAAAGGCCTTAGCAAAACTGGAATGTACTCAGCTGTTACACATGGACAAGTGCAATAGACATCAGTCTAAGTCTTTCAATAGTAATCTATCTGAAGGAGTTCAGAGATATGGAATGGCCTAATAAAATCATGTGTTTAAAATAGGAAGTTTTTGATATGTATTGAAAGACACTTTTCTGAACCTGCCTCAGTAGGTACTTATACCTGCACGCATGAAAGAGACAAGGAAAATATTTGTGAAAGAAAGTCAACATTTGTTATTTGTTCAGGGATTTGGGGTTTTCTTTCCTTCCAGAGGAACACCAAAATATGTGACCCTAGGGATTGGGGGGGATTTTGTGCTTCTGTTGATTATTTAGTCCAAGTCCTCAATCATCTTGGCAAACCATGAATTCAGTGTCTCAGAACTATTGCCCTCACTTTATAGCGCCTAGAGAGAACATGAGACATATTCAAAGTGAACCACAATTTCAGTCTCCTATGCCCTTACTCTTAAACTATGCTTTGTCTCTGTCCTTACTAGGTGAAACTGAGCTATTTTACCTCCTTGACTTAAAGGAAGAATTGCTCTTACATAATTTTTATCTTTATACAGACAATCTCTGAAATAGTTTGTAACAGCAGAGAAACTGATAGGCTAGAGGTGGAATAATCTCTAATAGTAATAATAGTAATCCTTCTTCCCCTTCAGATAAAAAACCAAACCATCCATTACATTAAGGAGCAAATGTTTCTTTTTATGAACAAAAATCTTCAGATGTTGTCTCAGAAATATCTAAAGTATCCAAACACACAAATTAGTAACTTGTACCATTCAAATTACTGAAACTAACCATGCAATTTCAGGGATTCCCATGGCAAACTTTCAACTGCTGTGAAAGTGGTTTGCATCCATGTGCATTTGTGCAGTTAAAGAGTTCTGATTTTTCTACTCCCTCCAAACAGGAGACTGTAAGTGTCTTCTTTAATGTTAAAGCACTAAGCATGAATTTTGGACAAATTTTCAATTCAAAAGTGAAAGAGAACGTTTTCCATGTCATAGACTTGAGCTGTGATTGTGCCTGAAAACACACTAACTGGAGAGTAAGTACTTACCATTCCCTGAAAATCATGGTCCTTTTCAAAATCTTAAATTTGGCACCCAAAAATAAAATGTCCCAAACACTCAATACTTCTGAAAAGCACAGGCAGCTTTGCGCTTTGAGCAAGACAAAAGACCTACTCTACTTCCAGCTCAGGACTGCCACTGACCAACATCCTTCTAGGGACTAATTACTTGATTCTTTCTCCTCCTCTCTTTCCCGCACCCACCCCTGTTGCCCTCCCCAAACATTTAATTTCTCTGAATGAATAAAAAAGCTGTATCTTTTGCCTGCTGTATTTTTAAGTTGCCCAGAACATGCACATTGGGCCTAAACAGTGCTTCTTCAACTGGAAGTCTCAGAAACCTATATAGTACTATAGTAGGTCATTGGCATATTGCTAAAATCAAGATGGGGAAAAGAAGCATCATCCTAACTCAGCTGAGGATCACCGAATAAAGCAGACCTTGATCCTGAGATACAGTTCCATATGGCAAATTCCCCAGGGATGCCTTTAACGTCCTGATTTGGGGCTGGCAGGAGTCTGAGTGAATGTGGGTTAAAGGACCACCATGGAGCTCTGAGCAGCTAGTGGCAGGAAGTACTGCAGATGCTCAGTGCACTTTCTGCTTCCTCAAAACTGCAGTCAGCTGCTTCACCACCTGGGCTGTAGGCTCTGCTTCTGGCCTGGAGAACATCTACACAGGAGCAAAAGGACCCAGGTAAGGCCTCAAAGTGCATGCTCTTATTTTCTACAGCAGCAACAGTCTTATAATGCACTTAGCTGTTTCATCCAAAGATTGTCTAAAGGTGTAGGAAGATAAGATGAAGGAAGAACCTTGACTTGATGGGGTGTTTTTTTCATAAAAACCTGTAATGTTGGCCTCCTTCAGGATTCTTGACACGTTTACTGTTCTGTAGGTTTGGTATAGCTGGCACGGTGAATGTGACGGGTGATGAGGTGAAGAAGCTGGATGTATTATCCAACTCCCTGGTGATTAACATGCTCCAGTCCTCCTACAGCACCTGCGTCCTGGTCACAGAGGAGAACAAGGAGGCCATCATCACCCCGAAAGACAAGCGGGTCTGTGCACCTCCGGCATTCAGGGGGGTTGTCGGCTCAGGCAGCAGCAGGTGGCACTCTTGCTTCAAGTATGAAACCTGGCCCTGGCCCCCAAACCCAACCCTTCCCCCCGCTTCCTGGGGGAATTCAGAAAATTTGCACCATTTCTGCGTTGTTTTGATTAATAACTGTAGTGGGTGGCATGATTTCAACAGCTAAAAGAAATGTGGAAAGTAAAATTATTATTAAAGTTTTGTGAAGGAGGGGAGAATAATTATTTTTAAGCTTGTTAACACATCCCGAATCCCAGGTGTAAGTGTACTGTTACATTCCCTGACCACTGGTGCAATGGTTTTGGGTTACATTAGTATTTAGAAAGATAAAATGAGATGAGAGGCTGGCAGAACTGAGTGTTATGTTACATGTCCAAAGGAAACACCTGACTGCTTCATCAGGCTTCCCCCAGGAGGGGATCCTATTACAGCGAGTTACTTCTCATGCTGATGTAACCTGCTTTCCCGAAGATTTTTTTTTTCCTTTCTGCTTTCTTGCCCTCAAACCTCACAACTGACCGAATTCCTTTCATTCACAGCAAAAGGGGCAAAACAAAACATATTCATTAGAGGAAGATATTGCTTCCAAAATTAGTCACTCCTTTTGCTTTTAAACAATTTCTTGCGCTGCTTGGCAGCAGAGTGCTGCTCCTCTCACTCATCCATTTGTGCTGTCTGAGCAGAAACAGGTCGTCTCCAATTTCTCTGGCAGGCCCCTGGGGAGTCGATGTTGTGCTGCAGGGCCAGCTGGGTCAGCAGTGCAGCCTTCTCTGGCAAGCTGTATCAGGCATGCGTGGAGGGTTAAATTCACATGTAAAAACATGGGAGTTTTCAAGTAAAAGGAAATAATAATGCCAAGCAACTTATCATTAAACTGTTCCCTTTCCATTTCTATTTTAGGGTAAATATGTGGTGTGCTTTGACCCCCTTGACGGTTCATCCAATATAGACTGCTTGGCACCAATAGGAACAATATTTGCTATCTACAAAAAGGTAAGAGGAGCAAATCACACGTAGCATGATTTGCTTGGCGAAAGCAAAACGTCCTGAGTTCATGACCTTGCCTAGTTTCTTTCCATGGTCCCTTAGGCGTCTGGGCAAAAGGGAACCTTAGAAAGAGTAGACGAACGCTTGATATTCGCTGCCTGAATTCACAGGAAGGGGACACCCAGCCCCATGACATTGTTAGGTGACAGCACTTCCTTCCTCCACGGACAAAGGCACTTTACTACGATGATCTCACCCCCAGGGCAGCTGGTTAGCTCCTTCAGTGATGCTTGACTCGGCGTTAGGTGCCGGCGGATGGCAGGATTTGTCCTCATGGACACCCGCTGCGGGGGATGGCAGCCCTGCTCCGGACCGTGGGGCCGGCCAGAGCCAGCTGCTGTGCCTGTCCTGGCCGGGAGTCCGCCAGCATGGAAGCGCTGGGGGCTGAAGGAAGCACTCACCAGCACTCACCGGGTAGCATGTCTGCTCCCATGGGGCTGCACAGAGCAGCAGCTGTGCAGCCAACTACAAACGCTAGGAGTTACAGTCATGCCAAGTCTTGTGATTTGTTTGCTAATCTCCCAGCAGTTGGTGTTTTTTCCGAAGCCTGAGCTCACGGTCATATGACTGTGGGAGACCCCAGACATTGCGATTGTGAAATAACAGTTTACAGACTTGTGACTTCAAAGAAGTCCTTGCAGACTCAGATGTTACACTTCAAGATACGTCTTTTAAGTCTCTCACCTTTTAGCTCATAATTTTTAGCTGGCTAGTCCTTGGTTTTTACATTTCCTGTCGGTAATACAATAGTCATCACTGTTGAGAATATTTATCTACTAATGAATCAAACAGTTATGGCATAACCTCAAGAGGGTTGTGGCACAAGCCAAGTCCTGGAATTTGGCTATCTGCACTGTTAATGGTTAGTGCAATCCCACACCATGGATGCCGTGCAGGCCAGACAGCACTGAGATGGTGTCTGGGTATGATTTTTGAAAGAGCATTCCTGGGACTGCAACATCCAGTACCATGCAGTATCTTGCTTTTTTTGAGGGATAAGAGCTTATTTGTGTTGATGAAATCTATGAAATGTGCTCTAATGTTAAGCAGAGGGACCTCCACACTTTTCAGTTATCTCTCCAAAGACACCCCAAATGACAACTGCATCTCCCAATATTTGCAGTAGACAATAGCTGCATTTTCCTTTGAAATTAAATAAGAAGTGTTTTATTGAAAGTTACTAAAGGGTAGTGTGAAAGAATAAAAGGGAGATGTTTATTCCAGTTGATAAGTATCACTTAAGAAAGAGAACATAATTTTAGGCCACTTAACATTAATGAATAATATTTTTTAAAAAGTGGAATCATTGTGATTCCAAAGGATGAACCTTAGCATCTACCAGTTCTGAGATGAGCTCTTGACTGATTTTCTCACCATGTCTCACCTTAACTTCATTTCCAAAGGCACACTCTCCAAAGCAGGAACATTTGGCTTATTTTAGTAAAAACCCAAAACAGATAATAAGCACTCTTATAGAAGGGCCAGACTTGGACAATACATTGCAATCCTGAAAACAGTTGTCTGATTGCACCCAATCCAGAGCCTCTACCACATTTAATGATGTCAGAAAAGCACTCTATCAGTTTCTTAGGAAAACCCATGAGGAAATAAATACTATCTCAGCTTTATCTAATTTTCCACCTGGCCTTTGCTTTCTGCTATCAGGGTGGTGCAGTTGAAAATCAGAAACACCTGAAAAGTGGGGCTGAGGGAGGAGCCTTGCCTAATCAGAAGGGGATTGGACATTTGCTGCCACTGAGGGGCTCTCAGTTGCCAAAGTGTCAAGATGTGGTGACAACAAATGCTTTTTGCTTGGGTTCTTCCCAGGTTTTCATGCCACTGAGCTAAATGTGGCATGAAAACCTTAATTCATACTGCACAAATATGCTATGAAACTCACTTGCTTTGTTTCATTTTGGTTTTAGTTCGTAACTTTGCCCAAAGCCTCAGATGTATTTTATTTTCTACACTTTATTTGCTACCCTCATTGACGTGAGGACAATGTCCTCCCCTTTGTGTGGTCCCTCACAGAGAAGGTGTAAGAATTCAGTAAAAACACAAAGGCTACTCATGAAACACATGATACAAATGGAGACCTGGAAATAAGTCATTTTAATGCTGCTCCTAGTCCTGAGAGCAGTGGCAAGAATTCCCTCATGTGATGTCAGGCAAATCACAAACACAAAAATACTCAAACTTGAATATCACCTGAGGGTACCCCTGTAGTGAAACTCTGCAGGCTTTGTTTCATCAGCCTCACACCAATTATGAGCTATAGTGACAGAGTCACTATAACTAATTATTTGCAGTCCCTCTGTCTATTTTATTGTTTTGCATAAAGGCCTCTAAAGGTATTTCACTACCATCATCATAGTCAAAATATAATGGACAGGAAATCCATCTGTGCACCAGAAAGAAGAGAAAATAGCAATCATCAGAGTGTACTGCCCAGCTTAATTCCCTGGTTTGTTCAACAGTACATGGTACTTGGCAGGACAAAACTCCTGTAGTCCCAACATTGAAGTATCAGCTGATCTGTAGCTTTTCACAGCTCTGCAAAATGTTTGTTTCAAACATTTTTCTCTTTTTGGAAACTAGTTCTTGCAAACACAGTTGTGAATAAGGATGAAAAAACAAGTGAATTCAGCCTGACTGACTATACTGTGAGGAAAGAGTTCCTCTGCTTTTTTTCAGAATAGTCTACAAATATATAATTTCTCAGTCATATTAACATAGAAAATGCATTTAAGAAATAGGATTGAAAAGCTCAACTCAGAAAAAAAATTAAAAATATTATATATATTCCAAAGTTGCATGTATTGTATGTACACTGTATTCTAGAAAAAAACCCATTTGCTCTATACAAAATTATTGTTTCTTTAATGAGAGGAGCATACAAAAACTATGACAACCATAACATGTTTTAAACTAACTGTCTAAATTAATGTTTAATTCTGCATTTGATGCTGCAAATAATTAGTCTGCTATAGACAACCATTGCTTTTAATAGTGAGATGTATGTACCCTAGGAGTATATTTTTAAAGAGATCAAGCTACCTAGGCCATAATAGTTGGTACTGCAAGGATTGTTTCACAGAGTATTAGCCACTATTAGTCAATTTTCAAAGCTCTGAAATACGCAAACAAAAGTTTAAACTAAACTTCCTTCATTATCTGCATTGCAACCTCTCAGAATAAGCAGCTTGACATAGTTTCAAGGGACTGAGTACCACATATGTTTGTACCTGCTATATTTCAGTTCCCATGAAGTGCTGGTTGTCAACTGCATTTTTTTATTTCCACAGAAGGACTTGGCAAAATAGTAATAAAAGGATTTGAGCAAAATACAGTTAAAGACTGTAAGTGAAGTGACTTAGCAACAAAAGTCTTTTGTGAAATTGCTATCTTTGTGTACCAAGAAGCTGTTCTTTTGGTGTCCCACATTTCAGTTTTCCTTGAGGTGTTGGCATACAACAATGAATGGGAACACCTTACTAGGACCCTGATGGGCAAATATTTTATTTTCTATACAAGGCAGTCTTCATGGATTTTAATTTATTTTTTTTTAACCAGATATTCAGGGCTAAACCTGCTGTTTTTATTTAGCTGCTACTCAATCTAAATAAGCCTCTGCAATCACTGAGAAACTGAGTTAAGAACAATAAAATGCTGAGCCGCAATCTGAAGGGAGTGTTTCATTTCAATTCCCTATGGATCACCACCAAAACATCTATGCAACACCCACCACAACTGATAAGCTTTTAAGTAAGCATTGATATCAAGCAATTCAAACCTGCTGCAATTCCAGCAGCAGGAGATAAAGGCTGTACCCAGCCTTCCCAAGTACTGTTGGCTGTCCTCCTTACCTACCCCACAGACAAACTCTTGTAAGCTGTGGCTGAGGCACAGCCCTAGAGCTGGCTGGAAATATTTGCACCTTGTCTGCTTGGGCTACTGTTGCTCCATGATAACCAAAGTGCCAAATCAAAATATGAGTGTCAGAAATTGATTAAAAGCATCAAGTAAAATGCCACCTGAATGTTCTCTGCAGACTTATAGATGAGTACTGCACACATGCACATTTTACATTAACAAATGCATTTGTTATTTTGTATACAATATTATGAGCATTTATATATAATAGGTGAACATTTATATCCCTTTAGTTATGCATCCCTTCACTAGAAGAGACCAATGCAAAAACTTGGTTCCATCATGTTGTACCATATATACTTTTATTCTGTACTATGGGAGCATTTTTTCTGTAATGTTAATTACAGCATTTATCTCTCAGTTATTCCCTCTGAGGGGTGTCAGTATCATAGCTTATGTTACATTTACAGAAAATTATTATCTTTGCTCTGTCTCAGTTTTCTGATGATCCTCAATTAATAGCTGGGGATATAATGCTAGGGGATCAGCTTCATGGCATGTATCATATTGATTGCATGACATGTATAAAATAACAAACTCTGAACATCCTGTCTCAGCATGTACATGAACCTGTACCAAACCTGCCCTGAACAAGGTGGGGGGAGGGGGTAACAGTCTCTATTTTTGTTGTTTCAAAGGCCTGCCTAGACAGAAAAAGGAAATCTGTTGCACATTATTATTGAAAAGTTGTTTTTATTTTTCATTATCAGAATTTAATCTTTGGTTCAAACGGTAATTTTTCCTCAGGAAACAGATGATGAGCCCTCTGAAAAAGATGCTTTACAGCCTGGACGCAATATTGTTGCTGCAGGCTATGCCCTGTATGGCAGTGCTACGCTGGTTGCCCTCTCCACAGGGCAAGGAGTGGATTGCTTCATGCTTGATCCGGTACAGTCATGGTGCTAAGCACATTGCCACTGTCTTTTAGAGCTCTCTGTGCTGCTTGGTTTTACTTGTTTTTGTTAATCCTTGTCTCTGTAATCTATCCACTTTATGCAAGTCTTTTTTCCATATCCTGGATCATCCTACCTTCTCTCTATAACTATTTAATAATATGTAAGCATGTTGGTTGCAATACCTGCTTGGTTTTTTCCTACTCAATAGAAGTGAAATTAACTTAAATTCTCAATTAAGTGCTTGAAACTCTCTTCATTCAAACCAATACTTAAGAAAATTGGATTTGTACCATGTCTTTGTCTTCACTGAAAGGAATCTGTGTCTATTTTAGTCTTGATTTTTCTGTCTGAATAAGAACATCAACATGTTCACTGTTTAGCCTGAGGCAAGGACCATTTTTTGATAGCTTGAGCCAAGTGATGTTTCATTTCCTGAGTGCACTAGAGTTTTATGGCTGTCACCTAAAGTGCATACCCAAAAATTTGCAAAAGTACAACAATGCCTGTACAATTGAACATGTGCTACTTTGTGCCCAGGAACACAATGAGTGTTACTGTGGGAACGCAAGAAAGATCACTCATTTGTAAAACCAGAATTAGATGTGGGGAACAACATACTGTTGTTTTTTCTGGTTTTGTGGGGTTGTTTTTAATAAAATGATGAATTATTGCCAAAACTTCTTGTAACATTTGTAAATAGTCTCATTCCAAGTGGAAAGAACTGGGAGATGAACTGCTCTGCTTGAGAGAGAGAAGGAGAAGTTGGAAATTGAAATCAAATTGCAGAAAGCAACACATGGGTATAGCTGACTCCATTCACTTTAAGCTGTTTAGACCAGACAGGCAAAAAGAGTCCAAAAGCCAGAAGGCAGTGTCATTTTCTTAATTTGAAGTCTCCTGATTTGAGGACAGAGATTCATGATCCATCTGCTTCAGGGCTGATTGGTATTCTTTTGGTATTTTATTCCAATCAGGTTTTGTTTATAGTACTGATGTGACAAGTTTTCATTAATTTAATGTAAATGCTCTGCTTTCTGCTGGTTTTGAAATATTGTGAGGCTATGCACAAACTGGTACTGAAAGGATCAAGCTGTGCTAGCATTTCTGCCATGTCTAGTGTGACAACTGTTACAGAAAGCCTGCAAAATTTTCTGCTGCCTGCTAATACCTCATTTATCCTGTCCTGCAGGGTCTTGGTGAATTTATTTTGGTGGACAGAGATGTTAAAATCAAGAAGAAGGGGAAGGTATACAGTCTCAATGAAGGTTATGCAAAGTATTTTGATCCTGCAATGACAGAATATTTGCAAAGGAAGAAATTCCCTGAGGTAAGAAAATATTAGCACTGTGCCCAATGTACGACTCATTGGCAAGTACTGCATTCCATGCAGTCCTGGCTGATGGAAAAGGATTTGAAGGTCGTCCTCAGTTCAAACCCATGTAACCCTTTCATATCAGCTGGTCCATTTTGGATATGCATGTAATGGAGCTTTTTTTTTTTGCATCCTGGCATCTTTTGTAACTTAGACTTTGGTAAATAAAGTCATAGCTGGTTTGTGTGAAGGGAAATGTGCTGAAGAACAAGATCATTCAACAAAACTCTGGAAATATGCATGACAAATTTAGGGATAACCTCATTTTCTACCTTTATCTGAATATGCAGTTCAGTAATGTGTGCAGTTGGGCATTCAGGGCTAGATTCCATGTGCTGTCCAGAAGGTGTTTGCAGGAATCTGGGTGGCATCACCTTCTCCTTCCTGTACCCTCTTGCAGCTGAAAAATGCAGTATCATCCTTGCACAGTCTACTTGCATTATATGGAGCATGAACCAGTCTATAGGCTGGGGAGAAAACCTAAACAAATGGTGTGAGGCAAAAATTCACTATATTTGGTGGTTAAAAAAGAGACATCCCCTGTCTGATGAACTTCCTTGGACAAATACAGTCTGGCATTAACTTATCAATGCTAGGAGGACAGAACACAAGCTCGCAATGTGGAAACCTGGAAGCTCTTTAGAAAGTGTGTCTGTGAAGAGTAATTCATAATGAAAAATGGTGATGTGGATCAATTCAGGACTTAATTTGGCCAGGAAACTGTTTTTAAAGCTTTTCCTATTAAAAAAATAGTCAGATTATTTTTAAGCTATTAGTTGTCAAGGATACTTGTAATATGGTTTGTGTTAAATAAATGGATTCAGTAAAAACCTCAGGGTGCAGTAAAAGGGAAATATAATAGTAGGCATTTAAACTATGGTCCTATAATAAGCTCCTCCTTCTGAGCTAAAAATCTGGATTTACCATATCAGCTATAGCTGCAAGACTATTGACTGAATATCAAACTCTCTTTTTCATACTACCCAAACTGTAGCTACAGAGTGTCTAACATCACAGCATTCTAAATATATTAACTTTGAATATTTTAGATTATTTTGAGACTTCAAAGTCTGCATTCAGTTCAGCTGTGAGAGAAGCAGACACAATTTTTATACTTCCTGAAATCCAGCTTGGAAAGTGAAGAACGTCTGTGCTTCTCATTCTGCTGATGTTATACCAGGCTATGTATTCAGTATAATGCACTAACATGGGATTTATTAATTTGTGTTTTTGCAAACCACTAAAATGTTGTTTAAAGTAAAATTCTTAAACAAATGCATCAACCCCAGGCAACTAGGAAAAGACTGAAAAGATTTCAAACTCAGTGGAAAGACCAGACAGAGGTATTTCCCCACAGGATCAGTGAGGACAGCTCTATCATGTGACTTACTAAATCCCAAAGTTAGGACATACCGGAAAAAAAACTCATTTGCAAACACTATTTCATCTCAAATCTGTGCATTATTTGATGAATTTGAAATTGCTTGTCTAATTGCTCTAACTTCTACCACAGAAGCTGGCAGACATTTTTGCTGCTTTAAAGCAAGCAGTACAGAAGTGGGTTATTTGGGGCACAGGAAATCTTCTCAGTTGTGCTGAACAATCACATTTTTTGCTGCTCTGACATGTACAGTTGTCAGCATGAGAAGGGCTGAAGCACAGATGTTATGGCCACAAAGCACAAGGAAGTGCCATGCCCATCTGAAGCTTGTTATGAACCTGAGTTTTGGAAACAGCGTAACTCAGTTCCTTGATTTGGAAAGGACATTATAGTTGCGTAGTGGGGAGGACTAGAGAGAAAAGGTTTTGCCATTTCTCTGTAGAATGCAACATGCTTCCTGGCCTCATCTGTAAGGCTACCCAGCTGCAGCCACGTTGGTGATGTTCCTGCCTTCCCTACAGGAGCCAGGTGGAGATCTTCACAGTTTCAGTCTCTGTCCCCTTTTCTCCAGCATGCCGAAGGGTAGTGAAGGTGTCTGCTGAATATCCCCAGCCTGTGACTTGAGGAGGACCTGATGTGTGGGCATAGAGGAACACCTCCTTATTCAACCAGATCATTCACCCTATACACTTTGGGCTTCTAGAAGCCAAGAGACTCAACATCAGTTTTAGCTATCTTTTTTTTTTCTTTTTTTTGCATTTTTCTTCCTTAGATTTTACCTCCATTAACTCCTTTCTGTA
Source organism: Passer montanus (assembly GCF_014805655.1). Lineage (NCBI taxonomy): Eukaryota > Metazoa > Chordata > Aves > Passeriformes > Passeridae > Passer > Passer montanus. The sequence goes on from NW_024372147.1 coordinate 2,088,351, forward strand.
GTTCTTGGTCAACATGCTGTTCAGATGACTCTCTGACATTGCCATGAAAAACTGAAAAGTTAAAAATATAACAAGGAATCAAAAGTACAGTGTGGTCCACAACATATCCTATGTTATATATCATTGTCATTAGCAACAAAACACTAAAAATCAACCATTTATGAATAGAAGAGAGATTTCCCCTTACTATCTAACAGCAGTGTCCCAGATCAGACAGTCTGGAGTACAAAACCATATTGACCCTCAAATTTTCTTGTGGATCACCATTTACCTAAGACATTAATTCTGAATAAAAAGCACTAGAAAAATGCTGATGTTCTGCGGGCTGGACCTAAGCCTCCTACTACTATCATGTAGTGGGAAACGTATGTCTAACCATATCTCTTCTGGTATGAAAGTGAAGCTGATTTTTTATTAAGCATGACAAAATCACACTGCTGCTTAACCAGTTTGAAGAGCAAACTTCTGTTTGCAAAGTTGCCTGTAATGCAACATGTTTACTTTTTACTCCAATCTTAGTGGGAGCTGCTGGGCCAGAAACCATCTCTGCACAAATTTTACCACTACCCCTCCCCAAAATGGGTTCTTCCTCCCATAATGGCTGCAAGGCCCTAGCTTCTCTCTGGTACTGGCAGAATTTTAAATACCCTGTGGACACTGTCACACTTTGCTCTGACACCTACTTTTTGCACCATCTTTGCTTCCTACAGTCAGGCACAAGAGAAGCTGAGTCTCATCACAGCCTGCTGATGATTAGAGCTATGCAATTGAGACTCTCTGGCTAAGAATTTGTCTCAGCAATGCCATTGAAAACTTGCCCCCACAGCACATTTCAGTATGAAGCCAAGCTGTGTCCAAGTGATACAAAAAAGCTAGTAAAACCACTATTCTTCTGTCACTACATCATTATGCAGAGTAAGGGATGCAGGGGTGTTGCTGTCATAGTCTGTAGAAAAAATTTATTGCCCCCCCCAGCTATCATATTTATATAAGAAAAATCTGGTAGTATGCGGAGTAAGGGATGCAGGGGTGTTGCTGTGGTAGTCTGTAGAAAAAATTTATTGCCCCTCCCAGCTATCATATTTATATAAGAAAAATCTGGTATTGTTCTGCTGTGGAAGAACAGGCCTGTCAGAAAACAGTAGAAGAAAGAAATTAGAAATTAACTTCTATCAGAATGTGAAGGGGAAAAAAACCCCACAGGACCTATCTATCATTTTTGTTCCTTTGAGTCAAGTAAAAAAAGACAAAGCAGCAGAAGGGGTAAAACAAGAGTAGCCACAAGTTTACTCAACATGGATGCTGACCAAGGGAACATGAAGGTTCTCCACCTCATTCATTGGCATCCACTAAACAATCAGAAGTGCTTATTGAGCAAACACAGAGCTTGGCACTCCTGAGGACTTGGGATAACCTTTCTAGCATTCATGCTCTATTATTTTGTTTGAGAAGAATGCCTGGGCAATATGCCAATATGCATGCAACACCTATTAACTTTCTTATCTGTAAAAAAATGCATAAGCAATAAAACTGGAGAAACAAGAAATAACATTTCATTAACTAAAATTAGTATTTCTTTTTCCATGCAGACAGCTGTATGCTAAGGGAAGTAAAAATTTTATTTCATTATGCTGTTGAAGTGATAACCTTATCAGAAAGGAGGAATTTATCTGTATTTTTCTCAGCACAGTCTCAGCACTGTGTATCTAGCTGGTGAATATCTATCTGGGTAAGAAACAACTAAAATTGTCAGTGGCATCTCATGAGCTTAGAATATCCTGAGTTGGAAGTTGAAAGCATCCTTCGCATAACACAGTCCATGTACACACAAATTATGTAAATAATCTGCATATGAATAGGAAATCTAGCACGTTCCAAACCTGTCAGATGATGTGTACACAGGTGGCTCAGCTGTGCAGCTCATGGTCACTAAATTTCATACCTGTGGTTTGCAGAGTCCTTATTTGATAATATCATAGAAGTAATCTTTAGCAGTCTGGTTCAGGGGCTGCTTGTTATGGCTCTTCTTAGTGTTCAACAAACTGTTCTTTAGACTCAGTTCATTGCCTTTTAAAACCACAAAAGAAAGTTCTTCTGTGGATTGTATTTTTAAAGGTAATTTGAGACTATAATCATATCTTTCCCAAACTTTAACTGAAAACTCACATTTGTCTCTCTTTAATACCTCTTAAGGTGTTTGGTTTTTCCCGATGTCAGATTTTTACAATTGTGAAGTCACAAGTACAAACAGCTGTGAGATGGAGAAGCTATCATATGAAGCCTAAATATGCAATTATTTGGGCATAAGCCATGAGAAACAAGAGAGCAAATACTTAAAACCTTTGTTCATTTGTGCCTACAATTAATAGGACCAGATTTAAACAAAACTAAATGTAAAAGATCTAGGCTGGGTCTTATCTATCAGTTTTTCATTGTTTGCATTGTTTTCTTCTGAATTTTTCATAGTTCTTCTAATGTGTGCAACACAAATCATAAACACCAGCATATGTACAGTTGAACAAGGCTTATTACATAGCCTGGAATAGGTATGTTTTCCAATTTTATTATCAGCTATACGAAAAATCCAAATCTTATGTTTATCAGCATAGAACTTAACTTCCTAGTGTTCTGTTGCTTTATAATGTGTAATTTAATGAGTTTTTTTTCCATTTTAATAGAGAGTAATTATCAATACTTCACAGTCACATTGAACAATTTGAAAAAAATAATTCAAAATAGAATAATGTTTTTCTCTATTTTCCTTCCTGTTGTGGATTTTTTCACCCAGCCAACCTTATGATTTTGCAGGGAAAGATGACTAACTTGTGGTGTCTGAAGGTCTTGGAGCTGACATTGCTGAAGAAGTTTTCTATGTATTTTTCTTGATGTACTATAAGTACTGGATGAGCTTGGTATAAAGTGCTGAGATATTTTATTAGAAAACTGACCCATACGTTGATATTTTATGAAATATTATTATATTATGAGATTATTATATTATGAGATATTTTCAGACTTTTAGCATTGTAATACAAAACACATATGTATATTAAATGTTCATGAAGTTCAGTCTCGTAATGTTCTGGGAAGATGAAAATTCCTCCTCAGCTTTACTGAAGACAGACTGAGAGATATGGAAAACCAGAAAAATTATTTTCTGAGAAAGCTTTCCTTCAGTTTATATCTGTATTTTGTATCTCCCCTTCATAAAAGTATAGTGACATGTTAAATATCTTAAGTGTATCTTATTTGGTCTACTGTACGTATTTCTATTTGTTCAAGACACCTTGCTTGTCTTCTATATCTTCTACCTTCCCATTTCTATGGCCAGCAGACCTGAGACTGACATGAATACTTCCTTGATTGCTCTTGTTAAAATGGCCTGTCCTTCAACAACATCAATTTCTAAGCTGAAGGCAAGAAAAATTACATTCATTAATAAATTGCAATCTCCCAAACTAAGCTGCAGAATAAATGCTGTGACCAATTTCACTACCTGACAAATAAGCTAGAAGGTAAAAGTTGGAGTCCTCTTGGAACCATCTGGACATGTAGAGGAGTGACACCACTCCTCATGCTCTGGTTTAGGAATCAGTGAAAGATCAAAAATAAAATTGTTTTGACTTTTTTTTGTTTTCAGTCCCTTGCTTTTTCACAGGCTGGGGTTTGATTCCAAATTGTGCACCCAAATTACAGGCACTCTGGTTTGCATACTGTGAATACAGCTCTGCAGCTCTTTAAAACTCTTATCTTTGAACCCTGTACACAATCACATCTTACAAAAGGCTGAGCTTAGGACTGATTTTGGTATTTGCAGTATCCATAAGCAGCAATTGATTTAAGCAGCTTTGATTCCTGTTTCATAGCAAAATTACATTTTGCCATGTTACTAGTTGTCTAGCCTGGTAAACATAGTGCTTTGCTCTGTGTTTTTCAGGATGGGAGCTCCCCATACGGTGCCAGGTATGTGGGCTCCATGGTAGCTGATGTTCACCGTACACTGATGTACGGAGGGATCTTCATGTATCCTGCTAATCAGAAGAGTCCGAAAGGAAAGGTATGTATTTGAATTCCTTTCTGGTGAACTTAGCCAACCTAGTATCTCTGGTAATACCAGAGCAATAGTTTAGATAAATAAACAAATAATAATGTTCCACTGCGGAAAAAAAATTTTAATGAAAATTACGCTCAGCAATCGAATTTAGGAAAGAAATGTTGGCAATTGCCAATTTAGGCCAGAAAACTTCCTCTGTGTTTTTATATTATTAAATCCTCAAGTGGTTTTCTCTGCAACCACGGACTTAATTATTTTTCTAAAGGTAGTATTTCAGCACCATAGAAACCCATTGAGAGACCTGTGCATGGCTGACAGATACAACACAGATCTAAGAAAAACCTCTGCACTTTCAACTGGCAACTAGAATTATTGCACCAGCCAGTGGGCTATGTTGAGCTCCAGAAAGGATTTTGTCCAGTGCTAGAAAAAAAAAGCTTTCCTACCTTATGTTTCCAAAGGACGCTGAGCTTATATCACCAGCTCTGCAAATTCATCCTTCTACTACCTGACCAGAAAAGGTGATTACAGTGGGAGGTGGGTTTCATTCAGTATTTTAGGAAAATATGACTTCCCATTTGGACACCAGTACAAAATGCACTGTGACAATTCAGTGCAATGCAATGCAGTCAGTCTTTAAAGTGATGGGCCATGGACCATTGTCAACCTCAACTTCTCTTCTGCACTATCACATACCCATATAATCAAATTTCTAAACAAATATCTTTTAAGAGACTTAGTCATACAGCTGATCTCTGTATCAGCAGTAACCTGCAGGACATCCTTAGGAATTCATTGGCTCAGTACATAAGAGGTTGGACATGGTGTTCTGACTCCAAGAATGCGTTCTTTCCTGATCTACACCATAATTAAAACCTTTTGTTAAAATGTTTTTACATCCATGGCTGGTACATGAAGGTATCTGCCTCATCTCCCACACTGGTCTCAGAATATCCTCATATCTACCATCTTTAGGGAGAGAGGACTACTGGTTTCATCATGGCGAGCTTGTATTTACCAAAATACCAGCAGATCCAAATGGTCTTCAAAACAAAACCAGGAAAATAATTATCTTCAACATATGCAACCAAAAATGTCTGCATGTTTGTCCAGGCAAAAATTATTTAAATTTTTGGATCACCATCCCACAGAAAAAAAAACCCAAAACACCACCCCAAAAAGCCCTCACTAAATTATTTGGATCTGTTTGTACATAGGAGAAAGAGACAAAAAAGGAATTTGCTGTATGTGAAAAAAGTGGGTTTGCTGACTGGCCTCTTCAAATGAAATGTTTTATTTTGAAATCTGTACTAAACCATTGTTGAAAAGAGAGAATGAAAAACAGGACAAAAGTACAAAGGAACTAAGCACTTACATAACTTTATAGAAATAAGGTTTGCACAGAGTTAGCCCACATTTATTAATGGATTGCTCTGGCTTGGACTGCCAGAGTAAAGAGAGTAATGGAAGAAGCAGAACATGCTATTATTAAAAATAGGTTTTCTTTCTGTCTCAGAGTGCAGGTGTATATAGCTCTTTTCACATATATCTTTTCTTATTGGAGAAATAATACTCTTGTGGCAAGTGCCCTGATCATCTCTTCCCTGAAAGACAGTCTATGCACTTGGTTAGAGAGCTGAAAAGAATCAAATGTCACTGGAATTGATCAAAAGGAATTGATTTACTCTTTAGAGTAAATGCAAATTACATGGATGTAGGCCCTAAAATTTACAGATCCCTCCTTAAGTTAAAGAAAGAAAACTAAATGTTCAACAAACACTACAGGACAAGACAAAAAGTAAATCTTCTTTTCAAATGGTATATTTTGAATAATATTTTTTATAAACTCAAGGCTTATAGTTCTCTATTAGGTGAAAATGTTAAACCTGTCTGAAGACAGAGCCCATCTGAAGATCCCTAAGTGCAGTTGCACTGCCACCTGATGAAAAACTGCTTTCCTCAAGTTGCATAGTCACAGTAGCAACAAGAAACTTGGAACGTGGTTCCATGGTGATGCCACTGCATTTTGCTGGCTCACGACCTTCCAGAATTGGGCCAAGCAGTAGGAACAAGAGTGAAAGATACTGGTCCTATGTTGCCTCAGAGATGGAGTCCTTGTACCAGAAGTATCACTTCAGTGGGCTTTAAAGATAAGAAAGAAGGTAAAACGATGCTATTTAAGTTGTGGTATATCGCGGTTTCATTGCAGTGTGCTGAAGGCATGATGGGTAGTGATGTCCTGTGTTCAACCCATTTCTCTGTCTCTATATACAGGAGCATTCCATCATGCTTCCTTTTTCCCAGAAAACATTTCCTCTTTTGTACATGTCAAGAGTCCTTTAAACAAAATATGTGCTGATATTGTTGTACAAGAGCACTTCATAGATAAACCTACAGAAATAATATTTGTTCAGAACTGAGCAGCTATCACCGCTGTTCATTTAAACACAGAAACTTTTGGCATATGTCCTAAATAAATTTGCATTCCACCAGAACACACTCACCCCAAGAGGTAACATTTTAAAAATATGTAAACAGATATCAGGGTCCAAACCAAAAGGGAAATTTTGCCTTTAATAAATAACTGCAGCTCCTTCTGAAGCCACTATCTGGATAAGTTCAGGCCACTAATATCTACCTACTTTTCTGAAGAGAAGGAATAAAATCCGGATATTTGAAACTGGGAGCATCAAGTTTCAAACTCCAAAATATCCTGACTAAACATAACATGATTATCCCAAGCTCTGAGTTAACACATAAAGACTCTATATGAGAAGATATTTTGGCTTTTCTGTCTCAGTACTGTTAGCTTAGCCAGCTTAAATGTTTTGCTGATGCCTGTGGGACACCCACTTTTGACATTTTTTGACAAAGTACAGCTTCACTGGTGCTGCATGTCTGTATATCAGCTTGGAAATTATAGTAGTGATGCCTGGATGTAGGGTAGGCATGCTGTTCCTCCAAGGCTTTAGGAAAGGTGAGAAGAGAGGGAAGGAAAGGTTATCTGAAAGACTTTGCTACTTAGGTCAGTTGAAGTTTGGTACAAAATTTTCTAAAATCACAAAGGAATGCTAAGTTTTGGCAAGTCCTTTGATATAATTTCCCCCATAGGCAATCAGGTGTTTCCTCTTTCTTTCTAGCTCCGACTTCTCTATGAATGCAACCCTATGGCTTTCATCATGGAGCAGGCAGGTGGGATGGCAACTACAGGGACCGAAGCAGTGTTGGATGTGAAACCTGAGAATATTCACCAAAGAGTTCCTCTTATACTTGGCTCTCCAGATGATGTGCAAGAATACCTTGCTTGTGTACAGAAACACCAGAAGAGCAGCTAAAGACTTTCCACATCAGATCTTGCTTGCACATTTTCAGTCTTCAAGAAAAGCTTTATGTTTCAAAATAGTGGATTCTAGCGTTTACCACATATCTCTCAGTGAAAGTCCCAGTTTACAAGAGCAGGAAAAATAGTGAGATTTTGTTTCTCCTTGCGGGCATTTGTAAAAATCCTTTAATTCTGATTACTCAGGGCAAGTGCAGAGACAGAGTCATGACAAACAGAAACTACTTACTTTATATAATATTAACAAAAGGAAGTGAGTTGTGTCAGTATCCCCATTTGATCTGAAGTTACACATCTAACATTACATAGATGGCATTGTTTGCAACAGGATTTCTGCATCAATATTTGCAATGTCATTATCTGGATTTTCTGTCAGAGACTTTCTTGTAAATGCTTTTTATCTTGACACCCCTAAGAAGAGCAGAAGTCTTATGCTGTCTGAAACAATATTTTGAATCTGAGAATTATATATATTTTGGGTAATTAATAGAGATGAAAAGGCTGTAGCATTGTCAGGATATTTAATTTCTCGTAAGAACAGGTGTGTGTTATTCACACACACCTTTCAAAGCACAAATTACAATAAACCATGGATGTGACACCCAAGTCATGCCTATTCTGTTGATCCATTGTCCTCTGCAAGAGGACACAAAGAGGACACAAAGACACTGTTATACCTCAATTTTCTCTTGCTTTGGAAGGTTCTTATTTGAGATTGAAGCCTGCCCTTGTACACGTTTTATTGCCACCACTAGTCACAGTGTTGTTCTGTCCTTAAGTGAAAAGGAACACCCAAGTTTTGTAGATGCTTGTGGTCAAAGAACAACAAAAGTCAGATGGTCTGCAGAAGCTTACAAAACTTTATTAGTAAATTCCACACTTGGCATGAGAATTGATACAAGTCAGTCCCTGATCTCCTAGAATACACACACAGCAGTGAGGTTTGGATAAAGAGGTAGGGCAAAAGGGAAGAGAGCAGGAGGCAGAGAGAGAGAGAGAGAGAGAGAGAGGAAGAGAGACACAGAGAGAGAGAGAGGTGATTTAAAGAGGAGGGGGAAGGCAAGAGAGACACAGAGAAAGTCCTGTCTCCAGCATGGCTCCAGCTGATGGGAAGTCCAGGGACAGGTGGTGCACATGTGCCTGGGCTTTGTGAGGATACCTTTTTTTTTCTTGCCATGAATACAGCTTTCTCATTTTCTATACAAATTAGTTATCATGCACAGTCAGTTCTTTCAGACCTTTCTGTAAATGGGTCAGAGGGCTTCAGGCATCTTGGGTGGTCTTGATCCCTCACTATAGTCCATGCATCCCCCCTTCTCAGTCTCATTCTGGTGCTTGCCCTCTGTTGTCCTTATCTCCAAGAGTTACAACAAGGATGTTTGTCCTGGAAAAGGGCTGTCCTACTTCTGTATGGCCACCTTCTCCAGCCACACCCTGTTCTTTCTCACAGTGTGTGTTACCAGCAATCACTGGTTGTTATTACCAACAATCCTTGGTTGGCTCCACAACTATCTGGTTATTGCTGTTTGAGACATACACATTGGCCCTTTCTCCTAGGCAGTCAGGATCCTGCATGAGCTTCCTGAGGGTCACCTTTGACCTCTTTGAAGACCTACTTAGAAGAATCACATGGGATAAGGCTCTAGAAGATAAGGAGGTCTAAGAGAGCTGGTCAATATTCAAGTATCACTTCCTCCAAGCTCAAGATCAGTGTAGCCCTGTGAGCAGGAAATCAGGCAAAGGGGACAGTAGATCCACATGAATGAGCAGATAATTTCTAGAAAGAAATTTCTGGTATGTGAAAAAAGAGCCAAGCCCTGTGAGAAGACTACAGGAACATCATCAGAGCACGCAGGGATGAGATGAGGAAGACCAAGGCCCACTTGGCATTGAATCTGCCAAGGACAACTGAAAGGGCTTGTACAAGTACATCAGCAGCAAAAGGAAGATTGGGAAGATGTGGTGCCACTGCTGAATCAGATGGGTGTCCTGGTGATGGAAGACACAGAGAAGGCAGAATTACTGAATGCCTTCTTTAACTGTTTTTACTGGTGAGGCCAGCCCTGAGAAGTGCCAGACCTCAGAGGCAGGAGAGGAAGGGTGGAGAAAGGAAGATTTCACTGTGGTCACAGAGGGTTGGGTTAGAGATCAGCTAGAGAGACTTAACACCCATAAATCCATGGGCTCTGGTGGGATGCACCCATGGGAGCCCAGGGAGATGGCAGATGTTGATAAGCCAACCTCCATCATCTGTGCAAAAGCATGGAGAACAGGAGAGGTGCCCGATGACTGGAGCAGAGTCAACATTACTGCCATCTCCAAAAAGGACAAGAAAGAGGATCTGAGAGATATGCCCTGTCAGCCTCCCCTCCATACCCAAAAAGGGAATGGAACAGCCCATTCTGGAGGTCATGCCCAGGCATGTAGAGGACAATAAGGTCACTGGGAGCAGTCACCATGGATTCACCAAGGAGAACTCATGATTGACCGATCTAATAAACTTCTGTGGAGGCATGACAGGATGGGTCAGTGAGGGGAGAGCAGTGGATGTTGTCTGCCTTGACTTCAGCAAGGCTTTTGACGCTGTTTCCCATAACATCCTTGCAGATAAGCTCAGGAAATGTGGGTTAGAGGAATGAATGGTGAGGTGGATTGAGAACTGGCTGAATGGCCGAGTTCAGAGGGTCTTGACCAGCAGAACAGAATCCACATGGAGACCAACAGCCAGTGGCATTTTCTGGGATAAATCAACACTGGAACCAGTCCTGTTCAACTTGCTTATCAATGGCCCAGATGAGGGGATAGAATGTACCCTCAGCAAGTTGCTGATGGCTCTAAACTGAGGGAGTGGTGATCCACCTGAAGGCTCTGCTGCCATTGGTCCCCCAAGTGGGACCTTGACAGGCTGGAGAGCTGGGCAGAGAGAAACTTAAGGAGTTCAGCAAGGGCAGGTGTCAGGTCCTGCACGTGGGCAAGAACAGCTCCAAGTGCCAGCAAAGGCCAGGGGTTGCTCCTACAGAGCAGCTCTGTGGAGAAGGACCTGGGACTCCTGGTGGATCACAAGCTGTCCGTGAGCTGGCAGTGCCCCTGTGGCAAGGAGGGCCAAGGGTATCCCGGGGTGCATCAGGAAGAGCATGGCCAGAAGGTTGAGGGAGTTGTGGCTCAACTCAGCCCTGGTGAGGCTGCATCTGGAGTGCTGTGTCCAGTTCTGGGCTCCTCACGAAAAGAGAGATGAGGAGTTGCTGGAGAGGGTTCAACAGAGGGTCACAAAGATAATTTGGGGTCTGGAGCATCTGTCTTATGAGGACAGACTGTAGGAACTGGGCCTATTTAGTGTGGAGAAGAGAAGACTGATATCTCAAAGGTGGGTGCCAAGAGGACAGTGCCAGGCTTTTTTCAGTGGTGCCAGTGACTGGACGAGGACCAATGGCCATAAACTAAACACGGGAAATTCTACCTCAGCATGAGGAGAAATTTCTTTACACTTTACACTGGTTGTCCTGGAGTCCCTCTCCGTGAAGACATTCAAAACCCATTTGAACAGGCTCCTGTGTAACTTGCTGTACCTGACCATGCCTTGGAAGGGGGGTTTGATCTCCAGGTGTCCCTTCCACCCCTAATGATTCTGTGATTCTGACACGTCTAGATTTCTATAGCCATCCCTCCCTTAGGGTTTCTGGTGCTAGATCTCAGACTTGACACTGCCTAAGGAGATCAGAAATAATCCACTGCGAAACTAGCAGCCATTGACCAATGAGAGCAAAAATTAGCAATGAAAAGAAATGTGTGATTACATTACGTGATAAGGATATGAAAACTGGGCTTTAGGTCACTTTAAGTATTAGACCCTCCTGTCTAACCCCTTTTACAACTCTCCTGTCTCATTATATTAATGTTTTTTTAGTGAACCTCCTTGATGTAAACAACCCCTGCACTCTCTTCTCATTTTCACCCCTGATCCACAACTCCCACTGTGCTGGTACAAAACTTTATTAAGAATATTCTGTGAATTACATTAGAACATTGAGAGGAATTAAGAATACTCCTGCCAAGAAAATCCAACAGTTATTTTTTAACTCAAATGTGTTTTATTACTTCTAAAAAAGAGGCAGGCTGAACAAAAGCAGAGAGAAAATTATTCAGGATGAGTATTTACCCTGAATTATTGCTATCCCAGGGGTGAGGATGTGATTTCAGTGCTGCTTCAGGTATCAAAGCACTCCTCATTCAGGTGTTTCTCTGGCACTTTTTAAAGCTGTGACAACTGCCCAGGATCAGCAAGTACAGCATGTACTTGTTTATTCTGTTCCTCATCACGTGCTTCCCAAAGCTCTACTATCAGCAGCAGAACACAAACAGCACTTAAATAAATCCTGGAGACTGAAGAGGAAGCAGGAAAAAAAAAGGATCGTTTAGGTAATAGTAAAATCTTTTTACTGCATGATGGAATTATGCACCCTGATTATGGAAACTAATCAATCTGTTTCCCTGTGAAAAGAATGTGCACGGAATACATATACACATATATACAATTTTTTTTTTAGACCTATATACATATACAGTAATTCTCTCTCTGAGTCACTACATAGGAACACAAATAGATGTTGATGTCACTAATTTATCAAGGAACTCCACTGCATTTTTTAAGTCGGAAACCTAAAACCAAGTATAATTTGAGGCCAGTCTAAGTAAACTAACAATACTAGTTTTACATCAGAAGGATCACTGGTAACTTGTCCTGTTCCCAAGGGCCAGGAGAGATGATAAGGCTAGAACAGAAATTCCTCAGCATAACCACAGGGCCTCTAAAAACCACCACTTAGGGACATGCTGAAAGTTTGTTTTGCAGTGGATGTACCCAGTCTAGTGGCTAAGATCTGTGCTCCTGCTGGCAGGATGTATACACCTGCACACTGCAATGTGTCAGTCACTGAGTGCCCTACTTACTGTCACCCAACTTGCTCTCATTGAAGTGTAGTTTCACAGCAAAGCCTGGATCTAATCCTAGCTGCTATTTTCCCCACATTTTGGGGCTTTTCCTCAGTTTGCACCAAAAGTACATGATAGTAGAGGGACTAGTGCTGGGACACTGCTCTGACTGATAACTTAGTGCTGCTTAGGTGTCTGCTGACACTTAAATGAAAATTCTCCTGGTTTGTGGGCTGCTGGGTGGCTGGTGCTTACAAAGAGATCCATATCTGCTCTGTATAAACAACCTATACAAACCTCAAAAGCAGATTAAGAAAACAGCTACTTTATTCAGTGTGAACAGTGGATGTTCTTTGCTGGAGTTCTGCTTTGCTCTCTGCCTCAAATACCTAAGTACTTGTATGTATTCTGATACATATAGCACAACCCTGCAAGCACACCACTCCACAAAGTCCTAAAGGCTGAGGATGAATTTTAAAGTTTTCGTCTGCAAGTCGTGCAAGACTAATTCAGACCATTTCTGCAGAGCTTTCTTGCACTAACTGTGGGGTGAGGGGACACCACCTACAAAGTGCTTGCAATACCAGGCCACAACTTCCTTCCATGGGCTCCCATCATGGTTTTGCAAGTTGTTATTTTTTTGTGGCTTTTTTTTTTTTTTTTTTTTTTTTTTAGTGGTTGTATGGTTGTACTGGTGTGAAAGGGGACACACCACAAGCTGCCATCAAGGCTGCTGAGAGAAGCAGGCAGTGTTCATGAAGATGTTGTGACTGCCTCCAGATGCAGAAGTCAGCAATGCCTGCTATTATTCCTCAGATACTCACCAGCATGATACAAAATTAAAAATACATGGAAACTCCTGGTAAGACATGTGAACTGAATTCTAGTTCACATATGTGCCTTTGTATCAGTATTTAATAGCTTCTTGGCATAAAATTATATATGAATAAATCAGTGCACATTTGACTTCCTATTACTTTTGGAGAAAGATGCAGAAACTATACTATTTGTACTGTACCATATATATATATATATATATATGTGTGTGCGTGTGTGTGTGTGTGTGTGTGTGTACGTGTGTGTGTGACAGTTGTTAGTTAAAGCACGTTGTCAAATGTGTTGCCAAAATTAAATCTTCTTTACAATTATTGGGAACATTTGCACCTATTTCAGAAGTAAAATAAAGGAAAACTACACAAACCTAGCGGTATCCAGTAACACAAGAAAACGCAGCATGCCCACCAGTCTCTAATAAATGAGCAGTTGTTCATAAATTACTTTGACTGGAAACTGAGTTAGTGTGAGCAGCCAGCCGCAGAGAGGTGGCCTTGTGACTGCAATCACAAGATGGGGGATCAGAGAACAGGTTGGGGCTGGCAGGCGTCCCACCAGTCCCGTGGCACCCTGGACGCCTGTGCTGCTGCCCTGCCAGCCCAGCACGCTGAGGAGCTGATCCTGGACACTCTGCAGCAGGACCTCACCCATCCCTGAGAAACCAAGGCAGCTGAAATGCAAACGGTCTTTGAAATGTAGGATCTGAAAACGATTTGAAATGCAGGATGTGTCTGAGCATTTGTATATCAAAAGTTGATACTTTATTCTGTTTTCAACAAAACATGCACATGGGGAGTTTTGCTGGTATTTTTAATAAAGCCAACTCATATTTCTGGAAAAGTCAGGCAAAAGTTTTATTCATTTATAAAATGCCAGCTATTTAGAAACAGAGAACAAGAGCTTTTAGCTTGCATGGATTAAACCACACAGACTCATTGTGAGAAAAGGGGGGATGGTGCCCATGGTAGAGAAGAAGAGGCTTAATAAGACGAAAGATTATAAAGTCAATAACTTCTGTGGGACTGCAAAGGTAAAAGTATGTATTTTCCAGAGATATCCAGGGCCCAAAAGTGGGAACAGCAGAGTAAATGAACATTGAGACAGAGGATCTGCACACAATTACCCAGAAGTACAGAACACCTGAAATTTAGATGACGCATTCCCTACCATTCAGGCTTCATGTCATCATGGGCAGCATTCACAAACCCTATGTATCACTACCAAAAATACCTTTGGTTTTTGTTCCTAGCTTTCTGCAAATACAGATGTGGTTTCAGAAACCACAAAACCAAAAACCTCAAACTAAGCATGTGATCTGATTAAAGTGAATTAATTTTAATGCTTCATAGAGATAGGATTTTCCACTGAGATCTGCCCTGAGGAGGTTGCTTTCATCCGATGCAATGATTTGCATCATGGCTTTGCAAGACGCTGTTCATCAGGAGCCCAGCAACCTGTTTTCTGGTAGCAGCTTTTGTAGTTCTGACCACTGCACTCAGTGGTTTGGTGAGCCAGCTTGCAGAGGGTGTTGGCCAAAACAGCTATGTACTCTCACTTTAATAAACAAAATTTGGCCTAAGAATTGCTGTCAGCTGCTGAGCAGGTCACCCAGTGAATATTTTATCACTTTGGAAAGGACACTTCTGAAGGAGATAATACGCCCGCTCAATTACTGGGTCGGCTGTGCTCGTGCTGAATGTGCATGGCCAGTCTAATCCCAGCCCGGGCATGACTGTTCCTCATGTCTCATCGATTCAGCAGACGCTCCAGTGCACCGTCGGCACATGCCTGTGAAAAAAAGAGGTCAGCTCCTCTCCACGCCCAGCTGCCGCGACACCGGCCTTGTCATCGTGTGCTCTGAGCAGCACAGCTCTCAGAGCAGCAGCACCGCACCGGTGACACACCATCTGTCTTTTGCCCTTTTGATCGCCAGGTTTCCTGTTTTGCTCCTGCGTGGACAATTTTCCCCATC
This sequence comes from Passer montanus, assembly GCF_014805655.1. Classification (NCBI taxonomy): domain Eukaryota; kingdom Metazoa; phylum Chordata; class Aves; order Passeriformes; family Passeridae; genus Passer; species Passer montanus. Next base: position 2,103,480 of record NW_024372147.1, read on the forward strand.
TTTTAACAACACGGCGTGATTTATTATTCCAGCACAGAAAGAGAAAAAGGAGACTGCTCTAACAAAAGCAGGGAGGATAAGTGGAAAGGGACATCCATACAAACGTAGATCTGAAATTTAAACTCAGCAGAAGAACACTGAGAATGGGGATGTTTACTTTTAGCTCTTTTGAAGATATGCTGGGGCAGACAAACGTAGATCTGAAATTTAAACTCAGAAGAACACTGAGAATGGGGATGTTTACTTTTAGCTCTTTTGAAGATATGCTGGGAGGAAACAAAGCCAAAGGGGGAGGCTAGCCCTCTTGCAAATCCACACCCACAGCTGCTAATCAGTTGCCTCACTGGCGGACAGCCTCACTGCTTTTGGCCTTCTTCCTCTCCCACTTTTCAGCTGTGTGTCAGTTTAGATTAAAAATTCAGTGTGGAGGGAGCTTCTTTTGCTCTTGGTTTGCAAAATTACTAACAAAAAGGGGATATAAAGTTCATTGAAATGTCTGGAAATAGTGCTACAGAAACACAATTTCAAAAGTATTCCTGATGGGCACCCTGTGTAGACAATATTTGCTTCTGAAATGCTCTATTACATTGTGAGAGAAATGTGACAGAAATACTCATAACAGCACTGAAGCAGAAAACACAGGTCCTTCCCATGACTAGCAAGCAACAAATAGCAAAAAGGCAGCAGGATTTATTCTTAACCTTTGCACAAGGCATTGGAATTTCTATATAAACAGACAGGTTTCTTTTAACTATGAGACAAATCTCCAAAAGCCTATGCAATTTTACAACACAGCTGATGTTTCCAGTATATATTTCCTGTTCCAAAAAAACCCGGCTGTCAGTTTATGCTTCATGCTTGAATGGAGAAAGCAATACTGCTAAACATGCTGAGGAGAAGGAATGTTAAGATGGCTACTGAGAAGAACTTGCATCCACAATTCTAGCATTGCTGTGCTATTATGGTAAAAGATTGTGCTATGTGGTTTTATTTTTGGTGGGTTTGGTTGGGGGCTTTAATGGGGTTTTTTGGTGGGTTCTTTGTTGTTGTTTTGTTTCTGGTTTGTTTTAGTTTTGTTTTTTGTTTTGGTATATCTAGCAAAAATTTACACCTGCACATACAGCAATGAATAGGTTTAAGAGTTTTGTGGGCAGCCCTATCTAGGGGTGCTTTTGTGCCTTGTTACCAGCAGCATAAACTGATATATTACAGAGATATGCTTAGAAGTACCCTTTGTGGGAAAAAACACCTGACTTGGCAGCTCTGAAGCTTTAAACAAAATCAAGTGTGTTCCAAGACATGCTACAACCTCAAGGGGTTCTCAACATCCCATTTCAGCATCAACTTCTCAGACACCCTAAGCCAGTTTGAGTGTCTAGTAGCCCAGCATTTATTTTAAACAGTTCTATGTCATGGCATGCATGCTGTGCAGGAGGTTTCCATTAATAATTTAAAAAAAAAAATCTTACTCCATAAAACTTAGAATATTTCCATGGCATTTAGTAGCATGTAGTTATTAAGACTGCAGTTGTTCCTAGCAGGAACTAGCTGTAATAGCTTCAGAAGGCCCTCAGTGGCACCCCAGGGGAGCCCACCTAAACCATTCTCACCCTGAGAGAACACACAATACTACAAAGAACTTTGGAACACAAAGTTAATTCCAAGTGAATGTCCAAAGTGTCACTAAGGATATGGAAAACACAAGGCTGGAAAATCATCTCTTCCTTGCTGAGCTCTCAGACCAGAGGACTAGAGGACTTAGAGGATCTCACAAAGCCACCCTTAACCAGAACAGCCTTCTGAAGGTGATGGGGAGGAGAATAGCTCACTCTCTGACTCTGCTCCATCTTTGACCACTTCTTCCCAAACCTGGACTGCAGAAGGTACCACGTATATCAGCATTGCAGCATCACACCTGACGACACACAGTGTTACTTCTACAATGTGTTTCCCAGCATCTTTTTATTGGAAAGTCTAACATGTTTCACTCAGAAGTAGGTTTTGGATCTCCTAGAGGTGGTGAGAACAGTCAGTGAACAAAACAAGGAAGAAGCATTGTAAAAAAGAATCCAATAAGTATTTTATAAATGGCCATGGCCATGGTTTCTTTGCTCCTTTGCGCACAGAGGTTGGCAGTAGCTCTTCAGCAGAAAACAGGCAGGATGGAAACAAAGAGTGTTGCAGAAATCTTATTTTAAGGCCACTGGACAATAAATCTTTGCACAACAGAGCTTGGAAAAAGAAAACCAAAACAGACACTTGTGTTTGTGAACACAAATGAAGGTGGCATCTTCTGAGATTCTTCTGAAACTCCTATCTAAACTAATCAACCCATGGATCAGGTCTCCACCCTGTGGCCAACCCTCCTGTTCCCCCAAACTAAATTCCTGGTTGGGCTCCCTGTCTGTTTTCAGAAGAGCCTTATTAAGCACTTAAGTTCAGTTTTGTGAATTGTGAATGAAATTTTGCTTTTGATTTTAGCCTTTCTTCCAAATGCTTTAGGTGCCCCTGCACTTACCCAAAATTTCACTCATGATTCAATAAACTGTGATTAGCACATAAGATAATAAAATCTCCATTACTGATTTAAACAATTATTTCTTCAAAAGAGTGTATTAGTTGAGTGAACATTTCATGCTATGACTTCCCAGCAAAAAGACTGAAGAGGATTGTATGGACAGCAAGTAAAAATAGGTGCTCACTCTGTCATACATCTTGGTAAAGTCCAAAGACAGCTAGAAAGCAGAAACATCAGGTTACATTATGACAGCTTTCAGGCTATGCTCAATTCTTTGGTTAATAGCCAGAAACTGCTATCAATCTCTAATATGTCAAAACTGATTAGCTGGCATTATGCTTAAGACATATATGACAGGATTTGTTATTTTATCAAGATTAAGTAGCAAATACTGCATAACTGATATTCCGAAGCTCACTTTTGGGTTTTTTTGAAGTGGATATTCCCATTTTCCTGTCCCTGGTTGTCTCAGAACTATGTTTTTGGAGTGCTGTTATGCAGATCAACAGTTGATCTTTCCTTATAGCAAACTATCAAAGATACAATTAATCATGTTTGACTTTCCTCTAAGTTTTTCACTACATGAAATCACATGCAGTGTCATTTTTTACCACAGTTCTTCAAAGCATTTTGAAAATTATATTAGTGCATGGCCTGTGTAGCAGAAAAATAAATTTATTTGTTTAGAAACTGATTTAACTTTAGCAAAGGTAAAAACCAATCACATTAGAAAAATACCCCTAAAATTCTGTTCTACTGAGCAGTCACAAATAGTACGAGAAACTGAGTGCTCTTAAGGGAAAATAGTTTCCTACATGACAGCTAAAATTCATTTTTCACCAGACTCTAAAGAATAAGAACTTCATATGTAAGTGAAATAATTTAATTTCATGATTTTCCTTGCCTCATATATGCCTTTAAAAGCTCAGGTCCAGTGTGTGATAAAATACATTCAATAAGCAGAGCAGAGAAAATGCTAAGAGACCTTCAGGACAAGAACAGTCTAAGAAGCATCAGCACATGAAAACCAAATGGAAAACTTGTTTTTTCTTCCCAAATTCCAATAAAAAAGTAATTTTCACAATTAAGATACTAGCCAACAAGGACTGCAAAGGTTTATCACTGTACAGAACTGCAGTCTGGCATGCAATAGTGCCCAGCTCATGTATTTCAATAGGTGTAAGACCCCATTAACAACAGTAGCTGTAATTGAGATATGACCTAAACCAGGTATAGATAGGATTTTTTTACTGATAATACACGTGCACTAGTACATATTTTACTGATAATACATGTGGACTAGAATATTTTAAATTAATAAATGCAGCTTCAGCTATTAGTAGGAATATATAACCAGCTTTGGAGAGAAAACACTGGGCTAGTAATCAAGAGCTTGAACTACCACAGCTTTCTGGGAACAACTCTGGAGCTTTCCATGACCACACATAGCATGCGTTTGCTGTATCTTCACAAAGAAAGAATGCTGAACAGAGACAACACTTCCCCCACTGGAACATATACCACTATGGAATCATTTGCTACTTTACTATAGTATTTCTGAAGTAAATAAAACAGCCTTGCTGAAGATAGGGCCACTGCAATGGAATCACAAAACCAGATTTAATATTGTTCTTGAAATGTGTTCTTTATATTCCTTAGGAAAAAAAACTTACACAAACTGCAACTTTTAAGAAAATTTTAGTCTGTATAATGTCAGATAACGCAATTCTGGGTGAAGCTGTTACTTCAGGTTGTGTAAATACTGAGTTATCAACATGACCTGACTTACCCTGTCCCCTTCTTTATTATTCACTCTGAAGAGGATGTTCAGCCAGAACAGTCAGCAAGTTTTAATCCACACAAATATTTTTTCTAAAAAAGTCAAAGGCTGATGGCTATTTTGTGAACTACATGCCCATTCACGTGCAGATAACTTTCCAAAGTATTTCCTTTTCATTTCCCATCTGGTCACAAAAAACCCTTGTTTTCCCAGCAACTTTTCTGAACCCTGGATTTTGCAACCAAACACCTTTCCCTGTTGCCCATTTTTTTAGTAGTTCAAGGCCCAGGAGGCTTTTTACTGGTCTCACTTCTGTTCTAGCCAATAACAAAAACACAAAGCATGAAGCACTACCAGGCTTACAGTAACATCAGCTTACAGGATTAAAAAGTGTTCACGAGACAAGTGTCAGTCCATTCCCAGTTCTGGCAGCAAGAATGAAAGTAATTTTCTGCATATGGAGCTTATACAGTCACTTCTCTGGCAGCATTTTGCTCCTGGCTCTCATTTTGAATGTACAGACCAGTGTCATTTCCTTCTGAATCTCAGCCCTTAGAGGACCACCTGGTGAGCTCCCTAATACTTCAAAGCTTCCACAAGCAGTGTGGATGCTTTCCATAACTAGCTTAGCAAGTCAACTTAATAGCTAAGTTCTAACCAGTATTTCTGCTCTGTGGCTTGTTACAGAGCCACTGGGCTGAGTGAGGCTCTTTAAAAAAAAAAAACAAACCAGGAAATTCAGGTTGAAAGAATTCATCTACAAGCAGCAGATGAACAACTCACAAGGATTATTATTGATAACTCACCTTGTTTTTCTCTTTAAACAACTTTATTAAATGCAACTTAAAGACTTACATTATCAACAATAAGGAAATTAATCATCGATAAGTTCTGGTCTAAGTGTTCCTTTGTGTGCATGGCTATCAGCTTCTGAAAAGATGTGCACAAAAACCTATAGGTCCATGAACTTGGCACTTGTGCTAGTTATGCTACAGAACTACACCTCCTTCACCTACAGCTCAACAGCAAGAGCTGATGTCAATATCCAAAAGCCAAGCCAAGCCAAGCCTTCTCTCCCTGGGATTTTTGGCATTTACCATCCTCTGCAGGAGGTACCCAAACCTGGCTACTGGCACCCAAACCACACCTGAAGAGTAGTATGCAACAGCTAATGATCATGTTTGCAGTGATACCTGCAGAGAGAAAAGGACACATAAAGGGCACACAAAGGGCACTGCATGAATCACCTCAGTTAAGTCAGTGACCAAGTACACAGGTAACAAAGCAGCCCAACGTCACTTTCCATATGGAAATAATTTCTCCCTTATCCCCTTTCCTTCTCCAGCTGAAGCTGGTACAGGGGAAAAACAGTATCTAGTGTCCTACATATCTCCAGAAATAAGCCCTCTGAACAGCCCTGGTGTGCTTTCAGTGCTCCTGCTATAATGCTCAAAAAGACATAACTGCACAAACTACACAAATGTGCTACTTTTGAGGTGCCATTAAGAAAACTAACAGAATTAAAAGCTAAGTGATTAAGATCAGACGCTGCATACATGATGCAAGACTGAAGATCTTTGTTATGAGACACTAGGAGCCAAAGATATTTTTCCACTTCCCATTTTAAATAAAACTATATCAAATTCTACACTCCTTTCTGTAATAACTACTAGCCATTCCCAGACAAGGCTGCATTTCACTGACCAGTGAAGAGAGAGGTACACACATACAGACTCCACCTAAGTGTATGATTTAGGACGCCTATTTGACGAAGTCCCAAGTAGAAAAGAAGACCAAAATGCCAAGTCATATGTATGTAGTAGAATTTAAGTATTTATTTAAAAAGTAAACCTTTGGACACATTGCAATTAAAAAAAAAAAAGGAAAAATACAAAGAATCTATCGGATTAAGCAGTCAAAAGCTAGCAATATTACAAGCTGTTTACATACCAACATTTACATTAATTTAAACAAGTGGCATGTCACCAACATGTAAAATATACTTCAAGAGTTTTAAAAATCAAGTTGAGTTTTGAAAGACACAAGGCTACCACATGCGAACATGGGTTTGGTCATTCAGTTTAAATCCCCTCTTGTACTGAAATGTTCAGTCTTCAAATTATACTAGTGGATAGCTAGCAGCTGTTGCTATTCCACAGTGGTTCTTCCTGTCCTTGGCCATGTAGATATATCCTTTGTCACCCCACTTCTCACCCCAGCTGAAAACAAAAGCAAAGGGCTGGTTTATACATTCAGAAGTTAATTACTTACTGCCCTTCCCTCTAAGTGTTTAAAACTGAAAAAACTGCTGCCTTCCACACTTGTGGAGAAAATCCAAGACAGCCACAGCCAAAAACTTGTAGTGTTTTCCAACAATTAAAAGTATCCCAGGAGGCATCCCACTGAAGAATGCAGTCATTCCCTCACGAGGTAGTCACATTGATGTGCAAACCTTGACTACAGGTGCCTGAAGCTCAGACACTGCTCCGAGGCTATTTAAGGGAAGTCAAAGGCTGCAAACAGTATTTGAGGGTGGTGTCCCAGTAATGCTGAGAACATGAGACAAGCTCATGTGATGCGCCCTTGGGCATTAATTTATTTTCCCTCCAACCTAGGAGGGAATGCCATTTTTGAAGTTCAAGTATTATCCTATTTTACAGAATTGAGCAGCACTCTGCTTCCAAAAAAATTCATTACACCCCCACAAGCAGGGTTTCTCCTGCTCCCCTCTGCTCCACTGCTTTATTATCTACTAGGTTCACAGGCTGTTTCAGCACTGAGCTCCCTTAAATTAACTGAACAAGCAGAATAAGATGGCTGCTTTGGGCTTACTTTTATTAGGCTGCCAGCAGCATGAGTTGGATTTTACCTTTTGTCATACCATACAATCTGAAAACAAATATCCAGATTTCCCACATACAGATTTTAATTACTGTTGTCTGTCTACTTCTCCCCTTACCAGTGCCAAACTTCCTTCTATTCTTCCACAGATACATGACACAGACCTTACCTGTTCTTAACAATCCAGTATTTCTTTCCATCTACATCTTCCCCCTCAAAGCCATAACCTACAACCAGAACACCATGGTCCAAGTCTTCACTGCTGCAGTCTGGTTCATAGTAGATACCTGCAAAGTATTAATTTATGAGCAAAATCATCTGTACAAAACCCTTATCCCTCACAAGAAGTTTTGTGTATTTGAACTTCAATGTTGCACAGCTTCTTGAAAGTTAGAGAAAGGAACTGCAAGTGAATTTTATCATAGCAAAAACTGAGGGACAAGTAGACACATGTACAAGAGAAATGCATGTTGAAAAAACCCTGACCTAGAATTAAAATGACTTCTGAATTATCATACCTGCTTTTTCTTTAGTCTATTTAACTTCAAGGTAATGAATGCTTAGTAATTAAAAAACCCCAGTTATCTGAATAAATGTAATTAACAAATTCCCACCTGACTGATAGAACTGAAATGAAGAATGGCCTGCATCAATAGCAACAGACACTGGACCCACAGCTGCAACTGCTTTCATGAGAGCTCTTTCGTGTCCTTGAGGGATGTCAACAAAGCCAGTGTCATTAGCAGCATTGTATTCTGCCTTGTAGCGACAGTCTTCATCATCCTAAGTAGAGAAAGCTGCAGTTATTACACAGGTTTCCATTTAACACACAGGTGAGCACAGAACAACCATACATTGTGTGACTTTGCTGCTTTGAGAGCAAGGGACTGAAGAGGATCCAACTGCCTAAGCAGCATTTTGCAAGGATAACAGGGAATACAGAAGAACTACTTCTGAGCTTCTCAGAAGTACAGAAAAAGTAAATGACAATGGGGCCAAAAAAGTCCCCACCAACTTTATCAGAGGTGCAGAGGGCCATCACGTTCTGGAATTCTGCCCTCTTTGGTTGGCAGGACAAGTATCTTTACAGGAAGGAAAGAAGCCCAGAATGCATTAATGGGCAATGGAAGAAAGCCAAGTATTCATTAATTACAAAGCAATCCAGAAACTGCTCATTGAGCAAGCACTTAAAATCCACAATTTTAACATGTCATAGTTTGAAAAGCTGTACAGAATGATTTGAAAGCTAGGAATTTGTATTACATGACCTTACATACAACAGCTGGGAGTGGTATTTGTGCTATTTCTAGCAGGGTGTTTTTTGTTTTATTGGGTGGGTTTTTCTGGTTTTTTTCTTTGATTTTTACAGTGAAGCCTGAACTGCTGATATCATGTACATTTACAGCAAGAGAGAGGCGAGGCCTAGTCTGAAAGTCAGGTCATGTGAAACAAACAGATTCAAGCAAGCACATCCTTCCCTTACCTGCGCATCATAGGTTAGTACCAAAATTGTTTCCCAACTAAATGAACACAGACTGCAGCTCAGTTGCTGACTTTTCATACTCAGCAAATTAGACACTTCCTATCATCAACTGTGATCTTTACAACAGTCAGGATTAGGAAAGAGTCGAGATTGCAGGGACACAGGTGAACAGGAACTCAGATCCAATGTTGTTCACAACAAATGGTATTGCTATTGCCCAGACAACACTGAACAAGCTGAAAGAAAAGATTCTCTATAATGAGCAGACCTCTTAAATGGTGAAACCACAAACTACTGCCTCTCCAGTAATACCAGAATTGACTACTGCTCTTTCATCGTCTTGTATCTGTTCAACATTTGATAGATCATTACAGGGATTTTAAAAGCCTGTCCATTATCTCCATTTATGCACACATAGTCCAGAAACAGAACTCAAGGCATTAACAACTATTGTTAAAAATCCAGTTGAGACTAGCCACAAGAATTAGGGGGTCTACAGGTGGCAACTCTAATAGGTCAGTTAGGGGAAGATGAATTGCTGTCCTGCCACTAAGTAGCACTGTTGACAAGGGCTGGGTTCTTGGTTTGGTGTGGCAACCAAGATAAGGCATGATAGAAGGGCAACAACAAGGGGGAGGAAGAAAACCTGCTCCAGTTTTTCTAACTGGTCTGTCAAGATTTTGACCTCAAAGACCAGTGCAGTATGTGACTCCTACCGGGGCTAGCAGTCATGCTAGTTCTCTTAGCAAAGACACAACAGGAATTACAGATGTACTGATCTCTACAGACATTTTCCTTTCTAGGTATGAGTTTCCCAACCCAGTTTTTTTCCCACACAAAAGCCATGACACCTGCAACACAAGTTCAGCCATTCCACTTACCTTTGCAGTATATGGATAGGATTCCTCTGAATCAATGCCCCCATTATCCTGTACGTATTGGAAAGCCTGGTCCATGAGACCACCATTACAACCTTGATTCCCCTCAGGGCGAGAGCAGTCCACCAGATTCTGTTCACTCAGTGAAACAAGTTTGCCAGTTTTTCTGAAGTGCTGCCCTTCAAGAGCTCCTGTTGTGCTGAAAGCCCAGCAAGATCCACATTGACCCTGAAGTATAAAGTGAAATCATAAGTTACAAACCCAGTTACAAAATGGTGCTTAGTTTAGTAAGCTTGTACTAAGCACCGTCAAACAGGCACAGTGTTTTCCCCTATGAAAGTGGACGTAGCATTCAGGAAACTGGACCTGTAACTAGTTAGAAATTCACCATCAGATTGTACCTGGTCTTTAACTGGAGTTACATATCCCTTCTCTCGCCAATCTACTGATCGTGGTGCTTCCAGGAAGTTGGGCTCAAGAAACTGGGATCCTCTGTATTTTCTTTCTGACTTCTTGTGTACATAACCATTCATCAGCTGTCTGAACTCCTCAGTTGTCTGAAAAACAAATCAATACATGCAGTCACTACCACTATATCTATTACACACCGTTACTTAGAACTGTACATTACATGTCTCTACACATACCATGTCGCCAAACTGATTCATTCCCAACTTGAAGCTGTGTTTTCCTAACGCATGATCCAGATTATGGATTTCAATCATTTTCAGATTCTTCTCCCATACCACTCTCCTCCAGCCTTCCTCTCTCTAAGGGCACAAAAAACAGCGTACTTCAAGGAGGCATTTCAAACCAAGTTTGCTTGCACAACAACAAGCTTTCTAGGGCTCATAATACTCGGGCAAATGTACAGTGCTCGAATGGGAAGCATGAAACGGTGCTAGGTGGTGATCTTTTTGCCGCCCTCAGAAGAAAAACAAGGAGTACAGTGCAGCTGAGTCAATACACAAACACAGGAAAGGAACCTGGGAAGAGAAGGATTATGCTTCCCGAGCCCTGCCCATAGCCGGCGTGGTAACAAAGCAGACATGACTCAGCTGCTGGGGCCCAGCTCCGAGCGCTCAGCGCCCGCCCGGCACAGCGCGTACGCCGGGGGCTCACCTCGTGATAGTCCTTCTTGTGCCACGACTTCCACAGCTGCCAGTGGCCGTCCAGCTCGGGGTCCAGCCTCGGCGCGCCGAGAACCACGCCCAAGCAGAGGCACAGCGTGGTCAGGAACGGGTTCATGCTGGCCGATCTGGCAAGGACGGAGGAGCAGCGGTCAGGCAGGGCGCCCTGGGCGCGGGCCATGCCAGGGCCGGGGCCGCCCGCGCGTCCTCCGCCAGCGATGGGCCGCAGCCGAGCACCCGCGCTGCCGCCCCGCCCCGGGCCGGGCCGGGCCGCGACTGTAAACAAGCCCGGGCGGCGGGGCCGGGACGCGGGGTGCCCAGTCGGCAGCCTCCCGAGGACGCGGCTGGAATGGCCGCCCCTTCCCGGCAGGAGCCGCCCCAGTGCAGGACAAGGACGCGACCGAGACCGGCCCTCTCCACGCACCCTCTCCACGCAGCCCCCGCTCACCACACTCGAGAGTCCAGCCGCACTCTGCCTCCTCTGCCCAGCAACACTCGGCCTCCGCCGGCCCTCTTATCCCGGCCGCGGCCGTGCCCGCCCCGCCGCGCCCATTGGCGGCCGGGCCGGGCCGCGCCTCCCGCCGGGCCCGGCCCAGGACGGGGCCGGGCCGACAGCGCCCGGGGGCGATGCGGGGTCTGCCTGGGGGCCCTCCCTAGCGCCGGAGCTAGGTTGGGCAATGTTTGTCCAAGGATTTACTCCGAGTGCTGTGGGGCCGGAGATAGTGGCAGCACGCAGGTGGAATTTAACCCGCAGGGCCTTAACATGGGCAGAATGAAGGAAAAACTAAGTCTGGAGGCAAAGAAACACGAATGGCGGGTGTGGGCAGCCCCGGCGCCGTCCGTGCGCTCCGCTGAGGGCTCCTGCTCGGGTGCGGTTGTTGCGGCGGCCCCGGTGCTCTCTGTCCCTGCGTGCCCCGCAGCCCCAGCCCGCTCCTCGCGGCCGGGGCAAATGCTGCCTGTGCATCTCTCCAGAGGGCAACAGCCGGCAGGGCCATTGCCGTGAGGCTGGCACCCGGCAAAGCATCTCCCACTGGGCGCAGCAGCGTGGTGGTGACACTGCTGCCAGAAACATTTCCAGGAAAGTCTTTTTATTCCCCCATGTTTTAGTATCTGAAAATCGCTTTGTTGTTTTTTCTTTGGGTATTTTGTTTTGGTGTTTTGTTTTTGGTTTCGTTTTTTGTTTGTTTTCCGTTTTTTATTTTTTCTGCTTCTGGGCCCAAGTTTGGTAAAAGATGTTTTAACACCAGTGGTGGCTAGTCTTTATGTACATAACATCCAGTAATACCTACTGGAAAACACTGTGACATCAAGAGTTGCTGCACAGATGAGATACTAGTGGGATAGACTTGGTTTTCATGTAAGCAGTAGTAGACAAACTTTGAGTTTTAACAGGGAACTTGTCTACAGTAGTAGAATGACTGCAAGTGGTGTGAGGTTCACCCTTAAACCCTTGTAGAGGCAGTATTGCTGATGTCTTTAGCTTATAAACTTTAGAACATACAGTTAGTGTAAAAATCTGGGTTTGCAGACTGTTACACAACAGTGAAAAGGAAGAAATCATATGATACGTACTTCTCACTTTTTCGATGTCTTAAGACACACAGTGTATTGCTAAAACCAGCAATACATGTTTCTTTACCCAAATAATCTCAGGAGCATTCTTTGGCCTAAGGAAACTTGACAGACCCTAATACATACAGATATATTGGAGGAGTTGTCTTTTTTTAAAGTACTTGTGCAAGTCCTTTGTGTATTTGTGTCTTTCCAGCATAAACTTCATAATCAATTCAAATCATTTAAATACCTTAGGAGACTTAGATATAACATCATCTAGTTAATTAACTTATAATGAGGGATTTCTTGGGTTTTGGGGTTTTTTTGAGATGTGTGACATTTGACAATATTTCACTTAACAGCTAATTGCTGATATTTTTTTGTGCAATTGGATTTCTCAGTCCTGTTTAAGTTAGCTTTGTTTATGCAATTGTATCTAGTATTGACTGAGCATTGAAAGACTACAAGTAAATTATCAGTGAACTATGGACAAGAAGTTTTTTTCTTAAAGGACAACATGTTTAGCTGGCATGACAGGAGGCAATATCTAAATTACAGAAGGTCTTGCACCATAAGTCACATGTCTGCTGTTCTGTAATGTGCCCTGAGATGCATGAAGACAAACTGATGCTTTTCTAGATGATATGAGGTCTTGTCTCTTTGGGGAGGTTACCATGCAGTCAGCTAACATATGATACCACTGCGCTGTTCTCTCCTCCTGAACGTTCTTGGTGCACGCATGCACGCACACACGTGCACACACACACACAGAGTCAAATACTATTTTAATACAAAGATAAATTCATGCTGTTCTCTCCTCCTGAACGCTCTTGGTGCACGCACGCACACACGCACACACGTGCACACACACACACAGAGTCAAATACTATTTTAATACAAAGATAAATTCACCCTACCAGTTTATTTAACAACTGTACATAGGGAAATCTTAGCTGAGAAGTTGTTGAAATCCTTGAAGGAGACAGGAATACTTTCACCTTCAGCATGTTGACTTAGGCTTGTACTGAGTCATAAGTGTTGTGTGGATATATGAATTACCTAGACGTTTTGCTAAGGACATTTGAGAGCCCAGGTAGAAAAATGTAAGTACATGCAAGGGAAAGCAGCACAGCAACAGCCTTGGTCAGAATTTGGTCATCACAAGAATGGCCATTAAGAAACCTGTGGTAGGAAGCTGAACTAGGACCACCTCCAACTTCTGGATGCACATTTCCTCTCTGAGAATTTTATTATAATGCATCAATGTGAACACTGACAGTCATGTTGCAGCAGCTGTTCATTATTTCAGGCAAGGTAAAAACACCAGGTTACACAGCTACTAGGCATCCCTGTGTTACTGTCCCTGCTGCTCCTGCCTGTGCACCATGATGTGTTCACAAGCCAAACTGTAAGCCCAGTGTTGTGATGGTCTGCTGAAGTGAACAGAGGGTCAGTGGTAGCAGTTATAGGTAATAACTGGATAGATAGTGGTAGAAATAATTTTCATCTAACTGTGCAGCCTTGTGACAGTATGCTGCAGTCACACCAGCCGTAGCAGCCTTTGCTATATTGTAAACCTCTCCATGGGAACTGAGCAATGTACTACTTCTATGTTAGCAGAGAGAAGGGGTGAAATCAAGAGCTCCTTCAGTTCCTCTGCTTAAAAGCTCAGTTGAAGCCATGCAGTCCAGAGGAGACGTAGCTTGCCGTGCTAATCACAGTAATCAGCGTTGTGTCTGCAATAATCCAAAGATCAAAATTTGGAAGGAAGACATTTGTCCATTATTTTAAATCTCTCTATTTCAGAGGATAACTTTCCAAACTGTTTTTTTAAAACCCTCAGCTTTTGAGGAACTCTACATATGCAAAACTCTAGGTATTTTGCCAAAGGCATACCACTCTTCTAAGATGCAGGAACAACACCTTTTAATAACTAGTCATGTGACCATTGCAACAGCCAAAAAGTTTGCCAACTACACTGCAGCTATCAGGCCCTACAAGTTACCAGATAGCAGAGTCTATACATTTCTAAATAGTGCAAAGAACTTGCATAGCAGTGTGTTGCCCCTGAAGCTGAAGGAGACAATTCAGCTTTGACTCTCCAGGGACAGATTTAATCAACATCAGAAGTGCTGCTGCATTAAGAAGTGTGGTTGGTACTGCATAGTTGCTGTGTCACGTGTGTGCAGCACAATGTTCTCTCCCCCTTTGGAACCAATCTACTTATTGGAATCCAGGACTTTAGAATCTTTCTTGGTACTTTTAAATCCTTGATGTTGGTTCTCCTGGTACAAGTACAGAGAGGAAGGGACCAATCTGTATCTGCTAGAAGACAGCCCAGCAATCAGAAAAGCTAAGCTCCTTTGTAATGGCAATTGACTGGCCAAGCTACAGGAGGCTGGCTATATGTGAAAACCATCTGAGCAATGTAAAGAGAATAAGCAATGTCATACTCAGCTGTGACAAGACTGTGAACAAGCATCTCCCCTAGACCAGCAATCTCAAGATAACTCATGAGCCATGATCTTTACTGAAGTAAAAACAAGTGGCTTGTTTGCATGCCATTTTATCTGAATAGCAAACGTAGGACATTTATTTTATTTACTCAAAGTGCTGGAGATCTCAATTACTATTGAGACTAAATTCAGGATTTTTGTTCCTGAGATAAAAATATTGAACTGGCTTACTTAAAAAGCTATGCATGTGAACATGATTGTTTATACAAACATTAAAGTCCTCTAGCTTACAATTTTGTTTCTGTCATTTCACCATACTACGCTATGGCTTAAGAATAGATTCCTACAGGAGTATGGTCTCAGTTAAGATCTATTTCAGTGTTTATAACCTAAAATGCAAATTACTGTTATTCATACCAAGCTTTTACTGACCAGCTTCCATTAGATGCTACCAAGACAAAACAAAATAAAACAAAACAACAAACACACAAAGAAAATAAAAACAATTTTTAAAATTCATATGTATTTCTGTTTAGCCAAAAATTGATCCAGTTTAGAAAATCAGAGTTGCATTGCAGAGAACACTGTGCTCATTTTACATCCCAGAGTCTGATTTGTGTGTAAGAAATGCCAGTCATATTTGTCTTTAGGAAAATGAAACTTTAAAAAATACAGGCCAACTTTCTTTTCTAAAAAATAATCACGCTTTTCTTCTAACTTATAGTAAATGTTCTTCTTGCAGGAAAAAAAGCATTGTAAATTTCCAAAACTAGAGTGACTGCTTCAGAAAGCTGGGAGGATTTGAGAAAACAATTACAGTAGGGATATCTATTGCTTTATGCTGTTTGCTTTAATACTTATTATTAGTGGTACACTCTGAA
The DNA here is from genome assembly GCF_014805655.1 of Passer montanus. NCBI lineage: Eukaryota > Metazoa > Chordata > Aves > Passeriformes > Passeridae > Passer > Passer montanus. Next base: position 2,119,001 of record NW_024372147.1, read on the forward strand.
AAGTTTTAGGAACTGCAGATATTTTTTATCTAAATTGATTTCAGCATGCCTGGGGAAAAGGCTACCAAATAAACATGAGTGGTTTCTCTTCTTCCATGCAGTTCCATGAAAATGCAGTTCCATGAAAATAACCAACTTTCTCCCCTAGCCTAGGCATTCCTCACCACAGATCTGGGGCGGCTACCGAGTTTATAATGTCCCTCTGGGATTAACAACGTTTGTTCATAAATAGCCTCTTAAGAATCTTTTCTTTGGATTCTCCCTAGTAAAATATAAGGTTCAAATTGTTTCAGCTGGAGGATAACCCATAATGAGGTTATTTGCATCATTATTAGGTTAGAAAAGGAAGCAGCATTTGCTTCAAGGGAACCCAGACAGAGTTCTGTGAGTGTTCTGAAGACCTGGCAGATGGCTGATGAACAGTGACACAATCCTTTTGAACTTCTTTGTTTTCAGTGGTCTTGTGATCTACCAGAATCACCATTTCCTCACCCAAGTGCTAGATAAGAAACCACATTCCAGCTTCTCTGCTGGCCCACAAGGCAGAGACGACTTCGTTTGCATCTCAATGTCTCACCTAGTCACAAGAGCTGGGAGATGATGCAAGGGATTGCTTGCCTTGCAAGAAGGACCGGGTGGGGGTCCTCCATCATTCAGGGTTAGGGTTTATCATAAGCTATATTGATTTTCTGTGAGGTTTTTTGATGAAGGTATTTTTTGTGTGGGGAAAAAAAGAGTTCTAAGTCTTTTTCTTTTACCTTGTTTTTATTTTTTTTTAAATGCAGTTTAAATACTGAGTTTGAAGTCAGCTTTGAAGCTTTGACCATTGTGTAACTCACATGCTTAAAATTCTAAACTTTGATTGATTCCTGATTCATTACTCAATGTCTCTTCCTGATTTCTGGCAGGTAGTAATTTCTGTGTTTTGGGAGATTTGAAAGCTAACCAGGGGAAATAGTGAGAGTATGCAGGGAAGTATTGTCATGAATTGTTGATATAGAAGTTTACAAATATAGAATAATTTTCACATTGTATTGATGCTTGTCTAAAATATAAAGGTAATTGGTGTTTTTTCCTCCTTATACTAAGAAAGACATTAAAAAAACCTCAAAAGTATTTACCATTTCCTGTCTCTCCTAATTTAAAATTTTATTATAACAAGTTGGAAATTGTAAATCCAGTCAGTATTGTAAGATTCCTCTGACCAAGATAAATTTTTTACTGCCCATCAGTACTCTACATGTCACAATGAAAGCATTTTAACGGATTTCAAAGGTATGGGTAGTATTTCACATAGTATTTAATATTTGAAATCACATTTTGTTTTGGTTTAATGAGCCAGCATTTCTATTTTGAGACAGAAACAGTAGTAAAGGTCAGAGAAGTATAAATCTTCGAGTTTGATTATGATGTTTGTGCTTCTGCAAACCATTGTAAACAGTTGCATAGCATGAAAGACAAATCTGTCTCTTGGAGCTGGAGTGTCTAAAGTGCAAGCTGACATGCTGGAAAGCATTTCCCATGATAAGGTTAGAGACTGTGAGTGAGGTGAGGAATTATTTTTAAACTTAAAAGTTACAGGCTGGGCTTCATTAACAGATCATGTGAGAGAAGGTTAAACAAAAGCTGCTTGCAGAAGAGGAGAGAAGCTATTGAAACAATCGAATACAGGTCTAAAGTTTGTTTTCCTGAAAATCAGGTAAGAGCAAAATGACTGCATGTGCTTTTGGGGTAAGAGCAGTGGTGACTCACACTTGCTGTTACTCCTGCTTCACAAACAGAAAGACAGGAAAGAAGCAGTAATGTGCAGCTGTGGCCATTGAAATCAAATTAATGGCTATGAACAAATCACTGTAGGGTCTTCAATACCACGATTAGCCATTGTAAATTGTAATGCATCACATCTCTTCTCCTACTTCTGCCAGTCAAGATAAATGCCAGGGTTACCTAGTTTGGGGAATATGAACATACATGTGATATAAATGAGTGAAATGTGCATTGCCTTGTCAGTCTCTGAGATTCAATTGAAGCATTGATCCAAGCCCATGGATCCTCGGGATGCTGCCAAAGTTACATTATAATTTCAAATATTTTAATAACTTCTTAATCACTGTGGCAGACACATTACACCAGTTCTTTTGAAGAACTTTTATGGCTCCAAGGACGTTCTTGATTTGAATCTTTGCACTATCAGTAGTGCAGAATTTCTTTTGATCTCTCCTTTGGTCAGCCTTAGCCTGTGAGGCATGCTAAATGTATGCCACAAGCTTCAGGACAGTACAGCAGAAGGCAAATGACTTCTGCACTGGTTGTTCATTTGCCACTGAAGGTGAGTGTGTGCAAGAGAACATTCATCTGGATATGAGGTGAAGCTGATTTAGTTAGCCACCAGCATGAAATAAGATACTTTAGGAAACTCTTTCACATCACAGCAGTGTCTTGATGGCTCCATGACAAGGCCATACATAGTGCAGCAGCTGCAGAGCTGAGGGTCAAATATTGCTTCTCAAACTTGTCTCATGAACAGCTATATATAAGCTTATGCAATTTCCTCTTGCTCTATATGGAAACATCCACAGGAATTTTACTAGACCTTGCCCACAGGCTTGCAGAAGAGCACAGTGAGTGACTGACAGAGTATTCATAGAATCACTTCTCATCCTTGTCACCAGAGTCTTCCTCTGCTCTTACAGCAGGCTGTCTTGTGGTGTGCGTGCATTACCAGAAAAATGGGGTGACCTGGAGTGGTCATGATGGTGCCTACAGTAGCTTACAGCTGTGCTGGACTGCCTAATATTGGGGCCTGCTCAAGCCAAGCCTCACTATTCACATTACAGTGTACTCCACCTGCAGATTCCTCCCTCCCTAAGTGCTATTGCTCAAAGTCAGATTTGGATATTAGCTAAGTAAGCTGTTTTACACACTGGCCTGCAAACAACACATTTCTGACCATATCCATGATCTAATGCAGAAAATTTGTCCTTTGCCCATGACTGGAAAGATGGTGATGAAACCCCTTTGTTCAGAGGCTGTCCCAGTGCTGTGTACCTGGGTTGCCTTCTGCTCTCTGGTCCCCTGATAGTGGTCCCAAGCTCTCCCATTAGCATGAAGGGCAGACACTTGAGCACACACTGCAATCCAGAATGCCGCCTGTTTCCTCTCCCCCAGCTGACTTTTTTTAAGGACTTTGTTTTTGGCTAAACAAGTTACTGCTCAAAACAGAGGCTGTGTTTAAGTGTTTTGCCAGTCTGCTCCAGCTACCGTGTCTGTTAGCAAAGGCTTTTCTTGGTGCAGGTTTCAGTGCAAATTTTCACAGACCCTCCGTCCTGACACTTGGATCTGGAACTAGGTACATTCACTGCTGCCTGCAAAAGATTAATCCCAAATACTGTGATAAAGACTACACAGAGGAAGGAAGGGAGAAAGAAAGTGAAGAAATATACAAAAGAACCAACATTCTGGCAGTCTAGAGTTTACCTAAAACATCCTTATTTTGTGACCATTTTGACTATATGTACAGTGGCAATTAATGTAAATATTAAGTGTAAATTAAAGTAAATTTAAAAAAAAAATTGTTACTCTTTTTTTTTTCCCCTAGCCAATAAGCTTGAATTTTGTACTTTTTTTTTTTCAGGCAGTACTACTACATTAGCACAGCTAGACTTCACTCTGAATAGTTTTACATTTTAACAAGGCAAGGGCATCCAAGAATGGCCGCATACTGGCACAGCTATTCTCTTCCTGGGTTTCATGAAAAAATATATCCAGAACTCAAATATGAGATCACACACATTATTTCATCTGTTGTTCAACAGACTGAGTTTGTACTGTCCTAAACCATTCATGGATTGTAAATTAAAATTCCAAGAAAGAAGGGTCAAATATTAATGGAAAAATATACTTCAATGATATTCTGTATTTAGTTTACTATAATAATTTAAATTAAAATGCTCCATCATAATATTACTAAAAATGTCACCCCTTGAAGCAGTATTTAAAACTAAAACAACGGTATTCTCTAATCAAATACTGTATGAGACTCAGTTGAGTTGTCTAGTAAGATTTCTAATATCATACAGAAAGCTATTTTCCCTTCTCGACTTCTCACTTAAAGAAAAGTCAAGCAGAAGTGGCAAAATCCAACTGGGACAAGCCTATACTTCTTCCTGTATTTTGCCACATTTAAGAACTACATTGCCTATTGCCCAGTATGAAAGTCTTCAGTTGCCTTGTTTGTCTGAAGGCGACTGGAGACATTAAAGCAGAGAGTCATCAAAAAAAGTCTTTCAGAAATAGTTTAGAAAATTCTGACTCAGACAACTGTCTGGCTTTTCGTGTTAGCTTTCAAACTGGAATCAATATGAACATATTTTTAAATGACACCAGAATGTCTAGCATGGATATGTCTGCATATTTTAGCTCTGGCTGTAACATGCCCTTTTCACCTGGACTCAAGGCAAATGTTGTGCCTGTCTGATGATCCTGTACAAACCCAGTGCCACTAAGGTTGTTTGCTCCTCCTGCGGTAACCTCAGTGAGGTAGAAGTCCATCTCCTCAACCCTGAGCCCCTCTGCTGCCAGTCGTCTTTCTCTTAATCATCCCTCAGATGACTAAGGTTGTGTGCTGACAGCTCCTGATACAGAGTGAAAATCAAGACAAAGGACAGAGTTGCTAGAACTGACTGATAGTTGGCTTTAGCAGAATATGTGGGATTTTCTAATGTTTCCCCTGACTCTTCCACCCGTTAAGTCAGTTCATAGTCTTTTATAGTGCTTTTTTATGCCTCAAATTCTTCAAAATAAAAATAGCAAAAATAAGCTCTTCCTCCCCCATCCCCAAACTTTATCACCAAGACAATTCACTCTGTCAAATTTGATTTCATTAAGTGTTAGCCTTACCTTATCACTATCCTTTGAGGAAAGCAGAGGTCAGCAGCCACCCTAGATATTGTGTTAATGCACATTGTGTGTTTTTTGCTAGATCTTGACTGAAGATAATCAAAACAAAATAAAAAAGAGATGACAAAATACCTCACTGTAGTTGTATCACTACTAAAGGCAGTATTTTGCATTGATTAAACACCTTTCTCTTCCATGAACATTAACTAAAAATACTTTGTTAACCAAGACCTGTGAGGGATAGGGAATCAAACCTGAAAATAATTTAGGACTAGTGTCTCTATAAGACCTGCACACAACTGTCAGGATTTGTTTCTACATATTTTCCTAGCTAGAACCTGGTTGCAGAAACAAATTTTCTGCACTGACAAATCAGCGTATGTGCTGCTGCAACACTGCCCAAACTTTAGTGGAAGAAGATAAAAGTCAAAACCTGATTTTTTTTTTTTTAAGGTGAATTGCTAGTATGTTCTTTGACAAGGGCTTGAAGCATTTTTCAATGCAAAACACCGGAAAGAAAATACAAAAATCATCTACTGTGTTTGTAATTCACTTCAGCTCAGATGTAGTTCCACATCCTGAATTCGCTAGAGACTTGAAGGTGAAAATAGCAGACATGGGCCAGTGAGGTTTTGGCTGCCCTTTTGCTGTTCTCTTCCTCAAGCAGAGAAATCCGAGAGTATACTGTTCTCACATACTGGAGCAAAGGTACATTCACAGCCACTCAGCTGCAGGGTGCAGTGAGTTTTTTTAATAAGACTGCAGATACTATGCCTGTGGGTGGCTCTTTATAAATGCTAAGCAAGGGACATATATCATAAAGGTACAGTTTTATCCTCAGGTCCCTGGACAACCTTATTCTTCCCTTCAGTTGTGTACTTGCAACTGTGTATATGCATAATTCACTTTCTTGTTGCCTGTTTTCCCTGTATTTCCATTTTGTTCCTCTCTCCCATTGGTTCTGGGAACAACCAGGGCTACCTCATGTTTCCCAAACAACCTTCCTAGTCAAGAAAATCTGCAAGTTTTACATGAATCATAGTGAAGCACACAGTGCTTTACTGTGCATCCTTACGTAGGCTGAGCTGAAAGTGTGTGAGTAAGAGTTTTGCTAGGTAGGCAATGCAGAATAAATGGTGAGATTCACACTTGTCCTGCTCCCACTCCCTTAGTCAGACCATCAGTACCTTGTGTTTGTTTTTCCCATAGAGAATATAAGACCAAGGGCACCTTATCATCCACGTGTCTGTTCTCCTACTGTATCTTTTGATGATATCTTGTGTCTTGTGATTAGCCATCACAAGTCAGGTGTGAAAGGGAGAAATCTCCAACTTGCCTGGAAGGCAGCTTTTTGATACAAGAGAAGAAAACCAAACCAGAGCCTCTGCTGGGGGAAAGCCAGGGAGACCACAGCTGCCACAAACCAGTTCTTGACAGCTGCACTGCAGTGTTCTCTGATCTGAGCATCTATACCTCCAATCTAGCACAGTTTTCACTTGCTCAGTGAGGAGGGGAAGAGATACAGGGAGAAAAGAATGAACAGGAGACAAAAGTGAGTCCTAACATAAAGAAAATGCATTGGTTCCTTACACTACTTCTGCCATCCATGTGGACACCTGTCTCCACAGTTGCTTTCTCATTTACTTGCAAAAGCTACCTCTGTGTTATTACTGAAGTCTCATAGATTCTTGGAATTGATGAGTTGTAGCTAAGAAGAACAACTCCTATGTGTGTTTCTTTTGTAAAGAAACTGAAGTATGTTGAAGTAAATGGGCAGTGCAATATCCTTGCTCCTGCGGAGCTCAAGACTTTGCACTGCAAGCAGGCATCCTACAGACAAAGGAGGAGGCAAAGGCAGGATGAGTTTTGCTTTTCTATTTGGCTGTATCTGATTAGGTAAAGTCTGGGGTAAGTGAAATCACTAAAGACTGAGCATCCTGCTAGTGCCAAGTCTGATGTGACAATGTGCTTCTCATCAGTAGCAGAAATCCATGATGACAATAAGCATCAATTGTTTTCCTAAGAAAACATCTTAGAAAAGCAGTTAAGATGAGAGAATCATCACTAAAGGTCAATATATTGCCTGAGTAATCCATTATTCAATACACTTTTTAGAAATAGATGACTTTCCCATTTCTACTGATGGCATTTCTACAACACTTGGCAGGAACCTCCAGTCATGTTCTGCAGACACTGAAAAACCATGCCTTGTATTATTATCTACAGAAATTGTCTCATATAATTGTGTCAATTCACTCACATGAATAAATTGCACACACACATACACACACACTTTTGAATGTTTGCAGGACTAAGCCCTAATACCTAAGCTCTCTGCTTCAGTGGGATGGAAGAATTATTTTTTCTGCTCAAGGAATGGCTGATAACACTAAGCTTTTTATGCACTTGTAATGTGCTGCATCATTTTTTTCCCAGCACTGTACTAAATTTCAGGAAGACTAAAATAAAAAACTAATTATAGGGCACATATATGCAGTCTACTAAATAAAGTGTCTTTTGAAGAGTGTGTAATTTAAGACAGTATTTCTCAGAAGACTAAATTGAGAGTAACCTGGCATTTTTTTGACACCTGACTTGAGAAATTAACAAATTTCATAGAGTTGTGTAAGCAAATTGTATGCTATGGAGGCCAAGTGGAACTGTTAAGAAATTTTCTTCCTGCCCCAAAGCTACTGCAAAGACCACAGAGCAGTTTTTGCCAGGGTTACTTTCTGCAATTAAGTGTATGAGGATCACTAGTGTTTTGTGTCAACCTGTTTATGTACATATATATATATCCAGTGTCCAAAGGGTCCAAACTGAGGGCTTAAATTAGCATTACAAGCTGAACACTTTCTTCAGGCAAGAGCTGGTGAAGCCATGCTGCTCACAGATGAGATTAGAAGTCACATTACTTGTACATGGAAACCGGCAGGGTTAGGGCAGAAAATCAAAGCTGCTGTTTTACATTGACCTTCTTATAGCTTTTTTTCCACTAGTCTTTGAGCCTTGCTTTATGCTTTCTTGTCTTACTGTCTCTGTAGAGTTTTCTTTTGTCACTGGAATAATTGGATTTCTTTGGAGCTTCCTCAGACTGGAATAGATGTGTTTGGTTTGTTGCCTGTCCCCCTTCTCTTTGACTCAAAAGTCATCCCCGGTGCTGTAAACATCCCTGCAAACCTTTCCTTTCCTTCTTCTCACATTGTTGCCCAGCTCTCTCGCTGCATGGAGGAGGTAACTGAAAGCACGCAGTAGAAGATGGAGTGGAGAGCACTGTTCCCTATAGTGTGTTTGGTACAGAGCCTGCTCACAGGGTACATCCACACACCACTAACATGGGCAGATAGGGTATCTAGAATGCTTGATCAAGAAAGGCATTATGCTTCCCTCAGAACTCTCAGAACCTTCTTGCTGCTGCAGAAGCAGCATGTGCCTAGATGCATTCTTATCCAACCAAGCGTTCGCAGAGATGTTTAAAAGTGTGGAGCAGGAGCCCTGCTAGCATGGTGACTTTAAATGCATGTGCCCACACATGACTTACTTGGCTAGCAGCTATTGCAATGAAACTAGTTTTGCCAGTAGCTTGGGTCGACATAGTCTTTTTCCCATTAAATAGGTCACAATGTTGTTTTTTGATTTGTGCTCTTGTTTACCGGATTCTTACCGTAGCTGACAGCCTGAAGGCACGGTGTTGCAAAGGGAGAGTGGGATGACTGGAGGTCTGATGAGAGACGTGTCCCTCTTGCTGCAATGCCCTCTGTATCTCCCCAGAAGCCCCTGTACAGACAGACAGGAGGTGAGAGAGGGGAGGAGATGGGGTCAGGGCAAGCTGTGCTATGCAGTTTGATGATTGTGCAATGCTGTGTCCCCAGGCAGAGACTTAAATCAGCGCAGCAGCGCACTCCAGGGTCTCCCTGCACCGGACACCTCCCTTTATTTTACCAGAATGCATTGCACACGGGCTGCGCAGGAAATCGGATGTAATAGATTTGTGGTTATATTGCGAAAAAAAAAAAAAAAAAAAGACTGTGTGAAATCAGTATGTTTGTTTATCTTATGGAATGGTCATAGGAGAGAGCCCTCCTTCTTTCACCGGTAAATTGTACAGATTGTGCCTCCAAGGGTGATGAGGGACAAAACCAAGACCATCTCTCTCACCTCTCAACTGCAAGCATGCTGTCAGGAATTGAGGAAGAATTGTAAAACAGCCAAACAAAGGAGGAATTTGGCAATGGTCATTTTGAAATAAACCTGTTTGTGACAAGCAGTGACTGTGGCAATATTTATGCTATGATTCATACCAAAGTGCAGCACCTGCAGTTCTAGTCTGGATGACTTTTAGGATAGAACCAGCAGCAAATACTATTCTAACATTTAATAATGAGCAAGCAAGTATCAAAGCTTCTCTTGGCTATGGAACTCTATTAACTTAGAGAAGTGTAAAGAGATGGCTGGAAGCATCTTTGCACTGCCAGGTGCATGTTACTTGTGACTCACAACAGGCTGGGGTTTGCACAGTTGCCCATCTCTTTGTATTCACTTGCACAACTCACATTCACAATGTGACAGTTGCTATTACATGAAACTCTTAGCTGGCATATAACACATTAGAGCCCTTTGAGGATGCTCGAAAGTCCCTTATACTGCCTCCCACTCCTCATTGATGACAAGACTGAACCTGTGTCTATGCTAAAGAGCCAGCAACAGTGCCTGTGTCTGTAAGCTGCAGGCAGCTCCTGGAAGCCTCCTTACAGAGAGATATAGGCATGTTATTATCTCAGTGCTACTGAATAAACAAACTACTACAGCCAGGAAAACATCAGAGATGCTTTGTATGCCTGGTTATTGATGCTGTCAAAAGGTAGTTTTTAGAAAGTCATCAAATTACAGTGGATACTAGTGGCAGCTGCATGTTTTTACACTGCAAAACCAGCTCTTCTGAGCGAATCAAGCAGGTTCCTGTTTCTTTACAGAAACACAGCTTCAGAATATGAGACTGTTCTCCCTCTCCTGCCCTAATAGTATTGATAAATACCTAGTTAGTGAAAAAGCAGGGGAAAATGAGACCAGAAAAGGGGGTGTCTACAGATTACTTCCTCCAAGAAGATCTTTGCTTCCAACAAAATCTTCAATATTTGGACTTCTCAGTTTAGTCCTCAAAGGTACTTAGTGGGTTTTTCCTACCTAAAGTACTTGTGCAGGGAAGTATCTTCACACAGGCTGGTTGGGCAACTCCTCTGCTTAGCACTACATATTCTCTTAGTTTTTCCCTGTACTCAACTATTGAAGGTAGTTTTGAGCAGTTTAAAAAAAAACACCCATAAACATTTAAGCAGGAAAAAAAAAAAAAAAGAAAAAAACCCCAGTTTTTAAAACAGAAAAATTACTAATCTAGAGCCTGGAAGAATTGCTTATGTGACAAACCTGTTTGCTTATTTTGCCTTTTCACCTGTCTCTAGTTTTCCACTTGAATGAATTCTTTGTGGGAAATGCAGACACAGAAAACTTCCAAGGCCTTGAGCATACAAGCTCAGAGATAGAGATGGATACAGTGTTTGACCTTAGACCTTGAAGAAGGCTTGAAGGTTTAGAATAGACTAGTGAAACAGACAATAAGAATAAAGATTTGTAGTTTAAGCAGAAATATGTTTTAAGCAAGTAGATATAGGCCTCATATAAGTGAACAAATATGCTAAGCAAGATAGTAGAATACAATTAAAGTTTTGCAATAGAACTTGTTGAGGAGTTGATAAAAAGTAGAAGATACAGCAATAAGTTTTTGTAGAGTTACATGATTGGATAGAAAAAGATACATTGTGGCAAATCATGTAAAACAGTAGTTAGAAATTGGTTATGAAGATGCTAGCGAGCTTTGTGGAAGATAAGAATAAGAAATTTATGAAAGACATTGTAAGTAGAATTATAACGGCGTCTGATATAAGGAAGCCATACAATGTATGGCTTCTAATGTGATTATTCCATGACACTGATTTTGCAATAAACCATCTTTTAAACGCCTCTTCAGTCAACCCCATCTTTCTTTATCCTGAACAATTCTTGTTTCTTTTCATTTCCATTTCAGGTTTATGTCTTTGAACTCATTGCAAATGTATCTCATATCCTAGCTAGTGTATTTTTTTAATTTTTGGAGAGGTAAATGTTCTACCTCTGCATTTTGGAGGTGGGCTGAAAGGCCACTGTTATCTACATCTGAAGCAATGACAGATCCTTTGCCTGCTGTGAACTGAACAGCTTTTCCCCACAGCACAGCCCAGTCCTTTCCACTTATTTATTTTGATGGGTCTGAACATTTGCTTTATATGTGAAGAGGAAATAATTCACAAATAAACCAGATTTCCAAAGCTCTAATAACTTAATGTAAACAAAAGTAAATAAAAGACAAAACATGCATGTTAATACAATTACAAATAGCTTTCTGTACTCCTTTTTCTATAACACATATGATTTTGAGACACAAAGATTCTGGAAGTTGTAAAAATGAGCACCATCTTCCATTCACATGAAGTGTCATTTTCCCAATCTATGTATCTTCCCCACAGTGCAGAAAGCATCTGAGGACAGGGAGAAATGTGAGGAGGATGCATCATTGGTAAGTCTGCAGCTGATAGTGTTACACAAAAAATGCCTTCTTCCCAGCAAGCAGGGTCAAATTGTGATAAGAGAGGTGCTGTAAATTCTTTAGTAAGAAAATGTGGGCCACTCAGAGAATAAGTTCACCCTAATCTACAGAAACAGTTTAGCTATGATAATGTCCATAGCCTGATATTCAGCTGCAATACCTAGGACACCCACCATCCAAAAACAATACCTTAATTCTTGGTCACAGTTGACCTGGTGTCAGGGTCCAAGCTGACCTCTGCTCTAGCTATCAGGGTGGTGACTTTCTTGGAAGGCTGGTCCTGGAGCATGGCCCCTGCAGACACCTGGGGCCATGTGCCAGCCTCAATATGGCAAACCCCTCTGCTTTGAGGGTGAAGAATGAACAGATTAAATGAAGACCGTTCTTCAGAAGCAAGATCACAGAACATCCCTTAAATTCATCAGGTTTTGTTCAAATACAGGAAGATGCTTTCTGACTCACTGACAGAACTAGCATGATTTGTTGGCTTATTTTTTTTTTGATGGATAATTGAACCCAGACAGAATGATGTAGACTCAGGTGTTGAAACTACCAGTGGTATTGGGTGTGCAATAGATGGAACATTGAGCCTTGCTTTGTAACAGTACTTTGAATTTGAAATTAAACTTGCTCATTATATTTGTTTAGGAAGCAACATTTGCAGCAGCTGCTGCCTATGTGTTTTTTCCACTTTCTTTTCAGACTGAAAGCAACAAATCCAAAAGCCAATAGACTAAAAATATCTGATGGATATAATGAAAAAGATGAAGGGGGACAGATGACACACAGATGAGTTTTGCTTAAAAACATTTAATAGTTAGTAGTACCGCATTTCTTATTCATGTTCTGTGCCTTTTCATCCACACCTCCATCTAGCCTCTCTCCTGCCAGTGTTTGTTTTGTTGCAGCATGTAAAGTCCAGGCCCTGTGAGGTGGGGTGGTAATGGCTCAAATCTGCACAGGTCCTGCACCTGTGACAGTGCTGCAGGACCTGCATAGCCTATATAGCTCTCAAGAGCTTAGCAGAAGTAATGGTCATTTGAAAGCTCAAGAGCCATTGAGACTTGAACTAGTTTCAGAAACATTCCCTCAGCTGAGCTGCAGCCCAGCCCTTGCAGGCAGGGCAGGACTGTCAGCACACCACAAGAGAGCTGAGTCGAGGAAGGACTCTGCGACTTCAGCACAGGAATCCTGTGGTGCAGGCAAGAGCACAGAAAACTTCCTTATTTCAGTACTAACTCTGCCTTCATCACCAAATAGACCAGAATTAGCTGTACCCAGGTGCTTGAGAAGAGAAGGAAAGGACTGTGGATGTCACTCTCCATTTTCTAAAAGGAGTAACCTGATACTGAAGAGTGTGCCATGTGTCAGGAGAGGTCAATCCCACAGTGCTGCATTTGTGGTGCTGTGCTCTCCAGAGCAGGTACAGCTGGTACTCGGGCTTGCCTTCCTGGTTGAACATCCTCCAGGTACAGGCTTTCCCAGCTCACATCTGCTTGTGTTTCTGGATTTGGGATAGCTGCTGTTTCCCTGGAAGTGAGTAGAGGAACATTTTGTATTCTGCCAAGAGCTACTGGCATCTAGACAGTTTAACCAGAGCTTATGGAAATACTTTTAGCTGAAACAAATACTGAAGTTAAACCTTTATACAGTTTGAAAATATTTATGGGTGTGGTTTACCAAGCAGTTCAGGCTGATTTGAATGAGGATTAGTTCTGAAAAAAAGACATTCTGGCACTTCCCTCTTCTGTCAATTCTCATGTCTGATCTAAGCTGTAGCAGCAAGCTCATTGGCCTGCAGACAATGCCCTCAAAGCCAAGCGACAGCTTCCTCCTGATGGATGAGTGAGCTGAACTGGCTGAGTGTCCCAGGTATTAGTATGAACCCAAAAGACTGCAAAGCAAGGGTGGATAGGACAGGTCTTGCCCTTCTGGTGCAACACAGCATTAGATTAATTTAAGAAACCCAGGAAAAATTGATGATCAAAATTTACAGTGTTGGGACTAGAGTGCTGACTAATGGCAGAACCTGGTTAAAATCTCTTCTGGTGCAGGCTAAGCAGAGATTCACACCAACCAGTATCTAATACACCTAGCCTTACATACACACATCTTATATAAACTCTCTATTACTCTCTCTCCATTTTTGCCCAAACATTCTGGACTTAAGTAAAGCTAAAAAGTAGAAAAAAGCAAAATGTGAGAAGCACAGAAGTTGCTGCAACAGGGTACCTAACTGCTGTCATCTGTCCTGACTCCAGTTATAAACACACATGCACTCTCACACACCAGCAACAAACAGGTGACGTCAGCCTTGGTCACATTTGTTGATCAGTTGCCAGCAGTCTCCTGATCAAAACACTTTGAACTGTGGCTATCATCCAGAAGAGCACCTGCTCTTCTCTGCCCCAAACGTGGAGTTATATTAGCTGCTGCATGCTTAGTTTTGTTTACTGTTTCACACTAACTACATGTTTACAAGACAGCTTAGGTAAGCTGAACACAGCACTTAGTAAGCTGGCAGAATTAGACTCCCTCGTACAAAACATTCTAAAGGGACTCTCAGAACTGGATGTACAGGGCTCTCCAGGAAACCATACCAGAACACGGGCTGGCTTTAGAAAGAGTGGCTTATCTTATTTTCCAGGTGCCTTGTTTACCTGGACTGTGGACGAACAAGGGCCTCCCTTTTCCAAGACTCTGCATCATGGGGATTAATGCCAGCCTCCAGCTGCCATTTAAAGCTGTCTCTGCTCCCTGCAGAAAACAGTGTGGATGGTTTCCCAAGGTGAGTGCCATTTTCTAGTCTTATTATTTTAACACTTAATTATTCTGTTCCCACTCCCCAAAGTGTTTTATTTACTTGGCTTGTTGGAGCTGGTAATCACAGGGAGTCTTCAGGGAGCAGAGGTTAGGAGAAGCACATCTGACTTCCAAGATTTGAAACTGTCACTGTAATTCAATGCTCTGATGGATTAAAAGCTGGAAGGAAGGACTGTAGCTATTTACGATATAGCAAAGCTACACAGCTTGTGAAATTTGTTCCTCATGCAAGAAAATGAACCTTTTTTTGACCCTAGACTGATTTCAGTCCTTAGCATCTGAACACTGCACCTTTGATCAACAGCTACTAGTACATAATATTCCCAAGCATTCAACGAGGCTGAGAAGCCACATAATTCACACATCTCCTTCTTCCTCGCATTCTACCTTCAACAGCCGTTTCCTTCCAAATAATTAATAAAAATAGCAGGAGATGACAGAGAATATTGAATAAAGTCTTTCTTACATATGGGTTACACTGCAGCCCTCCTGTCCCCATAGGGGCATCCAGGCCAGTCCCTTCATCATGTCAACTACTGCATCTCTGCCCATCAGGAATAAGACAGTGCTATTCCTGGCTGATGGTGGGAAATGTGAGGACACATGTCATCTGAACTTCCCTCTACCATAATACTGTGGCAGTGGCTTTAAATACTTTTTACTGTAAAACACAATTTGGACAACACTTCTCATCAACAGTGGGACTGATTCAAACACTAATAAGAGGAAGGACATCCTCACAATTAAGCATGTGTCAGATGAAAACTAAGTGGCAGAGGCAGTTTAATAACCTTGCACCACGCCCCGCCTGATGGCAACAGAGCACTCAAAAAATCCCTGTTGTTGGCAGTGCTAGTAAAGGCCTTGTAAAAATTACAAACGTGACACCGTGTGTCTCCAGCTGGGATTTTTAAATGCTGGGAACCACCCTCTGGTCCACAGTAGAGAGTCTTCTGCTGGGCACCCAGAGGAAACACTTCTACCAAGCAGAGTAGGCAGAAATCAGACTCTCTTGGCATGGAAGAGAAAATATTGCTCTTGGACAATATTTTCAATGAGCAATTCCAGCCCAATTTCTTAGTTGTCGTGTTTCACAATATAGCCAAAATCACTTGCACTACAAGATTTCCATACTTCATTATGTTTCCTAGATTTGAAAAAGACAAATTAATTCACCTGGCAGATAAGTTTTAAAATTGGACAGTGGAGAAAGAGAATACAAACAGCCTCTTGTTACAACTAAAATTACTGTATTTGCAACTGATCTGCTTCCCAAAATTGTCATTGTTTGCACACTTTACTTTTTGAGGTTAACCTCAGCACCGGCATAGAAATGTAAACCCTTGAGTTGGCTGAGATTAGGTCTGCAGATCAGTTTCTCCAAGCTACAAATGGAAATTGGCTTTAGCTCATGCAAAATGTGGCTCTGGGCTGGGTGGATGTTAATAATAAGGTTGCATTGGCATAACAGTCTTCATGCCTGCTGTGTATGTGTGTATGCAAGGCTCTAAATTCCTCTTAGGGAAGGTGGTCTTCCTTCACGCTCTGCTGGTGGCAGGGAGAGGTGGGGCTGAGTGCTGCAGCGGGCCTGCCCAGGTTGTTCTTCCACACCTCCCACATCATGCCTGTAAGCATGGCTTTGGCAGGAAAACCCAGCTGCCCCAGTGGAAGGGTGCAATTTTGCCTCCCCCTTCCCAGTGGGAAGGTGTTGGGAAGCACTGTCTGTGGGAGCCCCCCTTCTCTTAGCCCTTGTTCTGGACTGGTGCAGGGCATGGAAAGGTTGCCATAGTGCAACCTTCCCATGCCCTGCACCAGTCCAGAACAAGGGAGCAACCTGGGGAGCCATGTGGATGTGACCTGTGGGGAGCATCTGCTGTCTTGTTTGTGTTCCTGAGGGTGAATACATGTCTGTAGGTAAAACACCTTCTCTCTTGGTATACTTTTGGTATTCATTTTGTTGTTATTGTGTGTTTCTTACTCCATTGTCTTTTGCATGCAGGAAATTGTTATCTCAGCCCATAGCCTCTGCCTTTGTCCCTCCCTTACTGGAACCTTTGGGGGTAAGTGGAGTGGTTTATATGGGTTTAATTTCCTGCTGGTGTTAAACCACCATAATTTATGTCTGTTATGCAAAGGCACACTGAAGTCATGACTCCACTGTGGCATTGCTATGGAGATGTGTAACAAGGAGTTGTGGCTTCAGATTGATAGTGGATTGCAGGAGTGTTTTAATACCAGATTTTGAAACTAGGTTTTCTAGCAACAGAAACAATTTGCATATTACTTCACTTTCACTTACCAGTCAAAGTTGGCAGAAAAACCTCTTTTAGGAGATTATAGACAATTTCTGCCAAAGATTATGTTTTTCCATTGGAGAAAACTTTTCTTTTAGCGATTTCATTGAAACACACTAAAAACAATGTGCATCAGAGATGATGATGATAAATATTTACTGAAAGCAAGGGTTTCCCAGCAATATTTATATATGTTGGCATCACTTCTGGAAATAAAAAGGTGTAGTCCAATGAACTCTGAAAGAGGAAGGAATATTCCCCTTACTGCTTAATGCAGGAGTGCAACTACACACAAACATCAAACTTGAGTTTAGTGAGACCCCTTTGTGATTATGAAGTCTGCTCCTGAGCTCAGTGGTGCAATGTGAAAGATACTTTAAATCTAGCACCCAATAAAACATAAAGGAAGAAAGAAAAAACATAAAACAGTTGCACCTCTATTCTCACCAGATGCTATATTTTGGTATTTACAGGTATATCCATGGGAAATTCAGAGATCACATCCATTCTGTGCAGCTGAATTTTGCTGGAGCTGGGCACATGATTGAACTGATAGTAGAAAGAGGCCCTTGGGACCATCATGTGTATCTAACAAGCACCCAATGCATTTGCTTTGACCTGTGCTCTCCTTCTATGCAATGCCTGGCTCACCTGGTACCACAGACAGTGTTGCACATGAATAATGTAGCACTCTTTCCTGCAGTGAGCAATTTAAAGCAGAAAGGTGGCTCTGATAAGGGAATTCTGAAAATACTATGCTAGCAGGGAAGACTGAATGTTTAAATAACTGAACATCCTCACTGAAGATGAATGTATAAAACAAGGCAGAATTTCTCTCTGGCATGCTTTCTTTTGGTGACTGTGGGAGTTCTGTAGAGGTTTCCTAGCCATGATAGTAAGAAACAGGACAACTGCATGGTGCTAAGTCACAGCTGGGGAGGTTGTTCTCCCTGTAACTCTCCTTCACCTTCTGCTGAAAAATATTCTCTCTGTTTTGCTGAGTACAAACCAACAGTATGCCTTGGAGAATGAATGGCAAGTGGGAGGTCACATGGTAGCTTTGCATTCATCTATTCATATCTGTCCTGTAGACCCAAATTGGCACCTGGTTAGGTTCCTTTCTGTATTCTCCTGGGATGGCAACAATAAGTGATTTACAAATCATTTCTCAGGCAGGTGTTATTACCTGGGATAAAAAGGCTTGGAAATCTTCCTCTTCACATTAGCACTTGCAAGCTTTTTGCCTTGATTCAGTTCTTGAAGCCTACATGGAAATTGTGCTAATCCATCAGTTTAAACATTCATGCAGCTCCTCTCTGGGCCTCTATAAGCAGATTGATATTGCAGACGATGCCTTAAGCTTCCTCTAAAACCTGTACTGGTACCTGACTACCAGGTCTAGCAGCTGCAAGTGATATTTCTTTCTGACTGTGAGCTACTGAGGAAATTTAGCCCATCCTATCTGATGGTAATTTGCTTATGGTGACTCACCTCCTTCCATGTTTTCCAGGGTAATTGTTACAACATTCTCTAGCTGCCAACACAATCCCCAGGGGTCTGTAGAAAATTTTTATTTGAAGTGTTCTAGTTGTAGAGGGTGGTTGTTAATTTCCTCAGTATAACCAAATCCGAGTCTAATCCTAGCTATCAGGTGTTATTGGGAAACAATTCTAAAGAGGTGTCTTTCCTGCTTCTTCTGCAGACACATACCTTAGGAATGATGTAATAATCCCTACTATAGGCTTAGGAGAGTAGGATATGTTTCTGTCCTACAACTCATCTGGACCTACACAGATTTTCATATGCACTGACATGTTGCCTTTGGCACCACATTTCAGACTTGTACCTGGTGTTTTTCCAGTAATGAAAATTTTGGCTTAGCAGTAATTGATTGCACATAGCACTCTGCAGAGTACATTTTTTCTCACATTTGCAGCCAACAGAAAGATGTAAAAATGATACCAAGTTAAAGAGCTTTGTAGGTAAATTTAGTGATAGCGGGATTCGCTGCTAACCTTCTCTCTGCGCTTCTTTTGCTTAGCTGATTGCTACATCTGTTTTGACTTGTAAGCAGTCCTGTGTAGGGGGTCTGAAAGTGAAGCTGATTCATCCTTCATGGGACAGACTAGTCAAGCTATACTGCTTTGTGGCCAGGCTAAAAAGTTGATTTTGCAATGTAATAAGCAGCTCAAAAAGTGAAGCACAGGATGACTCAAAGATTCATACACATGCTGTCTTTTAACATCAGCAATCTAGCCCCTCTATTGCAAGAGCCTTCCCCTCTCTCCCACGTTTCTCTTACAGCAGTTTTGGAAAGTACAACTTCATCCTCCCCTCCCTGTGCACCACATGCTGGTGTCGTACTCAGTCCTTACTCATTCCAGCCGTCTCCCCCAGCAGATTCCAACCCTCTCTCCCAGCCCTCCCGCTTCAATTGCTGAGGTGCAGCAGAAGCATCCTGACTATACTTCCAACACATATAGTCCAGATATAAACACATACTTCCAGTTAACTTCCAGATAACACATATACTTCCAGTCCACATATAGTCTCCAGGTGTGTTACAGTCAGCTGTGACTGTGCCTGAATCCACAGGGAACATACCTCACCAGATGCATTCCAAGTCCTG
Organism: Passer montanus; assembly: GCF_014805655.1. Lineage (NCBI taxonomy): Eukaryota > Metazoa > Chordata > Aves > Passeriformes > Passeridae > Passer > Passer montanus. Next base: position 2,138,286 of record NW_024372147.1, read on the forward strand.
TGCGTTTTCATGAGCCTGGACACAGAGCCACCAGATGTGCCTAGACCATTGCAGCAGGTGCTACATTTCTGCAGGAGTAATATGTGTGGGCTCAGGCTGTTGGAATCTCTTTGCCAAGAAATCCATGTAAAAGGCAGCATGTCCAAGCAGTCACTCCTGTTTGAGACCCCTTGTCACCCTGCCCTAAATTCTTCTTAGTCTTCCTCTCTGCCTGGAGTATGCGAGTGCATATTGGAGTCCTAGGCTTGGTGACAGCAGGAGCCAGTTTGGGCAAGGTGGTCCAGGTTTGCCTTGTCTCAGGGCAGACCAGTGAATTTTAAGCTGCATCAACTGACTCAGCAACATAACTGCTTTCTAAAAAATGATCTTTAAAGATGCATGTGTTGGATTTGGACCTCACCCAAAGCAGTCTGGCTGGTGCAGAAATGCTAGGTTAGTTTGGTTAAATCCAAATCCACTGAGATCCTTATCTGCCTTTGAAGCAGCATAGCTGCTGGTCCCACTGCTCCTGGGAAGCTTGCTATGATAAATGGCGTAGCCATACAGAAGAATACCATCAGTTCCCTTCTATGTACTGCTCATCTGACTTTTGAAGAAGCAAGTACTTCTACTTGCAAAGTCTGAGTGGCTTGGCTATAACCCTTTTGGAAACCTTAGGCATTGTTGAAAACCAATTTTCTTTCTCTTTTCCACCCACTGCCTTGTCTTCTGGGTCGGACAATGCCTGAAAAGAAATGTGAGTGATTTTTTTTTTTTTTGGTACAGTGGACTGAGTTTAACAAATAAAAAATCAAATAGAAATAAATTTCAATATTGTGCAGAGTGCTTCTAGGCTAGCTTCAAAGATACTTCAATGCTCCATCTCCCCTGACTTAGCCAACAGCATGCTTCATTTACTTTCTTTGGAGTTACAATGTGGGAATTACTCCTCCATTTCACTGTCAAAGTTGAAATAGTGATGCAATTCAATTGAGGCACCTGTTTTAAACAATAATGCTGTGACACAGCAACTCTGCAATAAAAAGGTTTCAATGAATTAGGGAGGTAACTTCTCCTTTGAGGGAGGAACACAGCAAACAGAGGTTTAGGACATGGAACTGGCTTCAGCACAGCCAGCCCTAAAACCTTCACTGTTGCTGTCTATAAGGCCTGACCATTTAGGAAAGTGGCTCTTTTCTAAATCTCCTCACTCTGTCAAGCATGTGACATTTGGAAGTTTCTAAGCTCTTGTAGTTTCATAATTTTTTCAATCAGTTGAATCCCAAAGGTCCTAAAACCTGTGACTCTGCATCCTACCCTTGTCTCCTCATCCTTGTAAGGTGAGAAAAATCATATATATCCACTTCCACCTGAGGCTGTCTCTGGATGCCCTTGCCCTACCTTAAAATCATTTACCTGTAACCACTGATCTCTTATGGCTGTCTAAACTCAGCAGTTAGGTTAACAACAAAATTTCCAAAAATAGTACAACCAATATCACCCAATAAAAATAGTCATATGAAGCACTTTTATTTGATGCATGCTGCTGCATGCTGTGGAGAAATTATTGGAAAAATGGCCTGCACTAAAGTGTTTGCTTCTTCCCTATCTTCTTCGGAAAATTTCTTCAAGATTTGAGTCTGGGTGCCAGTAGAATACTTCTCTTAACTGCAAGATAATCCGTAATGCATCTTGGCCTTGAGCAGCAAACTTCAGAGTTTGTCTGTATTATGGATTTTGAAGACAAAATGAAAATTGTCATTCATTGGTTTATCCCCAAGATTATGTTTCAGCAGCTCTTCTCTGAAGCTACAAGATCAGCTTCCAGTTTCAGTTATTTCACTGTCAGGAGGTAAGCTCATCACGTTCCTTGCATGTACTATACATTATGTACATTTATGACTAAACACTCTTGACTTTGCAAAGACCTGCATTTTCTCTATTTCTGGAGTGAGTCAGGGCAGGATCTGTGCATCTTTTAAACCAGTTCTAAAAACTGTACAATGAAGCTCTTCTCCTAGTCACATTCACAAAATTATAATTAATAGAAGTGAAGCAACAGAAGGGATGCTCACTTGTAACATTTGGCTAGCCTTTTTTTTAATCCCTAAATTGTCATCTAGGAAACAAAGTGTTTTTTTTTTTTTTTTTATGAGTAGCACAGAATTTATAAGAAAGGAATCCAAGCTATCCTGTGACTCTGATTCACTTTCCTGAGCCTATTACCCTGAAAAGTGTAAATTATGCAATAAGCTGTGACTGCCAGCCAAAGGTTCATCATAAGTCCCACTAAGTAATTTATACTGCCAGGTCTGCATTTTACAGTAAATGGAAGCAAGGAACTGTGAGAAACATGCTGTTGGGAAGGGAAAAACAAAAAGAAAGTAAAAGGAGTAATTAATCAGTGCTGGTAAGTTGACCACACCTCTCAAGTATGCATAAAACATCTGGGGAGGCGGGCAGGTGAGGAAACCTTTTCTAGTAGAAACCCAGGAAGTTCTATGACACAAGAAAGACCCCTCCACTTACCAGATCTGACAGAAGTACTAAACATGTCTGCAGCTGGAAGCTGAAGTGTGGTAGTGACCATTAATTGACAGAGGTAAATACAGGCTGCATAGAGCTGCAGGGCTCTGCACTGGGACACTTAGAGCAGCGGTGGGAGACACTGAATGCAGTTTGTCAGAAGCAGAATATGAAAAAACACAGACAGCTCAGGGTAGAACTGCTTCTAAACCATCCTTCTTATTGAGGACTAGACTTTAAAGGAATGGTTAACTATGGAGCCCAGCAACAACTGGAACCTGGGGAAAGATTTAATTAAGCAAGGGTAAACAGGCAAAGAAAGGCAGAGGGAAACAGCAACTAGCATGTTAAGAAGATCTTGCTTAAATCCTTTGCAGCACACATAGAGCAGAGGTATTGTGCAAAGCTGCCTGCAGAGTGTGCCATACCAAGACTGTGCAGCTATCAGGGAGTAATGCTGAGATTTTAAATAAGCAGCACCAGCAGAGTCCCTTGTGTGATTAGGGGATATTTAATGTAAAGGACAATTATTGCAGCACAAGTTCTAATGCAGTGTCCTCTCTCTCTCTCTGCTGTACAGCACTATTTGGAGAATTCCTGATGACAGACTCCCATTTGCTGTTTTGGTTTCCATTATGAAAAACCACAAAGGAAAAGCTATGTAGCAAACTACTTTGGTTTGCTGTTTGTTAAAATGAATGCAGATTCTTCTGCTGTACAGGGACCACCTATGCAATTTAAAAAAACCCCATAAATATTCCCTGCAGCATACTAAGAAATTTCCCTGAAGTCAAACGGGAGGCTCCAAGAACTTCAGAAGGCAGGCATTGCCTCTCCTCAATTCTGACTGTAAAGAAAAGAAGTTTTGATACCCTTCAGCAACAGAATGTGATCAACAAGGATGCAACAAGCAACAGTTTATTTGTAGAAAAATCCTTTAAAATTTACTACAATGTAAGATTAAGGAAAAAATAGTCTTAATATATATACATACAATATATATAAACAAACACATATCGCACCATGAAAATTACATGCTTTTAAGAACAGAGAATGGGTTATATTCCCTCATATCAATTTAAAAGTTATCACTGCAAGAAACCTTGCTTCCTTTTTTTTTTTTTATCCCCATCAAAGTGTTCAAGTACAGGAAGTAAGTAATGCAGGATCTAATAGTAGAAAACCTTTGTTATACACAAATTACAACTGACAGCTAGACAATATTATTCTGCAGTATCCAACACTTGTATTTTTTGAACTCTATTATAATGATATGAACTTTTACCTGAGGTGCATGGAAATAACAAAGCATGATAATTGGCAAGTTTAAGAGATTTTCACATTATGATTTGACTGTAATTGAAGTTGATTAGGTATCACACCTATACCTATAGTACTGGCACAAGAATGCTCTGCGTGAGTCATCACCAATGACTTAGAAGTGCAGGAAAAATTAACAGGCAAGCACCACTTGCAATGATAAGCATGCAGACAATTTAAGTGAAACAGAGGTAGCATGTTCTTGTAACTCCAGCAGGGTCATTCAAACCAACTGTACCCTCCCTCCTGCAAAAGGCACTCACTTTTTCAGCTAAAAACGATGCACTTAAGTTTGGTCAGATTGACCGCAAATGGTGGATTTCTCTCCTTACAAATATAAAAAGAAGTTAAGCAGAGGACACAGTAAAAATGAAAAAAAAAACCAATGTAAGAAACAGACACATAAGGTACTATGTGCTATTCTTCTCCCCCACCTTTTATGGGGAGAATTATATAAAACAGTTGCAGTACGTAATCCAAAACTTAAGACTTTCCAGTTGAAATGGCAGTATTAAGCAGCACATTCTCAATCAGAAATAGTTTTAAACCACCAGAAGTACACCAGTCTTTTTAATAAAGAGCAACAACTCACAGTTAGGAGTAGAAAGTTTATGCACAAAAAAGGTGGTGCCAGAGAAGGATCCTCTGATGCAAAAGCTCATAAATTAGTATGCACTGTAACTTTTATACTGTATGTTTTACCCTTTCTGCACTTTGAAAGGATATCCATGCAAAATACCTCCTCTTACCGTGACACTACAGAACTAATTGAGTTATAAGATGTGCCACTGTTGCAACTGGAGGCATAAGCCTCTTGACCATTAGGATCTAAATTAATTTTGAATACAGAAGATGCCTTCAGTAAGAAATCTGCTGCATCTCTGCGACCTAATTCTCTCAGCTTAGACATTAGTATGCCTACAGTGCTGTCAGGTGCATTACTCCATTCCTGCAGAAGGGCGTGAACTGGGCTTGAGAGAAAGTAATTTTGTGTTCCATTATTTGTATTGTATTTTGCAACAAGATCAGGGAGGCCCAGGTTCATGGCAAGAAGGCACCAATCTTTGCCCATTGGATCAGGTGGATCCAAAAGTCGACTTAGTTTTCTCCTGGTAAGTAGATTCAGATCAGAAACATGAATATCCATTCCTAGGCTTCCCTGGGAGTAAACATCAAGACACCCAAAACACAGTATACTGCTAAAGCTCTCTTTATATCCCCCCATAGTGTTAGTTAGTGATGTCTCCTTTTGACTCTGTGCACGGAAAAAGTCTCTAGGCTGGTAGACCATTACTGGTTCATGATGTTCCCTCAGCTGCTGAGGACTAAGGTAATATTTCCCAGTCAGAAGACCTGGTAAGGTTGTTGCTATTAAGTTATCAATGGTGCTGCACACAGAATCCAGAAGTAAACAGCACTTGATCTTCTCTGTTTCCAGTCCTCTGACTTGAACCTCTATACCCTGCCCATGGTTGACCAGCAGCACTAAAAGCTCAGCTCCACGATTCATAATCTTTGATCCATTTACCCACAGACGTATATCAGCATCTCCCTCTGTGCTCTGCTGATGAATCCACCTGCAGAGATTCACCTGAACTTTATGAAAAATTCCACAAGGAAATGGGGTAAGATGTTCCACAGGAACGATTCTAACACCACCATAAATCAGCACTTCATCCTCCTCATCTGTCCAAGACCTGTGAAGATTGTCAGTCTTTATGAGAGCAGGAATATCCACCATTGCTCCACTGCTAAGGTCCCTTGCACAAATATCCATGGCATCCAAAATCTGTATCAGTTCTTCCACATCACTATCTGTCACCAGCCGCTGGATGTCCTCTATGGTGTACCGACCTCTGTAGTGATGGAGGGCTTTTGGGTTCTCCACTGACAAGATTTTTCCAAGGACATTAGAACAGAGCCAGCGAGGATCCAGAAGCACAACGTCTTGGACAGTTTCACTCTGCATAATGTTAATCTGTTTATAAATATGAAAGTTACTGTTTACATCTTGTGAAGTACAAGATGATAGCCCACCTTCTCGCCTTCCTAACAGACTGACCCAGACTTTAATTTTGATTAAAACTGCTCACAGGAAAAAAACAACAGTGCATTTAAATATATGCCGAGTACTCAGAACAAAAAACAGATCTTGTTGTTATTTTCCACTAGTAATGAGATGATTAGAGCCCAACAGCTGGAAAGCCTAGTCATGCCCTACAATCTATTTATGCAAAGATATTATCCTATTACTCAATTTCCAGTGGACATTTATAAATCTCTTATATGCAGTGAATACTTCATTGAAGGGGACAACATAGTGATCCTTTCTGGGTATTTTATGTTCCTATAACTATAACCATAAACTGTAATTCTTCCTGTCTCAAAGAGATTCCTTTAACAAAATAGAAGCTGCAAGACATAATGATAACAGAAAGTGGTAATAAGCATTCTCTACTTATGATGTCTTAAGAGGAAGAGAAAAAACCAAGCAAGTTTAGATATTTGCTTAAACTCATAAAGAAATATTCTACCAGAACAGTATCTTGCAAATAAAGAAATGGAATTTAGATAAAAATACTTACTTCTCCTATGCTATGCAACTGCTGTGCAATATGCCGTAGGTCATTTTCGCTTGCTAAGGGATTAAGATGTTCCTGTACATCATACACAAACTGCTGCAAGGACATCAGCTGGTTGGGCCCATTAATTTTTCTCCAGGAAGGCAGTGTGGAGATTATTTTTTCACATAGGTGAGTCATAGGTGGGCAAGTCTTAGAAAAGCACAGAAAACATTCACTTGAGAATAGTGGTACTATTTTTTTATGGAGGTCTAATGCATTTATAATGAATATTCAGATCTAAAGAGCTCCCTTTGGGCTGGACCCTACTCTTTCATGTGGCATTCACTTGCCATAAGATCTATCTCCCTTTTCTTAAAAAAGTTAATTGCAGAAACTAGTTTTTCACTGAAGTAAGCAAATTTTCCAAATAGCACCATGAGTTGCCATCATGCATCTGCAAGTTAATGCTTATTTCTGAAATTATGAGAATTTATTTAGAATCTGTACTCATCAGTATCTTTAGAGGACCAATTTACTTCAACAGGTGAGACAGCAGGGTACTAAATAAGAAGCAAAAATGGTACTTTGATGAATTGATTGTCTTAGACTTCATTGATGCCTTCTTTCTCATTCTCAAGCTGCAGCCTCCACTGCTTATGCTGTAAACCTCTTCAGATTTCAAGCTAGTGACTATAGCTATAATAAAGATTTCTTAGAGAAGAAAAGCTTATAAAATCAAGAGACCATCAGGAATGTAAAAAAACCTGAATTTTTCATGAATCTAAGTATTTTCCTCAACCCACAGAATTAACTCAGTAATACATCCACTTTTAATCAATTACAAAAAAAATATGTTTCAAAAGTAGCTGCAGAAAATCTTGTTGGTGTGTAAAGTGATATTAATCCATTTAGCACAGGCTACAAAAAAATTGACTTGGTCACCCTTATTATGGAAGTCTCCGTGGATTCATGGTGATAACATCAGACCATGCCTACACTTTACCTTCAGTCTCATATGCATATACCTGCACATACAGATACAACTGCAAGCAATATTTTTCAATTAAAAAATGCAGTCAAAAGTTAATACATATTCAGTTTACATAGCCATATTTGGAATTATCTTTCTAACAGTTCAGAAAACTATTCTACTCTGGTGGGTTTATAAGTGAAAAAACTTATTTTCCTGAAATACATTTATAATGTATTTCTCTGTTTCTCTATAATACTATGCTGAGTTAAAAAAAAAAACAAAAACAAAAACAAAAAAAAAAAAAAAACCCAAACAAACAAAAGGGGGGACCAATACTGGAATCCAATTACTGCCAATCAAAAACCAAAATTTTGACTTTAAACTCATATCTTAAATTGTCTCCTTTCAACAGAGAGTATTTTGGTCATCTGCTTGAAACAGCTACTATTTTCAAAATGCTGACTGAATCTTTTATGTCAAGGCTTTGTTTATCACAAGACCTGTCAAGTGTGCTATTACAACATTGGAACACCAGTGGTTTCTGTATGCTTCATTATTCTAAGTTTGAAATTTACAGTAGATCATTACACAAGACATTCACATTTTGGCTCATCCAACCCAGACTATTAAACACTACTTACAGAAATTATCTGGCTTCTTATTTCTTGCAAGTGATTTCGGAGCAGCTTCATATCTTTAGACCCAGATGCTCCAGCATCCAGGACAAATAACTTTTCTGAAATTTGCAAATCATTTCCAAATCTAAACAAAAATAATTATTATTAACTTAGCCCCAAATCCAGTTTATTTCTTAATACAATTGTACTTCAGTCTTAAATTATACTAGAGTTGTTTTTCCTCAAGGAATGATGAAGTTTAAGTAATGATTATACTGAGATATTTTATAAGCACAGACACTATAGCTGCTGTGTAATTTTCTTGAAAATAAGCAGAGGTATTGAGAGAAAATTGTTTTCTCTCAGGATGAAGAGTGAGTATGTGTAAGAAAATTGTAAATGCATCACATGACCTGTAATTACAAACCAAAACATTTTACTAGAGATTACAGGAATTTATTTGTTTTAAGGTCTTAATGTCTGTTGCTTGCTTTCTTCTCACTTTAAATAGTTCAGTAGTCATTGCTGTTGACAGCTCACTTTCCACTTACTTTTGAGTTTCCAACCACCCAAGCCTTTTTGCCTAGCTGTGGAGATTTGCATTTAAGAGCACTCCAGCACCAAAGATGACACACAGGTATTTTCCTATTGGTTTATTTCAGTTGGTTAAGATACTGCCCCCCTCTCCAACTGTTGTGCTGGAATTCCTACATCTGTTTCTTGTACAGCCCAGACAAATGTCCATACCTGCAGGTATGGATGATTTCTCATACCCAGTGTTTCCCACTTACATGCTCACTCTGAATATAAAGTATTGTTACTTTAAACAATAGTGTGTTTATGGAAAATTTCCCATTTCCATCTGCCATTAGCATGTGCTCCAGACATTTGCTGAAGAATGCTGTAAGTTTCGCTAACCTCTGTGTACTTCTTGGATGACCTTGTCACCTTGTGACTCCACAATGTCCAGCTTTTTGCAAACTGTGTGGAGAGTATTTCCCGGTCTCATTTAAGCTTTTTTCATAGCTATCCTAAATCAGTAAACAGCTAAGGGTAGTTCTCTGGTAAAGTTTCCTCTTTTGCATCCAAAGTTTTTAGCTGCAAATGGCCTATTTTTCTGAGACTGGTACAAAATCTGAGAACCACGATGTTAGACAGAAAGTTGGAATGGGTCTTTGGATGTAGCCCAGTGTTTACAGGGTGAGACTGCCTACACAACAATTAATTTTGACACCACTTGGCTCACTTTAGCTCATTCAGGGCAGCTTACTCACTGTAATATTGGTAAATGTTTCAATTTTAGCACAACATATGCTTCCTGAACATATTCAAAATATCATAATATATAATATATAAGACATATAAAAACATTTTACCCCTTCCAATGCATTTTGGTATTTTTCTTTCCAATTAGCATGTTTAAACACTATGTATAAATATACTTCCCACTTACCTGTTCCTGATTTCTTTCAACAGAGAGATGTCTTTGTCATACCAGAACTCTCCCCCGACAGGCCGAGGCAGATTCACTATGTCAGCATGTGTGGCAACCAAAACAACACGCAGGGGACTTTTCAGCTTTCCACCAAATGCTAGAAGAGAAACAAGAGGACTCCCTCACTATGAGGCATGCCTATGGAGATGGCTGATACCCAGAAAAGCAGAAATACATTTTACATTTTTCATACCCACCAACCACTTTTGTAGTTATTTACCAACTCTAGGCACAGCCATCAACAGTGTAACTGCTCATGCCCTGGCAATTATCTGCTTATAGGACTGTGTATATAAGGCCCAATTTTAATAGCTAGACAATTTGAATAACATCAGATACATTTATATTGTGTTACTTTATTGGTTTAAAACACTAGTAATCAGTAGCACTAATGATATAGCTACTAACTACAAACTATGACAGTGTGAGGGGAAAAAATTAGAAATATCAGCTTTTTGAAAGGATTTTGCATAATCTTTGCATAGTCCTTAATATTACAGATGAAGAATCAAATATCGTAAGAACACAAAATGTCTACAACATTCATATATTGATATGAATGCTATTTTGCAGTACTTACACAAACAATGACCTCTCACTTAGGTGAGAGTTAAGTAGGAAAGCCTGGCAGAAGCCATGAAAAAGAATGAGAAAGAAAGAAAGATACAAATGGCATGAATGAGGCGACAGTACAGAACACAGAGTTTTCAGTCTTTTCTCAGACTCATATTCCAGAAAATAGAAGACTTCATTAAACTATTTTTAAAAGACTATTTTTAAAAGTACACCCAATCGTGCTATTTTAGCCTTAAAAAAGGTCACATGGGAGAAGCATGCTTACATCACTGCTTACTTCTCATCAACTAAGAGCTACATAATCTTGATTAATTCATAAAAAGCCACATTTCCCCAAATCTCTGCCTAACACTTCCAGGCAAGTATTTTGCAATTATCTTCTTTTTATTTTCCTTTTTAATTGGCAGCTAAAGACCTACACAAAATAACTGGAAAGTAATTCCAAGAGTTTTAACTTTTCTGCACACATCAGTTACTAGATATTACTTGAGAGATTTGTAACAATGCAGAAGATGGATGGATACCAGACTGAGCTGATCAGTATAAACACAGATTTAAATGAAGTATGTAAATAATACTAGTAATCAGATAAGCAAGAAGAAAAAATCAACTAAGACTGAGGAACAGTGAAAAGCTTTCAGCAGTTGCAAATTAGCTGTATTTGCAGCTTTGTCATATTTTTTGCAAATTTCCGAGCTTTAACTTTCACAGGTAATTTATTGTTGGTATTATTAACATTGTCATTTGATCTAAAACAGAAAAAAAAATGCAGATGCCTGAACTGAAAACCAAGGGCTGGCCTTGGCTCATTGTCTGGCTGAGATAATGCATACAGAAAGAGAGAGAAAATAACTCTTTGCACAATGTTAAGTATTTAATGCATTTGTCAGGTGAATCCCTAGCTAAAAATGTCCTTTAGTGCTGAGTTAGATCCATCAGCTGGAATAATCTTTCAGATCATAGAACATGCCAGAGCTTGGTTAGTCCAAGAGACTGTCACAGTCTGCAGACCAGCAATCAGCTACAAATGCAGATAAGTTCAAATAAGTTACTGTATATACACCTGGACAAGCAGACCTTTTAAGAAAAACATTACTTAAGTTAAGTTTGCCCACCAAGTAACTTTCAGTAAGCCTGAATATAAAACAAAATTACTTAAAACCTGTGCAAAATTGGAGCATATGTGAAATTTACAAGAAATACTGATTTCTGTGCATCAGCACCAAAAAGTTACCATATTTGAAGTCCAGACAGAATTTTAGTTAAACACATGAAAGTTGCACATACTGAGGGATAATGCTGTTCCGCAATACTGTTCTATTCTGTTGTCACTGACAAGACTATATTTATGCTGAAAATGTTGTTTAATGGGCTAGATATAAGAGGAATTTAAGCGAAGTGTCTAAACTTGGTGTTGAATGGTTCCAGCCCTCTGAAACACTCTTGATAGCTTATCTGACATAAAACTTCATCTGCCATGTGCAGATGTAAATCCCAGTGCCACAAAATATTTCACTGTACTTTGTGACATTTTTATTTGAACTAACTGGTGTGTCCAACACTTCTGGCTTCTTCCACAGATAAAATTCCCTTTTGCCAAGAAACCTAATGTAAAGTTTGTCTGCATACATGGGAATGAAGACACCAAACACGGATGACATACAGAGTTGCAGAGAAATACAAGAAGCTTTATATCTCTGATACTTCATTAACAAGCATGAGAACATACCTATTGGCTCCTCAACTGGGACCAATGATTTCAGGAAATTGAGCCAAAAGGTCACTTGGTTTAACTGGATTTCATAAGGCTCCTCAAGGCTAAAAAGCACTATGTGAATTGCAGTGTGATCATTTGCAGCAAAATAATCATAACAGCAGAAGTACACAGGATTCCCAGAGAATTCCCAGATGCTGAAATCCCCAACTCCTGAAAAACAAACAGATGAAGAGATCATCAGTAAGCATGAAACATCTTCTGGCCATGGAAATACAAACAAAACATGTAATCTAATTTAAACTGTTACAAGTATCAACTGTATGCATGTGGGAAAGCAAGACTGAAAATGCAATAATGAACAAAGGGAACAAGTTTCAGTCAGTTTTAGGGGTTTAGCAGATGGACTCTCAAAGTCTCTTCCTCTCTCACATTCCTTCTCTAGGACATTTAGCCTGATTCCGTATGTAAGCAGCTGTGTTAAATGCAGGTAGTCTTATGCAATTAAATTGATCTTTACTTTGAACAACAGCAGCAGATCTTTTAATTGTCTTGAAAACCAAGAATAATGGCTCCCATTCGCTTTGAACAACAGCAGCAGATCTTTTGTCTTGAAAACCAAGAATAATGGCTCCCATTCTTTCCCTGTTCACCTCAAAAAAGCTTAATATTTTTATTATTCTTCTTAACATGCCACCACTGATTTAAAAAATCACTGAAGCACATTCTGAGCAGAAGCTGTTTTGCTTTACAGAACTGTACTATTCACATTGTGTAAATCATGGCTGAAGAATTACCATGGTAAGTGTTACAAGACCTCCACGCTTCTTTTTGCCATCTATAGCTTTGGGTGACAAAAGTGTTAGTATGATGCACTTCCCAGATGCACCATCTGATTAGGATGATGTCTGCTTCACCTGTACTACTTCTAAATAAATACATGGTGATTAAGATGCGCCTCAAACTTCTAGAAGGAGAGAAGTCAGAACACTGCAACCTGCTGTTATGAGTACAGCTACTCAGAGTTCACCTGTATGTACACTTTGTTCTGTGTAGTACAGAACAGAGAAAGAAAACTAAGTCCTTCTGACAGTCCATGGCACAACTCTGTTTCCCTGCAGAATTTGACTGGGCTTCAAATTATAGTGAAGGAAGAAATTACCCTACACAAAGAACAAGTTTTAGCTACTTGGCAAACTTTTCAGCATCTAGGATAAATGTTTTGTCACTGCACTTGTTATTATGCACTGATGAGCAGGTTTCTGTTTCCAAGGTAAACTCTTGATTAATACTAACTCAGCTTCAAAATTGCAGTTGCTAAGGCATGCAAAACATTTTCCTTATGAAGAAGAGATCTGACTACCAATATAAATGACAATTAGTGGGGCTGGTGGAGACAATTTGTGTGGTGTCAGAGTCAAAAGCCATGTGTGTACTTAAGACATCTTCTGTGATTGACCCCTCTTACTGCTAACTGGCTTCAACTGCAGAGCAGTTAGTTTCCTTGCAAAAAAAGAAATTAAATCAGAAGCTTTACTCACAATGACTGATGAGCTCCAGGGCTCACCAAAAATGCTCCAGTCCTGACAAGGAGTGAGAACAGTATGTCCTTTGCATAGCTGGGAATATACTTAAATGGTGAGGACTAAATGGTACCAGGCTAAATCTGATAAAATCCCCAGATGATGTCTAGTATAGATGAAGAAGCCTTCATAGCAGTAGCCACATTGCTGACCTGCTCATGTCATACCAAATCCCTTTTCTACTCTCCCACTTACTCACCTCAGAAACATTTCTATGTAATACTGTAAAGATCTGACATGAGTGATTAAAATGTGTATTACAACAGCTACAGAACTTCAGGCAGATTTACTTTCTCAAACAAATTAAATCCCACCAGCGTTGAACTGCAAACACAATCACTACTATGTCAAGTCAGACTTGCCCCCCACCCCCATTTCTATTCTAAAAAACAAGTTAAATGGCATTAGCTGTTATACAGCATTAAGGCACCCCAGGCCAGGGCTCTTCTTACCATACAAGCAGGCATTCTGGATGTCAATGGCCTTGGTGGACTGGTCATCAGAAGAGAAGTGAGAGTGATGAGCAGGTGATACGAAAGTTTCTAATACCCCTTTGGTCAGGCCTGGCTCAAACATCATACTACGGCTTCTCACGCTGACATTTTCACAGCCAGGATACAGATTTGTAATACTTACAGAAACTGGGTCAGGGAAAGGAAAATGAGATTACAAACCATGTGAAAATCACAACAAGACCACTTCAAAACAAGTATGCAAGCCATAAAAGCAGATTAAAAAGCCCAAAGTGCTCTTCAAAGAAAGAACATGTCTGTGAAGCTGTGGGTGTACACAACTACATTCTTATTCTGAATGATTAAAAGGAGAATATTAGAATGATCCTATAAATCACTTAAATCCATTAGCAGATATACCTCTGAGTGGAAAGCATAGAAGAAGACTGAAATTTATATGTATGAAAGGTTTGAATAGTTAAAGTTCTGTGTTGCAAAAAACTTTTTTTTTTAAGCTAAGGGCTACAGTTTCACTGCATGACTTATTATTGGCATGGAAATGTCACAGATTCATATTATTGATTCCTGTAAGTAATGATAAAAAATGTCTGTGTAACAAGTGTCATCAGGGTGGTGGGGGAGAAAAGCAGGCCCTTAACAAAAAGTATTTTACTAATAAGCAAATTTTAAATTCCTGGTTTATTCAGCTTCCCAGAGTGCAAGAGAAACAAAAGGGCTTTTTAACTGACTTGCACCATCTAGTGGATAAAGATTTCTCTCCTCCACTATATGGCAAATTCTAATGTTCAGGTTTTACAATAGAAAGAGATTACCAGTTAGCTGTCAAATTACATTTGCATGTTTGATCTCCTAGGGTAGTATTTTAAATCTTTTGGCTATTGTAACTAAATACTTAGTGAATTTGCACACTTATTTTTACAGAATTTAAACAAACTCATAAACAAAGAAATCTTATGTGACCAAGTACAGACCAAATTGTGCTGATTTAAATATTTATCTGATTATGTCACTCAGCCCAGAATATAATTTACATGCTATGTAATGATTTACATCTCGAAAGAACATACACTGAAAGAAGCAAAACCAAAACTTCCAAATGCTAAAGTAACCCCATAGTAGATTTGTATATATACAACTGCATGTCTTTCTGGCTTTCTATCTAGATAAGCTCTTTTGAAGGGCTTCAAATTCACTTTTATTTTTACACTGATTTGCCAGTGTGACTGGCAGTCTTTCTGATTGTATGATGGTGTGAGCACATAAAACCTCTTCTTTGGTTCTTTTACCAACCAACACAAAAAAATCTAACTTCAGTCAAAACCTTCTTGTACTGCCTCCAGGAAATGATAATCCTTGAGTGATTTATCACCCTTTGTATGACACAGTAAATTAAGATAAATAAATCAAGAACTTTTGATTGATTAATTTAATCAAGTTCTTTTTACTGTTGTCACAGATGTGAGGCCCTTGTATAAAGCACACATCAAATGCAGTAACAATCTCGGTGGTATGGGTCTTGCCTTGTTAAGCCACATTGTGAATGCCCTATAGCTTCCTCAGGTGAATAGAGAGAAGGTAGAGATGAAAACTACTACTAGCACTGTTCTAATGTTACTTAAAAATCATGAATAAAATCCAAACCTGCAAGTATTATCCAAAGTTTTGTTTTTTTTAAGAAGAGACAACCCTGACCTTACACGTAAGACCACTTCTAAACATCTATTTAAACTCGAGCTCCTCAACATGCTTAGCTGGCTTGTGTAGGCTCCCAGTGTTAGAAAAGGGAGCTGGACACTGGTCTATCCACTGTCCGCCTGTGGCTTCTTCAAAAACTGGGCACAGGCTTAAGCATAAACCTAGCTAGTTTCTCTACACCTTGTAGCTCTTCCCACTTTGCACAGGCCAGCTGGTGCTACACGAGCAATCTATTCCCTAATATTTGTAAACATTTACTTCAGTTTGGAAAAGTTCCATTTTCAGCTTGTTTGAAGACGATTTTAGACACCACTAACTGGGCTAATTCAAACCTGTATCTTAGGGAAAAGCACTTCAGAGGCAGTTCTGAAACCTGTTACTACTTAAAAATCACACAGAGATGAAAAACCGTTCCAATTTTGCAGCATTTATTGAAGTTCCTCCAGCAGAAAGGAAGCTAGTAATGACACTGATGTTTGCAGCTGAGGACTTTTTGTGACAAATAAGTAGCAGTGTTTACAAATCCTGTCCTCTGCTGTGCAAGTTCACTTATGCAGCATGTAAGCAAAAAACCCCTTAACTACTCATGTATCCTTCACACTGACTGGTATTCTTCCTCTTATTTTAGGTACAAACCTAAGCACAGAGAAGTCAATCCCTTCTCCCTTTTTCTTTTGTTTCTTATATGATTAGGCTGTCCTGTCTTCTGCAGTGCAGCCAACAGCTTCTTCTTAGGAGCTTAGAGAATAAGGGGAAGCTGTTTTCTCATACAGACATTATGGTTTGAAACCATACCTGAAGGTTTGGAAGACAAAGGTGATGGGGGGAATCTGCTTGAGTTTGTGGAGGAAAGCCTGGGCCTGCGTCTTCGGAAAAAGCTTCGTATCAGGCCACATTTGAGAGACTCCACCAGGGTGGTTTTCCCAGTGCCAGAGTATCCAAACAACTTCAGTTTGATCCGGGGCTGTGGACTCTGTGTGTGCCTCAGCTGCTGGATAAAAATCCCCCGGTGCGCATCCTAAAATTCAACACAAAGAAGAAATCAGAATGTGTGGCAGGGAACTTCTGCCTCCCAACAAACTCAGTGTGGGGTTTAGATAACACTTTCTTGCCCAGCTGCTGTTCCTCTGGTTCATCGTGCAAGTCATCAGTTACTGGACAGGCAGACAGGAGAGCTTAATGCTCACTCTCAAGAGGTGCCTTGACGTTTCATGAAAATCCCATGTCTTCAGGCTCAAATCAGTGAATGGAATTATTTTGACCACCAATGGAGAGGGCAAAGGTGTCAAAACTACCCTCTGTCAGTGCCCCTTCTCCTAACCCATCAGTCTCAGAAGGTTAACCAATATACATACTCTTCTGGAACACACATGCAGCACCAAAGCATTTTGCTGTGATAGCTATCACATGAACCATCCAACAACTCAATGTGCATTTCTTCCTTACTTTATATCAACTTTTTCAGTGCTTCTCATGTTTGGATGAATTTCAAGGAAAGAGGGAGAAAGCAGGAAAGTGTAAGGGCAAAGGAACTAGGTTAATCTTCCCTTTCTTCATTCCTCCATTTGGAGCTGAGAGAGAGGCTCTGTTGTTCTGCATTTGCGCCTAATTTACATGTAGGGTGAGCCTCCCTGAACTAAAAGCATGCAGCAACTGAGCTGAGAAATTTGACAGAAACAGTAGTGTTTGTTCCTTCCTCACCAGCAGGCATTTCTTTAGTAAATTATCCACAGTGCAAACACTGCACTGTTACAGCTAACACTGAATCCTCCACAAGAGCCACTATGATAGTAGGTTCTTCACATGTCCGTATTAGAGGCAAAATACTTCACAAGCACCAAAAATAAGTATAAGGTATGCTCTGTACTAAATGATACTGACCATTTTAAGTAGTACTAGAATATTTTCAGTGGTTAGATATAATTTGTTAATTTCAATTGATCAGATTCTCTGTTACAAAGTAAAATGCATTTTCCCCACATGTACAGAGACAGGCCTTCAGTAATGTTATGTTCCACAATCATTAAGTGAGTTACAGTTTACTAATATTTCTTACAAAAGAGATCTGTCTGACCTTCTTCCTTTGTTCTAGGTCAATTTGTATTATTTTCATATTTATATTATGAATAAATAATGAATTTACCTGCCTGTGTACAGGCACAAATAAAGAGTCTGGTGGGGGGATGTAACTATGCAAAATGGAACCTATTATGACAAACTTTACCAAAGCAAAGGAAGTCTCAACTTTGCACTTTCTCACATCTTCACACACATGTAGTTTACAATCCTAGGAAGTACAGATTTGCTAGGAGGCCCACATGAGTCTACTATGATCTTGGCAATACATGATGGCAATACACCATCTTCTATTATCAACAGAAATGGTAATTTATTTCAGTTTCTCCAATCACAGACTCATCACTGTAACTATAACAGGATTATTTTAATTGGCCTGGGTCTTGCCTGTAATCTCCAGGCAAGTAGGCTCTGAACATTCCCAGCATGAGTGTTACTGATTAATCAGTGTGTATCAGATGTGTCAGACATGATGTCTTACAACAAGCCCAGATCATCTTTTTGTTCTAATTAGCAAGACATTTGAATATACTGAAACTGCACGATTAAAAGATGACATTGAGAACTTACGCAACAATTTCATATGGTATTGACATTTTTGTAAGGGGCACAAACCTCCCATCCTTCATAACCATTATCTAAGTGAAATGGTGATGGTGAGGAAATAAGTCATCTTGAGGAACATGCTAATTCTTAATAGCTTATTTTCTACTAAATACCTTAGATGCTTTGCTAGGCTCTGTCCGACACTGATAGATATAAATCAGTGATGCATACTTGCTTAGCCAGCTTCTTGAATATGTACATATTTGCTTTAATTGAGGGCATAATTTCAAACTAAAAATATAAAAAAAAATACAGCATTGTAGCAAGGAATTTTGCAACAGTTTTTAGAATGTCTTTCATGAAAACCTCACTTAAAATTAATGTATTCCCAACCTTTTTAAGTCTTGCAAGCAGACTGGCTACATGTTCATGCTGCTCTGCTCTGGCAAGATCTTCTGCTGTTTTCCCATCCTGTTAAAACACAAATTATTAGCAGCAGTTCCTTCATTTTTCTTTTACAGATGGGCATCTGGATGCCGCTGTAACAAGATACTTTGAATTCAGAGTCTGAGAGCAAAGTCAACACTCCTCCCCCTGAATTCCATCTCTCTTCTCATCAATTAGAGGATGATAGTGATTTCTAGATATTGCCTACGGAATAGGTTTAAAAGGTCACAAAGAAGGGACACATCAGCATATTGACTCACATGAATAGCAGGTGAATATTTGTTTACCAATGGAAAAAGACTGACAGTGGAATATCAGCCACTGGAGGATTGCAGAAAGCAAGGATTCTTGTAAGGGATGCAGTTTAAATTGCATCAACAAGTTTAAAAAGAAGAGAAAAGCTGACTTCAGTATTCTGATTTTGCCATTTAGTTATCTATAATCACAGATCAGCAGTTTAATAGTAAAAAGGCTAAAACAAAAAATTGCCCACTATTTTGACTCTTACAGATATCTTATGCTATTCTATTGTTTTAAATTTTGGTAAGAGGTAATTTAGGAGTACTTTGTTTATTTCAGTATTTCAGATAACAGAATTAGAAAATACATCCACAAGCAAAATAGCAAGTTATTTTCCTATTCAAGCTTTCCTGGAAAGTACAGAGTATCTACATACTGGTATATATGCAATAGGTAAGGAAAACTGACATATAAAAAGGGCTTGGTTTCAGGATCCATGAAAGTGTATTTTGCACCTACAGGTAAATTTCATTACAATTACTGACTGGCTCCCTATATTGCAAATCAGACAGCCTGAAAGAGCTGATGCTGAGTTCAACTGGCATTTGCAAGCATCTGCATCCAAAATTTTTAATCACTCTGACAATTTTAAACTTGGTTTAGAAAATTCCATGAGGACAATACAACAACACAGTGCCAGTAAACATGTGAACACAACAGATATTTTGGGGCAATTTTTAAACATTTTAAATTACTGTATGCCCCAGGAGGGGAAGGTTTTCTAGGGTCACTTAACAACATCCAAGCAATCAAATTAAAAACAGAGTAGTTCCAAAATGGGCTTTAACCCAGAAAGAAGGCAAGGAATTCATAATACAGCCCAGTTACCTAATGGTGTTGGAAAAGTTAGTGCCTCAGGAATTGCATACTGACAGAAAAAAAGGGCCATTAATTCTACCACACTGGCTCAGAAAGAGCTGTTAATAAACTTTCCAGAACATTTTAACATCCTTCTAGCAAACCAATGCAAAACTGAAATATTAAAATCACAACATGCAAGTTCCTTTGGTCCTCTCCTCCTTTTTCCTTCTCTCTGCCACCACACTGCTGGAATAATGGATGGTTACGTATATTCAACATACTGCTTCTGCTAGATTTAGTATCAGCACTATTTATTTTGTTAGGTCCTTCAAACTGACCTAAACTGAAGAGACAAAATGTACGTTTATCTTGGAAGGACAGTGTCCACACAGTCAATTATACCAACACAGCTGTCATGACATGAGTGAAGTGCAACAGCTCAAGAATTCCCCCATCATCCTTTTATTTTATCTCAACTCTATGTAGTAGTACAAATACATATACACAATGGGAGCTGACAAACAAACAAAAAAGACAAAAACAGCCGACAAAGGAAATCTGTAGATCTTCCCAC
This sequence comes from Passer montanus, assembly GCF_014805655.1. Taxonomy (NCBI): domain Eukaryota; kingdom Metazoa; phylum Chordata; class Aves; order Passeriformes; family Passeridae; genus Passer; species Passer montanus. The sequence continues at coordinate 2,158,545 of NW_024372147.1, forward strand.
CAAGTCCACTGTATGGACATTTCACTATTATTAATAGGGGACATGGCAATATAGAATCCAATAGTTATTAAAAAGTAATTATTATGTCCTAAATTTGTTTAAGCCACAATTGCAAGTTTATTTGCATTCTCCTCCTACATAGGATCTGTGCTTAAAATAAAAAACTGCAATGCTAAATCTAGAGGAAAAAACCACAAAAAATAGTATTTTCTACCAAATAGGTAAAGCAAACTATATAGAAGTTTTCTTTTTTCCCCCTCCATTTCAGCCATTTCAGGAAAAATTTGTTAGGAAAAGAACTCTGAAAAATGTGGACTTAACCAAAATCTATGGCAATATGTCTTCCTCATACAGAGCAGTAGTTATTTCTAAGCAGAATACACTGGTTACAGTTAGTAGCAATGTAAAATGATCCGCTGCGTCTGAGTACAAAACATGGCTAGTTTGTTCTAAACACACGTAATGGTGTGCATGATGTCTATTATTTATCGTGCATATGACAAAGGACACTTCATTCCTGCTGTGGGTATGTCATTAGGAGGATGTTTCTCACCTTACTGAGAATCAAAATGCCTTCAGTGCCACTGACTGGAAGCAGTGTGCTGGCTGATCTGACATGAATGATTTCATTTACAAGGATACTCTCATGCTAGTTCACTCATTCATGCAACTACACATCTCCCACCATAAAACTAGAACTTTTATGCAACCCCTTTAAAGCAAGAAAAGTATTTAAGATACATACAGTGCGTTTGTATGTTTCTCAAATGAAACATACATGAAATGGTGTACATCTTAATGAAGTGACTCAGAACTCATAGAAACACAATGATACAAGTAATTATTAGATGCAGAAATTATTAGGGATAGACAAAGTGGTAGCTGTACTGTACCATAATCAGTTCCAAATTCAGTTGCAAGAAGGGAACAAGTAGACAAGAGAGATAGAACAAATTCCACTCAGGTTGTATAGCATACAACAGGCCTTTTTTTTCACATTTCAAAATGTGATGTCCTTTTCCTTCACCTGTCTATGAGTTCTCTTTCAACAATCATGCATAAAGAAGAACAGTATCTCTCAATACTTACAGAGGTTAATGCTTCTACATTGGCACCAGTCAGGCAAAGGAACCGGACAACATCAAGAATGCCGTTGTTTGCTGCCAGGTGTAAAGGTGTTCTTCCATACTAACATGAGGAAAGAAGTGTCACTACATTAGTCAAAGAACTTCACTTCAAATGTTATGACTAATAATCAGGCATATTATACAATTATACATCCTGACACACAGGATGGGTTTTGCAAAAACTGCTGGAAAAAGTACTTTTGATTGCAGCTTAAGCACAACTGCCAGAAGTGCAATTAAAAACAAAGGCTGGATGACTATTTTAAAAATGGGGAAACAATTTTCTAGCTAAATCCCTTGTAACTGTGGAGGACTTTAGAGGGGTTTTTGGCTATATTTGATAATGTCTTTTAATTCCAGAAAATTTAATTGCCTTTGTACTTAATTAAATATGAACCACTTAAACAACACTAATTCCATAACCTTTAGAACTTTGGGTTGCACTTCAACCCAAGTACTACTGAAGATTAAGTATCTCCCCCTTTCACCCAAAGAAATAAAAGGAATGAATGAAAGAAGTCACCATGAAATAATTTTTTTTTCAATGAAGAGGGAAAGTGCTGTAAAGTATTGCTTATCCAATTTTTCTTTTCTCAATGCATCTTTTCACTGACAACAGGTCCTCATGACACCCACTTCTGGTTTTGCACATTCAGATCTACTGTTACAAAAACTACCATTTATTCTCTGCTGGTAGCCTATTATTACTTCACATTTTTATGCTTTCAATACTGTTCTTTCTCTCTACAATCAGAAACAAACTCATAACATTTATTGAAAGAAGTATTTGAGAGGAAAGCCAGCTTTCTGACAACTGAAATTTGAAAAGATGCTCAGGTTCTTCCAGACCCTTCACCTCAACTCAAGTAGAATCCTGCTTGTATTACAAACAGTGAGTCCTGTGAGACCAGGGCAGTGATTGTCCCGCTGTGCTCGGCACTGGTCAGGCCACACCTCAAATCCTGTGCTCAGTTTTGGGCTCCTCATGACCAGACGGACATTGAGGGTGCTGGGCCATGGTCGGAAAAAGGGAATGAAGCTGGTGAAAGTCTGGAGCACAAGTCTTGTCAGGAGCTGCTGATGTAGATTGCATTGTTTAGCCTTGAGAAAAGGATGTTGGAGGGAGGCCTTGTCACTCTCTACAACAGCCTAAAAGCAGGGTGTAGTGAAGTGGGTGTTGGTTTTCCTGTGCCATGAAACAAGAGACAGGACTACAGGAAATGGCCTCAAGTTGTGCCAGAGATTTAGACTGGCTATGAGGAAAAATGTCTTCACTATAGGGGCTGTCAAGCACTGAAATGGGCTGCTCTGGGAAGTGGTGGAGTCACCATTCCTGGAGGTATTTAAGTAATATAGATGTGGGACTTAGGGGCATAACTTAGTGGTCAGGTTGGCAGTGCTGAGTTGATGGTTAGACTCTGATATTACAGTTATTTTTCAGCCTAAATGCTTCTGTGATTCTATGATTCTAAATGCATGTGATGTTCTGCTATACTGAATCTTTAAAAGAAGCAAACAGCGCCTTCAATCAGTATTACATACACGTGGGACAAAGCCAGATGTTTGGATCAAGGACAGAAGTTCATTTTGTTAATGCTCTGTTAATACAGAGTTTGCTCCTGAAGAGGAGAAGTAGAAATTAATATCCTCTATTTAATAATACTCAAACTCCCCATTTCAAATAAAGGGTACTTTAAAAATCTCTGCAGAAGACATTACTCTTAAAAGAATAACAGCAAAAGAATAACTACAATCACAGCTTCTGTAGCCATGATCCCACAGCCACTGGACATTTGAAGGCTAATTATTTTTTTCACAGCATGCCAGGGGTGATCCCAGCTCAGCAACCTCCATTAGCAAACAGGACAACAGCCTCATGATCTATTAACTCGACTTCTCTAAAATGTGGTCTTATCTGTGGATCTGGATTTAATTGCCTAGTCAATCAGATTTGAGCTGAGAAGAGGACTGGGGAGCACATTGTTTTAACTTTTTTCATTAGATAGGTGATGATTTTAATTGTTGAAACCAAAAGTGATTGCATGGACAACCATCGAAAAACCCAATAATTTTCTCTGGCTATTAGCTGGCCAATACAATGTAAATGCTTCGATAATAAATAGAAGTGTTAACTATGAAAAAACAAGAAGCTAAAATACCTGAATCAAAAAAATTGCAGATGGCAACATAAAGATTCCTATTAGTAACTTTAAAACTTTGCAGCACATATAAAATTTAAATAGGGCACAGAAAGACATTCAGAACTCAATATCAAGCCATAAGCACCACAGCCTGTCACCAGAGCTCAGTGGCTGACCTTGACCTATTCAAACAATATGAAATTTCCTGAAACAGCTCACTTTTCCCTTAAAGACGCCCCAGGATAAAAGACATAATATAAACCTGTAAAGCGTTATGTTTAGTTAGCCCATACACTGCAGCATGAACACAACAGAAGCAACATAAAAGGCACTAGTGTCTGGAAATTAAGGGGCAGATAATGAAATATTCTTTTTGAAACCAACTACAGATTGTTTGCATTTTTAGCTGGCATTAATCTACCAATAACCATTGCAATCACCATATTTAGACTTACAACATTGTAGCAGAAAACATATCAGCCTTCAATTCTGTGTATAACTTAATGTTACATATGAAATCACAGACAGCTGCAATGCATTTTGTCTGTTCTTCTGCACCTAGATATAATCTCCATAATGCAAAGCTAAATGGCTAGAGAAGAAGGTTGGCAAAACAATGATAATTCACCTGAGCTTTTTCTTTATGGGTATTTAATGATCTATTAAACTGAAACGAACTTTGGTAAATTTGTGAGTTGAGTCATTTAATACTTTGCATTTGGCAACTTTCAGAGACAGAAAAATCAAGGAAAAGACTTTTTCATATCAGAGAACTTGAAAAGGTCACCTAATACAATAGGTGAGCTAATAAACAATGTAGTTCAGTGTCCATATTCCATTTACCTTATTAGTGATATCCAAACTACAACTTGCTTCACAGAGTGCCATCACAATAGGCACATTCCCATCTTTGCAGGCCACATGTAAGGGAGTGTTGCCATGTCTGTCTTGGAAATCTACAAAACATCCTTGACTGATGAGAGTTTTAACTACTTCTATTTGACATCTTCTTACAGCAAGATGGAGGGCTATATGACCATCCTGAAATAGAGACAGCTTATAAGTGAGATCAAATAGTATTAAAAATCAAAACATTTAGTAAAGTCACAACCATCTCAAGTAACAGGGTGCATCTCCTTGCCTCAAGAATCACCTTTTAATTTGAAGGTGTAGGCAGGGAGATGCACCATATCTGTCTGAATAAATAAGCCATGAGATGAAAGCACATTTCTGTTAGGCCACTGGTCTTTGCAGTGGAGCAGATGAAACACAAATGCACATTCTCTTCTAGCAACTTTCCTCGGAGGGAGGAGAGTGATCAACAGTAACAACCAGCTGAATATTGTAAACTCTAGTGTTTACTAGACAGAAGTTAGTGATGCAAAAGTCATACAATCTGCCTTCTGATCAGTAACTTTAAAGACAGAGCTTTCTCTCTGTGGAAGAACTTAAAGAGGTAATGTAACCTGAAAAAAGAATTTAGTTCTTTTAGAAGTGAAAACTTTCTTCTGAACTTATTTTAATAACTACTTAACATTACTAATAAAGGTAGCTAAAAGGCCAGCCATACAAGAATACAAGCAATTAAATTCCAAATTTATTTATTTGGATTATATAATGAAAGACAAAAATTGATTCTGAAACAAATACAGTCATATTTTAAAATAATTCTTATTGGAAATGGCTATGATTTATCCAACCTATAGTAATCAAAGGCAAACAGCAAATCCATCTTTTTCTCTGAGGTTAACAGTTTGTTATCAATTACAGAACCTAATGTTCTTGCAATTTTTCAAAGAGTGTTACTCATGAGGTGATAAATGATAAGGAGATGATAGATCAGCAAAAACCCAATAATGGAATAATAATGATCAATGGACAACCATAAAGACCACTTCAGCCATCAACAGGCCCTGTGTGAACTGCTGTGAAAATTCATGTTGTGGAAACAATGCTGACTTGCAGCACTCAGATGAAACAATTGAGAGACACACCCTGTGGTCTCCAGACACAACTAACCTTGTCTGTTGCGTGAAGGTCAGCTCTGTGTTCTGCCAAGCATTCCACAATATCATGGTAACCCCTAGCAGATGCTGTCAGGAGCGGGGTCTCCCCTTCTTTGTTTTTCATGTTCACATTGCAACCTGCTTCACAGAGTGCTTTGGCAACAGAGTAGTAGCCATGCCAAGCAGCACAGTGCAGTGGGGTTTCTTCTTCCTATCAACATCAAAAATCAAAAAACAGTACTGAACCAAACTTCAGGAAGAACAACTTCCCAGCTTAAAAATACAAAAAGATGGTATGAAAAGGAAAAGACAGTCTACTAAGTAAGTCCTATAAAAAGATGTTGTAATTTCTAACTCTGACATTCTAAAACCAAGAACAACTTCAGCTGACATACAAATGATCATGGTACCTTGTATGTCAGCAATACTACTTTAAATCTATCTTTGCTCCTGAGGCTGTCTTGGTTCTCTCACTTGAAAACAGACCGTTGTTCTCAAACAACTTCTACATCCTGTGTGCTGTGACTAATCCAGCATCCAAAACAGATCAATCACCACGAAGATGCAAATCCCACTAGACCTGCAGTTTGAGGCAGATCACTCTGCTTACCATGCTGAGAAAGCACATCCCAGTGTTCTAGGAGCAAAGATACTTAAAAACCCAAGTCCTTTAAAGACACATCACAACATGCCTTTGAAACTGTCTGCATTTGGAGTTCAATTCTGACTGAAGTACTAATTTGCTTTTTGCTTGAACCCAGGAAACTTCAAAATATTCAACTTCAATTCATTGTACGTCAGAGCAGTTACATGGAACACCTGTTTAATGGAACACCATTAAAAACCTCAAATGTTTCACAAAAATATATTGAAAGCAGCATACTGAAAAAGCAGGGAGAATTAAATCCCACTAAAAGCTCTATCAAATTCTAAGAAATGGGTTAGCCTTTCTGTACCAGGCAAATATCAAAAAATAGACAATTGAGGCTGATAATAGCAGAAGACTTGGACTGTATTCAAGGTTTCTGTAAAAATCTGAGTGTGAAGAAACAGACAAAGAGCATGTCCTGTCCTCCCTCAGCCTAGGGCTCCTTAAACAATGAAAAGGAAGTCCTAGAGGATGCAGCACTTGGGGAGGCTTGCGGAATTCACACACACAGAGTCAAATCTGGGTCAAATGGATTTTTTTTTCTATTATGCCTTTTCTTCTTTGTTTTCTTGCAAGAGTTCAGACCTCTAGAGAAACCTTCCCCTCATTTTCAAAAATGGGTCCTTGACACTGCAGAAAAATCCTATGACTGCTAAAACAAAGCAGAACTCAAGGCAAAAATTAATAAAAAATATTTAGCTGAACTCAAGGAGTACACACCATCACCCACATCTTCACAGAGTTGTTTCTCCATGAAGCTGTCATTTTTGAGAGAACCTGTGTTTCACAGCACTGGTTGGTTCTCTCAGTTTTTCACATAATCTTTATCTATTTATTAAGAGCTACCAAAACCTCCATCATTCTGGTTTGCAAACATGCTAGAGGCTAAAAGTGAGACTTGAAATTTTGCCCACTTATATAAAGCCTTATTTGTTGAAAAAAAAAATGCAGACAGAGTTCATGACTCACCTTGTCTTGAAAGTTTGGATTGGATCCAATGCTACAGAGAAACTGAACCACATCCACATGCCCATACCGAGCTGCCACGTGGAGAGCGGTCTCCCCGGACTGCAATTACAGGAGAACATGCCAGTGTGATTTCCAGTGTCACACCATGACATACACTGCCTGTACACCCCCTGAATCCTGCACGGGGTACTCCTCCCTCTCTGCTGCTGATGGAGCCACACAGCTCCATCAGCAGAGCCTCCTAGCTGGTTGTACGTGACAGACACACCACCACCTGTCAGGTAAGCTACTTCTTCAAAGGCTTTCTTTTTCCAGAACTTATTTTTCCACTTTATTTGTTCCAGATCACAGCCACGATGGGATTTCTGAGCAATATGAGGAGGAAGCTGTGTGTACAATTGTGTTGAAACAGATGTCCCATTTCTACTCATAGTATTTCCATATGCTCCCCTGCCCTCTTTATTCAAAGGTAAGGGGCTGGTCTAACACGTTTGTATACCCTTGTGTGTTTTGGACACTATGTCTAACTATTTGCAACACTTTCTTTTTTGAAATTATACAAAACAGAAACAGTATTTTTATTAAGGGAGTAACCACTTTCCTAGTAGTATTATCAGGAGTCAAACAACGATTTTCCTAATGTACTTTGCCTTGCATTAGTTCCCTCAACAAAGCAAACTGTGTTTCACAAGTACAATTTCTTCTGTACTGGAGCTTTGGCTAGTATAAAATCATTGCTATGGTATAAAAATTTAACAGCAACTAGATACCAGGGCATATGTTGCTCAAATAACACTGCCAAAGACAAGGTAAGTGCTCATCAGCTATAAATTGTTAGGCTTCCTTATACTCAACTTAATAACAGTCAAATTTACTTGTCAGACAAAAGTGATTTTCAATCAAGAGGAATGAAAAACCAAATCACGATTTCACTCTGAGCTCCAATGAGAAATCAAGTCTTCAAGTGAAAATTAATTTAGGTTTGTACTTCCCCACCTACCCACCATGTACTCACCACATTTAACATGCACACTTGGCTAACATTTGTCAGAAAAATAATCAGTACATCCAGCTACTTTAAAGCTCTGTTATCACAGCCCTATATGTCAACTAGAAAACCACACTAAAAGAGCCAGTTAAATTCTTGGAATTACGGCACAGCTGAAAATAATTTCAACTGAAAGACCTCTCTCTTTGCTAAGATAAATTTATAGGAAAAGGCCCTCTGTGTAAAAAAAGGACTTATTTTCTTACCTTATCCTTAATATCCAAAGGACATTTATTATCATTGAGAAATTTCAGTGTTTCTACGTGTCCATGTCGAGAAGCCCAATAGATTGCATTAGATCCAGCCTGTCAAAAAAAAATTAATTTCAGATGTTATCAATCAAGTTAAAATCCTAATTCTAGATTTTCAGCTGAGGTACATGTGCAGTTAGGTGTACACAGACACACTGAAGAGCTATTCAAACTTATATGAACACATTCACTTTTAAAAAAATTTCCAATTGATTCAACAACACTACATACCAACTGTGACAACAAAAACCTCTCTATGCAAGGATGATTAACAGGATTACTAACTGTTTGCAAGGATAATCCTCTTCTCCCTTGTTAGGGAGTTCTTTTGAAAGAACAGCCATGAGATAAAAACCTTTCTTTTGCTTGCTTTACCATCTATTAGATAGAGAAGCAGACAGTTCTTCAAGCTTGCTTTAAATGAATTGTTACAGCGCACTGGGGAAAAAAGCTTATTGTACAGCATATCCTCCATCAAATACGAATTTTAGTTGCTATATTCCCCACGGCTAAAATATTAATTTATCATTTTATATTAAATAAAGTTCACCATTGTATTTTAGGGAAATCACTAATTTGAACTAATTGAGGTGGTTTTGTAAGCATGAGCTACATTATAAAATTAGTATCATTCAAATTATTTCAGCTAATAAAGTGATGAAAATCAGAGGATATGTATTAGTGACAAATGACATTGCTAAAAACTTGGTCTCATGTTTTTTGCTGTGGAAGACAGAAAACAGGATCTACAGCTCAGAGATTTTAATTTCCAATACCACTTGGTCTGAACTGCTTGTCTCCTGCTAACAGTACTAAAAAACTCTATAAAGTTTTCAACTAAAAAACATGTAAGTTTTCAACTTATAAAGTTGAAAAGCAGAACCCCAACCTTATCTTGAACATCAATACGAGATCCACGCTTTAAAAGCAACTGAAGCATCTGAATGTTTCCACAGCCAGCAGCAATCAGTAGTGGAGGTGTTCCATGCTAACAATGAAATACAAGCAAGAATGATATAATTAATTACTGAAGGATTAAGGAAACAGCGGAATAGAAGGCATGCCTTGAATAGCATTTCAGATTTCTACTTTCAAATTAAGTCTACAGGAAATAGTGTATGGAAATAATTTATCCCTTTGTTCAAAAAACTTTATTGCACAGCAATTCTTCATATTTTTGAGATTAATTAATGCTATATCACACAGTACACTTATGCTTTTAAAATTAGGAATATCAATGTTAAACTCTTATTATTAGCCTTGTTTGGCAAGAACATTCCCCTTTGCAATTTCTTTGCAGCTACCACACCACCTCAGACACAAACCATAGGCAATAATGGGTCTGTGCATTAAAACAAAAAAACACAGTAATTTCTTAAATGATTCAAGATCCATCACAGTAAAATACCATTTTACTTCTATGCTGCTCTTCATTAATATTTCTGAAAGTACTTTGTAATGAAGGTCACTATAACACACAAAAAAGTATGACCTTGTCTTGGACCATTTAAGAAATCACTGTATATTTTGTTTTAATGGGCAGTCCCATTTCATTTCCTAGATGTTGCTGAGGCACTGAAATACTGTAGTAGACAAGCAATTTCACTACTGAAAGTGAACACCACCATCCAACATGTTCACATAACCCACTTCTGCAGTTTGCAACTTCTGTTTCTAACAATGCTTTGCAAAGTCAGTTTTAGCAGTCTGGTTATTCTTGGGTATACTGCCATCTTCATTGGCCACAAGAAACAGCAACTGCCACCAAGAGTGAAGGCATATATTTGATACACCTCAGTTCCTGACCATAGATTTGAGTTATACTTTTGAAATGCCTGGGCAAAAAAAATTGGGCTCATTTGGGCTCCATTTTAATGTATCTTGAGAAGACTGAGCACAAAGCACATGAAAATTTATCCTAGAAAAAAGGCAGAACTTTTCCCCATTCCCTTGCTTTTTCATTTCAGGTGTTACATTTCTATTTTACAACCACACTGCTCTATTCAGCAGGGTGGTAGCTAGTCCCCCACACATCTCAAAGCAGACCCACACTACCTTGTTGGGTTGATTGACATCGTAATTTGTCAGAGATCCCAGAAGGTGCTGTAATCCGGGAACATTGTCATCATTGATGGCATGAATAATAGCTTTCATCACAAAAGAATCTTCCTCATCCTTGCAATTAAATGTGAAAGAAGAAAAATTGTTAGCTTTCAGAAAAAATCCGTATCTAAACAGCTGCCAAGACATAAAAAAATTTAAAACCTAAATTTTTAAAAATATTTTTCTGTAAAAGAGTGCTTCGGCTGCAAGTTATAATCTTTCATGAAGCCCATGGCTAGCATGTATACATGTTATTTGAAAACCCACACCAAAGCCTCCAACATGTTTTCTAGTAAAATATGCTTCCCTCCTCATCACACACAAACACGTTACTCACTGAGATTTCACACAGGTTTCTTTAATTAGGTGTGGGGTCTTTTTCCTCATAGGAAAAGTAGATGATAGATTTCAATAGAAGCAATACTTGCATAAAATGAAATTATTCCATGCATACATGTGATGATTAAAAAACCCAAGAGGTGCATGAATACCACCTGAAGTAACAGGTTTTGTGCCATCCACAAGAGAGGTGCTTTGGTCCAAGCTTTCATCTATTCAAATGGATCAGTTAAAAATCTAGAACCTAAGTAATTAGCCTAGATACCTCTGCAGGTGTAACTTTATTTTTCTCCTCTGCACTAGAATTTCAAAGAGCTGAAATTCACAGAGCCCATTATTTTGATTGCTCTTACCTCCTCCCTCCTGAGGTTTCAGATTTTTTAGGACACTATCATTGGGCTATAATCCTTTCTGCTGGAACACAGGTGTGAAAAGCTGATCCAGTGTTAAAAGGCATACAGATAACTGGTGGGGGGGTGGTGGGTAGGAAAAGGAGAGCAAGAGGAGAACAAAGAGCACAGAAGCCAAAAGATAAGTGAAAAAGTGGAAACATGAGCATGGAGTTGCACAGGAGAGACATGGGGAAGACAGTGTGCATGAAAAGGGCTTTGCAGAATTTTTGAAGTTTGATCTTCTTAAAGCACAGAAAAGATGATATTCCCCAGCTCTAAACATATTAACATACATTCCTTGCTGATCACAGGGAATGTGTGAAGTGTGTATTAAAACTTGTAGAGTAAGTTAGGAAGAATGCTTTTGGATTTACAAGCATTTGTAACTGCAAAACATACAGTAATTCCTCCTAACTGCAACTCTAGTCATATCTAATACTAAAAACTGAATACTGGCCAACTCTAAAGTTTCCTCCTTAAATAACTGCTCGTTGTGACACTGCTGTCTAGCATTCATTGGATTTAAAATGGTCTCAATGATTTTGAAAATATTTGGTGAAAAAAAAAAGGAATATTATTTTAGTCTACAAAAGGATGATGTAAATGATGAGTAAAATTCCAATGACACTTTTTCACCATATAATTGCTATAGTACACAAAAATGCTCATGAATCAAGTTTCAAAACCAAGAAATTAATTTTTGACATGAGGTATCAGCCTCAACACCATAAGTTAAATATAAAGGTTTCAAGATGCAGAAGATCTTAGTTATCTTCTTAGAAGAAGTTATAGATAACTAGCCTTCGTAACCTGAAAATCTATTTCTTCCTACTTACGAGATTGGTTAATAATGCAAATTTTCAAGATACTACTATTTCTGTTAGTTAGAAACTGGCAAAGTTCACAGGCAATAAAACATTCTAAACATATAAGAACACACTTACCAGAGTATCATCACTTCTAGCGACACTCATACTACTTCTGGACAAGAAAGATCTTGATAATCTTTGGCACAAGGATATTAAGCGCACTGATTGCTTTATAAAAATAATAAGAAGAAAGCTATATGTAAAAAAATTAGAAAATTCTGATAGGATGCTATTGCACAGATTTAAAAAGACTTAGCAAAACAAACTGAAGATTGACTTCAACACCCCATCTGCTTTTTATATTGAATTTGAAACCTTAACTTTTGTTATTTATAATCCAGCAGAAGCACAAAGCAAACAATCCACACACAGGCATTTGTATACAGATCACTGACAAAGAGGTCTTCTCCCATACTGCCATATTCAAGCACTTAATGTATTCTCAGTGTCAGAAGAATGTGTTTCTTCTTCCTTCTTTTCCACTCTTAAATGTGCTGACCTTTCCCTGGAAGAGGCAATTCTACTGCATTTGTATGTCATCAACATTTGATGTGTTATTGAATTACTTACTTTCCATTTTCGTCGTGCTGCAAACTTCTTGAATTTCTCCATATTCACTGCAGAAGCTTTTCTACTGAGTGCTTGCTGAGTGTCTTTTGGCTGTGAGCAAAGGCAAAATAAACAAGTTCTAAAAAATTCCATAATTTCTGCATGTAAGTCTCTGTCCCTCAGTGATGATTTCCACTTGCATTATAATAGTACTCCAATCATACTGTAATAATGAAGTAATTGTAAGCACATAATTCTAACTTTCAGGGTCTAGTCTGGCATAGAGACGGAACTTCTTAAGAAAATGCTGTAGGGGAAATCCAGACCTAAGAATGCAATACTAAAATGTGCTTTTTTATTTTAAACAAAAAACCCCTTCAAACATCAGAACATTCAGCCTTGTCCTTCACCTCCCTCTCTGATAGAAGCATTTGATTTCCCAGATAAATCCTGTCTTCTGGGAAGATTTCCTGACTGATTTTAAATGCAGTCAATCTTTGTTACAGTCTCAGTGTAATCACCTGGACACTGCTGAAAAATTACTCCCTCCCCAAACAAAATAACATCCCACCTAGCAGCGCAGCAAGCTCTAAGCCCTCATCCTTTCAAATTTTTTGTGGGCTAATACTAAGCACCAATTACTAGTGGAGTACATCAAATTTTGCATTTTATGATCCCATTCTTGAAGTCATTTTTACAGATATATATATATATACACACACACACATATATACACATATATACACACACACACACACACACATATATATATAATAGAATAATGAAAAGGCTTGGGCTGGAAGGGAACTAGTTTCAACCTTCCCTGCCCATGGAAATGCAGGTAAAGATAGTGGTGGGAAAGGGGAAAAGCGGATATGACCAGTGGAGTGGGAATCAAATGTCTAGAAAGTTAAGTTATAAAGCAAAATAATAGGGTACAAAACAACCTGTCACTTTGCATGAGTGTGGAACTTAGTCCAAGAGAGACCAACTTGCACAATGCTTGCTTTAGTGGTTTAAAATAACATGTCAGTATGTTCCACACATTTCAACTATATCAGATTACCTCAGCAAAGTCAGCAAAGCATGGTCAAATTGGTAGTTTGGCACTAATGTGTAGAAATGCCTGTCCTCAGATGTTGTACTGTGAACTGGAGCAGCTGTGGCACAGATAAATATTCTGCTAACTGGTTCTCTGAGAATGGGATGAAATACTCACTATGCATCCCCACATCCTGGGAAATCAATAGTACTGAATGGGTTTACTACTCACAATCAGAATGTGATACGGAATTAAGACAATAAACTGCCAGGTAGTACTACACACGTTAAGAAGAATGATAGGTGCCATTTTCTCCCTCTCAACCTAGTAACTTCACAACAGCTCAATCCAAACCAAACACTGAAACAGTGAAGAAAGAAGTGGACCACCACATCAACTGCTCTCTTCAGGCTAAGGGGAAGGACAGAAGAGATATTACTAGTTTTTTTCCAGTCTAAATAAGGGCATTAGAAGAAGAAAAATTAGAGTGAATTGGACTGGATTCAGAGACTGCATGTTTGTCAGTGCCATGGTCTTTGAAGATTAGCTTCTCTGTCTGACCATGACTTGAATTCCTATAGGGGGCTACTTCCCTATTGCTAACTCACATAGAGCTTATATTAATGAGGCCCATATTCTGCATGTGTTAGCTTTCATACAGACATCTTTCCAAAACAGTAAATTACATTAAACAATTATGAAAATATTCCATGTTAAGGAACTTGAAAAGCATGAAATGCAGAACTGATTAAAAACAGGACAACAGAGAATGAACGGCATGCTAACCTTGATCCAAGGATGCAGCAAACTGTCTTGAATAGTCATTCTCTTCCTTTAAGAGAATAAGAGATAAAACTGTCTCAGATATTAATAAAATACATACTGGTTTATGTTTATTAAAATATCATCTCCAAATATCATGTAATTTTAAATACTAGAGATGTAAGTGCCACACAGAAGAAAAACAACTCACTTTGGATCTTTGACTAGAAGTCTTCGTATAAAGTCTTTAGCTAGGGCACTGGTATTACTGAAGAATTCTTCTTCAAATTCATAATTCACAGCAGACACATTTGCCAGTGTTTCCTGTTTGGTTTCTCCAAGAAATGGAGATGCACCACTTAGACTGCAAGGGAGACAGAACATTCCTCTCAGTATATGCTGTAACATTGCTGCTTCAGCCCTCTGAGATCAAATAACAGTAGAAACAGAACACTTCTCTTTTCCATTTTAAGGCTGCAAATCTACTTTCAAGAAGATGTGATGTAGCAGGGCAAAAACCTTTGCTGTAATTTCAAAGAATACTATTAAGATATAGCTGTAGGAAAGTCACCTACAGATTTGAAGACAGTTTCCCATGCTAGCTCAATGCTGATTAACAGCAATTCTTTCAATAATTATACTATTGCTTTTAAGATCATACCACTTGAATCATGATGTGTAATCAGAATGGTTTGATTTGTACAGACACCACCAACACCCCAGAGGATAGAATAAGAATTAAAAAACAACAGCATTTGCAAGAAACACCCATAGATTTTGGTACTTACAGAATATAAGTTATTACACCAATGCTCCTGGATTGAAGGAAAAACAAAGAAAAAAAGGACGAGGGAGAGGAGAGAAAAATAGATGGAAAGAGAGAGAGGAGAAAAAAAAAGGTTAGAACATAAGCATAATCATGAGAGATTTATTTCAAGTAAGATCCAATAACTTACCACATATCTGCTTCAAGACCAAGAGGCTCATAATTTACTATTTCAGGAGCTAAAGGAAAAAGCAGCAAGGTAAGTACCTAGTCAAAGAACAGGTATAAGTCTCACTCTGAGTCCATGTATGTCAGAGATAATCAGCTAAAATGCTGATAGATTAAAACACCTTAATGCAAGTCTAATTTGAAATCAAATGCTATAAATTGCTTATTTAAATTTCAAAATGTCACAAATTACACACAAATGTCATAGTCTGTAAATCAGCCAGGCCAAGATAAGCCACAAACACTGTTTCACAGACTGAAAAAGAATAGTTTGAAGAAACAACAGTTTTCTCACCAACAAACTCTGGCGTTCCGAAGATGTTTTTGAATTCATTTCCAAAGTCAATTTTGTGTGCTAAACCAAAGTCAATAATCTTGATTCGAGGCTTTGGTACATTCCTGTCCAACAACATTATGTTTTCAGGCTTTGAGAAGGAGGAAGAGGGAGAGAAAGAGAGATTACATATAGGTACAAACTGTGGACCAGTGTTCTTCACCACTGAACATTTATTTTTACCTCTGTTAGACACCTGAATTGTATTTTAGGCAGAAAAATCCTGCCTTTTCCTATTATGATCTAACATATGCTAAAAGTAACTACAGTAAATTAGGATTTTCTGTTGATGTTGAAGTGCTGTGATTTCCACAAGGCCAAGATTTTACATCTTGTAGATACCACAGTTGCAGTTTTCATGTGGACTGACCCTAAGTGAAACACACTGTCTCCCAGTAAAGATCACAGGCCCTGTGCTGCAGCCATTCCAGCACGTTGGGAGCTTGCAGAAAACAAAACCCTATAGAATAGTTACTGGGTTTGGTTTACATTAGTCCCTGAAACAGGTTTCTTCCACATCACATAAGCAATTAGGGAGGTGCATCTTGTTGCCTTTGAATCTTCCAGGAAAACTTCTGGAGTGGTCCAGCTCACAGATTTTAAGGCTCAACATACTTAAAGGAAAGGAAGAAGAGCAGGTTCTCCTGTCTTTTCTACCTTATTTTGAAATATGGACTTCACATTACTTTACACCAAAGATCTGCAAAGCCAGATCAAGGAAGACGAAATGCCAGGATTATCAGCAAAGGGGGCTGTTTCTACACTGCATCACTTTAATGAGCATACAGAACCAGCTACTTAGTCTCCATGTCCTGTTATGTCCATAAGCTGGAGTGCTCTGAAGAGGTCCTGTAGCTACATCCATCCTGTTCAGAGTGTTAAGGGCTTCTGGAGTCATTAAGGACAGCTCTTCATTGTCACCCTTCTTTTACCTTTTTTCCCAATCACAGGACCTGATATGTGCAAATGTAATTTTCTTTTAATTCCACCCTGCATTTCTATTGCATACTTTTATTGGTCTAGGCATTGCTGCCTACTTTAATGCACACATTTTTGGGTATCCAAGGATGACTTGTTCAATTACAAACACATTGGCAAAAATTCACATTTCACACTCTAAGAAATACATTCCTTTCTAGCTTTACAATTCTTTTCTCTTGCTGACTGTCATAAAAAGACCAAATATATTACTGAGGTGATGAGGATAAAACTGGGAAAGGTATGCTTACACTGAAATCCATTCCCTTCCCTTCCCTACCTCATATCCCCTTTCAGAACTACATTTCAATTGTAATGAAATAATCTTGCCTCCTTTTTCTCTTACAGACATAGCTGCCCCCTTCAGGAGACCAGGGAACGTTTAGTTGTGTACCTTTGAAAAATAAAATATGTGGGGGAAAATGTGATAAAATTGAAACATTGAAAAGCAGTTGCTGAGTTTAGATAAAAAAAGCTCTGCTTTTGTTATCAAAAGGATGCAATTAACAATTTTTCTGAAAACAAACAAAAAAGTCACAAAAAGAGAAAAAGACAGAAGTGGAAATATGCTGCCTGCTCCACAAAAAGCCTTGTACCTAACTCAGTGCAGTTTCAATTAAGTACCTAAAAAACCCCACTGTTGAAAAAGGCATCTAGGTCAGAATCTTTCACCCAGATCCCATTCACATTAAAAAAAAAAAAAAAATCAAGAGTCCTCATTTTTATTTCAGGTTTGTTTTCTCAGAATGGTTTAATTCTGTCAGAAGGTGCCATTTCCCCTGAAGAAACATTTTCCAGACAGGAACTATTTACAGTTCAGTAACTTCTTTCCAATGGCTGAGCTTTCCCCTGTCTACATAAGCTAGCAAAACAAAACTGTGGCCAAGATCTTCATGATGACTGATTTGTGGCTAGAATTACAAAAGACTTCAATGGATGTTGATTACAGTTTAACTTTTTATCTGTTCAACACACCTTAAGATCAAAGTGGGCAATTTGCAGAGAGTGGAGATACTGAACACCATTAAGTATCTGTTTGAGAAATTCTGTGGCTTCCTCCTCCGTGAGAGATTCTTTTTCAGCTAAGAAGTCGAAGAGCTCGCCACCTGCAACACTTGGAGAGCAGAAGCAGAGTTATTGACAAGCTTGCTTTAACCAGTGGGCTCCTTTTAGTATAGCTGTCCTCAAACCTTGAAAACCCATGAAAAGGATCCAGATGCTTTAAGTGTTTCAAATATCAGAAAAAAATGATGAAAATTATTTCATTCAATACCCAAAAGACTTAGTAACTCCCTCCCTTCCCCTGGAAAAAATACAGTAAAAAGAGTCTTACTTTCAGACAAAAAACAGTTTAGAAAACCCAAACAAACATAGTTAACAGTAGTTAAATTTAAATGAAGTAAAAGCCTCTGTATGCACACTTAAAAGAATATAATTAAATAGGAAGTAACAAGACTCAAAGCATACTGACACAATGGGACATGATATAGTCTAGAAAATAAAACATTAATTGGCTCATATCAGTAAAACACTAGATTTCTACACCCTCATTGAAAAACAGAAATTTTAAATCTTATTTTGAAATTATTGGCAGATGTCCTAGTATTCAGTTTCTAAACTCCATACAGCATCCACCTTTTGAAAATAGATTATGTTTTTGAAATACTGTATTACATGCAGCACCTATATTGTATTTGTACTCTAACACGATGAAACCTTTTCTACAATGAAATGTCCTTAAGACTGTTTCCAGCAAGTGTTCCAGCCCCAGGTAAGAAAAGAGGTAAGACAGAGTACATAAGCACATCTGGATTTTTGCATTTGAGAGAGAAAGAGGAATAAAGAGAAGATGATCCTCTTCTCAGCTCAGTCAAGCAGCTCTTAACCCAGTCAACAGCATGAAGAGGTACTGAAGTGATAGAGCTGCAGCTATTCCCAAATAACAGACATCTTTCAGCTGAAGGACACATGATTGCCCACTGTGGCAAACTACTTTTCCCATCTGTGAAAGCATGGGTACTGCTTAGATAAGTCTTAGAGATTGCAAAAATGGTTATAACACCTCCTGTGTTCTTCATTGTAATACTAACATAAATTCAGAAAGTGCACCCTAATTTTTATTGCTTTTCTGCAGCAAAAGAAAATCTGTTCATGATTTAAAGCTCTGATTATGAAGCATGAGGTGGTGATTAACATATAACAATAGGTAAATAGTTTGGGCAGATTTCTTGAAATACATTTGACTTCTTTATTATGTCTACTTTTTCAGGGACTTAATCTGCATTTTGCATGCAAATTGCATGAAAAGTGTATTTTAATGAGTTCTTGGAGCTTTCATTGAGCTGCCTAGACAATAATGAGTGTATTGTTTTGGGTATTATTTTTGTTGTAATATTTTCTGCATGAAAGCAATTATTGAAACAAAGTGCCATTAAAATATAAGAATTACAGACTGTAAGGATGAGAGGTCATTTTAATGTTTTTTTTTCTTTTTTTGGTGTAGAGACATTAAAATGGAATTCCTAATGATTAAATACAGCTTGTTATTTTACAGACTGGTCCAAAGTGTCTTCAAAATTGACACACATGCATATTCTCTCATTGCTTGCTTCTGACTAAAAAAAAAAAAAAGAAAATATTTTCAGGCTAATGTCTGTGTCTCTGCAGCACTGCACTGAACGGCGACATTCATTTCCAATTATTGGGCTAAAGGCCTTAGCATCACGTGAAGCTTGCTTCCACACGTTTACAAGTGGATGTTGGCTGCAGTTTTGAGTGGCTGTACACTGGAGCACAGCCTTTCCACATGGAGCAGGCAGACTCACTGTGGCAGCAGCCACAGCAAAACCCATCAAATGTAAGCACTCAGCGTGGTTTGGCACTGGGCTAGCTATCACAGTCTGGGGAACCAGAGAAGATGGATCCTCAGCTGAGGAAGAGCTTATAAGACTGCACCAAAAGACTGCATCTGGTCTCATTTTTCAAGCAGCTGGAAACCCTGCTAAACAGCAAAACTGCGGCTGGTGCTTAAACCATTCATCTGCCATCACAAATCACAAGAGAAGTACTCAGGCAGGCATTTGCAGCAATGGCCTCTCCAAGCACTGTGCTGTCCACCCTGCAGTCTAAAACAACAGGCTGTGACAGTGTCACACAGCTGGTGTGACGCTTCATGGCTGACAAAGCTTGCTCGTAACTCCTCTTGGCATTTGAAAACATGCAGTCTGTGAAACTTAATAGTCATCTATGATTACCACTCATTATACACATTCCTTATAGACCCCCCCAAAATTATTTAATTCCTAAAGTTTGCAACTGTTAGAGATAATCTGCATTTGTGTAAAATGGAAAGAGCCTCTTCAGTTTCTTCTTATCTGCAATTATTCTGATTCTGTACTGCTGAGTACTATTATTCTGTCTTTACTACTGATTAATTGTAGTGACCTTTCTTTAATGACACACCATAAGCCTCATAATTGTGTGCAATAAAACATTATCTGTGTTTCACAGGTGATATACCTAGTGCTTGCAAATCTCAAAGCTGAGGGTCAGAGAAGGTAAAAGGCTTGAATTTTTTTTTCTTTTTTAACAGATTTTTCCAATCTGTTGCGTGCTTCTTTGATGCTTAAGTACTGTTACCCTAAGTGACTTGGCAGCCCTTGCTGAATGAGTAGGCGAGTGAGGAGGGACGAGCTGTAATGCACTCAAAGTGCTGTTCCAGAAGCAGCTGTACCTCTGGTCTGTGGGACTCTGGTGTGCCCCCTCATATGTTACACATCTCACTCTTGATGTCTAGGAGGAGATCCTGCGTGGGCTCACTTCAGAGAGGGGGCCGCTGTGAATTCTCCTGCTGGTAACTCCTCAGCTGTGGGGGCGAGCCCTGGAAACCGTGTTCTTCCCTGGGGTGCTGCCATAGCTGGCAAGCACAGTGCCCATCTAGCTGCTCCTGCTGCCTACTTATGGTAGAGACATAAACCATCAGAGAGAGGGGTTTTTATAGTAAAAGGTTATACTAGCATGCATAAGGAACTTTACCTGGAAGCTGAGAAATGCCTGGCTTCCCAGAAAGGTCCCTCTGCGCCAGGCAACCACCAAGGGAGGCCCTTCTCACACGTGTAAGGCAGTGACCCATGTCCCCATGGGAGGTTGCATTTTTCATCTTCCTCTTCATGCTTGTCAAGAGACTGCTTATTCCTTGCCCTTTTGCTGACTCAAGAATATCTGATGTTAAGCTGTACTGCCATGGGCATACAAAACCCATGGTATTGCTGCAGGGCAATCTTCGAGTGAGTCATGGAGGATTAATTCGGGTCTACACTCAACATACTTTACAAGTTTGATTTCCACAGTTAATTGACTGAAATACAATGTCCTCAGATTTATCAGCAGAGCCGGGTTTCACAGATTTTGTAATTGGATTGTATGTGTAGAATAAATGGTCTTGACTAGATTTCCAGATATGACAGATGAAGAAATAGCTTAGAAAAAGCCAGTAAAGACACTGGCTGTGTAAGCCTTCACAAGCCTCCTAAAATGCTGTTGGGTTGTCGAGTCTAGTCCTGTGCCTCAGCTAGTGTAGCAGAGTCCCACAATACATAAACATGACATGTTTTTGTATACTAGAGTCACCTTCAAAGCAGAGCAAGAAGGCAAGGAGAGAGTCCTATCCACAAACGTGGATAGCCCATCTCACACTCAGAACCAGTGTTAATCGAAAGAAGGCGGCACAGGCAATTTCATACATCAGCCCCTTTGACTGCTCTTCATGAACATCATCTTTTACCAAGAAGTACACTGTTTCCACCTCGATCACAATGGGCCCTTGTTTCTAAACTATCTTTGGGGATGCTGATGCACAAACACTCTGCTGAAATCTGACTGAAACCAGACCATTGCGTGGGTTTCCCAAGCCACACAAACTGGCTCCCAGACTGCCTTTGGGCCTCTACAAAGGGGCCCACACAACCAACTTCTAAAAGACTGCTGCCTCCAGCCACCAACTGGGTAAAGATGCTTCCTGAAGGGTTCACCAAGCACAAGTGCATCTTCCTGTAGAGGACTTTGGAGTATGTCTACCTGGTACCCCCAAGAAGCACAGAGCTTCTCTCTGCACAATTTCTCAGTTTGCTGGAAGGAATTACCAGACAGCTTCCTGATCAGTTCTTCCATGCCCTAAGACAACTCTAAATGCTAAAATGCCAGTATGTAAAGGATGGACAGCAACCTATTACCAGAGAAACTTGATTACAAGTCAAGTCACAACTAAATCCCTTAAGGCAGCAAAGCCTTCATGTTCTCCTTCACATACTGTTTTCCTCTAAAGCTTTAATTTGTTAACGCTCCTGTATAAAACCTTTTTGTTTACATTTAAATTTAGTAATAGTTTTGCTTCATAATATACAGTTCAAATATCATGCTCAATAAAATAAGAGTTTGTGCTTTGTAGCAGTCACATCTTAATTCCACCTAATTCTAATGCATTATTGACCATGTTATAACACAAAAAGTCATAAGGGCTGAGAAATATATTTCATCATTATAACACAACTTTTTATATTGTTTTAAAGTAGCAGAGCACATGTTTTTAGAAGTATTTTGCATAAACATCTTCACTAAGAGCAAAGCTGGTACGTGTTATTTCACTGATACTTCTAGGCAGCTTTTTTGAAATGAGAGAAGTAAATTAAAGCTTTCAGCTGACTGTGTTCTTTCTTACAAAACGCAATAGTGGTAAAAGCATTTCCCAGCCTCCCCAAAGGAAGGTTGACAGATGTGATTGCAACCCACACACCTCCCTCTGGGAAATAAAATACATCACGCCCATGGAAAAAGGATTTCTGTATAGTGCTTTTGCAAGTTGCCAGGCTTTCTTAACTATGAAACAGAACTATTGCCAGATCTCAGAGGAAGTAATTATGGGAACCTACTCAGGGAACTTAGAATCAATTAACCTTCAAAGTCAGCATGGTCACCTCATAATGACTCAGTCATATGCTATGATCACACTGCTTATTATGCAATTGCACCTAAATGATAATTAATGATTATCTAAGGATTTCTAATGAATTTTAAAATCTACAAATGAATCCTAAAATCTAGGCCCAAACCCCTTGAAGAAACATTTATCTTGCTTAGATTTAAAAACAACATAAACTAAGTTAAAGAAGCATGCCATCAATTTATTCCAGTTTTAAAACAGATGCAATTTGATAAATTACCTGAATCCTTCTCTAGTCCAAACATTTATTCTGTCAACTTGTAAAAGAAATGTTTTCCCTAGGGATTCTGTGGTCAAATGTGTCTTATATGGCATCCAGTTATGTAGTTGTCAGCCTAAGACTAGACTCATATTATTACTTATGTTTCATGTAAGAATAAGGGGGTTTGCATCCACTTAATTTCACTGCCTTTATGAATCGTGCAGTTACCAACCCACTCCTCAGGAGTACAAAGTGTACCAAACATTTTGAAACAGCAGAACAGAGCTGCTAGCTCATTAAATTACCTACTGGCTGAACAACATTGCAGTTCAATTTTTCTTTATATAGCTACCAGAAAAATGAAGACGTGTTCCAGCATCACCACACCTTTTCATTTTCATTTGTCCAGCTTCTATTAGAGACATCAACTGTCATTAAATCCTCTCTAGTGTGCCTAGATTCTTCAATTATACTGAACAAGAAGCATTGGCCTCAATAGCACCAGAACACACACCAAAATCTGGACTATAATTTAAGCAGTTAAGTCCCACTAAGGCGGGTTGGGTAGGAGGGGGCATGAGCACTCCTGTGCATCTTTTCTGTACTCAAACACCACTGGTATTTAGGTTCTCATCACTGAAGTTCCTGAAGTGCCTGGAGTCTGCATACAGCAGGTGGTTACCGTGGCCCACCAGAGTGCCTTGGTATTTTGATCTCCTCTACAACATTAAAATTTAATGTATGAGGAGCATTCAGGTTTAGCAAACAAGGGGGGCAATGATTTTGCTCAGGCACTGCACCACACAGAAAAAAATTCTCTCCTTGAGACCTGCTCTCTGTGTGGCAGAGTCACACCAGCTCTCGAGCCTGTCCTGTCAGCCCTGTCAAGCCTTTGTTCTAACCTGTCTAAATATTCTCTGTGCATGTATCTGTGGGCCTGGAATTTAGGATTTTGAAATCCAAAAGTGGAACAAGATCTACAAATTTGTGTCACAGAGTTTGCTAACTGCCTGCTACATGCCAAAAGTACCAAATATTTAATCCTCCTCTCAGATTTTAGTGAAAAGCCGCTTGATAACAACTTTCATATTACATGTAAAATTTCACTTTGTAAAATTTACAAAAATCTCAGAGGTATTTCTACAAAAAGACAACTAAAAATTAAGGAAGCCCTGTGAAGACTTCAAGCTTCTCTGGAAGACAGGCTTTAAATCTCTTTCTGAGCATAAATGTAGAAAGTTAAACTAAAGCCCTAATAAGATAGAAGAGGAATTTAAAGAGTTCAGAGTTACCTGTTCTTATTTGCTCTTCAATGATCAATTAATGAAGTTGTCATAATTTTTTGCACAAGAATCTATCATCCTCTTCTTGCTCTGTTGTGTTTTGATTAACAGTATGAAGCTACCACCAAAGTAGAAAGTCAGAGACAGTGTGAGGCACAGGACTAAGTCTAAAATAAAGTTTATGCTTTCAAATGAAGCATACATTCTAGTATTTAATGCACAAATGCTTCTAATACTTTCAAAGCTTTCTATTTAAAAAAAAATATAAAACACATAATTGTCACTCAGAACCATGTTACAAGAGATAACCATCTTAAATTAAGATTTCAAATTCAGAAATGAAGTTATGTTTTTTGCAGAGAAAAGTATGAATACCTAACTCCACAGCTACCAAGTAAAAGGAGTCAGGTATTGCTATCAAGCCATTTTTAAAAGACAGATCACCTGCATTGCTTTTGTGAATTTTAAGGAATTACTGTAAATGCAGGATGAAAATATTTATTTTTTGTGTTGCAGCAAGAAACCATAACCAAGGCTACACAAAGAATCACAAATAGAGTTTATTTTACATCTGCAGTCTAAATAAAGGCATAATAAAGTGGAAGAGAAAATAATATGGAAGAGAGAAATTATGCATCCAAGGGCAGGAAAAGGGGAACCAAGGAGGTGCAAAGCATGCTTGAGGAAAGAAAATAATTATCACTGCAGAGACATCTGTGTTTTCTAGTCTGTGAAGTCTGAAAAAATGATGGCTTCAGCAGAGCTCACTAGAAATAGCTTAGTACAGCTAACATATAACAGAGTCTAATAGCTGCAGCTGGATAGAAATTCAGACTAATTCAATTATTTGTGTGATAAGAGGAAAAAAAAAAAAAGAAAACTATTCAGGTTTTAAGTTAGATGAGGAAAAGACAGTGGTTTCCAGTTTGTGTGTAATATGTATAACATTCCTTTCAAGATGATGAAAGAATCCACAGAGTGGGAACTTAAAAGGTCAATTCCAAGTCAGGAAAGGACACCTTTGTCACTAAGACCTAGAGTTATGAAAATGTTTGAATGTTCCAAATATACCAAAAGACTGCAATAAAGCAAGCTTCTTCAAGGATATTTCATGCTTGTCCCTAGCTGCTGAATCTTTTAAGGAAAGACTTGGTTTTAAAGGTTTCATAAATTAAATGTTTTATAAAACTTGGGGGGTTTTTTGTAAATCAGTTTCCTGATATAAGGTAATTAAAAGAAAAACTTCCAAACACCTATGTGGATAAAGTAGCTCTGTTTTGTATTCAGTGCTGTGATGACCTACTTGGCCACTGCAATAATTAACCAACTGCCCTCATATGCCTGCATATAAATCATGACATTGAATAGAATCAGAGAATGGTTTGTGTTGAAAGGGTCCTTAAAGATCATCAAGCTTCAACTCCCCTGCCATGGGCCGGGTCACCTCCCACTAGACCAGGTTGCTCAGAGCCCCATCCAACCTGGCTTTGAGCTCTTCCAGGAATGGAGATCCAGAACTTCTCCAGGCAACCTGTTCCAGTGCCTCACCACCCTCACAGTTAAGAATTTCTTCCTAATATCCAATCTGAGTACACAGTCTTTCAATGTGACGCCCTTCCCACCTTGTTCCGTCAATTGCTCACCTCTGAGAAACTGCCAATTAGTAAGGCAGAAAAATGTTTAGGAGGCTGTATGCAATATAGCAAACCTCTTGCTGAAGCAGAAAATAAAAATCAATGGTGAACAGGCCATAGACCCTGTTGCCCTGGGACTGTGCATGTTGACATATGGCAACAAAAGGGCAGCTGTGGTTGCTCAATTATACAAAATTGTGTTTCTGTGTGGTATACTGCCTCATAATTGTAGTCAGAACAGAACAAGTGCCAGGAAATATACTATGTTTTAATCAAAATGGAAAATGGACACTTAGAGTAGATTCTGAAGATAGAGAAACAGGTTATTTAATGAGATTTCAGCTTTATTTCTGTTCATATGAAATTGCTCTGTAAGAACAAAGACTGTCAAGAGGGTAGGTCCCTAGGCAAAATATGACTATTAGAACGTTAGAGAAAAAGGATTACATATTTAATGTCTAAGCATGCGATTAAAATGGCAATCCTCTCTATTCAATAGCTTTATGTAACATCACAGTGATTTTAAGAACTACAAAACTTTCTAGCAGTTAGCATATTCAAGTTTACAAAGGGATTGCTAACATCATCTTTTCCTCTTTGACTGTCTAAATAAATAAATGCATTACCTTTGTGATATCCAAAATAGCGCTTCTTCAATTGAAAGACTCACAAAGCAGTTTGGAAAAGTGGAAAAAAATGTCTCAGATTGAAACTATATAGGGATTGCTCACTTCGCAAAACAATTACCTAAACTGCAATACAAATAATTTGCTGAGCTTCATGACATCAAGCTTATGAACTATGCAGATTGTCATTCTTCTGCTCAATGGACAGTGGTGGTTACACGCTGACACACACACAGCAGCCTTGCTGCCAAAAGCACTCCCACTCCATGCGCCAAGTGGGGGTGGTGGAGTAGTCCCATTCCTCCCACCACTGCCACGATTACCAAGTCTCCCTCACAGCTTTCAAGTACAGACACTGGCCTGATTTCATCCGGACAGACTTCAGAGCAGAAGGAGCTGCAGAAGCAGCAATACTCTGACAGTAAGGTTGTAGAGCAAGAGAACATGAGAGTTAGTATCAAGTAGGGAGAGGAAGAAGCATCACACTAATTTTGCTGCATACTCACATCACACTTCAAAGAATTCTGAATAAAACCCAGAAATAGTAGGAATATAGGAACTTTTACTTTATACTGGATAAGAATTTAGTCTGGAAAAAAATACTTGCCTAAATTATCCACATTTGGCAAACTGATGAAAGTGTATACAACTGGAACTAAAAACCAAGCTAGACTACAACTAATACAATAAAATAACACATGCTGGACTAGAAGCACAAAAATATGTTTTCATAAACATTACAAATTAGTATCATGCATATATAGACCACAGAAAGAAATGGAACTCCAAAAGCTACTTCCCAGTTTTCTTTTTCAATCTATACTGTAAATGTACATGTTACTGAAACCATGCAACACTGAAGTACCTTTACAAAGTAGAAATATCATTTATCAAAGCTAGTAAACAGGAAGACAAAACCTGCATAAGAAAAACCACATGAACAGCCCACAAAAAGACACAAGTGCTGCCCAAGGCTCTTGTACCAAGTCTTCTGCATGCATGAATTTCTTACTGTACAGTATGGTTAACAGCAGGTATGGCAATAAAAAAGTGCCAGGTATGCCATCTCTTTAAAGATATGCACATTCCAGCAGCACCACTGACAAAATGACCAGCTCTTAACAGGTGACTAATGCTTAACTCCTACAACTGCAGTCTTTGAGGAGCCAGAAGCCAGACTTCAAAAAAATGGAGAAGTAGTTTCTGCTGACATATTTAGCTAAATCTATTAGCAATGACATTGGATGAAAAACTGGGAACTAAATCAGTATGAAACAGTGTGGAAGTTCAGTTCTCATTTCAACAAGAGAGAACTGAGAAAATTCTGTTCTGTTTTATGTGGGTTAGATAATGAGAAAAAGCATTCACTGAGGCCACTTTACAGCAACACAAAACACAGTGAAATTTGTTAAACTAAATCTCCACTCACAATCTCTATTTTCCTGTGCTCTGAACTTCAAATCAGCATATTTAGTTCCAGGCTATTATTTTGGATCCATAACATCATCAGTGATTAAAGTAAAAAGCAGGAAAAAAGAAATTCTAAATATGCTGGTTTTTTTAAAAACTTTATAGTGCATTCAGAGCGAAAAATGTGTGTAGAAATCAGTAAACTATAACACTGACTAAAAAATGAAGACTTCTAAGGCTATTGCCTATTTTCTTTTCTTTTGGGGTGATAAGGAACTTCCATAAAATCACTGCAATTCTCAAAGTGTCTGTTTTTAAAAAGAAAAGAAACAAATATTCTCCTACTTGTCCGTGGGTCTCTAGAGTTACTTACAGCTCCAGAATAAGAATGACATCTGTTTTGTTCTCATAGACATCATGGAGAGTAATCACATTGGGATGCCGAATCTCTTTCAGTATGCCAACTTCTCGCTCGATATCTTCCCGGCTCACTCCACGACGGCTGGATTTCGTTCTCCTCTTCTTGATGAATTTCGCTGCAAACTGCTGGCCGGTACTTTTCTCGCGGCATTTTTTCACTACGGCAAACTGCCCACTGAAAAACAGAGAGATGATGAGAGTTTAGTTCAAGACAATTCAGAGTTAAGAGCAGCCCATTTACTGTGGTGGGGGAAATGAGTTCTAACTCTGCTTGACCTAAGTATATAGCTGCTTCTTATGCCATCTACAATAAAACTTGAAGAAAACCTAGAAGAGGCAGGAAAAGTAATTTAAGACACACCTTTTGCATCACACAAATGTACACATTTCAGCTCATCAGTAAGAAAAAGGTAACACCTTATCAGTGAGGACCACTGGATTTTTGACAAATATGTGCACTGGGCATTACTGGGCAAAAGTAATGGTTTCTGGCTTTCTCCTACCATAGGCTTGTTGAGTATTTTTTCTTTGTTCTGCAGTTGGGACAATTTGTAGTTTCTTACAATCTACACGATTTGGCAATATTCACTTTATTCTATAGATATTCTATCCTCAAGTTTGTTTTTTAAAAAGTTTTTAAAATGAACCTCGGTTTCATGACACTGCTTTGGATTTTTAAAGCCCTGACTAAATACAGAGGCATCAAGAATAACTCATCTTGTTAAATACAAGTTTGAAGATGAGAAAAGTACTGAAGCACTGAGAAACAAAACCTGTGTTTGTATTACAAACCAGAAGAAACTCCAGGAAGCTGCTGAAACCAGCTCACCATCACTGATGTACAAGGCTGCTGTTGCTAGATGTACACACTGACCTAGATAAGAAATCTCCAGGAGCCTAATGTTGATTTAAAGAAAGAACAGGATTTCTAGAACTGTTTTTCTTTTAAGTTTCCCTAATCTCTTGTTGAGAATTCTCAGGAAATTCTGTTCCTGCTTTTTTCACTATATGAAGGAATCATAGAATTACAGAATGATACCAAGGAGAACATTTTTTGAAGTTAGCTTACTCTGTTAACTGAAGAAGATCTGTTGTCTAAAGCAGATTTATAACAGCAATCAAATCAGAGCTAGCCCTAATAGGTTTGACTACTTGAACAGCCACATAGCACTCAGAGCTACACATTTCATGCCACCATTACTATGCTGATCCCACACAGTACCCGGAGTGACACACTGTCTTAGACTGGGACATGCAGCTGTCACTCGTGGAAGGGCAGGGCAAAGACAGAACCTCTCATGTGAAAGACACTCTAGAGTAGCCACCACCATCTGGGAAATCTTTGAATGGAGCCATGGGTAGTGAGAGAAGTAAACTTTGAGAGATGCCTAAAACCTAAACAGTCTTAAGTTGAGGTTTAGATTTGTTTCAGTATTATGATCACCTTTCAAGTCACATTTTTCATTGTTTAATGAAACACATTAATGAACTTGTGAGAAGACGTTATATTGCATGAAAAATTACTTTGCCTTAAATTCCACCTGCCTCCAATTCTGCACAAAGTTTTCAAGGATCAGATTTCCATACAGGGACCCCCACATTATTATTACAAAGTGCAGTGGACAGAGCAGTGCTTCAGACCACACCATATCCTCTTCTCCATCACATACAGGCTGGAAGACCTGCTTCACTTGCCCATACTTGGCGTGCCAGTGTTTTCAGAGATACTCTTTGACATGTAAGACTTTCATATGCGACTGAAAGAGAAAGCACAGACCTCTGGAACATCTGCATCATCCAACTGAACAGCAGAGATCTAAGTGTCCTAAGGTCATTAGCTTTCTCTGCCTGGTTCAGTCCAATTTCACAAAAACTGAGCTTGATCTCCAAGGTCTGAGTAATTTTGCACTGCCAGAGTAGAGGTATTTGCACTGCTGAATTGAAAACACAGCCGTTCTGGCTCTTGCTTCCAGCAAGAAAAGCAAGCGATTGTCTCACACTCTCCCCCACAGCATGCACATCTCCACAGAGATACAAAGCTTTATTTAAAAAGCAGTAAGTTTTGCAGAAAATTCACAGCTTCAGAGAAACAACAAAGTGGAGTAGTAGACAAATGTAGACATCATCACAACTCCAAACAGCTACTTAAGCTCATGGATCACAAGGAAGTCAAAAACTGCTGTTTGTCTTTTGACCACCCGGCTGGCTTTCAGGCTAGAAGTCTAAAATGCCTGATAGAGGAAGAAAAATATTTCTGCTTATGATTCATCCACAGGCTTGAATGCTGCATGGCTAACAGCTCTCTTATTGATGTGCAGCCTCTAAGTTAGCAAAAGCTACTGCTTCACTATGGAAAATCAACAAAACAAACAAAAAAAGAAACAACCCTCGCCCGTACCCACCCTCACCCCAACCCCTCCGCAATCCCTACAATGTAAATTAAACAAGCACAGAAACAATAACCCCCAAAATATAATATTAAAACCAAAATTACATCTAACATCAGCTCTGGAGTAAAAAAGGAAAAACATAAATCTGAACTACACAGACACACAATATATTCTGATATTCAAGAAGATTTAATTATAAAAGTTGGTGGGGATTAAGAGTTGTGTTTTACTGACATGATGATTTTTACATAGTATTATGCATATTTTAATTACATCATTCCCCAAAGCCACTTCATGCTTCCAATGTCTTTAAGGCTAAGACTGTTTAATCTTATTTTGGCAATGGGTCAACTATGATGTTACAGCATGAGGTTGACATCCTGGAACAAAAGGGGCTACATAAGACAAGTAGATCTCCTCTCTCCTGAAATATGCCATTTATTTTTTCAGTTGTTCACTATTTTCTCTGTCCACAACAACCTGTTGGAAGGATGCCCTGATCTATCACTTTTCTATATAAAACCGTTACCAGAAGCCCAATACATTGTTTAAAACACATGACTTTAAAGAATGCTCTCATCCACAGTTTAACATGAGGTGAAGCTCCAAAAAAATCTTTTGACGCTGCTCAAGACTGTAAGAAGTTTATCAACTAACAGGTATCTTGAGTAAGTGCCAGTTATACACCAAATAACCTCCTTATTGTTGCTGTTATTTATTCAGCACACAGCTGCACAATTAGCTGCTTGTTATTAAACGCTGCACACACAGATCACACTTAAGCTGCAATCAAAGGGGCTGTTTCATGCCTGTGATCCCTAAGCTACACAATTTTACAACTCTCTCCAAACTCCTGTTTTAAAAGCAGAGGAGATGTGTAAATCAAAAGGTATTTAATGGCTTCTCCTTGCAGAACTGCAGCAACAAGCTGATATAAATCAGCTTCTCACACATAACACTCATAGAATATCCAGGAATATCTTCCCAAAGATCCTACATTTTCAGATTCAGCATTCATTCAGCATCTTCAAGGCCAGAAAAGTCTTTTAGTTTTTTAAGTTTTCTTGCTTTTGTACGTTTGATTTAAAGTGCATGGAGTCAAAAAATGACTGTGATTTTAGAAGAAAATTACACTAACCACCCTGCACCCTCTCCCCAAAGTAAATCACAAATTCACACTTAATAAAGTATCTGATATCATTCTTTTTCCACATAGCAGAATCAGGTGAAACAAGGTGAAGCAAGGCAGGATGACAGCTTGATGTAGGAACAAATACTTCTGCTAATAATAGTAATTTGTTTTGTGATCTTGTAATCCTTAACCAGCCCTTAATTACTACCTTAAACCTACTCTTTGTGGGACACTTGGCATACATGCCCATCCAGTGAATTTTCAGACTCACTTCAGAACAAGTACTTACCCATTACCTAATTATGACATTTCTGCATCCTTTTTGCATCATGAGACACACTGCCCTTTACAATAAATATACGTATAAGCAAAATTTATGCAGATAGGGGATGGAAGCACCAATAAACCCCCTATGTGTCAACCTTTATTGGTCCTTGCTTAGTGGGATCACAAAACAACTACTCATCAGCATGAATTAAGGAAAGTTTTAAATACAGAGACATTTGGTTTAGAATCAAAGGGAAAACACAAAAGAGTGCTTTCATTTTTTCCACAAGGATGATGACAGTGATTAGGGGTGGCAGATACCCCGTATTCTTTCCCACTCTCAGCCATCTGCACCAACTCTTCCCAGGTAGTTTGTCCTTTGGGGAGTAA
Source organism: Passer montanus (assembly GCF_014805655.1). Classification (NCBI taxonomy): domain Eukaryota; kingdom Metazoa; phylum Chordata; class Aves; order Passeriformes; family Passeridae; genus Passer; species Passer montanus. The sequence continues at coordinate 2,190,850 of NW_024372147.1, forward strand.
AACTCTTGCTCCAAGAATCTGGTGAAAGAGTTCTAAGCTGGACACAGAGTTGGTCAACCTGTATTCTTTCCCACTCCCAGCCATCTGCACCTCTGCACCAACTCTTCCCAGGTAGTTTGTCCTTTGGGGAGTAAAACTCTTGCTCCAAGAATCTGGTGAAAGAGTTCTAAGCTGGACACAGAGTTGGTCAAGTAACCCCCAAGGAACCAATTTTCTAGTAGTTATTGCCACAACAGGTCAAGAATGGGGCAATTTTCCATGCCATCTTCTGAAGACTGCATTCCAAAGTTGAATGGGAGCAGGAAATAGGAGTAAGGAACGGGCATTAAGTTGCCATCAGGGTAGTAAGATGCCTTGGTATGTTTCTGACATGAAGGCATTTTCCTCCTATTTAAAAATTTTATATTCAGTACACAACTCTGAAAACACAACTTTTACTATTTGTTTGACTACTTCCCTTTTCAAAATTACACTAATCCAACAGAAAGAGATTTACATAATACTATTAGATTAGCCTGTGAAAGAAACTGCAACTCGACCATGGGACCACTTGTTTCCTCCAACAGAACACCTATCAGCATTCTGCACACACCTCTGTCTTTCCTCAGAGATCTGCTGGGGATGGACCAGGGGGATGTGCAGCCCCAGGAGCATCCCAGCATCAGTCAGCCTTGTCAGCAACCACTGCTATCCATTACTGTCTGCCCCCAAAGGCATCTGATCTGCTTCTGCTAATAAGGTTAGCTCTCACAAGACTTGCTGGTGAAGCAGTAGTGTCTAAGTCTTTTCCAAAGAATGGGAACACTTGTCCACAAACTTGACCACTTGGAAACATGAAGGAACAGCATCTATATACCTGATAGGAGAATGAGCTGGAAGCTCTTGAAGCCTATTAATCACCATAACCTTGTTTCAGGCTGCACATAAACAGTTGTTATAGGAAAGGACAAGGTGGCCATAGCATAACAGAAGTAGTAATTTCGGGAGTTACATGAAAAAAAGCAGTACTAAAGAAAAGAAAAAAAAGAGAAGCTCAACACGATACAGTATTTAAGCTAAAGAGAAAATACTCCTCAAATGATATATGAGTGGCTAAGCAGAAGAATAAACCAGCTGGAAACTGATGGTGGACCACAGAGATCACTGTTAGGAGCTGGCTCTTTCAAGTACTACTAATAGAGAAAAGCAAACATAAGGGTTTAACTAGATCTGACTGTGGAACAATAAAAAGTTGAGTGCTGCAAGTATACAGACAGGAGGGGAACATGTGTTAGGCAATTCTGCAGTACATTTCCAACAGGTGCAGAGTTAAAATGAAATTGCAATTTACACCCGTCAATGTAATGCATGCTGATACACTTTCCTTAGAAATATTTTGGAAAAGCAGCAAAGACAAAAAAAACAACAGCAAGGAAGGGTAAGCAAAGGGGAAAACTAGACATATTTATAAAAACCTAAGTATACTAACACCTGGTATTTCTGAGTTCTGATAACTCCCAACTTCCATATTCCTTGTTATGCACAGATGAATTTATACGCTTATAACATCCATATATTTTAAATTATTTTTATTTCTGACTTAGAATAAATTTTGGTGTCTAATTACCAAGCTCCAAAGTACCAAAAGTACCACCACAGAGACTCAATGTATGTATGTGATGCTAAGTTTGATTATCCTTCACTATGAACACATCAAATATTTAAAGTTATTTTCCCAAAATAAGCAAAGTACAAAAAATAATTATTCCTTTATGTAATACTTTAAATGAAAAAAACCCACAACTTTCATAATGAACTCCATTATTACTATATAATTTATTTAGATATCTTTTTTTGTCTCTATACATGAACTGAAACTTCTGTTGTATTATCTATTCAAATACAGTTGGAACAGTGTAACTGTTAACTTAAAAATTAAATTAATAGAAGCCTTTTTAGAGTATCTAAGACATGTCAACGTGAAGCAGTCAGAATTTGAGGTTTCAAGCAGTGTAAGAAGCAGGTGGGCTAAGTCAATTTTTTAAACCTATTTACAGTTTAAACTGCCTACCATCACTTTGTGTAATTGAATGGCAATCAGGTACCTCTTCCCAGCTCCTCCATGGTGTAATGGGGAGGAGAATTAGGAAAAAAAATAAAAAACTCAAGGGTTAAAATGAGAACACCCTCCATGGTGTAATGGGGAGGAGAACTAGGGAAAAAATAAAAAACTCAAGGGTTAAAATGAGAACAGTTTAATAGCTGCAATGATATAAAAAAAATACTAATGAAACCAATTACAGCAACAGTAACAATGGAAAGAAGAGGGTGAGAGAGAGAGAGGAATAAAATCCAAGAGAGAGAAGGAAAAAAGCCAAGATAGAAAAACAATGCACAATACAATTGCTCAGCACACACCAATGTCCAAATCCATCCCCCAGCAATGACTGCCCCTCACTTATGACAAACTCCCCCTGGATTATGGATTGGGTATGATTTTCATGGTATAGTATATAGTATGGCCCAAAATTTGCCAGTTTGGGTCTGCTATCCTGGCTGAGCAGACTCTCCCAGCTTCTTGTGCAGCTGCTGGCTGGCAGAGCACGGGAAGATGAAAAGTCCTTGCCTTGAGGTAGGCACTACTGAGGAGCAAGGGAAACCTCAGTGTGTTACCAACATTATTCTCATGCTAAGTCCAAACCACAGCACTGTAAGTGCTACTAAGAAGAAAACTAACTCTATTACAGCTGAAACCAGACACAAAGAAGTACAGAATTTGTCCCATCTGCTAATTTCCCCAATGTTTTAAAGCTTGTGCTTCGTATTTTTGTGGTTTGGTTATTTTAAAAACAAATCATGCCTTTTAGCTACGTATTTATATCCTGCAGAAATTGTCTTGTGCTGTCAACCTCAGCACATAATACTGATGAAATTGGAAGTTTCTGTTGCTCTGCTGATTTCTGTAATTTCATTAGGTTGCTAACAGACTTCTCTAGATGTTTGCTAAGCTTACAGAAAAGTCATTTTCTTCACTGTTTTCTCAGAAACCCAAAAGAGCCACTAGTCCTAAGGGATGACATAAGAGCATGATAAAAAAAATTATGACAGACCTAAATAAGGTATCTCAGAAAATACTGTTTTTTAATATTATTTCTTAAATGCTTTGTACTATTCCAAGCAGTGTATGAAAAATTTTAGAGGAATAGTTATACTGGAGATAGGGAAGAAGAGAAAAAGTGATGAAAAGACAAGAGACTATTACTTCGTCTACATACAGATACGCATGTGTATGCAGTACTGAGTGCTACAAAGTATTTTAATTCCTTACTCTAAGGTGGTTTAATCATAGAATTAAACTGTTTTCTGCACCACACATTAAAAGGCAAGTACCCTGCCATTGCCAAGGCTCCCTATGGAGCCGTTTATCCATTTATGGATTTGGTCAAGATCATATCTCACTGAACACAGCTCCTCAGTACAGTAATTAGTTAAGCATGAGCAGATTAATCAGATGGCTCTGGCTGGCCCAGAGAGAAGGGGACGAGGAAAGACAGCTACATACTGTGCCTCAATGTTGAAAGCAAGACCAAGCATGCCTGTGGGATGGGACCAACCTTCTGTGTCCCTTCCCCAGCAGCCTAACCTGAAGGATTAGCATCTGATGTTGAAAGCAAGACCAAGCATGCCTGTACAACCTTCTGTGTCCCTTCCCCAGCAGCCTAACCTGAAGGATTAGCATCTTCTCAGGATTTTCTTATTCCACTGAGAGAACCACAATAAAGTTTTTCCAACATACTTCATGTCAAACAAGTTAAACGGCTGGAGCATGAATAGATGCACACATCCATGCATGCATTTGCTGAGCTGAAGAGCAATTATGAACTAGTACAGGCCATCAGGAAGAGATGAGGCTCCTGAATCAGCAATTTGGCAGTAAACATCAATTGCAGATTACTGAAGAATTCTTCACATTTACAAATAAGAAGCTTAGAAATAATACAATCTCGCGATTAGGCTGAACTTCATAAAGTAGAATAAAGCACAAGTTTCAGCCATTCTCTGTGCACATATAAATATGAACAGTATCTCTATATACATTACTATGAGGATTTACAGAAGATTAAAAATATGAGTGGATGATATTTTTGGATTATATTTTGTTTACTGTTATTTTATACACATTATATTGCAAAATGAATAGATATTTGATATATTTTATCGTAAGAAGTAACTGAGTTTCTGTCCTTGAAGAGGGTTTTAATTAGATAAAACCCTTTTAGATAGCACCTTAATAAAAAAAATTAAAGTCAGAATGCCTGCAATACTTTCATCCTGCTGCTACGGTTTGTCTGAAGGCTAATGCATAGCCCTTGCCAAGTATGGCTGCTATGTTACCAGAGGAGAATGCAGTCCTCTCTTTTATACAAGGAGAGTGCCTCCACAATTTTTTCCTTTTAAAAATGGCTTCATTTCAATTCACAGCTCAAAACTGAACACATTTTCAGTGAAATCCTGTGTTCTGACTACCAATTCTCCCCATGGAGCTACAAGTAGATCTGCTCAGTGTGGTTCCCAAGTGTTGGTGGGGACCTTGAAGGGGGGAGAAGAGTGGAAGGAATTATGAAGAATAGAGTCAGACATGCTTTATTATGTGTTTCAGTGTGAAAACAGATATGGAAACACTTGAATAAAGTGATGTAAGTTCCATTTGTGTTCAGAATAAAGGGTTAAAAGGTGAAGAATGGCAAGGAAGATGGTGGATTCGCTCAAGCTGGGAATGCCAAGGCCTAGAGAATAAACAGTGTGGGAAACCAAATACTAAATCTACTGCTGTTTATCCTCTATCTGTTTGGAGAAGTAGAATTTCTTGTAGAGATAACGTAGATGTTTACAGAGACTTGTAGGCCCTATCCCAGACATGCTTCAGCTCCCTGTTGGGAGAAAGATCAAAGCAGAGTCCATAAAAAGCACAGGGAGATCACAGCATGGTGCTAAACTACGGGTGCTCAGGCCCTGGATAAATGGGCACAGCAGCAGCCCCACTGCCTACAGGGACTGAACTGAGCCTGACGGTGCCTGTGCCCTCACCCTGTCTCTGCTGCCCAGCCTTGTTTCAGGATCCTCCAGATAGCAAGGTAATAGAGTAAATTCATTCTTTGCATTTCAGCTGCACTTTTTTGGTGGTTGCCCTAAGCCTCCTGCCTGCATTGATTAACAGTTCAAAACAGAAGTTATTTGTATTTTCCTTACATAGTCCAACCCCTTGATAGTTAATTAGATGTGGTTGAACTGTGGTTTGCTTCACCTCTTTAAAGGAATGTTTAGGTGAGTCATGATGCATCTCACATTAATAGAACCATAGAATAGTTTGGGTTGGCAGGAACCTTAAACATCAAGTTCCAACTACCCTGCAGTAGGCAGGGACACCTCTCACTAAACCAGATTGCTCAAAGCTCCATCCAACTTGGCACGGAACACTTTCAGGGGCATCCACAGTGCCTCACCACCCTCATAGTAAAAAGTTTCTTCCTTATATCTATTCTAAGAATTCCTTCTTTCAGTTTAAAGCCATTCCTCTTGTTTTATCATTACACGCCCTTGTGAAAAATCCCTCTCCAGCCTTCCTCTCTAAGCCCCCTTCAGGTATTGAAAAGCTGCTGTAAGGTCCCTGCAGAGCCTTTTCCAGGCTGAACAGCCCCAAGTCTCTCAGTATGTCAGTGTATAGTCTGGCATTACAGTATAGGAACAAGTAAATGAGGTTCAATCACAATATAAGAAAGACATTCAGCTATTAGAGATCATCCAAAGGAGGGCCATGAGGATGGAGAAGGGCCATGAGGATGGAGAAGGGCCTTGAGGGGGAGCTGAATGATGAGCAGCTGAGGCCACTTGATCTGTTCAGCCTGGAGGAGAGTGAGGACAGACCTCATTGCAGTTACAACTTCCTCAGGAAGGAAAGAGGAAGGGCAGACACTGATCTCTGTGGTGACAGGACCTTCAGGCCTGAAGGTGAGTCTGGGGAGGTTGCATTTCAGGAGGGTGTTTGGGCCCTGGAACAGGCTCCCCAGGGCTGCAGTGACAGCACCTGCCTGACAGAGTTCCAGAAGCACTTGAACAACACTCATGCTGGCGTGTTTTTTGCAGATGTCCTGTGCTGGACAGGAGCTGGACTCAATGATCCTGATAGGTCATTTCCAACTCAGTGTATTATATGAATCTATGAACATTATTAATGTCCAAGACCCTTTTAATTCCCAAAGTAAAGGCAAAGATAATAAATTACAACAAAGCATTAAAACAGAAACATGTATCACAAATTTAATATAGACAAATCATAAGAACATCATCTCTGAAGAATTTATTTGCATTGAACGCAAATTTATCTCTATTTAAAGATACCACTGCTCAAAAGACTGAGGAAGTGGAATATGTGGCTTACAGCAAAGAACAGAAAGCTCTGTTTTCCAATATGTACAATAATTCAATAAATATTTATTGTCTAAACTGCCATACAAAGCATGTAATTGTGAGACAGTCAAGGCTTATGAAGCCATTACATAATTGTATAAAAATATTAGACAATGAAGTTTGCGTAGGACTTTAAATAAGAGTTAACATCCATAAACTCAAATTGGCAGGTAACAACTCAATAATGTAGTAGAAATTTCACTAAGCCCTTTGGAATCCACTGCTCAGAAGAAAATGCTGTGTGAGAAAGATGCATCTTTATGCTCTGATCAGTCCTTAACCTTAACCTTTGATTCTGCCTAAATTTTGTATTTCTATATGCCTCATTAGTTAGCCTTATATTCAGGTTAACATTTTTGTTGACTTTTCATTTTCTGAAGGGAAAGAAGAACTTCCAATAACTCAACTTCCCGCAATTTAGATAATTGTAAAGTTAATTTGATTTCTGTTTTCCCAAGTTGTCTTCAAACATCTTATGGCATTAAAAATAACCTTTATAATTTTATTTTTCATATTCAATGAAAGAGGGATCTGTAAAACTCATGTGCAAAGTAAATGAAAAAACCCACACATCAAATCATTACCTTATGATCAAGCCATGACAGAACTTCATACAAAATGCTACCTAAAAGTGTAAAACTTAATGCCAGTGAATATACGATAGGATTTAAGAACTCACGCATAATTCTTCAAACTATTTCTCTGGGTAGATTTCTCTTTTCAACACTGATACAATGGAATCAGTCAGGGAAGCACTTGAAGATTCATAGAAATAGCTCCCATCTGTTAAATGCAATGCCATGTCTGCTTTCAAATGAAGATCTTTGAATAAAGTGTTTTGTTACTTTTAACACACAGCTGCAAACGTTTATTCCACCTCCTGATTAGAAATAATGGTAGGGGCGACAAACCTGACAAGTCCAAGATTTAAAAGAATTTGGAGCACAGCACCTCCTAGTATTCACTCTCCTGTCCTTTCTGGCCCCACAGTGGTGACTGGGTTCCCTGGTTACAATACACGGGATACACCAGCCTTGTTCTCTCCCACCACTGTGGCCACAGAGGCCACGCTGTGCAACGTGCTCCATTTCTTATGCTCTATGGTTTGTGGTCTTTCCTAGTCAAAATTCTGCAATACAAATCAAATACCACTTGCTTGCCTTTCACGTTTTATTAAAAGTAACTTTTGAACAATCTGTATGGTTTCATAGGTTGTTTATCTCTGGTGTTTACCAGCTTCAGTCCTCTTCATCCCATTCGCTGTGCTTTTTTAATACAGCAGAAAGGTTTCCTTCTAATGATTTTCACCACTGTCAGTGCCCTGTATTTATCTTCCTCACTCAGCTGTCTAAATTACACATTTTTAAGACGTCCACCTTCATCTGCAGCTTCAGCACTTGCAAGTCCACCTTCTCTGGTATCTCAATAAATCTCAGTCTTTAAGCCATTGTTGTCCAAAACAAGGAATAATTACAAATTTCTCCTCATTCCTTTCAGCTCTGCTGTCATTGTTACTTCTCTTTCCAGTCCTTACACATTCACTTGACTCCAGCATGGTGGCCAGGTATTCAGATCTTTTCCAGAAGCTCAGTTAAAGAAATGAATCAGTACTCCCCTCAAAGTCTCTCCTAATGAGAGATGAATGAGAGAGATTGGAAGAGATGCCCTTCTCCAAATCACCCTTCTGTTGCCTACACTATGTTCTCTGCTTGACACTCAATTTCCTCCCAACTCACCTAGCTCACCTTCACAATAAAATGGCAAAGCACACCAAAAACATAACTGAAAAGAAAACCCAACCAAACCCAAACCACCCTGACAATTATGCTTCTGTTCTGGATTAAACAGAGTGCTGAATCCCAGACATGCTGTTCACACTCACCCAGTACCTTTAACACTCAGTAGGGCTTATTCAGTATGTAGACAGAAACAGTTCTTCAGCACCTATTATTTTCTCAGCTATGGATATATGAAATGGATGCAGTCATTGCATGTTCAAGTTAACATACACAGTTTTAAACATATACTTTAATCTACCAAAAAAAGGGATCAAACAGTAAGCTAAGTCATTAATTCCAAGCTTCCACATACCTCATTAAAAATGCAATTCTGCTGCTTTCAAGGTTATTTATTCCCTTTTATTTAGCTAGCTTACTTACTTGTTAGAGGTCTTTTAATGAATAAATAAAAAGTAAGAGCATATATGCACAAAGACTAAATTTAACTCAACAGTTAAAACAGATGTTAAACACTTAAGCAGATGGCACATTACACAGCAATCTGCAACATGGGTAAAAGGATTGCTCTACAAACCAGCATCAATATAGAAACTATCCCCCCCTTCCCTACATCCTCCCCTTCTCACACGTATTAAAAAAACCAAAAAATCTGTTCCTTAAGCAATAGTATTTCAGTGGGAAATTTTTGGACATTTACCTACCTACTTGCTTTTGGGTCCAACTCAGTTCATTTTAAGTACTGCCACACTTAAAGTACAAAACTTTGGAAGTTCCTGCATTTGCCAAGATATTCCACTCACAGAAATTCTGTTATGTAGGAAGTTTCACAGTTCTTTTCTAATTTCAATCCACTATTGTTGCAAAGATGTAAATATAACTCCTTCAGATTAGCTTTAGGTTTTTTTATTCCTCTCTTTATCAACAGTCTCGCCATAACTGAACTGACACAATTATACAAAAAACACTAAAATAATTTTCATTTGGCTTACTGCATGCATATAGCTCTAACTCTGAAGACAGAGAAGACTGCAGCACCTGTATGCTGTCCAGTCTGAGAGCACAGTACAGATTCAATTACTGGAACCGGGAGAAAAGACAGTGACAAGCATTTTATTTTTCTTTTTACATAGCTAACTTCTAGCCAAATCCCTGTGTCTCCAACCCCCTCCCTTAAAGAAAAAATAAAGCCTATGACCTAGCAATTCAATCTACGTAGCTTTTATGTTAAAATTACTTTGGTAATAACACGGTTTTGTTTAACATGGAAATACATTCTACTAGAACTTTGTGCTACAGCAACAATCACAGCATTCTTTTGAGAGTAATGGAGGAAAATCACCGGTGCCAAAAGCAGCTCACTTCATTAAAAACAGTGGTCTCTTCCTTTGGTGGGATTTGGAAGTGCTGTTGTACAGCACTAGAGAGACAGTAAATTTGGAGCATGACTGCTGAATAATTACATGGGCCCAGGTTAAGCACGCATTTTATTTGCTTAAGTGCTCCTTGTGGAACTAGAATGGGGTTTCCAGTTAGACTTCTAGAGGAAATTTGAGAACACAGGAAACCAACCAGTTTTTGGAGGTCTGATTATCTAACTTTTTCAGAACTTAAATGAGAAATAAGAACAGATCACTGAAAATTAAAAAGCTTGTGTCAAGTTCATATGAGAAATAGATGCATCACCACCTTATTAATCTATTGGACCTCTTTCATTGCATGAACAAAAATACCAACACATACACTTTCTCTCAAAAACCATTCCTCGCATTTTTTTTAACATGATTTCTGCCTATAAGAACTTACTTTGACTCATCATAAAAAAGCTAGCAGTATGCATTTAGTCAAGAAAAGAATGTTTCATTTTTGAGTGTTATGCAGAGAATACCATTAACCTTTCTTTATATTTACAGGTAGCTGAGTTGATCTTTTAAAGCAGAGAAACAGATTAAGTGATTTCTAGAGATGATTTTATATAGTATGAAGCTAGAGCATGAAGGCACCCCACTTCTGCAACTGGATGCTGTGCACAGAAGCTCCCTCCTGTATGTAAGATTTGACCTAACACCACCTCCATTTCTGACTCCAGCAATCAATGTTTCAAAGCTGTCAGAAGTCCCCATGCCTACTTCCAAGATCTTTATGAACCGAGAAAAACTGTTACACTGAAGGAAAGGCTGGAGACTGTTGTAACTAATGCTGACACTTTTATTAATGCAAAGAGTATGCTCAATGCATATTAGCAGTGATAATTAATACAACCCAAAAAAGGGAAGAAAAAATGTTGCAAGTCCATATCAGCATTATTAAAAATAAGTGGTTTTCTAAAATTCAGCTTCTTTCTCAAAATATAATTTTTTTTTTTTAGATTTCGTTTTGACTACGGAAATTTGTCATCCTAACAGTTGCATATTTAGAATTGCTAACATTACTGATAAGTTTCACTTTCTACAGTAATACAGTCAGTCTCCAAGAGATTCTAATGCACCAATTCCAGCTCTCAGTGCTTTAGCTCTTCCTACCCAGATGAAGAGGTAGGCATCCTTTCACATGGATTTCAGCATAAGAGCCACTGCAGCTGAAAGATTTTCTTCCTGTTAAAAGGGCTGAAAGAAAAGGACTCCACAAACTATGAGGAAGCACTTTAGAAATTATGGTCTTAACCAAGATACACTTCTGTAGAATTTTGCAGCGTAGAATTGTAACTGACATACACAACCTGGCTTTGCCACCCTCCACCCTTGTGCTTCACAAGCTATGGATAAGCAATACTGCACTGGAGATAAAGCAAGTGCAGTGACTTGGAGTCATTTGGAGGAGAGATAAAGTGTGTTTATATGCAGCTTCAAAATAAAGCAATGAGTTTTGAATTAATAAATTACATTGTAAATGGAGCTTCAACTAGTGTATTTTTCCAGAAAGCTGGTCTTTTCATTACATCTTTCAAACAAAAGGGTAGTAGTCTTGTAGAAAGCAGTATCCAAATCCATCCTGCCTAAGAGTTAGGTATAAGCAAGGAGTTGTGAGATTCTTTCCTACTGCTGTCACCAGCAGTGAGTCCCTAGATTCAGTTCCTCATCTTGCTTCTACTCAGGAGCCCCCTGCATGCAAATTGAAGATAAGCAAGGCCCTGGGAAAAAAGCAGAACCAGTCACCCCGAGGCATTTCAGTACTTCCAATGACCTTTTTCTGCACATCCGTTCCCTGTCCATCCTTGTAGAGGTATTTTACTGCATTCTCTTTGCTATTATAACTTCCTCAAAAATTAACTACAAATTCACCTCCTGAAAGCATCAACTCTTTACTTTAAAGATTTCAGAGGCTTAGGGATGAGTACTGTAGACATACTGGAAGGATATAAATGGCTTTTAGTTTATTTTAACCCTGCATCAAAGCTGTAAAGTTCAGAAAAAAAGTTTGGAAAGTTTTGGTCAGATGTTCCTTCAGTGTATGGTATTCTAATTAAAAAAAAAACCAAAAAAACAGTCCACAATTGACCATTTGCTTTGTGGCAGATATATTTGCTGTAGCTACTACGTAGTTTTGCAGACGGAAATAAGAGGCAAACAATCCTGAAATATTTCACTTTCCAAACCACAGCCTACTTTGATCTTTGATTTTCTAGATACAGACTTTTCAAGTTAAGATTTCAAATATTAAACAGCACAAATTCCTGAAATTTTCTTGTATCTGGTGCCTCCTTGACAAAGGAAAAAGATGGAAATGCACAACTAGTGCAAACAAAGGTGTAATTATTTTTTATTAATTTTTTGTTATAAATGCAGTTCACAAAGGCATTTTATTTTGGCTTCAGGAATACAAATTCCATCTATGCATTTCCTTACTTTTTCTGTCATTAAGCAGCATTTATCTGTGTGGATTTCATTTGCTCGAGACATTACCTGGAGCAAGGTTTCCCTTAGCACAGACTGTTATTGCTTCTTTCACAGAAGCCCAACTCTAATAAAAACACTGTGCCAGAGGACAAAGTGCCTCGTGACTGCTTTCTGCACAGATCTCCTGTGCCAGTACTGTAAGCAGTCTGCTTTTCCTTCTGCCAGCCACCAGCTTTCCAGTCCAATACAAATTGTCTCAGGGAGGCCAGCACAATGTGCTCTCCCCTGGTGACAAGCTTAATTTTGTTATTTTTCACATTAAAATGTCCAAGAGGAGCTACCAGAAAGAGACCAGTGTGGTGGTACATTTGCCACAAATGGCCATGAAAAACAGTGTGATGAAGGACAACAAATTGTAATAGTCCTTTTTTATTCTAGGGAAACATATCTTTAAAGAAGGATTTATTATACTGGGTAAGAAAACCCGTGCTGCCAGAGACAGAGTGTGCCAAGCAGCATTTTCATGTTTCATCTCCCATAAGATCTGATGCCCAGCTAGAGAAGGCAGCGGTAGCTTCTTGTCAGGAAGTCAGCACTCAAATGTAGCTCCATGAAGACAGGAGACAGCCCAGTGCTTTGCAGGATGGCTCCCTTCCTATTAATGGTGTCTCAGTAACCTGCCTCAAGGCCACTTTGTACTTCTTCTCAGTTGTTCAGCATGCAAAACTCAAACCAGAATCCCTCTACACTACCATGTTTCTGAAACTATTCTGGCTGCTCAGTCAATTTCACCAAGTTCCAAGACGCTGGATGCCAGAAATGGTTGCTTCTTCCCTGCACTGATCAGGAGCTGCTGAAGCAGCTGGCAGAGCTAGGGGTCCTGAGGCAGGCCCTGCTACTGGTGAAGGGGAGATGAGGTGCAGATGAGGCCAGTATCACCTCTGGATCACTCTTTTCTGCTGGGACTACACCTAAGAGCCCAGCATGCTCCATGGAACACAACAAAGAATTTGGCTGGCAAGAGCCAAGGGTGCAGCAGGCAGCCCTCCACAGGTACTGCTGCCCCATGGAGACAACCTGCTGCAACAGGGGATCATCTGTATTGTTATGTAGTTTGGGAGTTTGGAGCCCAAAGAAAGTAACCGCCATTTGCCCAAAAAAAGTAAGACTGGGCTCCCAGGATATCTTAACTGTTTCTTAACTGCCCTTGACTGTCTTGCGCTTGGAAGCAAAGTGCCTCGTAACATGTCAGGAAGGCAAGTGTGCTGGCATGCAATTCAGGATTCAGGATGGACTGTCTGTCACTGCAGAAAATAATGTTTTGTTATGGCAACCTGTGCAGTACATTTACTCTGACCAGCTGTGAGCAACCATGTGGTTAGTCCTTGGCAGCCATAAAAAAACTAATGGAAGACACTCATGATCTCAATAGCACATCTAGAAGACCTAGGGGCACCCAAGTTTGCATCTGCAAGGCAACAATTTCATGCTAAAGTCTTCCTTCAGCTCACAGGTCAGGTGTTTCTCTGGCAGCAAGAGCTGCTTTGGTCTCACAGCTTCCTCATGGCTGAATGCCAACAAAGTGCCGGAAGGAGAATCAGTTTTCAGAAGCAAAACCGAAAAAGATTGCCAGAAGATACAGACTGCTCTATTCCTGTTTCCTAGAGCAACATCAGTGAAATTTTTCTAGCAATTAATGAGTTTGCACAGGTGTTACTCCAAGTGTAACCATAAGACTGTCTAGCTGGCAGAAGTGATAGTGTGTTGGTGGTGACAAGCAGAAGCTGAGCTCAGCTGCTGCAAGTACACTACTGCAGGGTTGACAGTCAAAAATCAGCTTGTAGGCTTGACTTGAGAATTTGTCAAATGGAATAGGGAATCCTCCAACACCTTCCTTTCTGAAACTGCACAATCCCATAAAAAGTCAGAAAACCTTCTGAATTAATTTTTATTGTCTTGGCCACCACCATTGAGTCTCTGCTGTTTTATAAACAGCTTTTAGGCTTAAATTCGCTGTCATTTTCAATGCATTCACTATGTACAATTGAAGACACTTATTGCTCTTTTTGAAAGCTTTCTCAAAGCATGAAAAAAAAACCAAAACCAAAAACCAAACCAAACCAAACAAAACTTCAGCATCAGAGAACATTTATCTCAAACTGCAAATCAAAGAACATTTGAGTGAACAAGTTGAAATCCTAATACATGTGTGAGTCTAGGCTTCCCCTTGAAAGTCAACAAGGTAAACACAGGCATTGCTGCAAACAGCCAGACACAAACTTTGTGAGGGATACAAATATAAATTGACTTCACAGTGAGTATCAACACCTCCGTAACAAAGGTTCCTCAAAAATCCAGGTCCCTTTGGAAGATGCAATCCAGTAGCAGCTGCTTGGGACAAGTTACCAGGCAGCTGTAACACATCCTGCACACAACTATTTCATCATGGTGCTAAAAGAAAACCATTTATCAGAGATAGGAACATCATAAGACTAAACTGGATGACAGAAGGGCTTGAAGCAGTACCCATGTGAAAGATGGTGGCACACAGTGAGCGCTGCAGAAGCAAACCACTAGCACTGCCTGTGCACAAACACAGTGTTCTCACAAGTACAGGGCCACAGAAATCACAGCCAGCACAAGGAACATCTTCTGCAGATGCTACAGGAAACTGACAATCACATGGAAACTAGGCAATCACCACAAAGCAGTCACTTTTTCTGGCCTCACATGATTTTGCGTGCTACAATGCTGGGACTCTTTTCTCCATCTGCCACATGACTAGCAGAAGGAATAAACTTTGGTCAATGTCACCAGGGTAGTACAAAAAAGATACTACCAGAACTCCAAAAAATGAAAGCATGGATGATCATAGCTCTATTGAATTTTAAGCTCTGCTCCGAAGTTGAAGTCTTTGTAGGACATAACATTAAACAAATATCTAAAGTAAATCAGGAGCGTGCATAAAATTAGTGTAAAAAGCAGTACTATCGAGACCAATATGAGATTTTTCTATACAATTTATTACCAATTTATTTTTTTTTTCCACTCATAGTCTTCCCAAAATAGTATTTTTCCACAATTCAATTTAACTAATTTTCCTATTAACATCACACAGTGTATAAACGTTTGGCTGGATTGCTAGCATGGTAACAATTCTGCAGCACATGGCATTGTGGAAAGGGCCTCTAACATGTTCCCTGTCTGCCTAGAAGTGAAGCTGGTACAAAAATATCGGTGTATAACCTACTTAGCCCCTGCATGCCCAGCTACTTCTTCCTGTTATCATATCTCTTCTTAAACAGATCTCACAAAAGCAAGATTTACTTCTAACCATTAATGATCAATGATCCAGCTTAAAAGATAATTAAAAAAACCCCAAACCCTCTCCAAAAAAGGCATGGCAGCAAGTGCTACCACATGTTCTAGGATGAAATAGCAATAAGGTACAGTTCTTCATGCCAGTGTTGCTTCGTATTCTTCCTAAAATCATAGAATCATAGAATGGCCTTGATTTTGCTCAGAGTGTCATCCAACCTGGCCTTGAACACTTCCAGGGATGGGGCATCCACATCATCTCTGGGCAACCTGTGCCAGTGCCTCACCACCCTCACAGCAAAGGGTTTTTGTCCAGTATCTAATCTAAACCGACCGTCCTTCAGCTTGAAGCCATTCTCCCTTGTCCTACTACTATCTGCTCTTGTAAGATCTCTGTCTTTACTGTAGGCTCCTTTCAGGTACAGGTACTGAGATTAGGTCACCCCAAAGCCTTCTTTCAGCCCAGGCTGAAAAAACCCAATTGTCTCAGCTTTTCCTCCCTCCTCTGGACTCACTCCCACAGTTCCATGTCCTCCCTGTGCTGGGACCCCAGAGCTGGGTGCAGGGTTCCAGGTGGGCTCTCAGCAGAGCAGAGCAGAGGGGCAGAATCCCCTCCCTCCCCTGCTGCCCACGCTGCTTTGGATGCAGCCCAGGACACATTTGGCTTTCTGGGCTGGGAGTGCCCATGGCTGGGTCATGTCCAGCCTCTCAGCCACCAGCACCCCAAGTTCTTCTGGGCAGGGCTGGTCTAGGTCTGTTCATTCCCCAGCCTGACCTGGTACTGGGGGTTGCCCTGACCCAGGTGCAGCACCTTGGTCTCTGTCTAGTTAAACCTCATGAGCTACCCATGGGCCCAGTTCTAGAGCTTGCCCAGATCCCTCTGGATGACATCCTGTCCTTCAGGTGTGTCAACAGCACCAACAGCTTCATGTCACCTGCAAATTTCCCAAGGGTGCTCTTGATCCCTTTATGTCATCAATGAAGGTAATAAGTAACACTGGTCCCAGTATGAACCCCAGGGGACACTACTTGTCACTGATACCCATTGGGACTCTGACCCATTGACCACAACCCTCTGGATGAGCACTTCCAAACAGTTTTTTATCAACTTCTTTCCAATTTAGAGAGAAGGATGTTGGGGGCGACTGAGTCAAAGGCTTTACAGAAGTTCAGATAAAATTTATCTGTAGCCCTTCCCTTGTCCACGGATGCATTTACTTCATCATGGAAGGCCACTGAGCTGGTCAGGCAGAACTTGCTCTTGGTGAAGCCATGCTAGCTTGAGTCACTTCCCTGTCTCCCATGTGCTTAGCACAGCTTTCAGAAGGATAAAATGTTCCATGATTTTGCCAGGCACTGAGACTATGTTGACAGGCCAGTAATTCTCAGGGTCCTACTTTCGACTCTTTTTAAAGATGAGTACAATGCTTCCCCTTTTCCATTTCCCCTGACTGCCATAACTTTTCAAATATCATGAAGAGTGGCTTTGCAACTACATCAGCCAATTTCCTCAGTACTCTAAGGTGCATCTCATCAGGTCCCATGGATTTACGTATGTTTAAATTCCTCAGGTGGCCCTGAACTCTGGTTTGGGGCCACCTGAGGAACTTAAACATACATAAATCCTTTAATTATAGTGGAAGCAACTTTATTCCCCCAGTCCCCATCCTGCTGTCCACACAATCAAGGAAGGTTGCCACTGAAGAATGAGGCAAAAAAAAAGTTAAATACCTCTGCATTCTCCTCATCCTTTTGTACCACTTTGCCAGCATTGTTTATCAGGGAGGGTAGAACTTGGCCTTTCTCACCCCATTGCTACTCAACTGAACTTCATCTTTATGCCTTTCCCAGCTCATCTCTCCTTGTTTCCACTGCCTCTGCATTTGATTAATTCCCTTTAGTTTGACTAGTAGCACCCTACTCAGCCATGCTGGTCTCTTGCCTTCCTTGCCCAATTTCCTGTTCTTGGGGATTGCCAGCTCTTCTGCTGTGTGGAAGAATTCCTCAGAGATCTGTGAGCTGTGTTCCACTCCCTTGATCCTCTGGGCAGTCTCCCAGGAGAGCCCACTGACTATCTCTCTGAAGAGCTGAAAATCTGCTCTCCTGAAGTTCAGGAGCCTAACTTTGCTACTTACCTGACCCATATCCCACAGGACCGCAAACTCCACCAGTGCATGCTCACTGCAACCAGGCTGCCCAGTTTCTTCCATCCACAGGAAGTTAATTACTCTCAAGTTAAGAAACAAAACTGAAATTAATTATAGCTAGTTCACTACATTTGGGATAATACTATGGAAATATCAAATTTGATTTTTTATATAAGACAGAGATGGATCACCTAAAATCACATATAAACTCATGGTTTTAAATTAAGAGTAACAGAATATACAAAATAGGTCAGAAAATTTTCCCTGTAGATGATTTTCTCCCTGAACTATGAAGCTGAGAGGACAGAGCTGAAAACATTACATTTTATTATGTTAACTTTACAGTAGTAGCACCAAACCATCTACATAAAAAAGTACAACGTCAACTCCAAATATTTTCATCAGCTTTCACTGGTGACAAGTTATACCCAAATTCCACAGAAAACAAGCTAAGGGGCCATCATGCAATGGTTGTGAAGGCCTTTTCAAGTGAGCATAACAGTCAACTGCATAACTGTCCCTGTAACTTGAAATTCAACAGAGATGCACAATACAATAAAGACACTCCTTTACTATGTCATCTTCTAATCCCAGAAGAGTATTGATGTGCAGCTTAAATGCTTGGGAACTTCAGCAGGAAGGCTTGTACAGACAATAGAGTGATGCTGTATGCAGGACCAACTTTGGTGTCTCCAAAGGAAAAAAGTGATTAATTCAACAGTTGCTTCATTACGATCAGATCAAAAGGCCACTTTATAGCTCAATCCTGAAACAGTTCTTCAGACAGAATCAGAGTAACCTCCTCCAATCAAAAACACAATGGAATGCTCATTCCAAACACCTAAAACTGCATTGCTTTGCAACTGCAAATGGCAAAGAAGAGACTGTAAATCGACTTTTAGAGACCTCTCAAAAGCATGTAAAAATTATGAAATGCAGATGAATCTGAAAAATGCTAAGATGTTGGCACTAATTCTTTCCTCAGTATTTTCCTACCCTGGACAAAAAGTTACTGTCCTATTTTTAGAACAAAAATTCTAAATGTCTACAGAGAAATGAAATTTCCCATCACTTACTTACGAATAACCAAGATAAATATTAATAATTAGCAATTTAAAACTTAATATATATATAAGATTTCCCTGTAATATTTCTTCTAATGACAATGATCCCAGCTTCACTATTGTCTTGTGAATTATTTTTAAGCTGAGGTGTTGGGGAGGTTGGATTTTTTTTCTTTTAATATTCCAATAATTTTTGGTTAAAACAGCTATATCAACTTTAATAAAGCAGCAACCACAAAACTCAGCTGACAGGAATTCACTGTGTACCAAGGTGAGCTTGTTACTAAACAAGTCAGCCTTCTGAGGAAGAAAATAATAGGCTAAAAACACAGCACAGGCACAGGAGATGCTTCCAGACTAATACTGAAGATGTTTTCAACCTTTCAACATCCTGGAAAATCTCAACTGCTGTCTGTTTATTGAGTGATTACGGACAGCATGGTGCATTTTGACACTTGCAGATAAAGTCAAGGAAAATATCCAACAGGCAGCAGGAAGTGAGTATCATGTTGACATTGAATAGCTGCCAAAGTGCAGAGGGCAAAAAGCAAATGTAAGCAAAGATAACACCCAAGGCAGACCAGAAGGCAGTGATGTGTTGCTTCTGATGGTGTACAGAAACAATTGAACCTTAATACAAGGAGAAAGAAAGAGAAGGAAGAACAATGGGTAGAACACAATTGATTTTTAAAAAGCTACACACAAACAAGCTGTCAAATGTGCTTAACAACCTAGTCTGAGCTTTACAAAGATTAACCAGTTTTTTCCCTGTGCAATCTTGAAATACAGGAATCTACTAAAAGGATAAGGTGAATACCAGCACTCCAGACAGCACATCTGAAACTTGCAGCTCTTTGCTTTTGTTAAAGCAAGCCCCCCGTTCCACACTACACAAGGACAAGCCATTATAAATACTTATAGTAAAACTACAGTAAGCCTGTTCTCATGCCAGCATGAGGCTACATCGTGCATCTGAGAAATGTGCAGTAACTACTTCCATGCAGGTACATGCAACCCAAACACTCTCATGCACATTTGATTAACTATCAACAAGGTGATAGTAACCATATCCGTAAAGCTCATCCCTGTCCCTAGAGGGTGGATTCAATTATCAGTTCAATAGATATCACATTATGTTATTGTGCTTTTTCCAGTGATTCAGATCTAAATGAGCTAGAAAACTGTTTCAAAAGATCCTTCTTTTTCTTTATGACAGCTACTTGTCATTCTTGAAAATGTATGAAAAGCCACCAGCCATAAACAGTATTAAAGGTAACTCTACTTAGCAGATAGAAGACAGTCTGAACCTTTTCAGACAGTTAAAAGTAGTTTAAAAATTCATAGTCCTTCCAAACGAAAAAGAGAATTGAGTGAAGGAACAGAACTTCATTATTAAGTAATTTTGTGCAGCTGACTAAACACTAGACTGCCCAAAACCTACCAATAACAGTACATGTATGGTAAAAATGGAAGAAAAACCAAGCACAGAAACATAACTACCATACATCCTGCATGTCTCTGCAAACAGGCACACAGTCCTCTTCCCCTCCACCTCTATTTGAAGAATAAAAGGGAGTCATCTCCCTTACAAATATATTCCCACTTGCTTTTACCCTCCCATTCCTTCTAAAAGACCTGCTACAAGAGTACTTAACGTTGTATGCTGAAGGGCCATGGGCTGTAAACTTTACGGCACAAATTACAGACTGACAGAGTTGTATAAAATGAATAATATTAATTTGAAAAGACATCCTTGGCAACACATACATGACACCTAAAGTGCATCACCCTATTGTCCCTAACTTTTAAAAAAAGACGTTTTTAAACTTCTGTAAGTTCTTTTAAAAAGAAGTTACAAAAAAGACAGTTAAAAAACTGTCTAATACTGGAATATAAACAACAAAAAATTATAGTTTGCTTACTACTTTTCAAATGAAAGAGGCAGTAAGAAGAGCTGTCCTGCCTCAGCTTTCTTTTTCCCTGCAAAAAGCAGTCATGATGACTGCTTTTGGATAGCATAAAGGATACCACAAAGTGCTACAAGTCAAATACAATTCAATACAATTCAAAGCTCCTGCTTTGAATTCTGCACAATTCAAGCAATAAAATCTCCTACAGAGGCACAATCATTCCTGCAAGAAAAGATAAAAATTAATATCTCAAAATTATTTTATTTAGCAAATGAATCCAATAGCAGTGGATGTTCTTCCTTGCACCGTACATTGCAGATCATCAACTTTAATAATTCTAAAACACTTCCTACTTGACAGTGAAGGTCTTATTTTAGCAAGTGAATTTTCCTGTCACTAGGCTACTCCATAAGCTTGCAAAACTCTGTGCCTCCACTTAATCTGTGGCTTGTTTTAGTACAGATAGACATACTCAAGGAACTTGAAAGCAATTTCCATCTGCCTTACAAAGGAGGCAGAAAAAACATTCCTTCACTTGGCTCTCTCATTTATGTTACCATTACACAAAGCTTAAACTAGAAGTGCATTAAGAGACTCTTCACAGACTAGCCCCGTCACAGTGCAGCCCCACATTCATTGACACAGGGAGCAAAGGCAGGTAGCACAGATTTCAATAGATGAAAGCTTCACTCTGCAGCAGAATACATCTTCAAGATTTTTTAGAGATGGCCCTGATGAGCTAGACAGGAAGTACCACCAGTATTGAAAAGGCACCAGAAGGTCTGCAGCTAAGGAAGGCACTGCTGACATGAGCCAGCCATGCTCCCTCTCTTGCTCCTACATTTGCTTGCTGCTGTGCTTTGAACCTTTTCAGAACATGGGGGTTAATAGCTGTCATTGCATCTCTTGTTCTACTTTGACTTATGACCCCTTGTTAGTTAGCAGCTTTCAAGTCATGGCAGCATTTCAAATTTACATTTACATTACACCTGCATATCGGTCTTATAAAAAACAGTGTGCAGAAACACAGGCACAGATTCAAGAGTTTGTCTTTCTGAAGTGCTGTGCAGTATGAAGAATATGGTTTTTCCAGAAGAAAAGGTGGCATGGCAATAGTATTTCAGACTATGAAAGAAAGAGAAAGGAAAGATCTTGGAGCTACTAAATCCTCCACAGACAGTACCAGCACACAGCCCTCCCTGCAATCAATGTGGTCTTCTTCTTTCAAAGGAGCACATAACTTTAAAGAAGTTATGACCACAGGGTTATCAGACAAAATATGGGTTTCTCTATGATCATACTCGGCTAAGCAATTAGGTCAAACCATGCTCTTGAAAATTAGTTTAGTGCAACTGAAGGTCAAGGAATGAAAGCATGCAGGGGAGATGAAGCAGAAAAGAAGTAGAAGGATTTAACTCTCAGGCACATACAAAGCCCTTGCCAGAAAGCGGAGTTGCACAGTTGCTAGAACTTTGTAGTGTATGAAAGGAACATTCTTGGCACTGAAAAACTGGCATCTGTGTACAAATTGAAAAAGTGTTCCAAGTCATAAGCTCTACACAGAAACAAAAAGGAACTTCTTCACATCAATGTGCTCACCAGTACTGTCTTGTTCATTCTAAATTACACTTTTGTCAATGGATTGATGTGGCTTAGTTGTCAGGCAAATAAGTAGATTTTTGTTACTTTTAACCAGAACAAAGAGATATTACATGCTTTTACAGAGTTCCGTAATTCTTAGGGAAAAAACCCCAGATTCTTTTGCATAAGCAGGAATTCTGATGCCAGATTCTTTTTCTTATATTCACATTTGGGTTTTGGAATGCAAATTTGAATGAGTAAAGTGCTCTGGGTCTATGCTGGCAGCAGATGTTCAGAAGAAAAGGCACACTGAAAAAGCTGGAAGCATTACTGAAGGTTTGATGAATCTGTTCTCCTGGAAACCCAGGATTACTGCAGATACAAAACAGAGACACACTAACAGCTTTACACATGGCTGTAAGAAATTGACAATTATTCTTCTGAAAGTAGTCAAAAATTAAATTCTCTTTCCTGCTTTTTCTAGCACTTTGAACAAACAACATGTTGAATAGGTGGGTGAGAGGCAAAGACCAGACAGGCAGAGACAAAACCTTCCCTCCTTCCTGTATGTATATAAACAATTCAGCTCTGTCTCCAGTTTCATATTGTCTATCCAGCACTCAGTTGTGCAGTCTGGGTAACACGAAACATGCATACTTGTCACTGTGCCAGTAGACAAGACAAGAAACACAAGTTATCAACATTGCTGTAGCTTCATACAAAAGACTGAGTAATAGTCAGACACTATTTTTATGTTGTCCAATCCAGTTACTGCCTGGTAGGAACAGCAGTTACATTATTGAGGGAAGGGAAGGTTAAAAAAAAGCATAATATCTAAAGGCTGCAACTTCGGCTATTCCTTTGTAAGCAAAAGCATAATATCTAAAGGCTGCAACTTCCACACTTCAGGTGCAGTAAACCTTTCACTGCTCAGGAGATAAACATTTTTTCCTTGGTTCCTTCCTGAGAATTCATTTTACCTTAAAGTTTCATCTAATATAGTTCAATGTGACACAAATGCAGAAGCATAATACAGACAGTTAGAGAAACTGAGAGTTAGTTTATACAACCTTCTCTGTGGTACGTTCAATTTTTTAAATTTTTCTTTTTAATATGAGACTAAGCAATACTGCAAAGCTCAAGAGCTCTTAGCTGTCTCATATACAGACAAAAGCAGGGCTGCACCACACTTTCACAGCTGCATTGTCTCTCCCACTTTCACAAAAAGAAATGTCATGTTAGATTCAGTGTATCTTGGTATTCTGTGGTTCTCTCTCAAGCGACACTTCTGAGTCACTAACCTTTGACACATGCATTGCTAAAAGGCAAAAAGTACTGACCTGTTCTAGAGGAATTTGTAACTGCTCCTTTGCAGTTACAGTGGGAACAATAACAATTCACTGAATGTGGTGACATGACAAATGTAAAATGAACACAACCAGTATGAGAGTCAGTCTAAACACATGTAGGATTCTGGGTAAAACTTGGAGATGGTAAAAACAAAACAAAAGTGAGAATGTGAGATGTTCCTATGCCTCAAATGCCTTAAAAATACTTAAGTAATTATTAAGCTACAAAATGTGAAGAGCTAGATAGTACTAGAGAAAATACTTTTAACCAAACTCTACTTGTAGAAAATGGAGTTTAAAATAGCAATGTGAAGTCCATGTCAAAATGTGGTATTTAGTGTATAAGCTGGAAGAATGTATATGGTTATAAAACTTCCAAGGCAGCTGTATATCAGCCATTTCCTATTAATGATGCTTGGGCTGAGCTTGTTGAAACCTATTTGGTCTGAATACATGTGCATCTGCTAAAGCCTTTTCAGAAATCATCTTATACTTATGAAAAGTGGAGTACTCACACTTGTAAGCAGTTGAAGTAATAACTACATCTACAACATACAAGAAAATGAAAAAAAAAAAGGCAAAGAATGCCAGAGATTTTCAAGCAACTACCATTCATGGTATTAAAAAGTACATGTACACATACAGCTACTTTAAGAATCAATGGCTAAGCATTGCTAAATACAGAACTTAATATGCCTTGTGAGTACTTGAGTCTAAATGCTTTTACTGTATTTAGTACTTCATTTTCCCCTTCTTTTGGACTTTTCATGAAATTTGTAAACTAACTCAGCAATTAACATTAAATCACAAGTTAATCTAGCTAAATGCTTAAAGTCACATGTGACATACGTCTGACTCAGAACTGATCATAAAAGCTCAGTCATCACTAGCTCAGAAAATCTTAAACCAGCAGACTGGTGTCAATATGAAAACATATGAGCAGAACAAACATTTTATTTTGATGATGCTAAAGACTGTTTTGCTGTTATTTAATAACTAGAGTTTTGAGTTACATGCTTCTCTTTTCAGCTATGGGCTCTGAAACATGTCTGAATCAGTGTTTGTCCTTCAGCTGGGGGAAAAGTTTAGAGATAATTCTTATCAGACCTCACTTGTGTGATCTTTTGCAGATGGAATGGTCTTTCTCCCTTTCACCTTTTCAGAAATTCACTGTTTAGTAGTGTATGACCTATCATCTCAATGAGCAATAACATTGTGCCTATAAGCAGCATTCCTATGGAGATTTTGACTCTGGAAGGTATCTATGTTGAATGGCCAAAAATAAAACCACAGAAATTTACCACCTTTACAGCACAGATGCACCTGTTAAATACATTAAACAATGCTAATGTAGGAAAATGTTTTTTTCACTATATTTGAAAAAAAAAATTTAATACAGATCATTCAAACACTAGAAAAATGATGAAATCTAATCACTAAGAGCAGAAGTGAGGATGGATTGCAGAGCCCCAAGTAGGGAATGACTCAGTTTTCTCTAGAAATTACACAAATTGAAGGTGGGAAATTTTTAAAGTTTGGTTACTTTCTACTTCTACCAGGTACAAAGAATCACTACAGTACACAGGTATATTACTAACCTTTTGGTATTAGAGCATAAGGAGAAGCAACCTCCTTATGTTCCACAGAAGATGGTGGAGTAACTTTTTGTGTAGAAAAATTCTGGATTTTCTCCTCCAGTAATTAACTTGATGATAGCTAAATATGTAAGAAACTCACTGAGCTATAAACACATCACTTAAGCCAGTGATGAAAATACTGCTTTTCTGGGACTTAAAGGCAGCTCTTTAAGAGATGATATGGCATTACAAACAAAGCAGTTTGTGTCACAAACACAATGCTCTCATGCTAAGTGCCTTTCATATACATTACGGTTTTATGAGCCACTATTTAAAACCAAGTAACTGTCTGCTTCCCCAGATCTTCAGCTTTTATTCACAGATTCACAGCTATTCACATTTGTAGACGAGCTTGGGCACTTCAGATTTTAGAACATTAAAAAAAAATATAATTCCAAGTTATCCTCTCTGACCCCTGTGCAAAGGAGGGCTTTTCTGGCTACCCTATGGCTGCTGCCACAGGAAAACATACTCAGACTGTGCTGTCACCAGTTGCATTGCCCAGGGTTAATCACAGTCAGGTTTTGCTTCCCAGTTCTGAGCAGCTCTTCCCCACGGTCTTAGCTGGCCGGACCTGCACAGCACTGAGGCAGAGCGCACTCGGTGCAGGTTTTCAGCGTGGCTTAGTGAGCCAGTACCTGTCACAAAAAGAGGCTGTCCCATCCCACAGGCCCTGCATTCCCATGCTGCGCTGGTGGCTGGCACCGATCCTTGTCCGACATGCCCGTGCTGACCCAGTTCAGGGAGCTCAGCCTGTAATCCCCTCCCGCTTCCCGGCTGTGCTCACGATGGTGCCAGGGCCAGCACAGTAGAATACTGCTCAGTGGGAGAGGAACAGGACCATCCCATCCTCTGGCCCTGGGGCTCACAGGCAGGCAGAGCCACCCCGGCTGGGCAGGCAGAGCAGCACTGACCAGCAACTAACACACAGGAGGAACAGTAATGTAAAGGTTTCTCTCTAGAGCAACAAAAGAGGCAGCAGAAGTAGACCAGCTTTGCAAGATAGAATCTGGAATGGTTTGTTCTTCAGCTAATGTTAGAACTGGCAGCAAAGCCAGGAAAAAAGATATCCCCCTTTCAGGCAAGAATGTGAAGTAAATAGTATCAGAAGGCCCTTTCAAATAAAAAACCATGAGAAAAGATGAGATATAAGGAACTGAGCCATTCCCTGACGTGCTTTCCTTTACCAGGGAATCAATGGCAATTCTACACAGATGGCCCTGCTCATGGAGATAAGAAAATATTGCCAGACAGATAATATACCAACAAAGTCAACACTCCCATACCAAAATGTTTGAAGTCTGTGTTTGCAAGGAATAAAAACCACAACAAAACAAAAACATACACAAACACAAAGTAAACAAAGTTAAACCCTAAAAGAAAGAGAAAGCTGAAGGAAAGAATTTGAAGTATCTATCTCTAGGATTACATCTGCATCACCTTACTTAAAGGTAACAGGAGCCAAGAGTCCCAACAAAGAAGTCCAAGTCAGCAAAAAGAGAGGTATTGAAAGATAAAATCTGTTACCATTCAAGATTTTCATATACTTTTTTTTGCCTTATACAATAATAAACCCCTAGCCTTGTTGATGGAGTTATTCGATGTTCTTGGCCTCAAAGTTGTAGGATCCAAGTAAGATCCACACTAGTATTATTTATCCCAGTGGACAAAAGCCATGTTATGGTTTGACATTGGCCAAACACCAGGCACCCACAAAAGTCACTTGCTCACCCTCCCTTGCCACAGCCGGGCAGAGGAGAGAAAAAAATTAATGAAGCCTTCATGAGTGGACATAAGAGCCATGAGAAAACCCTCTAAGGGAAAAACAGGCTCAAGTTAGAGGTACAAAGTGAATTTATTACCAGCAAAATAAGAGGAGGATAATGAGAAATAAAATAAGCCCTTAAAACACTTTTTCTTCCCCCAACCTTCCCTCCTTCCCACCAACAGTGCAGGCAAGACAGGGTGTGGGGTTTTGGTCAGTTTACCACCCAAGGTCTTCTTCCCCTGCTCTGGGAGCGCAGTCCTTCCCCTGTGAGACATGGGCTTCCTCCCACAGTCCTCCAGTTCTCCATAAACTACTCCAGCATGGGTCCACTCTCAGGAGCAGCAGCCATACCGCACCTGCTGCAGTGTGAGTCCCTCCCATGGGCACACAGTCCTCCCAAAACAGCCGTGACATGGGCCTCTCTTTCCATGGGGTGCAGCCCTCCAAGGACAGGCTGCTCCAGCCTGGAAGCAGGGCCCTGTCTCCAGCGGGTGTCCCACTGGATCACAGCTTCCCCCAGGACACCAGGCCCACTCCGGCCTGGGCACCTCCCCCACGGGCTGCGGGTGGATCTCTGCATCCCCATGGATCCCCCTGGGCTGTGGGTGGATCTCTGCATCCCCATGGGCTGTGGGTGGATATCTGCATCCCCTCTGGATCCCCATGGGCTGTGGGTGGATCTCTCCATCCCTCCTGGAACCCCATGGGCTGTGGGTGGATCTCTCCATCCCCCCTGGATCCCAGTGGGCTACAGGTGGATCTCTGCATCCCCTGTGCATCCCCATGGGCTGTGGCTGGAGCTCTGTGTCCCCTCTGGATCCCCATGGGCTGTGGGTGGATCTCTCCATCCCCCCTGGATCCCAGTGGGCTACAGGTGGATCTCTGCATCCCCTGTGCATCCCCATGGGCTGTGGCTGGAGCTCTGTGTCCCCTCTGGATCCCCATGGGCTGCGGGTGGATCTCTGCAGGGTCCCCAAGGGCTGCAGGGGCACAGCTGCTTCACTCTGATCTCACCATGGCCTGCAAAGGAATCTCAGCTCCAGCGCATGGAGCACCTCCAGCCCCTGCTTCTCCACTGACCTTAGTCTCCATTGTTTCCTTCACAGGTTGTCACATCCTTCTCTGGCTAGAGAAAAAAAACCAAACCTGTGCCCCACTTTGGTTTCATTTTCTTCTTAAATATGTCATCACAGAGGCATTAGCACCATCTCTAATTGGCTGTTTTGGCCAGCAGCATGTTCATCTTCAGAGCCATCAGGAATGGGCTCTGTTGGACATGGTGGGAAACTTCTGGCAGCTTCTCACAGAAGCCACCTCTAGTGGCCCCTCCGCTACGAAAAACCAGGCTAAGCAAAACCAACACAAGGGGGAAAACTCGACACCTTGTCACCCACTAAACCTAACAGAATGATTTAACGTGGCAGAATAACTTAATGGTAAACTACGTCAGAATAAAACATTATCAGTTAGCACAGAATTTAGCTGCACTCAGTTATATCTACATAGCTAGGCAAAGTAAGCACAGTGCCAAATAACAGACAGCACAAAGGATACACATGATTTGAAGCTTTATGCATTGGCTTTCTTAGACTCCTTTAGAAATACAGAAATACAAAATACCATATCAGCATTGAAGTTCAATCCTCTTCTCTAGAAACTTCAAGAAACAGAAAGATTAGGAGAGAAGAGACAAGTCTCCACACCACATTTCTATAAGCACAAGACAGTTAAAAGTCACCAGTTTCCAGAAATTGAACACCCTTTCTCTGTCCCATAAGTGTTAACAACTTCAGAGCACAAGTCCAACAGATTGTGATATGGGGAAAATGTCCCTCTGCTATCAGTTCCATGGCATGAAAGCTGGTATTCTAAGTGCATACTTCTACAGGCACACCTAGCCAGTATCTCAAAGCTAGAACAACCACTGACACTTGA
Organism: Passer montanus; assembly: GCF_014805655.1. Taxonomy (NCBI): domain Eukaryota; kingdom Metazoa; phylum Chordata; class Aves; order Passeriformes; family Passeridae; genus Passer; species Passer montanus. The sequence continues at coordinate 2,219,578 of NW_024372147.1, forward strand.
GAGAAGACTGAGGAAATGTACAAGAGTCCAGAAGCCAATTTACTACCAGGCAGAAAGCAGGACTCCAAGTAACTTGTGAAAACTTAGAAGCTCACCATTAATAGCTCACAAATAAATACATAGTGGAAATAAAATATTTCCAGTACATTGGTTCACTGACAGGTTCTTTGCCTCCTGCTTAGGCAAGAAGTGCACAGACAAATGCTATTGTTCCAAGTAGTTTTTATCCAGTAAAGTATTTTTCTTTCAGTTAAATACATGCAAGACCACCTGAGCTTCATAACAAACAGAGACTTGCACCTGCAAGCAGATGGCACTGGGGGAGACTTTCTCTAGAACAGTGGCACACCACTCTAGTAGAGTGGCACACCAGGGTCCCTGCTGCTGGTGGTCAAGGCACCCACATGGCCTGGACAGCCACACAGCAATGCTTCCTCCTCAGCACCACTGCCTCTGGAAGCAGAAACGGTCTGGTACATCAGCTTGCACAAACAGGAAGGAGTAAGGGGAAGGAAATTAAACTTCTCAAACCAAGAGTAAGGCTGCAGGCCACCATGTGCATTACTCACTGTAGTGTCTTACAGCGCTGCTGTAAACAATGTGAGTTATTCTGGAACTGAGAGAAAAGTACCTATTACATGATATTCCCTCCAACATCAATGTGTGCCACAACCAAAAAAAACCCACAAACCCCAGCATGCCAGTAACACCACACTTTTAATACAACAGGACAACATCGTGAAGGACTACAATATGCCTGGAAAATTTGAAAGACAGGGTTTAAACTGATCCAAAATATCATCAATGACTGTATCCTTATCAGCCTTCTCCTATTCCAGAACAGTATTGTGCAATTCTTTCTTTTAATTTTACAAGCTCTGTCTTTATACAATTTAGATTCTTTGTTCATACTGGTCTCATTTCAACAGGTTCCATAAGGTCATTTTCCTTGAGGCAGGAAGCCTTTCAATTCCAGCCTGCAGAACCATCTGTGAAAACTGCAAATGTAAATATAGTTTTTAAAGTTTGTTTCACCAACCATTTTAATTTTTGCAGCATATTATCATACCACTCCAAGCATAGTGGTACAAGGCTAAATGTACTGAAGTCTTAAATCTTCTTTCTCAAGCAGCTTCATCTCACAGCTTCGCCACCTTAGCTTAGCATCTCTTATTCACTTTAGAAGAGGACAGCAGCAATCTCTTTGAAATGGAGGCACAAGACTTGCAAGTAACATGTGAAGGAGGACATACCAAGGTTTACAGGGATATGGAGAAATTCCTGCCCCTACAATTCAACTTTGTCATTAATCTGTTCCGTAACTGCACCAAAACCAACAGAAACGTCACCCAACAACTAACCAAAATGTGCAGGCTCCACTCTTCCTGTATCACCTCCTAGACAAGATCTCAGAGTTTAGCAACATCACTTGTATTAGACTTCTTGGCACTGGCCTTTGTGCCCAGTTCTGCAAGATTTCACATTATGCCAAAACTGACTGCATAAGGTAGACAAGCAACAAAATAGTAAAGGCTTGGAGATCTTTAGGCTTTGTCTACACTTTTCAGCTTCACCAACCTCAGCCACTTACTCACCATAGTTAAGTATGACCTATTACACTGCAGGGCAAGTCAATGAATGCTGTTCAGGTTTAGAGGATAACCCTCCTCTGTGTCACCTATCTTTGTGCAAGGGGGACAAAACAGTTTGAGAAACAGTTTGGTTTGAGACAGAGCTCCTTCAAAGCTCCATCCAGGACACAAGCTGCTGAGCCACTGCTTTAACTAGCATCTTTTCTTCAGAACAAAAAATTGTATCAACAAGTTGCACAGGTTTTCTAACCAAGCCAGTTAAAAACAGAAAGACAACTGGACATTTAGCCAGAGTCTCACGAGAAACACACAGTCTCCTCCAAAAACTGGTACAGCTTTGAATACCTCTGACTAACTGCAACCATTTGTGAAGATTTCAATTACTATTGCACCTCCCATAGTTCTCCTAATTTCCAGCTTATACTTCTTGTTGTCAGTTTATGCTCTTCTGTCTTTGTGGTAAAGTGACTCTTTATCTCCATCCCTCCTGCATATTTAACTCAAAGTAGATTTATGGAGGCAATCACAACTCCATGCAGGCTGAGATTTCACAGTGCTTTCAGCTGATCTCAGAGCATACACCTGCCGTAAATTCGGTAGGGTATAAAAGGTAGGGTATTTTTTCCCCTTTGACAGCAGCACTACCAAAAAAAAAAAAAAAAAGGCAAAACAACATACAGAGAAACACAGCAGAGGAAAGAGATACTGATACTGATCCTTTCAACCACCAACACTGCAGCCTGAGCTTTGAACAAAGCTCTCATGAAACGGTGCTGTCAGCCTCCCCTTCCTAGGCTAAAGAGGCCGACTTCTGTTCAGTACACATAATTCCAGCAGAGCAAATGACATGCTCAACATCTGTAAAGAGAGAAAATGGGGAGGAAAAAACCCCAAACACCTAAAAATCCCCACAACACAGAAGGACTAATCTGGAAAGCTAGAAGGACAGATTGAAGTTTCAGCGCCACCAACACGCCTGCTTTTGTACTGGTCGTGCTTCACCGAGCCTGGTTAGAAGAAAAATCAGACAAGCATTTTTATCTTCTTCCTGATGAGTTTAGATTTACAAAGATCTGTGCATTTAAACTGAAAGCACAGAATAATCAGCAAGCTCTAGTTTTTATTACACTGTATTTTAAAGGGCATACAACAAAGCAGACATTATTTTTCCCCAGGAAAAGAAATAAAGTAAGCAGGACCAAGTTATACCCAAAAAAGCATCAGCACTTCTTGTGCTTTTCATGAAGCAAACCCCTCAGCACGTTTTCTACGGCAGCAATTGTCACCAGTGGCATTGTATCGTGACAGCTCTTGCACCCTGTGCAATCAGCAGCTTGCAGGTTATTGTGCATTTGTGAAAAGGAAACATTTTGAGGCAAGTCTGGGAGGCAAAGTGTCTTGAGATGCATAATATTTGCAACTATGCTTTCCAGTTAAGAAACCTTCCTTTTCAGTATCCATGCAACCATCAAAGCCAGGACATAAAGACAAACATGGAACAACCAACTTCACCTCCAAGAGTTGATAAAACTGATAAAAAATGTATATGGCTCACAAACAGCGCAAAAAAGGGTTATTTGATGTAATTTGAATTACACAACACTCAATTCTTTAAACAAAACCAAAAGAGCACACAAATACACCAATCAACCAAGTTTCCTGGTCAAGCAGGGACTTTGTCATCAACATTTTGAGTTCCTTCTAAGGTCCTTTTCCCTGAAAAACTCATATAGCCCACTCAATTTAATTAATTATCATGTACTACTAAAATGTGAATAAAGTAGTTATAAAACCAGTGAATTATACACTTGCAGTATTTATCACCATGCCTGTACAAAAACACAGGAAGTGGGACTGCAGAGGTCTGCACCTTCTGCGTTTTCAGTTTAACCATTTTACTGCTGCACGAGAAGGAAGGTTAGCACATGCCTTATAGTGGAAAATAACAAGGAAAATAATATAATGTAGCAAGAAAATACAAGGAAAGAGAAACTGGAAATTTCAATGTACCACAGTTAAAAAGTTTGTAGCTCACATGCAACAGTTTTAGCCCTAAGAAACCATCTTTCACATTTCTCCTTCCCCTCCCCCATATGACTTTCTGATACCTAGGAAAAAATGTTACACTATGAGATTATTAAAGATGGCTGTCATGGGTTTTAGATGTGACAGTTTTGAAAGGAAGTATCCCCTTTGTGATATTCACAATGTGTTTCACATCCTACAAATCTCACAACAGAGCCTGACAATACTGACACAATTTTAATGCATAGGCTAGTTAGCAAGATTAACTTAGATTGTCAAACCTGAAAACTGCCATGAAGGCCAAAATCTGGTTGCCATTCAGGTTCATTTGTTTGGGGTTTTTTCAGTGCTTTTACTTTCCTCCCAATAGGGAAGTGCAGTATAGTTGCAGTGTTTGGATAGATGACATGCAGCCTCTGCAGCTGTAAAAAGCAGCGCTACCAAAACCCAGTATCTAAATAATCAAAACCACATACATTCATATTCAACCTACATACTCCCTGTTTACAATGGAAATAATTTTCCAGGGAAAATAAAAAAACAATCCTTTTTTACTCAACTCTCAAAGGTAGAGGAACAGAATGTAAATACATATTTGCACAGCTCTCTGTTCTCTCTTATCAACATCTTCAGCATGTTATCCTAGGCATTTTTCTCTCACAACTGATAAAGCCATTAGGTACATTAGGTAGCAGGGTTAGGTTGCTACTTTTTACTCTTAGCATTTCTGACTAGTGAGTTCCCAAGCAGAGTCAGAGCAGTCTCCAAAATTGGCAAGCTTCGGTGTATCTTTCCTTTGACAAGTTACAAGTGTTTCCCCAGCGAGTCCAACAGGTCCAAACAAGCCTGACATTCAAAAGTGTTAGATACCGCTTCCTGCTTTCTGAATCAACAAGAATCTAAAAATTGTGAATCACAGTGCAATGCAAATACCATTCTTCAACTCCAAAACTTTACCTTAACACTCTGCATCTCTTTTAGACAGCACATGAAAGCTTGAAGAAAAATAAAACAACCAAAAATACCAAATGTGGGTGTTGGGGGTGAAGGAAGGAGGAGCTGTCTATATGATCAGGAACTCACACAGACAAACACAGTATGTATTTTTAAAACAGCTTTGGATAGCTCTCTCTAAAATTATTTAAACAACACCACATTTCTCACAATACCGTATGAATTCCCAAGCAAGGCCAGTCATGGGATGCAAAAAATGTACCTTGAAAGGTTCAGTGTACTTTGAAGGTCTTTACTTGCTTGCTCACCATAGCGAGGTTTTTAATGCTGAACTTGAATTCCTGACTTTTGGGAAGACTGAAGTAAAAGCACTGCAGCAGGTATTTAAAATGCACAGTCACAACACCTGCAACTGCAGGCAGAATTAAAATGACAAAATTGCTTTTAGGGAATTTGTTGCTCTTCCAGGATAATGTTTACCACCACTAGAAACTTCATGGTTAGATGATTACTTAACACATCTATAGGTAGCTGCATGTGAACAAGTAAGACATGTAATTCCATATTTGTAAGAAAAACAGAAAACAAAAAAAAAGTGTATGCAACACACCATACATTAATCAAGAGCAATCTTCTTATGTGTACCAAAGATAGCATTAGATCCGTAAGTCTCCCAAGACTGCATTGATACAAAAGCTTAAGGTAAACCAACCTTAATAGCCGTAAACTTGTCAGGAGAAATCATGTAAGGGCAAGAATAAATAAGGTTGATTCTACCAGTATTTACAATTGCAAATTTATTTTTTCTTATTCTCCCTAGGCATGAATGAAAACAAACTAAAGACTAGAAGAAAACTCAGACTTTTTCGGGAACAGGACTATGACTGTTTGTAGCTTCTTCTGCAAAAGCAAAGTAAAACACCAGAAAACTAGAGAACACATTTTTTTTTTTTTAGCCCAGGCACACCATCATCCCTTCTTCTTATTTCCAACAATGCTAGGTTTTATGCTAAGCAATACTTAAACCTCTTTTATTACTTTCTATCAAAAATTTAATTTTCACAGCCCATTTACTTTCTTCAACACACCTTTCTTATTTAAATGATTTTTATTCTAGTTACTGTTAAAAGTATTATAATGTAACAAAGACTTAAATAATTTACAAGGAAAAACAGTGTAGATTATTAAAATTAAAATTCACTGAGCTCCCTGAAAAGGCAGGTTGGCCTAGGAACTTAGGGATCTTTTCACTGAAACACAAGTCCGTCAATAAAAACTCGCCTGTTAATTTATTCACCTTTTTTGCTTCATGCCTCTAGCTAAATAAGAGGAAATAAAAGCATTCTTCCAAGAGAAGGGGGAAAATCAGTTGATTTTGCAAAATGGAACCTTTTGTCACTGCTTAGTTGAAGTATTATTTCACAATTTTGGTTCCCAAATGAATACAAGAAATTTTAAAGTCAAAGGTGTTTTTAATATTCACTGGTTTTTGAGTTTTGAGCCTCAGGGTAACTACATCTATATGCAAACCTAACAGTCAGACCTAACTTAACCTGCTAAGGGGTAAATGAGGAATGGTACCTAAAAGTGACAGATTTACAAAAGAGAATTTTGTGCAATCCTAGAAATTTAAGTTCAAAAAGAAATTTAAAACATCACTGAAATAAACCATACAACAATTATCCTGAGGTTTGTCTACTCTCATGGTTTTATGACAACATTTCACACTGGAATAATCCTGGTTTCTTAAAATGATACTGAAATGAAAGCCTTGGCCCTTTTAAATAGCTATATTCCATTTTTAAAGGAAAACCCTGCCAAACATTTCACAGTGTTTTACCATCTACTGGTATTTTCTTACATATATAGATAAAATTGATGAGGTTCTTAGATTCCTTTACTCTTTTTCAAGTGAAAACTAGAGTAGATTTTAACCTTCTTTAAAATTCGTAAAATATTATAGGTTTAGAATGCAAGCCAAGCTCCTGCAGCATTAGGATGGCTAAAACTGCCACTGTTGTAATACCCTGTTGGTAAATGATAAAATAAATATACAATTTTTAAACCGAATGCCATTACCTAACACTCTGCCAGTTTGAAACCCTCCATTTGTTCTGGTTTTTTTTGATTTTTCTTTTACTATCTAACGTTTTCAGTGTTTGCACTTCCCATACTGTAAAAAGGAAATGCCTGCTCTCCACTGCTGTGCTCTGGAGCTTGTGACTTGTGACTTCTAAAGAACATTTATTTGAAAAAAAAAACCTGCATGTATTTAAACACTTCTTACGTAATTGGCCTAAGGGCAATTGTTCTATTTCATAAATATTTATCAGGAACCAAACACTGCACTGATACTTCCTCTTTCAAAAAAATACAGGAGAAATTACATAAACCTAACACCTTCTAAATTTGAACATTGACGTTGTCCTCTCCCTGAAGAATCTTAAAAGTCCCACAATATATGTGTGTCTTTATTATCTTCCATGAAGTCACTCATTTATCAGTATTAAGCACAACAATGGTTTTATTTTTAAGAGTCCAGAAACCTAAACCTGAATTTTGGAACACTGTGTATCCTTGCCAAAAAAACCCTAGAAATCAAATAGAGCAATTTTAGGAGCTAAATAATTGTCTAGATCACAAAATCTGAACTCAAGCTTTAGCATGAAAATACATCTTCCTATCAAGTCATCCAGCAAGTTAATATTAGTTCACAGTCTAACAAAGTCCTAGAATGTTACTCTAGATGTATGAAAATGTCAACCCAGAACACTATGTAGAAATAAAAGTACATATTTATTGTCAAAGTCACATCAACAAATTTGTATATAAATGAGATGAAGTTTGCTAGAAATACAGTGCAATTAACTTTCTTATAGTGGGGGGAGGCTTCTTGGTTGGTTAGTTGTTGTTTGGGGGGGGTTGGGTTATTTTGGTTCATTGGTTGTTTTGCTGTTGTTTTTGTTTAGGGCTTTTGTTTTAGGTTTTTTTTTTTTTAAATTTATTTTTAAGAAATCATAAAATATTTCTAAGTTACTGCCTATTCAGGTAACTTGTTCACAACATTTGCTATGACTGGACCCTTCACTGGAAAGGTACGCAGAGGCAGATATGGGGGCATCTGAATGCCCTGTGCTAACTGAACACTGATCCTGTGCTTTGAAATCACCATGATGAGCACTAGACAAGGATTCTGCCATACCGGTTTGCTAGAATGCCATTGGATTCCTCCTTAAAGAAGGAGGAAACAACACGAAAAAGAGTCTCATGTAATAAAATTCAGTGTTTTAACTGTCTTAAAACATGGAAAGCACTGAAAAAACACAGCATGACCAATATTGTGAGCTCGGAAGGCTTCACAATTGCACAGCATTCACGAATCAAGGTTCAAGTAGGCAGCTCTGCATCTGCAGCGCTCTGCTCAAGTCCCTCAATCTGACTTCCAGCTCCAGCAGCGATGCCCAGACAGACACCTTCACCACAGATATAGATGGAATACAGAGCTTCTCTCACTTCTTTAATCACCTTCTCAAAGCAAAATGCAGCACGCAATACAAACGTAGTCCTCCCCACGATGAACAATGCAAACTTCCCTCCTTCAAGCCCAGCCCGTCTCCAGCTCCCCGCCCGGCGAGCAGCAGCGAGCCTCGCACGGCCGCAGCGGCGCCGCCGGCAGCAGGCTCGCCCCGGCGACTCGCAAGCACCCGGGAGGGCGTCGAGCCGAGCCAGGTACCACTCAGGAACTGTCCCTGTCCAAAAATCTCATCACACCCGTGCTGAAAAGGCAAAGACGCGGTAACTTCAAATCCAACTCCCTTTTCTGCCTTCGGGCACCTCAGACACGGTGGAAAGGCAACGCGGGTGTGCGACTGCCCTCGACCCTTGCCCGGCCGCGCTCAGAGGCCACGGCTCCCTCCGCCCGCACCCACCTGCCAAGGTCCTCGCCCGTCTCGTAGTGCTCCTCCAGGTTCTCCTGCCGGAACACCGTCATGGTCGCCGCCCGCCGCCGGCTTCAGCCCCTGCTCGGCGCCCTCATCACCAGTGCCCGGGAGCCGCCCGCGCTCGGCTGCGAGCCCTGCGGAGGAGCGCGGAGGTGAACGCCCCTGCCCCTGCCCGCGGTCCCTCCCGGCGCCGGGGCTCTCCCCGTCCTCCTCTCCCGCGAGGGAAGCGGCACCCGCGGGCCGAAGAGCGCCTCCCCTGTTCCTGCCCGAGCGCCGGGAGAAGAAAGCGGCGCCCCCGCCCCTTCCCCGGCAGCGGCAGCCGCCCAGCTGCCGTGGCGGCCGCCGGAGCCCAGCTGCCCGCCCGCCGCATTCCTCAGTGGCTCCGTTGCCCTGTCAACCGAGACGTGCCGCCGGGCCTGCGGCAGGAGCCCCCCCGGACATCTCCGCAACCTGACCCCGGGCGAGGCGGGGGATCCTCTCCGCGCCGCCAGGCCGGGGCTAGCGGCGCCGGTTCTCCCGCGGCGCCCCGCGCTTACCCGCTCGCCCTCCAGCCGCTCCGCGACCTGGGAAGCGGCGACAGCGCCGCGGCCGCTCCCGGGCGGCGCGCAGGCACTGGTGGTGGCGCCCGCCGGCCGCGCCCTCCCGCAGCCCGCGCCCCGGGCAGGGCGAGCGGGGCCGGGGCAGCCGAGAGACTGCCGGCTGCTGCCCTCCGCCCACCCGCTGACGGCACCCTCCTCTACCAAAAAAGAGGTGCTCACCCCAGCGCCCGCCCGTGCGGAGCCCCCGGCCCGCACCAGCAGCGGCGAGCTCAGGACGGCAGCTGTAGTCCGCGTGGAACACGTGCCCGCCCCGGGCACGCCGAGTGTTGCCGGCCCGCACGGAGAAGGGAGCCTCAGCCGCTGGCAGCGCTCTCGGGCACCTCAGAAAACAAATGCTTATGTGCTGTTTGCAGGTGTTCTCTCACCAGGACACAATAATCACACTTTTTCAAAATAGAAGATACAGTCTACTCCCTCTACAGGGTGTTGCACCTTATATTTGGCGTTTTCGTGTCATCTTATGTGCTTCTGTTGCTTCTCTGGCTCAGATTTCCCAGCACTTTATGTTTTCTGTAGTGTATTGGTCCCACGCCAAGTTGAGTACTGATTACATGCTGGAGACAAGTGTTTTTCCTAGTAGCTCTGTTTTCCTCCCATCCATTTTGTTCAGCCTTTGAAAAGTAAATGACGTCACATAACTTTTAAGTTACATCTCCATCTGAACTTTGGAGATGTTCAGAGAGAGAATTGCTCATCAAAGGTAACAGGAAGTTCAATGCACTCATATGATTTCACACCTACTCGATTTAGCACTTGAAAGAGCCTAACCTTCAGATACAGATCAACAAGTATAGAAACCCTGATATTTTCTGAGTGAGTTACAGCATGACCTTGTACAAGTGTCAAAAATGTTTTTCACTTCCACTGAAGTCATCTGTAAATCGAAGGGAGGGTATTTGGTTGGATTGCTGGATGTGAAGTTACACAAGATCACCTGCAAAGAGTTTAGATCAAGAACTATGCACCCCTCTTTCATTTATAGCCAATGATGCAGGAGTATGGATGCTCTGCCTTTTCTTCAGCCCATCTTCTACATGTTTAATAGGTTTTCAAAGTCATGGCTTGCACAGTTTAGGCTGTCAGATTTTCTACACAGTTTCAGGCTTTTAACAAACAGGGGGTACAGGTTCAAAAGTTCATTTTGGTTTTGGAGATTGTTCCTTTGCTGAAAATAAGGACAACCAGTGTAGCCAGTCCATGGAATTTCCAACACTCCAACCTTGCTTGATTCTTCAGGGTTTTTTAACTTCTTTATTTTGGTATGTTTTATGGAGGCCCTGAGCTTCTACAAGAGTAACATTTCTTGTACTTTGTATGTATTTTGCATTGCAAGCAGTGCTCAAATGTGCAATCAGTATTACTCTTTTATGTGCCAACCCTGCTTCAACTGAAGGAAATTTTGCTATTGGTTCAAGCAAAGCAGGTGCACATTGGAATCAATACACAATAACTGAGATAATTACCAAGATGCAAAGGAACAACAGAAAAATTAATTGCTTAAATGTTTCTCTTTCCCCTTTCATTAAATAATCCTATTAGAAGGTGGAAATCTTGCCACCCATCTGTCTAGGTCTGGGATGCCTGAATTCTGTAACCCAGGCCCTTCAGTGACCACAGGGTTGTGTTTGAATCTCTTGAGGCAGCAGCAGCAGCACAGGTCACCACACTGTATGCATGAGGAGGAGTTATGCTTCACTCGAGTGAAGTCAGCCACAATGGCATATCCATGCCATGGTGTACACAGGTGCAAAAGAAGAGGTTTGCCAACAGAAGCACTGTTCCTGTTTCTTCAGAAAAGTACTCACCTGTTTTTTTCTGGCGCAGTTCCCTTTTAAAGGGCTCGCCAGTTCCTGGTGGGACTCATCTGGCGTGTGGGAACAGTCTAGGTGAAAACCCAGTCCCATTGCTGTGTCTTCAAAATGCTCATCGACGTTCATGAGAATTAGTGGATTGTACGTGTAGTAAATGGAATAAATAATTCTAAATTGCTGTGAAATGTAATTCAGCAACTGTGAGTGTGGTTTATGCTTATAGGTTTAATATGGGGTGAAATCCAGCCCTAATAAACTTGGTGGCAGAATCTCCATGATTTCATAGTTCTATGATTTCAAGGCAGTGTGATTTTTTTTTTCACTCAATGTAATATAACAAAAATAATAAAGTGAGATTAACTTCCTACTAACACCATTGTAAATCAGGAGTGATAGTGATTATTTCTGTGTGAAAGAGGCTCAGGAGCAAGATTGGTAACAACAAATGTGTTTTCAAAGGAATGATTTGTGCCTGCCTGATTACTACGTGAAGTGTTGTTGTGTTGAAAAGCAAGTGTTCTTGTTCAGTAAATATTACAAAGAATCAAATTTGCAAAGTATATGCATCCCCCAGCAGTGTTAAGTGAAGAGAAAGCTACATTGTTTCTGCTAGTCAAGTGATTTACGGCACTCTTTAGCCACTTTGCTCCTGAGCCTAAACAGCCTTTTCTACACGAAGTTAACAGACAAGGAGGCATATTATGAGTATTGTTTCAGGATAAATCTTTTCAAAATCACTGCCAAATTATTTTCTGACATCCAAGTAACATGTCTCTCCTAACAATGTAAGATCCCAATTATGGCAAAGAACATAAATTACTTAGGCTGGCTATTACTTCTTCTGTGTATAGTTTTCTTTTTAAGAGATCAGCATTTTTTTTTTCAGCATGACTATAGAAGCAATTTCCTGGGTTTTGTGTGATAAGGTCTGCTGATTTATAGGTTTTCCATTGCTATTTTAATTTCTCAAAAAAATTAAAATCTGGATTAATTTCTCACAAAGCAGTCTAGTTACTGCTCCCAAAAACTGAGCTTCCCTATCCATCATAAACATCAGGGATGATAGCACAATTGAAAGGTGACAATTGTTGTCATAGAGCCACTTAGTTTAGTAAACCCAAAGCACTTATCCTAGAAAAGTTGCTCCAGGTGTGCCAGTGCATTTTGTGATTAGGTCTTGCATCACTCAGAAAGTAGACAGAAAACACTGATTCACAAAGGCCTAAAGCTGCTGACAAGGTAAGACCTCTAGCCTCACAAGGCAGTACTTTTAGGGCAGTAACTAGTGGTGCAGAGTAAATTTTTCTAGTTGGGAAAATAATTCCTTAGCCTTTCAATCAGTGAAAAAAACACTATGTTGTTTAAAATCGCAAAAAATCATTTAATTGCTGTATTTTGGAAGACAAGTAGAAATAAAGTGCATAGAAAATTATCAGCATCACTGTTCTGGAAGCATCTCAGAATGATTACTGTCTCATTTATTCTCTAGGTATTTATGTCAGTTCCTCAGGAAAAAGGAAAGGAAAGGAAAGGAAAGGAAAGGAAAGGAAAGGAAAGGAAAGGAAAGGAAAGGAAAGGAAAGGAAAGGAAAGGAAAGGAAAGGAAAGGAAAGGGAAGGGAAGGGAAGGGAAGGGAAGGGAAGGGACATAGTTTTTTTTTTAATTTCCCAAGAGACTTACAGCTAACCTAGCACCTGTCCACTCATGTGTTTATTCATCAGGGACCCATACCTATACCATGTACATATCCCAACACGTGCTCTTCTCTACTGAAAAATGCAAGCTGTTGATGGAAACAGGAAGACTCACATCTGCAGTGGAGGGCTCATTTTCCCTGAAGGTGAACTGTGATCATGAAAGCCTTTTACAAATGACCCAAGAATAATCACTAATCAAAATCAGGGCTAAATAGCAATTACATTCATTTGAGTGATAATAATTCTCACTTGTAGGTTTGTTCTTTGTATTATTGTATGTTTCTTTAATGGAAAATAATCTGCAAATGCTTGATTTCAATTTTTTGGCAGAACTGTTTTTTTTCTGAAAAGAATGTTTACTGCAACTCAAATAATTTTGACAAAGATTGTGTTAATGTATAATTTAAGTAAGGTAGATGTGTATTTTCTTATTTTTAGTTAAAATATCACTTCTAATAGTATACCTTTTTATTGAATTTTGGACAACATATTCTGTGGGCAAAAATATATATGTTCTAAAGTAGCACAACTAAATCCTTTGGTTTTTTTTTTTAATTTTTAATTCTGAGCTCAAACAGTTCATTTCCTACAAAAACAAAAACATGTTACTGCATTTTTTGTAAATTTTCTTCAGTCAGGCCAAAGGATATTCCAAATCTACACTTGAAAAAAGAAGTCAACAAAACACTTGCTGGAAATCTCTGGTAATTCCCATGCTGCCTCAAAAAATTTACAGGGACCATGAAGGACTAGTTTGTACTGTATATTGCACTATAAACCTTGAACTTGATTGGCATCTCAGTGATATGCATGTTTAATAATAAAACTTATAACATTTGCTGTGATAAAACCATGAGCTTTGCATTAGCTTTTATGCAATACTCATTAGATTTCCTGCCACTCAATTTTGAAATACAAAAGTTTATCAGACCTACCAGTAATATACAATACAACAAAAATATATTTACACAGATCAGAAAGTTTCATGAAATAATGGATGACAGGATGAGGTAGCATTTCCTGTTCTGTATTTATATCTTTTATTCCCTTTTCTTCTTTAAGGGAATCTCTACATTTCTGGTCAGTATAGAAGCAAAGGAATCAAAGTATACATATGTACAAAAGAAAAAACATTTAATAAGGAGACTTAAATTTATACAATGACTTTCATTCAGTGCTCCCCAAATACTTTGCAAACACTGGTTCCTTTAATTATCCTCTCCTACACCTCTGTAACAGTTAGGTTGTAAAGTAATTTTACTTGTGTATACTGAACAGGTACTCCATGCATTCACCATCCACAAGAATCAGCTTTAGAGAAACCCACATGATAGGTAGAAGAGATCGGCAGGATAGTGCCTGTGGTGGTTTATTTTGGTCCTGTAACCCACCAAACTTCCCACTTCCCAGCTACTTTCCTGCTGATGTCAGGTGTTAGAAGGTAAATGTGCTTGCTGACAAGTGGCCTTGGCTCGTTGCCTGCCAAAGCCACCTGTGGGTTCAAATTCCTTTGCCATGGTACAGTGATGTGGCGGTCATAACCTTATCCTTAGAAATAAATGCTGAGTAGTGTTTAATCTACCATTTTACAGATAAGGCATGGGAAATGCAGGCTGGATATAGAGTTTAATCCACAAACTATGGATGTATATTTAGGTGCTGAAAATATTTTTTCTTTGGTTTTTTAGCTAAACATGACTAAATTGTACATGGAGAATGTCTGTAAGATCTGCATGATGTGCACATATTTCAAGTATAAGACTTGAAATAAGTGATGATGATTGAAAAAGATGTTATCCTAACACTTAACTCCTTATTCCAGTTAGACTCTAAGACTGTCTCTGTCAGATACTGTGAGACAAGACACCTACACAGCAGTGTTTCCTTTAAGGATGCACTGTGAAAATCTGGATTTAAAGTCATTAATGCTTTTCAATGCTGCCCCAGATTTTTCCCATCTCAGCAGGTCTGGCATGACAGATATGCTACTGTGGAGTCCACAAAAAATACCTTGTTACTACAGCAAGCGTTACTATCTCTTAGTTTTTAAATCACATTTACCACAGGAATCTTAAATCTGTACACTCATCAAAAACTCAGTCTTTACACTGGTGCTTGCATGTGCCTGTCACAATTTTTGTTGAAGAAAACTGATAATGCAAGACTAGTGCTAAACCAGAACAGATTTAGCAGGTGATATTTAAAGGTAGAAATGTGGGAGACTTTTTTGTAGGATTAGTACATGATCCAGATTGCTCAAAATACTGGAGAATCAAGGGCAGCAATTTGAAAATCATGAACTGGGATGAACACATCAGCTGCCCAGCACCCTGACAAGCTATAGGTTGAGTGGTAAAGGAGTAGCACTCTCCAGCTGTTTGTGAAATGCCTATGTGTGAAATCACCATCAAATGAAAAAAAAAGCTGTCTGTTTGACTGTTTTGCAGCATTTGCTCTGTGTATTTGGGCATTTCTGAAAACAAAACAACCCTAAGCATGAATCTACAACAAACAGAAATTGTATAGAATTGTCATCTAGATGTTAGGGAGCTAAAGTAATCATCTTTGGCATGTTTCATGCCCATACATTCCATCTGCCTATCTTGCTTACACGTACAGCAGACAATGAAACAATTGTGCTTAATTTCAGAAGAAATAAATTGGAATTTTGTGTTCAGTTTCCTTTGTGTGAGATTCCTTAGCCAAGGTATTGCCCACAACACACTCTGATTGTGCCAAGGACTTCTCTGTGTGTGTGTATGCCATGCAGAGAGCTAGGCAGAAGCACAACTAAACTTCTGCAAATTGGCAGATTCATCAAGCAAAAGGAAAAAAAAAAACCACAAGAGGCTTCTGTTATGTAAATGACACATAATCTTGGAGAGCTGATTAAGAGATGCTGCATATTGCTCAAATACTCTAATCAAGTCAGCTGAAGTTTCCTGTGGTATGGAAAAATCTGTCCTGATGAAATTCCAGTTTCAGAGTTTGATCTTTAAGTTTGCCTGGTGTAAGTGGTACTGGTTGCGATGCTCAACCATTGCCTGCTGAAGTTTCCCCAGACCCTCCCCCTCCACTTTATTTTACGTAGTTGCATTGTTAGCTCAAGGTAACACAACCTAATACGTCCAACCTTGCTGTGGAAGGTACAAAGGCCTGATGAGGATTGGAGTCAGACAGTTTACTTCATAGCACCTTTTTGCTGGTGTAGCTGGGAGTAAAAATGGTGGAAGAAGGACTCTGGGACAAAATTTCAAAATTAACACAGCGTGTATGTGTAATGTTGAGGATTAGTACTGAGCACTTCCCAAGATGTGTGGTTCAGAATGTTAAAAGGAATGTTAAAACCATTTTTTCTCAGCTGAATGAATCCTTTCCAGCATGCCTTCAATTAATTTTGTATTTATCCCTTAAAATGATTTATTATTGTATCACAAGTAAAGCTGAACAATGATTCAATGAGTTCAGGTACTACAATGGATGGGTTACCGTTGTATATTTTAGTGATTCTCTTCTTTCTGTACAATTTTCAAAGGAAAAGCAGCAGCCATATACCTACATACTCAACTGTCCCAGTAGCATTTTACATCCTGAGTCCCTGAAGGATTTTCCTTCTCCATATACCCTAGAGGCTTCTCAGCTACTAAGAGAACAGGTGTGACAAGTGGGGATTCTGCTGTATTGCAAAAACCAATATATATTTTATTATTTATTAGTGATTGTCACAGCTCCCTATTAGTATGGGAACTTCTTGCAGGAATCTGAAGCCGAGGTTCACCAAAGCAGATCTGGAGATCTAGATGTTAAACAAAACAACATCAACTGTTAATCTGGTGGAGTAAACCACTGCTTACATAAGTACAGGCTGGAGAGTTTGTAATCACTCTGCTGGGAGAGCACTTCAGTGTGCAGTATCCTTTCACGAAAGGTGAAGGTCAAACTTATGTGCTTAACTAAAGGGACTGCTTTTCAAATCCAGAATCTCACCCTGACTTCAAGATATAGGGAGCAGCATGGGTCAACCATTAAAATACAGAATGCCATTCTAGTATTCTCATAAGAAAAGTAGCATCATGATTCATTCCTATTCACAATACAAAAATTATACATTATTTATATGCGTATTGCTCAAATAGATACCATTGTATCCAGAAAGAATTACTAAATGGTAAGTAAGCATTCAGAACATCTTATTCTTGAATTAACAAAGACATGCATTAACAATGATGGGTCTTGTACCTGAAACCATATTTAGCAACTAATTTAACTGACAGGCAAGGAGAAAGAGTTCTGTCATGCAGACATGACCTTCAGCTATCAGGCTGTTGCAAAAACCTAATTCATAATACTATGCGAAGCACTTTCAAAGCTCCTTTTTCTTTTTCTTTCTCTCTCTTTTAATTTATTTTTTTAACATTACATACCAGTATTTAAACAATCAAAGACATTTTACAATCTGGCCAATGAGAAAAAAATCTAGTGAGGATACATGAAAGAATAACAAAGACATATGAGTAAATTCAGATTAAATAATAGAAATGGCTATTTAAAACCTGGTGAATATTGCTCAAGGGGAGAGACTGCCTTGAATCCAAGTGAGTGGGATAGGTGGGTTGGTGACTCAGCTGCACAAACAGGACCTCTGGTGCAAAAGCAGTGGTAATAGAAAAGGACTGGGACTAGAGGAGGAGGAATGAGGAAGCTCATGTCTCTGCCATGGCCTTGGAAAATTTGCAGCTGCATTGCCTTTCATGAGTATGAAGAAACATGAGAGAACATTAACGTCTATTCCAAATGAAGTATTCTGTAATATTAAATGTCAGAAAGTTATCCAAGGCTAGTTCTTCAGCTGTTGTTAATCAGTATGATAAATAGGTTCGGTTCTGTAAAGTAATGGAGGCAGTATAATTTAAACAAGGTCAGTATTTAACAGGAACTGTTAAATTAAACATTTAACTGTTTAACTTAACCACTTGACTTAGGAGGATTTAGTGCTAAAGAAAAGGCATGTATGAATCCAGCCTCAGAGAAATATCCATACAGTTCAAACGCCAGGCTAGATACTGAGCATTAGAATGGAAATATTACATTGTTTCAGAATAATTACATTTATGTGTAAACCAGGATTTTTTCTTTCCTGGTACAAGCCTGTTAAAATTAGATTACATTGTGTTCCAGTGTTCAGACTTTGGAGTGTGTTCTGCAAGCTCTTCTAGGCCTGCTTGTCTGCTATGGAGGTGTTAATTTTGAAGTTGCTGTGGTGCAAAGGAAAGGTGACACACTGAATTAATGCAACAGCATTTTACCTAAGAAAATCAGGGTTGTACTTCAAATTCGATATTGTTTTGGTAATGCAGGGTTAGTGCAGGTGCTTGCTCCCATCTCTCCCAGAGACAGAAAGCAGTGCTGTAGAGCTGACACCAGCAGTTAGTGCATATGCAGAAGAGATACGAGACTGCGGATGGACGGCTGCTGACAGGCATTGTCAAAGGGGACCGGACTGGAAACATTTCAGGCAGCACATCCTGTGCTTCCTCAGCACACTGAGAATTCACTTGTCTTCTCCACACCTGTCAAAACAACAACTATTGCATCCTCCACCCCAAAACATGCAGATGAATAAAGGCTGGGGGAGGGGACGTTTTGCTGATTATTGACTGTAATGAAGGAGAGTGGGTGGTGATAGCACATAGCAGAAACCTAGAAGAAAGGCAGTATGATATAATTTCACCCTGGGAATCTATTGCTATGGCAACAAAGAACATTTTTTTTTTGAATAGGGTTCAATAAAAAAGTATCACAAAAGGAGAAATCACATTTGATAAACCCTCCCTTTTCCTTGCTTGTATTTTGTTCATTTGTATTTATATTCATTTCTACAGAAATATTTGTAAATATAAAAAATAAATGTTTGTGGCCACTAACATTGCTCTTAAAAGAAATAAAGTACAGTTGTGTTAGCTTTATTGACTTGCTGTGAAGTGACAGCAAATTTCTTGTTTATGTTCTTAATGTTCAGGCCATAGACCACTTAGAGTTTACATTTCTTTTACAGATACTGAAGTGTTCCTCAAGATCTAACAAGATGTAACTGAGGTCAGAATTTGGCCTGCACCATTTTCTATTCTATACAGATAAAAAATTAATGAAAATAATTACTTCTGGTTAAAGCTACTGAAGTAGGTTTTGATGGCCATTACAAGACACCCTGGCAGCAACATTTCTCTTTAGGAACTGCAGCAGCTTGGGATGGTGAATAGGCTCTTAGGGAGCCAATTTTCTACATTTTCCTTGTGAGAAAGGTTAAAGCTTTGCAGCAACACTAAATGAAGGAACAGTTTTAATCATGCCTCTTCAGGAAGAAGTAAAGCCTTTTATCAGAATGCCAGACTAACATTGTGCGGCTCTGTGCCAGCAATGCCTACCAAAGCCCTGGGATCACCACTCTGTCTGCTGGACACAAGCTGCTGACACAAGGAAGAGTGACCAGTTCTGGGTTTCTTTCCCTCTTTAGGGTTTAAATGAGCATTGTGATCTACTAGACAAGCTAGGGATTAGCTTGTACTGGAGATCTGCTCCCCTGTTTGCCCTTTGAGGTATCTTCATTTCATGACTTTAGGCTTTATCTCACCCTGTTCTCCTAATGCCTGCACTATGGAAAAAAACATTTGCTATTTCTTTGCTCAGAAATTATGTTAATGTGTACTCATGTTTATATTATTTTAGCTCTACTCCAGGTGTAATTCTATTTTTTTTACTATATTGATTGTGTATTTTGAAGTATCTGCAAGCTTTTTGTAAGATATTAAAATGATCTTGTTCCACACCTTTTTTTCTGACACAGATCTTCCAAAAGAGGTATCTGCTGCTGTGAGATACCCTGAGCTCCATGAACAAAAAACCCCTGGGAGCACCAATAATATTGATAGTTAAAATACAAATTTAGTGAAGAAAGGTGGCACACCTATGGCAAGAGACTGATTCAAACAAAGCAATTTCTTTGTATGACTAATTTGTACAAAACACAAACAAACCAGACCCAATACTGAAACATGAACGGAGAAGAGCCAGACACTCAATTTGACAGAAGACAAATTAGCTTTTATATAGAACCCTAAAGGGTTTTTTCCTCCAATATGTTGTTGAAACAAGGATGCCATTCTGTTAAAAACCCAGGTTAGAAGTACCTGCCAAGTTGGGAGGTGCAGAATATTACCACATTTTCACTATATTTCGTATACATTTATAGCAGATTAGATTGTCAGGCATTGCTCACCTTTGGACCATTTCAGAAAGCTGTTGGGACCTGAGTTGCATACAGGGCTCTGTGGTTGTTGAGTATAGGAAACTGTGGTTGGCATTGACCTTACTTATACAGCTCTGGAGCACACACTTCCTCATCTTTGTTGGCAAACAAGGCTGCAAACAAACCTTAGCATATGTCAGGTATCCTGAGATGAAAATCTCTGGCAAAGAGGGAAGTCTTAGGGCATATTGTGCAATGTCAGCTTTTGTGCAGAAAAAAAAAAAAATCAAACATCTGCAAGGACCAGTGCTACTGAGAATTTTTTTGAGGTCAATTTTCACTCTCTCTTCAAGTGTCTTGCCTATAAATTATGAATTTTCAATCAAAGGACTCTGTCCCACAGACAAAGATTCTGCCACAGAGTTACTGCTCACAGAAACTGCAGTACTTGTATCTGGATGGAAAGACACTGAATTACACACCCATGACACTGAAGAAGTAAAACTTGGTCTCAGAATTCTTGCTGCATAAAGAACAGGGACAACCTTATGTGCTTTTTTGGCCTGGTATCTGCTTTTAATGTTTCTGTGCTTTTCTTGTTCTCACAACATCACTACCAGTTTTCCTGCTGGCAGGCCCTTTGGCAGGAAGCCCAGGCCCTCTGATGTGAGTGAGCCTTGGCACTGCTGCTACTGTCAAGTGGAGTATCAACTTCTTCTATCCCTTTGTGCTGCTAATGGAGCTTTAAATGACCATGGCTTTCCTATGTGTTTGTACAGAATTTCACATTTTTTTTTCAGAGACATACTTGACTTTTTTTTTTTTAAGCACTAACCATGAGCACCTAAATTCACCTGTGCTATTACTATACCCCAGCAATAATATATGGCAGGCACAAATCCACTCTTTTTCTTCTTCTAAGGCTGATAATCATTAACGAGACCTCTGTGAATACTGTGGAGTACTTTGTGGTTGCTGTTAGTTAAGCCTAAATTATAATATTTTTTGAAACAAAGTATGTTTAGTATGAACTGATTTTTGTTGAATATCAAATGCTCAGAATTTATGCAGCCGAGACCTCCCACCTTGTATGTAACAGAACAGTAGCAATTTTACCTTCTATTAAACAATACTGATATATTCTGCCTTGTATTTGTGTAGGCTGCAGTAAGCGTGCATGTTTTTTCTATGGAAAATTCTTATTGAATTGAAGAAGAAAGAAATCAGTAAGAATCCATAGAAATTAATTGTAGCTAATAGCTATGAAGGGAGAATTACATCCCTGTTACAGCATTCTCTGGGTAGTTCTAACCATTTGATGGAAAGCTTGTCATTCCTTATTAAACTCCATAGAAATTTCCCCTAAAAGCTGTTTTTTGAGCTGTTGAGACTGGAAGTAGATGCTAAGCATTAGCAAGCACCATAATTTTACTGGACAATGAAAAGTTATTTTTCAGTCTACCTTACATAGATGTCATTCTTCTGGGACCAAAAGACAATCTGAAATCTAAATCCCTTTATAGTGGTGCACTATAGCAGCACCAGTGTAATAGGAGGAGAAAAGGTGGAATGCATGGGATGTCATCACAGCTTTAACCTGGTAGAAAGAAAAGAAATAGGATGCTCATTCTTGTCTTTAACTCCAAAACAACAATATAACCCACATTATACTGTACAGATACACTATTTCAGCACTGATTATTGTTTAGGGTTCAGCAAGTGAACATATTGTTGGATAGGTAGGTTTTAATAAATACTGCAGTGTGAGAGCTGGAATTATGTCTGCTTGTGGGCTGCAGGAAACCCTAGTGTACATCCAGGGATTGCACTTCCCTGAATGACACTGAGCCTATGTAATTCTGGTATCATAGCAACATCCATGAGTGATGATCTTTTGTTCTGAGACTTGTTTATACAAAAAAACACTGTCAGAATGAGTCCTGCCCTTCTACTCTTCACCACACTGAGAAGAAGGACTGCAAAGTGGTCCTATCCGCTTCAGTGTGAGTCACAGGGGAGTTCTATGTGGTGGGAACCACTTTGTGCTCAGTGCCTGTACAGACATTAGCGCACAGTGAGCTTTAATAATGAAAAGGCTTGGTTTTGCAATGGCATAGAAAATAAAGAAATAACACTTAAAACAATACTTTCCAAATGTTCTTTCCTAAGAATAAGAAGGAATTGAAGGAGTTATTGTGCCTGAACAATGTAAAACCATATGGCTAGCCTTTTGCTTTGTGCTCACCAGGTCACGCTGTGTGTGCTGCTCAGGAGAACTCAACTGCAGAGGAATAGTGCTACTCCTGCAGCAGCAGAGAGTAAGCAATTTGCTTTGCCTATGCACTTCTCAGGTTAGAGACTGGAACCTCAGGTCTACACACTCCTCACCAATCTCCACTTCTTCCCTCACAAATGCAATAGGATTAGTGAACAGAGTGAACAAATTTGCTTTCAATCAGGCCTACCAAGAAAGCAAAGGGTGAAAGTGGTGTAGTGAGGCTTTCCCTATCCTCTGCTTTGGCAGGTAAACACACAGAAGGTGGGGCTGGAATTTGCTCGTACATAGCAACACAGAAAGACAATGCTGTCTGTGTAGAAGAATAACTGTAGCATGAGTCCTCGATCTTACAACTTTTGGTCAAGCTACTGTTTCCATTTGGCCCTGAAACTTCTATACAAGGGAAAATGCTTTCATTAACAGTTTCCCTATGAAATTATAATCTATCCCAGTGTCAACCATTGCACAGAGAGGAGACCAAGCAGGAAAAGACACTATAACTATAATTATCTATTTATTTCATTTTGTCCGCTGTCATTGGTATTAGTTCATGCATTTGTTCAAAGTGTAAAATAACAAGTTGTCATGACTTAGGAATAGCACTCCTCAATTCAGTGTCCCCCAAGACTTTCCCAAATGAAATACTACTTATAAGCTCACCCTACTTCCCCCTCCCCTTCTCTCTCAGGGGATGGAGTAGAGAATTTGAGGCACAAAAATATGAAAATCGCAGATTGAGATAGGAACAATATATGGGAAACAGCAATGAGTGTTGGGGTTTGCTCTTGAGCTTTAACTGTTTAATTCATAATATGTTAGATTTTCCTCTGTTTGGAAATGGTTTATTCCATACCCCCGTGTTCAGTTTTCCTAATGGTTCTTCCCAGAAGGTGTTTACTCTATATTTTCCCACCTTTCCTTATGTCAATCCCCATGTCAATCCCCTCCACACCTCCCATGTTTCCAGACTCTTCCCTGTCACTCCTCTAAACCCTGCCCCTGCAGCTTGCCAGTTATTGTTTGCTACACCCCTTTAGCCAGAAGGTTCCATATCAGTTATGTTGTTTCCCTTCATCCATTTGCAGATTATGTATTCACTCCTCCCTCCTTCTTCCCCATTGGCTTTATGTTAATGTGAGCCCAGCCCATGCTCCTCCTTGCTAGCCCTTGGTTGATTTGTAGGCAGTCTCTTCCCCTGAGACTGCTCTTGTTTATAAACTGTTGTAATCTGTTTGTCTGCACTTTTATGTGTGTCCTCTCTTTAATTATGTTTCACTGTAACATCTTGGCACTTCTCTCTCTGGCAAAGAATAAATATCTTGGAACTTTGCCACCAGAGAGTTCCTCTCTCTCTTTTTGCCACTCAGCTACCACGAGGAACCCCTTCGGGTGCCCACCTTGGGCCAGGCCAAGTGGAAGGAGAGGTTCCAGCCGAAAGGCCGAACCGCTACCCTCAGCCCCAGCTCAGGAGGTCGAGGCCGGGAGCGGCCACTCGGTGACGTCGCTTGGAGGAAAAGGGCCGAGCAGCTATGGGGTTAACACGGCTTGCCATTTCTCCTGGGATCCAGGCAAATGAGATAATGAAATGAACAGTTACAGCAACAATATTAATAGCAAAATGGTACAAAGAGAGGATGATACACATGGAAATTGCTCACTAAAGCCAAGAACATGGACAACAACAGTGGAAGGACGCTTGCCACAATCACGGCCATGCTTGCTGTCCTGACTGGAAAGTGCCACTGTTTCTCAGAAGAGTGAGATTGCCTTTCTCTCTGCCCTGGCAATGATATAAGATGCTATCTAATAACATGGTCTTGGTCATGTCTGCTATCACTGATCTGGACAGGAGCCAGGACACAACTTCTTAAAGCCACTACACTTAGATGGTATTGGCTGAAAAGGAAGAACACACATTAAAATCTTCAAGCTATGTAGACAGCAAGAAAAACATACTGACTGCGCAGTAAAACAGAAGGAATATTACGTTAAATACATTGCAAATTTTCGTAAAATGGAAGAGATGTTTTAAATTTATATTACTGATTCTGGCATACGGCAACATAGATACTACTGCAAAGACAAAGCTAGTGCTAACTTAAAAGCTCAACCTTGCCAGACAAAGAGTGCTGTAGACACAAAAAAGCCTCAGGGTTGTTCATCCTCTAAATGAAAATTGGTTTTGCTGGGAACATGAGCATTTTTGGTCCTAATTCAAAATATGGCCTTTGACCATAAACTGATTTTGATACTACAGACAGTAGAGCTAAACTACAAGGGGTCAGGTATTATCAGTACGGATGAAGATAAGGCATATAATATCATTCTGAGTGAAAAAATAATCAGATTATAACTAAAGAACCTGGAAAGAAATGTAAATTCTTGTCAGTGCTACAACAAAGAGTCTTCATGCACTGTTGTGCAGAGTTAGGTGGTTGCTCCACATGTACATGCAGTAACCTCCAGAATTTCAGGAGGTTTGGGCTACGGGTAGTTAAAAATGAGCCCTGGCATTCTACAGTGGTCAAGTCACATCCACACTTCACACTTTCATTTGTGTTGTTAACAGAGAAGTAAAAGATGTGAGTGATGCTGTGCTTGTGCCTGAACCAAGTATTTTGCTTTCAGGGAAATACTAGCACACCTTACTGCTGAGCAGTCCACATCAAAGCTCTAAATTTTTAGCAGTTCTTTCTCCCTTACCCCCGGTGAAACTGGTAAAATAAACATTTTTTTCCCCACATGACTTATCTACATGGACGTGTCTATTATATCTGCTGCATCAGTTATGTTTATTAAATGTTGTAGAGAGCTCTGGCAGGTAAGCCACAGTTCCTTACAGTCTGAACTATCTATATTGTTTCTCAACAAGGTAGGGGCATCCTGAGGAAATGGCAGAGATTATAGAAGTGTCCCAGGGAGGAACATGTGCCCTTGCTGACTCCCCTGGGATTTCTTCTTTCTGGAATTACTGGTTAACTATCTAGAAGAGCCTAACACTGTGTAATCCTCCTTTATTTTGAAATCTATTCATTTATTTTTATAGCAATATAGAAATTTGTAGAATTATATTACAGAAATTTATAGAATTTTCTCTTATATCTATTTCACCGAGTTTACTCTCTTTGTATCTCTTCATCTGGCTTGGTTTCCTATCTTGTTCTTTGACTGCTGTTTTTGGTTGCTAGAGGCTCTTTCTGCCTTGAACACTTCCCAGCACCTGGGCTCTGTCTCAAGCAGCTGAGACTCAGTGCACTGCCTGATCCCAAAGACCTGGGCCAGAGCTGCACCCTAGTACAACCCTGTGCTTCCTTCCTATGGCCTTAGACCATCAGCTATGAACTGCTCTTGATCTGTCAAATCTGGGACCAGGGAACTTTGAGTCTTGGCCTGTGATCCTCTTCCTCTTTTCAGTGATTCTAGAAATCAGAAAAAACACTGTCAGCATCTGTCTGAATTTTCTGTGAGAATCCTAGTAAAAAGGATGTTGATACCTTTCCTATTTTAATTCTACTTTGCAGTCATTATGTCTCAAAGACAATAATGAATTCCTGGTCTCTGATTTCCTCTGTTAATAGGGCTCATTAGTGTGACCTTGCAGTGCTTGGCAGAACCAGACACCAGACCTTGTTTCTTCCTGACATTCATTAGTCATTGAGGTGGTAATCTGTTTACATCTCATGAAAACCTATTTGCCTTACATGATGCTGCTGTCCTTGATCACAGAATGAGGGAACATTGTAGCACCTGGCTCTTTATGACTCTAAAGGGAAACATAAGAGCAATGCCACTGACAGATAAATGGAAAGAGACAAACAGGTGTTTGTAATGGTGATGGGATGATGGAAAAAAAGTGTTGCCTCTTGAATAAAATAGATAGTATCCAGGAAGTTGGCAACAAAAGGAAATCTATCAAATGAAGCAGATTTCCATAGTGGTTATATATGTTTTGAGAGCAAAAGATCTTTTGGGGAATCTCTTGACTCAGATATAGTTGTAAAGGACACAAAGAGCAACCTCAGTTAAGCATTTGCAGATTAGTCAAAACATTGGACCATTAGCGCTTTCATGTAATTGTTCATGTAACAATGAAGTTGGTACTTCCAACAGAAAAGATCAATGGCTAACACCATGATCTTGACATAAGAGATTACTTCTGCTGTTTCTACAATATGTTTCCAGTTTGCAGACCATAAGAGAGAGAAGGCCTTCCCACACAGTTTCTGGATAAAATAACAAGGTAACAGAAGTCATATGCATGGTTGCCAGGATTTACCTCTCGACTACTTTAGCCGTTGAGATCCTTAGCAAAGACTCCTATACCAGTCTCAAAAGGCCCCAGTGGACCTTCTGTATGGAAAGGACGACAGTAATGTCCATTTCCAGTTTGTTCCTAATCCCAACTGTTGTGAGTTGCTGCTAGTAGATAGAGTAGCTAATGCCTGCAAAAACAGAAATACTCTTATTTCAACACTTATGAAAAGAGCTGAAAAGCTTTGCCTCATTAAAACAGGTGTCTTACTTCATTCATTAGGTAGCATGAAGGAGTAGAAAGGATGGAACTGGAAAGATCTTCCTTGTTCAGAATGAGACTGTGTTTGTTGTCTGTTTCCAGATCTGAGAGCTCATGAGGCCTGACTATTAGAGAAAGTTTGCTGATAACAGACCCCTGACCTCTGTTTGCAGCTATGTGAATCAACAGAATCATCACACAGATGACTTAGGGCAACCACCAAAAAAGTGCAGCTGAAATGCAATGAACAAATTTACTCTATTACCTCGCTATCTGGAGGATCCTGAAACAAGGCTGGGCAGCAGAGACAGGGTGAGGTCACAGGCACCATCAGGCTCAGTCCAGTCCCTGTGGGCAGTGGGGCTGCTGCTGTGCCCATTTATCCAGGGCCTGAGCACCCGTAGTTTAGCACCATGCTGTGATCTCCCTGTGCTTTTTATGGACTCTGCTTTGATCTTTCTCCCAACAGGGAGCTGAAGCATATCTTTGATAGGGCCTACAAGTCTCTGTAAACACTTAATATTATCTCTACACAGAACTTCTACTTCTCCAAACAGATAGACGATAAACAGCAGTAGGTTTAACATGTGTTTTCTCACACTGATATTCTCCAGGCCTTGGCATTCCCAGCTGTAAGGTCACTTGAGCAAATCCACCATCTTTCTTGCCATTCATCACCTTTTAACCCTTCCCTTCCAAGAGGAGAGCTTTAGGAAGACAGCACCTCTCCTTGTAGTTAGGCTTGAATCTTTTCATCAGTTGTTTCTGGGTACTTAGAAGTTACAGGGAGCAACCACCACGGGTACCTCAGTTATACAGTTTAAATCCTTTAGTCCAACACGCAACTTCATCTCCCTTCAGTCTGCTTCTTTCTTCCTTCATCTAAACTACAATTTCTGTATTGCATTTTCATCTACTTTCTGTGCAGTTCAGATTGTGAGATGAAGTTCATTTCCAAATGAGGTAGGTTATGCTAGGTTCTGTATTTCTCTCCCAACAGGAGAAAATATTGCTCACTGAGGAAGCTGCTAAAGTTGCCTTTGATTAGTATCTTTGCGTTTTAGTGGTAAATTACCCAGCTCTTTCCTCCTGTGAAAGCTAATCTTAGTTGTTGTTTTGGGACAAATTCTTTACAACTGCAAAGTTATCCACTAGCAGTGAACTCAATATTTTTCTATTTACAGCAAAATTTATACACTCTGCTGTCTTGTGATAGATCTGAACTTAACAGAATGACAGAGGATGGCACGCCCTTCTGCACTGGAAAAAGTGCAGAAGAAAAAACTGTGATACAGGAAGCAGAAAAGTGGTAAAGAGCAATGGAATACACTTCCATGGTAGGAAGGTACTCTTCCAAAGCATACAAATGTATGCTTTGAAACATACATTTGTTTCTGAGGAGATGAAAAGGAAGCCAAAATAATAAAATACGATGTAATAAAAAACAATGGGCCATTCATTAGCGTCTCACTACCCAAACTCAAGAAATCCTATATTCCAGATTAATAGAACATCTCTTAATACACAGCAAAACATACATCATCATGCTGGAGAAGGCGAATCCATCTAAGAAAGGTAAGGCCTTGAAAGAAATGCTGTCATGGTCAATAATTAAGTTGTATGACTGTGTAAACACAGATAACTCTGTATGCCAAAAAAGTTTTGCTTCCTGCTGGGGAAATTATCAGTGATTAGAAAATGCCTCCACCTCTGTTACACCAAGTGTAAGATTACTTAAATGTGTGTAATGGAAAAGACTGAGAACCAGAAAACATTTAGCTGTCCAGGCTGTAGTGACAGTGGGATCTATCACCTTAATGTAGAGGTTTGTTAACCCTCTGCATGTCCCAGAATCACAGAATGGGCAAGGTTGGGTGGGACTACAATGGGCCATCTGGTCCAACCTCCCTGCTCAAGCAGGTTCATTCTGGAGCACATGGCACAGGATTGTGTCTGGCCAGTTCTTCAATATCTCCAGTGAGGTAGATTCCACAACATCACTGGACAATCTGTTCCAGTGCTTGTTTACCTGTACAGTAAAGAATTTCTTCCTCATGTTCAACTGGAACTTCCTGTGCATCAGTTTGTGCTCATTGCCTCTTGTGCTGTTGCTTGGC
Organism: Passer montanus; assembly: GCF_014805655.1. Classification (NCBI taxonomy): domain Eukaryota; kingdom Metazoa; phylum Chordata; class Aves; order Passeriformes; family Passeridae; genus Passer; species Passer montanus. Next base: position 2,248,350 of record NW_024372147.1, read on the forward strand.
ACCACCATGCAGAGCCCGGATCCATGCCCTTGAACCACCCACTTCAGATACTGATAGATATTTATGAGGTCCCCTCTCAGTCATCTCTTCTTGAGCTGGAACAGGTCCAGCTCCCTCAGCCTTTCCTTAGAATAGAGATGCTCCAGTCCCATAATTATCTTTGTGCTCTTCCACTGGACTCTCTCCAGCACCTTCATGTCTTTCCATATAGTAGAATCATGAATGGTTTTGATTGAAAGGGACCTTAAAGATCGTATATTTTCAATCCCTGACATTGGCAGGGACACCTCCCACTAGACCAGGTTACTCAAAGCTGCATCCAACCTGGCCTTCAACACTTCCAGGGGTTTTAGTATTACTAGATGCTACTGTGTTTCAAGCATAAGTTATTGATATGTTTTTCCAGGTTAAATGCACTAAAGTGGGAATGCAGTCTGAAGACCTAATAGGGAAAGGAGACATCTGCAACTAATGTGTTTGTGCATGGAACTGGCATCCAGGCTAACAAAGGTTTGTCAGTGCTGGCCTGTGGCACTTCACCTCCATCCTGCCATGGGACTATCATGAGTTAGTTTGACTTGCAAGTAACTATACCCCTGATATGGCTTGATGAGATTGTGCAGTATCTTTGTATTGGTGGTTGTTTCTCCAGAAACCCTCATCCTCCTCCCATTTGTTGCTTTTGAGGCAATCCTAGCATTACAGTATCAGAGCTGTTTACATGGTCCAGGACAACAGCTTGTGTAAAAGAAAATATTTATCACATTCTGTGTTCACCATTACCTGTTAACACAAGATGGGATCCTGCAGTTGTTTTTCATTAAAAAAAAACAACCAAAAACAAAAACCAAAACCAAAAAATCCCCAAGCAGTTGTATCAATGGGAAAGGCACAACCTGGCTTTGAAACTTGCTTATGCTGACATTTTTTGAATCTAAGGATCTCTTACTCTCCTTCATCACTGTGTATCATTCCTGTGGAGAATTCTTGCAAGGAGACAATTTTATAAAAGAATGAAACCCACTTCTAGCACCACTTCTAGGTGGACCCATTTAGTCCACCTAAGTGGGTAAGAAATAAGGAGAAGAGCCATGTCAATGAGCTTATCTGGTTCTCCCCTGACAAATGTGAGATTCTGAGAGAGAAAGTTTTGGTGGTAGGCAAATGTCTAAAAATTGCTTATTTTTACTCCCTCTAAACTTTCCATTGAATATAATTTACCCCTTACAAAGTAACATTTACTTCTCTTTAGAACTATTCTGCTCTTACGGGTTCCAGATTCCCATTCCAATGCATTTCAGGTGCCTAACTCTAATAGATGGAAATGGGAGTCTGAAGAGATCTGAGTATTTGTCCTGGATTAGGGCAAATCTGGGAGAAAACCTCCAAAAGGGCCCCCCCCCCACAAGAAAGCAAACCCACACAGCCCCTTCCCCCCACCGGTTCAGGAAGGATTCTTCGGAGAGAAGTGGAAAGAACCTGTTTATTTAACAGGCAAAGCATCCCAGCACACAAAATTAACAATAACAGATGACAACATTTTCACCGATCTGAAAAGGATGACAAATTCAGAAAGTCTTTCCTGGGAGTGGTCGCTCTGTTGTTGCTCCCTCCGGCGCCGGGGATGGCTGCTGCAGCCACCAGATGTAAACTCTTGGTGTTTCCCAGGTCCCAGTCCGGAGCAGGTTTGAATGGTTCCAAACAAAAAGGAAAAGGAAAAAACAGTCCAGGAAAAAAACATCTGGACCACTTAGCTAAACAGAAGCAAAAAAAAGCAATAGCAGAGCGGAAGCAAAACAGGAGCGAAGCAGGAGCAAGAGCAAAGCAAGCAGTAAAAAGCCAAGCAAAAAGCAAAAGCTGCACTATGTACTGCCCCGTCTCTCTGTCCCACCAGCCGTGGGGGATCAGGCTGATAACAAACCAAAACAAACCTTGCTCTTCAGAGCCAGTCTTGAAGGCACAGTACATAATATCCAGCACTAACAGAACACATGACTGGGGATACAAGCATCACAACCTCACCCTGGGACAGTATTGGGCCACAAAGTTACATATTCCTAAGTTTATATTTTTCCGAAACATGAAACCAAAAACCAGATAAACTGTAGAATGCAGAATCTAGCAGCTCTTCCCTTTTTTTTCACAGAAAAGCACACCTGACTGTCTCAGGAGGGAAGGGATGGGAGTTTATACCTCAAAGAGCAAGGCTGCTATCCTGCCCTCCAGTAATCTGTGTGGTAGGGAGGCATTTGCTATTCCAAACATGCCCAAGAAGGAAAGAACAGTAGTGTAGCTAATGCTCCTTTTCCTCATAGGTCCTGCCAGTTCAAGAGAGAAAATCTTTCAGTCCAAATTTGACAGTGGATTACAATCTGAGCAGGCGTCAGAAAACTTCAGATCTTTCAGATAGTGATCTCTGTTGTGCAAGGTAGCTATGTATCCCACTGTAGATGTAATTTGCAGATCAAAGTGAAGCTGGTAGCATTTTAAACTATAGAATATGGGTATTTTTTGATCTGTAAGTCCATATATTGCATCTGCTCTGAGGAAAGACCATCTCCTTCGCTTAAAATGATGGTGAATTTCCTATACTATTGTTTTTTCAGTATAGTGATAGTACACTAGGTTTCATTTAGAATAATTTCTATTTCCTTATTATCACAGACCCTCAGTTTTAAAGTAGACAAGATACTGTATTTTCTTCCTTCTGGAAACAATATCCTATACCATCATCAAAGGGATGACTAGCTTTTTTTAAGATACACAATTAATGCACACAGACATTTTTCTTACTGCCACAGTACTTCAAGAGGCAAGTACCTTTATGCAAGCTCAAGGTGAGAAGTACATCAGCAACTATGCAGCGGTTCAGCATGAATGGTGACAAATCTAACATTATTGCACAAGACAGGACCAGCACTCCTGCCTTTGCAATCTTTCTTCTTCCAAGAATGCTTGCTGTATTTGTCACTGTCCAATGTCTTGCTTCCTCGGCCATTATCCTGCAGCCTGCAGAGTTATCAGACAGGATATTGAGTAATGTATTCTTTTACTAGCCCTCCTGGTCTTTAAGAGAGAAGATGGTGACCATAGTAACCACCCTACTGGGAACAAGTGTTCATGGCAATAAGAATGTAGAGAAACACTTCCTTTCCCTATCTCATCTTATAATGGAGTATCTGTTTTGTCATGCAATATGCTTGAAAATTTTATTTTACACCCAGGATGTTGAGTAAAAAAAGACTAGAAAATTGTAAGTGTGACATGATTACAAAAACAAAGTTGCCTTGCAATGTTGCCTACTCAATCTCACATGCTAATATCAGAAGAGAAGAATATCCCTTGTTTCCTCACATGCTTTATAATTAGTCATGAAAGAGACACTGAAGTTCTATCTATTCCTAGAGATGCATCATGATTAGGCCCTGTTCCAATATTTCAAGCATTGGCTACAAAGAAAACGGAAACTTCCTTCTTACAAGGAGCCACACAGAACAGGCAAGGCACAATACATACGAGTTACTCCTTGGGAGGTTTTAACACATGACACAAGTGGAAAAATTTTTACCATGAGAACAGTCAGCCATTGACATAATTGCCCCAGGGCAGTGTTGGATTTCCCAACACTGGACAGTTTTCAGTGGGACAAGTTGCTGGGCTATCTTGTCTAGACTGTGCATTTGACAAAAATTGGACCTTGAGGTCCCCTCCAAACCTGGTATTCTATGATTCCATGATCTAAATAAGAAAATTCCATCATCCTATGCATCTGAATGCTCCTCATAACATTCTTGGCTTTTCACTTGCATCCAAAGAAGCATTTACTTATGGCTTGCTAACGAACATTTTCATTGAAGTATACCATTATGTGTGACATGATTACAAAAACAAAGTTGCCTTGCAATGTTGCCTACTCAATCTCACATGCTAATATCAGAAGAGAAGAATATCCCTTGTTTCCTCACATGCTTTATAATTAGTCATGAAAGGTGCTAGAAATTAATTCTGTTTTGTAGTGCCTAGTCTTCAGAGTAGCCAGGAAGCAGTCCCACATGATTCAAAGTCTGGGACACTGGCTCTAAAAACTGGCCTGATTGCTTATTGTGTCTTTGCATCTGCAAGGTTGTATACTGAAGTCAGTCCTTGGTAACATGTGGGAAGAGAAGTATATTCACTTTACTAATATTGACAGAGATTGTTGATTCCAGAAAGAAACCCCCCAAAAAATAACTAACAATACTTTTTTAAAAACATAAAAGGATTAAAGAAGTTTGCAACACCTTAGACCCTCCAGCCTTTTTTCTTGAAGGCCAGAAAGCTGAAATTACAAAGACAAAATGCTAGAATACAGCCCAGTAAAAAAAAAAAGTTTGTGCATGTAGCAGGGAGTGGGGGAGTATCACAGAGAAGCCACAACCTGCTTCCACCATGGGGACATGGGAAGCCTTGGGAAGGGCAATGCAGAGATCTGAGCAGACTGTATATGGATGTCCAGCTTCCAATGAGACACGCTGGAAACACTGGCAGACAAAACAGCTTTTGCAATATACTTCTCAAGCTGGTTAAAAGTTCTTGGCTAGGTGTGTGCTCTCGCATGGATTGCTGCTAGCACACTAGGTTCTGTCCTCATCCACCCAGCTCACAAAGCAGAGGTTAAGTAAAGAAACTTAAGTAAAATTAACCTTGGTAATTAAAGCCTGATCTGTGTCTTTTCATCCTGGAAGACTAGATGAGGACTGTTCTTGTTTTTTAATCCTGTTGTTAATTTATAGACTGTTGTACACTGGCATGGGTAACTGCAAACTGCCTTTGGAGACATTTTGTTTTGCAAAGCACAGAAGATGCACAAAAAACAATGACAGAAGGTGAATCACGTTGTCAACCATCACGCGAAACTTCTGAGGATGGTAGGATTTTTGCCCTAATGATATCAACGCTAACAAGGCTTATGGAAATGTGTCATTTCATAAGATGGGTGATACAGACCAGAGTTACAATACAGACCAAAGAGGCTTCTGGTAGGCACCATCCCAAGAGTTGTAGCAGTTCTCTGACCATCCTAACACAGTATGCCTTGAGGTGAGAAAGCCTTGTAAACCTTTGCCATGAGACTTAAGCAGAAACCATGGCAACAGTAACTATGGCTGTGCCTCATCAACATTCAACTTTGTATTCCGGCCCAGTTTTAAGTTTTCCAAGTCTAGAGTGACCAACTGGCATAGGCACACATTTGCTCATCTCTTGGCTAGGTATTTTGCCTTGATTGCTTAAAAAAAGTATTTATGGAGTTACAGGTTGCTCTTTTACCTGGGTGTTTCTCCCTAATATTCTACAAGGAATTTTCTTCGACATGTAACTGCAACCACAAGCTACCATTCATATTGTAATTCATTATTTACTAGACCCATGCAAGGACTAAGATGTTCACTAGGTGAGTGATTTCTTCCTTAAAGATCTTCCAATTTCATATATACCCCTGCATTTTATTAATTGCTAAAAACCACAGGCAGATGGGAAACTCCCAGCCCCCCAGCACGGTGTGTGTTTTGCCTTCAAAAGATATTATCATAAAAATTGAATTCTTTGTACAAATCAATAAAAAATGTTATCAGGGCAGATCTGCTATGGAAAAACCCTGCTGGACAGAAAGCAATTCATAAGACTAAGGTTATGTAAGTTCAAGAAAGGTCTAATGTTATAGAGAGATGAAAGCTATACAAATAAATTGCTTTCATTACAAGTGCTTCTGCTCTACATGGTACAAATTGCTCTTTCTGCTGAAAATGTAGCTTGAGCATGAAGGGCATATCCATAGAGATTAAAGGATACAGCATTATTTTCTGCTTGTACTGTCCCTGTTCTATTTCCGCATTTCATAAACAACTTTCTCATAAAATAGCTGTGATTTTACAGGGCTTCATGCTGCAGAGTTCATCATCTCTCCTCTGGATTTGTGTTACAACAATGAAAAGGAGGTTAGACAAAACCTCATGAAAGAAAAATCCTTCCAAGAGCCACCTCTTTGCTGACAAGCAAACCTTGATGCCACGCCATGCAATTCGCACACGTACTTGCGCAAAACAACAAACACTACCTATCAGCCCCAGCTACATATGCAGTATGTTCCCAAACTAAGGCTTTAACCTCAGACCCCACAGCCTTAACCCAGAGTCTTTTGCCTTGCTCTAAACAAGTACTCCAATATAGTGTATGTTCCTCTTTCTCAATTTTCTGTATTTCTAGTTCAATGTCCTGTAATTCTGAAGCTAGACCCATTACACAACCTGACCTCACTTCAGAGCCTTGTTTTTTTGATTGACAAGGTTCCTTGTACCTCACACAAATGCAATCTAATTTCTTGAAAGCTGCAGATAGATAAAATATTGGTGGCCTTGACCAGAGTCATGCTGGTACTTGCAGAGTCACATAATCTTTCCTGTGCTGTGGATAATGCAAATGCAGTAGATCAACAGGGCAGCTTGGCTACCTGGGACAATGGAGAACTGCAATACACTGCCTTGCAGCCATGAAAAGTCTACCAGGAGCTGTGTCACATGCCCTCCACTAGTAAGTGGTGGGCCAGAGCTGTTATGCAGCTTTTCCTCTTCAGGCATGTGTTGAATCTAGTAAGACAGGACCCATGTATCAGAAGAGCCTAAGTTAAAAAGAGAAAGCTGTGGAGAACCTAGTAAAAGAGCAATATTGCAAACATTCACCAGCTTGGGTTAGACAAGCCCAAGCAGAGGTGGAAAACACATCAGCAACAGAATAACGTCAACTTGTTATAACTGCATGCATAGTTTATTTAATGTGATACAGGGCTGCTATTACCTTCTGTATCAACACTATTCTAAATCTTGGATTCTCTTTCTCAGAGTTTTATTGGGCCTATTTAGCATAGTCCTTGCAATGGGACTCTGGAACAGATCCCAAAGGCATTGAAAAATGTTTTGAATTTCTTTTCTGAAACAAATTTTCATATGACTGCTTCATGTCTCTTTTAAATATAATGGAATATACCAGACACTATGGTATGTTATTTAAATTTATATTGCCACAAGTTTCTAGTGTGTTGGTCAGAGCCACATACAAAAGCTTCTATTTATACTTTGAAACCATTCTTTCATCAGTATCTTAATCACCTCCTACTTTTTCTCAGGGAATTTATTTTGAGGAGTATGTAGGAGAACAGCAATCTTATCTGAAAGCAAAATATGAAAGAAACCTGCAGATTTCTGATAGCTTGGTCAGAAATGAAAGGGAAGCATGGAGAACAATGCCAATGAAGGAAGGCCACTGCTAAAAAAGCCATTTCTATTATGTCATGGGTGAAGACTTATTTCCCACAGAAATGTGTTCTTTCTTGGCTTTTATCACAGTCTCTTAGTTACTGTTTGAGCAGAAATCAACTCTTGTTCATTCTTCAATGATACAGGTACAGACAATCTCTCCTCTCAGCATCAACAAAAACCGACAAAAACATCTTGCACTGATCTGGTGGTCCATCCTGGAGAGGACAGGCTGTAAAACAGCCACACCACAGGTAACAGTACTGGATCCTGGACACTGAGATGCCAGAATAGATAACTCCAAGTCAGTTTATGGTGACAGGTGGGTGAGAAGAAAAGAATGATGGGAACAGTTACGTAAATTAAGCTATTCCTTATAAGGTTACCCTGCCCTCTGATTGGTTCTATATAAGGTATTGTTTCTGTTTCTGTTTGTTCATTGGTTTCCTGCCCTGACTTAATGTCTATAGAAGGCTATGTTTGCTGTATTTTGTTGTCTTCCGGAGTAGGTCTACGTAGTGCACAGTTTATGTTTTGTTCACACCCTTTTATTTTCCTTTATTAAACTGTGATTGGGCATTTCAGTTGTTTCCATCCCTATTTATTTATTGCCACTCTCCCGGCTGGCCTGGTCCTGGGGTTTTGCGTGATGCAACAAGTAGTGCCCAAAGAGGACCCTCATATTGAGGAGGGACCGGTCAGGACTGGATCAGCAGGGAAGCCGACTGGTAGGCCATCCCTTTCTATTTATTTATTACCACTCTCCCGGCCGATCCGGTCCCGCGTTTGCGTGCGACGCAGCACTCTGAGTGTCGTTGCTCTGTTGCTCTGAGAGCATCTGTTTGGTCAGTAATACAAATGAAAATCAAGAAAGGACAATCAGATAGTAATAGATTCTGGAGGAAAAAACACATTAAAGCTAGGCACCTGGGTAAAAATACCGCCAGACAGTCCTTGCAGCACAACACCAGAAATAAACCCTAACAAGACATGGTAAGTAATAAATTCATGAGGGTTTCTTTGTTTTGCTAATTCAGAAAGCTTTGAAAGATCAGTACAATGTTGTCACACACTCCTAAGCTTCCAGATTATTTGATTGGGTTTTGTTATAATTAGTGGGTGTAGTTTTTCAAGATCTTTCTAAAGCCTTAGACACTCTCCCTCACAGCATCTTCTAGACAAGTTATCTAGTTATGAGATGATCAGGTTCACAGTGTGCTTGATGAAAAACTGTCTGAATATCAGAACATCAGAGGTTTTAGTGTGTGGGACTACATCTGCCTGGCAAGCAATCACCAGTGATGTTCCTCAGGAATTCACTGTGGGACCAGTTCTGGTCAACAAGTTTATAAATGATCTGGATGCAGGACTTGAACTGCACCATAGCAAGTGTGCTAATGATACCAAATGAGTGGTGCTGTTGACTCTCTCAAGGCACAAGAGCCTTGCAGAGGGATCTGAAATAGATTGGAGCACTGGGTAATTATCAGTGGCATGAAATTAAGCAAGAAAAAATCCAGATTCTGCCCCAGGATGTAGTAAAGCTGGGCAAAAGTAAAAGCTGGGAGAGGAGTGTGTGTAGGGCAGGGATCTGGGGGTGTGTGTAGGGCAAAAGGGGTCTGGGGGTGCTGGTCAGAGCAGCTCAGGGTGAGCCAGCAGTGTGTGCCCGGGCAGCCAGGAGGGCAAACCCATCCCGGGGTGCATCAGACACAGCATCACCAGCTGTGATTGGGATCATCCTGCTGCATTCAGCCCTGCTGCGGCCTCACCCTGGGTCTGTGTGCAGCGCTGGGCCCCACACTCTGAGAAGGGTGGGCAGGTCCTGGAATGGTGCAGAGGAGGACAGCAGAGCTGGTGGAAGGGCTGGAAGGCACATCCTGTGAGGAGCGGCTGAGGGCTCTGGGTTTGTCTGGTTTGGAGAGAAGGAGGCTCAGGGGTGACCTCACTGCTCTGTACAGCTCCCTGGGGAGCAGACCTGGAGAGGGAGTGCGTTCCTGGCATCCAGCAACATGGAATAGGAATGACTCAAAGCTGCATCACAGGAGGTTCAGACTAGATATCAGGAGACACTTATTTACCAAGAGGGTGGTAAAACACTTGGACACGCTTCCTTGGGAGGTGACTGATAGAGTCATGAGAGTTTATGAGGAATTTGCAGAAGGCTCTTCATAACTTGCTTTTATACAGCCTTGAATTGGTCAGTAATGGGACTAGATGATTATACTATGTCCATTCCAGCTTTAAATATTCCTATTCTATTCTATTCTATTCTATTCTATTCTATTCTATTCTATTCTATTCTCAGTATTTTAGTCTTGCAGATTTATGGACTATTTCTAAGGATCTGAAAAGGCGATGGAAATACGTCCACTGTAGGAGGGCTGGAGTTTAGTACATAGGACCCCACAGACCCATCGGAAATCTTCTCCATATTCACAAGATTATGATTTAATATATAAACATTGTGCAAAATTGCCTTGAGTTTTTTTAACAGGAAAAGAAATGTTTTGAAAACCTCTCATTGCCGTTTTTGTGACATCCAGTCTAACTATAAAGGTTAGAAATTGAAAGATTAGTAGTTGTTGCTCCTTTTTTTCACTTAGTCTTTTAGCTTACACTTCAAAAAAAGTAAAAGCAAATGAAATGAACACTATATTATATTGAACATCCTATGCTGCAACCACTCTATATATTATACCCATATGTAGAGTGGGACCTGAATGAAAAAGCTGCCCCAACAAGGCTGGGGCAGATGTGTCTGAATATTGGCATGAGCTGTCTGCCACCAGACAGCCTCCTCTCCAAAGCAATATTTTCGCATGCCTTGGAATATCTGCAGGACATTAACTGTTCTAAAGGGCCCCACAGATGAAAATAAACTACTCCATAATATAAAAAACTTCAGCTATAAGAATTCAAGGCAAACCATGCCTGTTGTCCTTAATGCCAGAGACTGGTCCCTGGCCTATTTTATGTACTACTGTAGACGTAAACTAGGCTTGGTTTGACAAAGCAAACCCAGCTGTTGAAACAGCTACCAATACGGTGGACTGCTCTTTCCAGGGTTGTCCCATTTAATCTTGATGCCCAGATCCAAGCAACAACTTTCCACAAGTTCTACAACAGGATCTCAGCAGTAGACTTTAGTTGCAAAATGTTAGCGACAAAAGCTAACAGCTGAATCTGTTCTCTAGTGTCACACAGCAGTTTGCTTTTAATATTCCAGACTGGCTAGCCGACAGCCTTGGGGAAAGTTACTGCAAGTTTCCTGAAACATAATATAAAGGCAGTTCTGTTTATCCTCTGCATTTCACAGAGTACAGGAATGGTTAGATGAAGAGCTTTATGTGCTGATTATTAAGGATTACAATTGAAGGTGAAGAGCATTTCAGAATTCTTAGAGATGCTATTGCTCCACTTTTGGAAAGAGAGATCTTTTTTTCAATTTGCACAATACAGGTTAAAATGCTTGTCAGCTCAGAAAGATGACAAAATACACACAAGAATGCGACAGGAATTGTGGGGCAGTCATATCTTGCCTTTATAATCCAGAATTAAAGCAAATAATGGGCAGTCTTCCATAGTCATTTGGTGCACTAAATAAAAAATTTCTTAAGTTTCCAATATGTAATCTGTAGAATTCTTGTATGAGCATCTCCAGTCTCGATAAACTAGATATATCAACAATTGGACATATGACAAAGTGGAGACCAAATGACTCAGTAATTAAAATGTTCTGCTCAGATTCTACACATTCTGGAATAACAAATGATACAAGTAATTACTTGTCTCTGAAAATTGCAACATTTATGAAGTGTACTGTGCTATTATGGTCCAGAGCTTGGTTTTGTTTGTTTTTTTATTGAAGGCTTTTTAAATGGCCAAAGCACAGTAAGACAATGAAAACTGAAATGTCATGACAACATATCTTTGCCATTGGCAATAGCAGCTGATGATACACAAGTAATTTTTAAGTCACAGAATACTAGAGGGGCACATTTCTATTATGTCCCTCTTTCAATGTAATTGCACTCTTACACTCCTAAATAAACACGTATTTGGAGATAGTATTGTTTTCTGGCTTCAGGTTGCACTCTTTCTTTATGTGCTTCATTGTAAAGTATGCTGATTGTGTTAATGAGTCTGAAAGCCAGTGGCATAAAATGCTTTAGCTGATCTGCAGATCAGGCTGTGGAGGTTTTCAACTAATAAATTGTGCCTCCCTTCTCATAGAATTTGAGGAACCTCACATGAAGTCAAACATCAAAGGTAAAAGCCTTGCTTCATTAATCGTATTTTAAAGTGAAAAGCATGGGAATTTTGGTTAAGTAGGATCCAGGTAACTGCATTAGTTAGCTCTGTTCAGCTGTAGCTGCACAAATTGGGAATTCTTGGTTTCAAAATAGAAACATTACTGCTTTTCTACAACTGCATCCTTCCCCTTGATATGAATCAGTCCTGCCTTAGTACAGTTGATTTGTCAGTGAGTGAGAAATATTCTGCCCAGGCAAAAATATCAATATATGTTTCTTAAACTAATCTCCTTTTCTCATCATTAGTATGCGTTGTTTGGTTCAGGATCTTCCACAGCAATTCTGTCATTCTCAAAGCTGTCCTTGCATCTCTAACTGTGGGCAACTGACAGGGTCATATAGTCCAGTCTTCCTTAAAAAATTAATGTAATAAATACGATACAATATAGTATGTGATGTTCTATCTACAGATTTTTTCTTATTATCCTTAGGGTTTTAATAAAAGTTATTACTATTATTTTGCTGGGTCCTATCTGATGTACAATTCTTGTTTACCTCAAACGAGAAAAATCTGTTTCCATATTTCATAATGATTCCTAAGAAGAACTTCAGAGAAATTGGAAATTCCTATTACAGTTCAACCTAAATACATAGCACAGACACTTGCATGGGACAGCTGCATTTCAAGAACACTTGTGTATTTTACTCACAAAGATCTCTATAAGTGGATTTCTCAGTGCATGGATTACTGGAAATAGACATGTTCTTACATTGGAAATTAAAAAACCAGTAACCCTGTTGTTTGGAAACAATCTTAAGAAACAAATCTTGGGTAAGATCATTTAGCATTACTGAAATTGTTTCACTAAGACATGTTTTCATTAATGATCTTTGTTGACAAATGGAATTTTTGTAGTATTTTCCACTTGCACTTGGACAGTTTTGCTTTGAGCGCTGCACCCTGTGTACTGCAGCCACACCCTGTGTACTGCAACTGTCTAGAGGGATAGGGTAAGATAAAGATACTGTTCTTCACTTTTTGCAAAAAAGAATGCAGGATGATGTCAGTGCTCCACTGTGCAGAAAGTTTCTTCAAGTACTGATTTTCCTCCAAACCAGAACAGACTTATCTTTTAAAAGATCTTAACTGTGGAAGGAAAGTAAGAACTCCCTTAAAAAGCATTTCAGACTGCTGCATGCATCCAGTTCAGTCTTTCTACCAAACTTCTTCCTTTCTGCTACTAAACACACTGCCAGGTATCCTGTATTTCAGGGTAGGCAATAGTAATAAGAACAACCAAAAGTCTTTAAGCAAGAGAAAGAGAGAAGAAGACAAACTATGACTCAAGGTAGTATTTTCTACCTTGGCAGGTGAAGGAAGTCTGTTTTCTGTGGTAAAGATGTGAAAGGAACCCTCCTCTAGCTGCAACATTTTAATGTTTGCAGCTAGAGCAGGGTTATTTTTTTTTAACCAGTGAAAAACACAGATTTCCACTAAAAATCTTCCCTTGTACAGATATATAAATAAGAGTGTCTAAAAACTAGTATTTTCAGAGTTTAACACAAAAATTGAATTTATTTCATGGAAATCAGTACTTCATTTAACATCTAATGCTCCAGTGACAATATTTGTGAAAACCTTTAATCCACTCTACTCAACACAAAAATGCCCAGGACTACCTGCACAGCCTCCTGGAGAAAGGTCTTCACGCTATACTGAATACAACAACTTGTCAGAAGTCTTAACAGTATCTCATGATATTTTTCTGCCTTAGATTGTCAGGAAACCTGCTATTATGCCTGTCTCTTTGTCACATTAAGCAGGTAAATCATGGAAAGAATAAAATTATCTTAAAACCGTGAGTTATATTAAAAAAAAATAAATTTATGTAAACATTAGGCAGCCATCTTCAAATAATGAAGAAACAACCTGGATGCTCAGTGCAAAGAACCATTGTCTCTGAATCCCAGACACACAGATGCATTTAAGCATCATGTTTCATGTGAGACTTTCTGCCTCAGTCTGAGCTCCCTCATTCTTCACCAGTGCTACTTGATTCCTGCCCTTTGATGTACTGCTCTGCCACCCACTGGCCTCTCTATTCCTAACAGTGTAGTGCAAGAAGAAAACCGATTTTCCTACATACCTCAAATTGATTATTTGAAGCAGACCCACCTGAATTATCTTGGCAGCAAATTAAGCATTATTTCAACGTGGTATTTGTACTTTTCAAAAATGAGGAATCTGTCTAAATGAAGTGTTGCTAAGGAGTGGGACATAGGCCATCTAGCACTCCAGACTATGTGGGTCACACCTATCCTGGGTACCACTGGGATACTGAACTTTCCATGCACTTTGACTCTTACATAACAGTGATGAGTAATTTCCACTGGCATTAAAAGGGAAATATGAATGACCCATGCCTTGCAAGGCTAAGGCAAGTAAGTATTTATTTAATTGTGGACTGAACACTTAGCTATCTAACATGAGATTACATATTCTAAAATCAAAACTTAAGAGTTGAGAGGCCTTGAGTTCTACTTTCCTGCATATATGAGTTAATGCCAAATGTGGAAAGAGGTATTCCCACAGACTGGAAAGGTCTCTTTTGCCATTGCAATTTCTCTGTTAATGTCTTACGGCTGTGCTTTGCATTTTAAAGACCACTTTGCTTGTCCATGGGAGCACTAACATTAGATAATAAAGCTTATTGCACTGCTAACTCCTCACAAGTTATTTTTATGTTTTGAAAATTAAAATGAAATTTTAATTTACTACTGAAAAATAACTATTAGGCATTTAAAATATTTTGGAAAGCTTTTACAGTTTTACAGGAAAATGTAAAATCTCTTCCCAGTATTAGAAACAATTAGCAGATTGTTAATGGTTTCTATTTTGACCTGTGAAAGAACAGGATACTCACTGACTTTTATTTAATATTAAGCGTAAATATGATAGCCATATTTCCATGTTCATGTGAAAGCACAGCTTTTTGTAAATTACTTCCAATATTCTCCTATAATTAATGAAACCCCTTTCTGTAGCACACATCCATGTAACTCATGGACACCAGATGCACATACTGCCCTCTGACTTAAGCAAGAGTGCTCATTCCTGAATTCCTGTCCTGATCATTAGAAGAACAGTACTCTTAAAGAGCATCAAAAGTGTTGCTGCTGTTGTCTTGTTACATAGTGTATCCTTTGAAGCTACTTTGCCAAAGTACCTGCCCCCACATCTGGTTTACACTTCTGCTTTCATTAATGAAGCATGGTAAATATTAGGATGCAGTTACCCAGCCAACTTGACAGCATGGTACATCCATTTTATTAGAAAGCAGAATAGTTACAGTTTCCATAGCCACTAAATTGACCCTTATTTTAAGTAGTTTAAATTCTCCAGGGCTAAAAGACAGCTCTGTGTTTTCCTCTTGTACTAATGAAGAACATGTTCCTTTTAATGATGGTCATATTTGACATTCTCTCAATCATTGTTACTCGGAAGTAATTACTTTAAATCAGTTTCTATGAAATAGAGGGAAAGAGAAGACAAAGATCAAGATGTAACACTGATACTAGGAACAAACTACTGATGAACACAGAACAAAGGAGGTGGGGGGAAAAAAGCGCATTAGAAGTAGAGGTCCATCCAAGTGTCAGGACCTGCAGCTGTGAACTTGCTATATCAGGAGAGGGAAGAGGAGACCTGTACACAATCCAGTCTCATTGACCAGAGCACACAGCAATTCAAAAACAGGATCACCTTAGTTTCTGAAGTATTATTCAGCATGTAGGCCCTGTAGCTAATGTGCACCAAAACACGACACATATAATAGGGCACAGTTACTTTTCAACAGGCCAAAAGCAGATTTCAGCTAACAGATCTGAGGCAAAGGGAAGACACTGAAGTACTGAAATACTGAGAAGTCCAAACAAAACAAAACAACCAAACCAAACCAAACCAAACCAAACCAAACCAAAACAAAACAAAACAAAACAAAACAAAACAAAACAAAACAAAAACCAACCAAAACCAGGGAGAAATATATGAGACATTAAGAGAAAAAGAGTGGCAAAATTTGTGAAATTTATCTTCACTGACTCCTGATCCAAGCAGCACCCTTGTTAGCTCAGTTCCATTCAGTGTTTATTGTTACCCAGCTAGAATTAACAGTTATGTAAATCACCATAGACATGAAACAAAATTTCATTGAGTGTTAAGTTTACTTAATGGGAATTTTGCCTTCTGGACAGAAGCCAGAGAATCAGATTCACAGATTTTGGTGATGATTACCTGTGCTGAAGTGCTTGCTCCACAGACCCACACTAAGGTAGCATATGTAGTATTCTGCTGACCCCTTTGAATCAGACATTCAGCAGAATAAAATATTGTGTTATGTTTAATTATTCTGTGTTTAATATATTTTAATATAATTTTAGTATATTCTACTAGCTAATACTCTCATGTAAGACAATGTTCTAGTTGTCACAAAACTGGGAGAAGTTCAGCCACAACTGGGGATCCTGATCCCCATTTTGCCTTGCCTGGCAAAATGTCCCCTCAGATAGGTCAAGAAGTGGTGACTGGGCTTACTATCAGTTGCCTACAAACAATTGCTCTTCAGGTCTCAATCACATGGGTATAGTGAACTACATACTGATGTTTGTTCTATGTTGGAGGGAAGCAGGACTTTTGTTTGATCTTGACGATGGATTTACAGTTGTTGTCCTATCTCTACCTATGACTGATCACACTGAGCTCCAGAGCATCTATGAAAGAGAAAAACCCCTAAATTTCATATTTCTGTTATCTCCAGACATTCATCTTAGCTTTCTTCAGGTCCACAATCAATTTGTCTTTTTAGCTCGCATTATTCCCAGTTTGGAGAAAAAACTGTCAGAGACATTTTTTGAACAAGTAGCATGTCTGCCCACATCACTCTGCCAATAATTATAAATCTGGATTTCTTTCTGTGGATTGTGTGTGTCAGGCAAAAGTGAAAAGAAATAATTTAGAAGTATTATAGTAACCGAGATCACAGATTTTGAATGAAGCTGTTTGGTGCAGTATTTTAGATTAACATTTGTTAAAAATAGCTGTCAAAGTTTGTCAGTCTGTTAGCACAATGCTCAATTTCTCTTTCTCCTTAGCAAGGTTGCCTGGAAACAGGGAAATAGTCTGAGAAATCTTCTTCTGAAAGTGCTGTAACACTGAAGAAATCAATATGGCCACTTTGGTTTTATTCAGATTTAGAACCTCTGAGATTAAAAAAAACAAAAAAACAACCAAAACCAAACAACCAACTTGTAGTGATCTTAAATACACCTGGTGCAACTAGCAATTTGGAGGCAAGTCTTTGTTCATCACCCAGAGATCTGTCACTTTCAAAATTGTAGTGTACACTGGTATCTCTCCTGGTACAAGTAATAATCACATTCAAGCCAGAGTTCATCTTGTAACATGCAAACTTAGGGCTGACTGGCTTCACAGGGAGAAGTGAAAACAAGTTATTTGTAGCCACAAACCATGAAATTGCAGCATGAGATGCAGCGAGACCACAGTATATTGGTACACGGAAGATAAACAGAAGTCTTATGTCCAGAGTAGCTCATTCAAGTGATGCTGCTGAAGAGATACACACCCACATTTGTTGTCAGTTCATATACTCTTTAACATCATGCACAACTGATAAGGGCAAGTAGGCAATAGCAGGCAGCAACAGAGCGATGACTGGGTTCACTTGTATTAACTAGTCAAGGGGAGAGATGATCGTGCAACATTTTTCAGAAAGAGTTCCAAACTGTGAGTCTCTCATTTGACTGTGCTGAACTCTGTGCTGATGAACAGTGGCCTTCAGGGAACACTTACAACACATAAGCATCTGTCACTGTAAAGAGCTTTTTGAGAAAAACAGCTAGGTTGCAGGATTTTTTCTAATGCCAAAGATTTACCAAAACTTTTTTTTTTCTTTATTGGATTATGAAGAGGTTAAATAATCCAATACACCCTTAATTATATAAAAAAAACCATAATCAGACAGCTTATTCACCCAAAGTTCTTGGGACACATGTATGGGTTTAAATGTACTGCTTGATCAGGCTCCATAAGTTTTTGACCACTGCATCTTGACACAGGTGACCCTGTATCACACCACCCCCGCCACTTCCTGAAGTTATGCTCTTCTATTTTCGACATTTCTCAGTATCTTGCCTTTGTAGACACTAGACAAGCACAAAAAATGCTGAACTGTGAATATACTGAATGTTTAACCAGGAATGCAACAAGCACAGGTGGATGGAAAATGTTTCAGTGGGGTCAGTTGTACCACTGTCCCCTCAGAATTTCAGGCAGATGTAGGTAGAGAAAAAAGAAGAGGAGGACGAGAAGAGAGTTCCTGCTAGAAGAGCAGGGCGAACAGTTTATATTGAATAATTAATATGCTGTGTCTCACTATTCTCATTCTTCACAGGTTATCTGTCAGCAGGCTTATTAGTTTCCTTTTAATTTTCTGAGGTGAAAAAAGATCCAGCTTGATTTCTGTCAGTGATGTTTTTTGCCATCAGTGGGACAAGAGAGAGCACTCAGGATGCAGACTCATTAGTTACACTGGTTGCTTGAGACCATACAAACATGCCTGTTTTCTGTCTCCTTGCATGAGAGTGACATTCTTCAAAATCTGGTCCTGCTAGAACTAAATTTACTCCAGAATTACTATTGACTTGATATGAAACATCCTGCAGTCATATGTTCAGATTGAATCAGTGCACCATGGGTGCACAATCAGTGCACACTGAAACAAAAACAAAGCCTCAGAGAAGAGTTTATACTCCACACAGATGATTTTTCCTGTCCAAAAGGTTACTTGCACATGGAGGATATGACAATAACATGAGTAGGTCAATTCCTGTTCTTATTTATACTTCAGAAGAAGAACTGTAATTTGTATTTGTATTCAAAAGTTGTTGCACTTTATATATTTAACAGCAAAATTTGACACAAGGCAGGAGGGCCAAGAGTCAATACCAAGCAATCTCCTGAGTTTTGTGGCCTTCAGCTAGAGCTATGATGACTAAAATAATATAACATGCAATTTCAATAACCCTACAGGGATGCTGTTCATGAGTAAATGCAAATTATGGTGAACTTATGCATCCCTGGAGATTTACTGAAAGAGAATACAGAGATGATTGCTTTTGGGATGAATGAAAACTTCAGTACTCACTGTGCTATACCCACATTATCTTCTGTGAGCAAGACATGAAGAATGATGGCAACAGAAAGAAGAGAATTGTTCTCAGGAGGGTTCCAAAAGATCTGCTCCACGGGTGAACGCTTGTTAGAGAAGCTGGGGTATCTCCAGGGCAACTTGTTTCTATGACGCTCATGCTACAAGCATAAGGTATTGACCCGTACACCCCTGTAGATGTAGGCCTTGGATTTCAGCAGTCTTTCAATATAGTCTCTGCCTGCACATTGCTGTAGCACTGCTTTCAAGAGCAATAAATTAATGAAGAAAACTCAGCAGCTCTAATATGGACACCAGCATATGCACTCAGGTAGATGTTGCCTCTTCTCCAGTGACGCAGATGTTTGTATGCTAAGGTGCTCAAGGATACGGGGGAAATTTTAAGCATAGGCAGAACAAGAAACAGTCATCACGAAATGATTATCAAGCAAAAACCCCATGGATTAGAATGTGTGGGTTTTTCAGGGAAATTAACTGTAAATGATATTCAATTTATAATTCACCAATGCGAGGATCTCTCTGAACATTTTTCTTAATAATGTATAAGATAAATGCTAGTTGTTCAGGAGGCAGGGGGTTGTGTGTGTGAATTGCAGTCCCATTCACCTGAGTTCCACCTCACCCCTGATCACCTACTACCTCTAATGACCACTTCCTGTAGTCTCCTTTGTTGCTCAAGGATGGTGGGAGGGTGTGCTGCAGTTTTACTCTCTGAAAACTCCATTCACCTCACTGCAGTGTTATTACACTTGAAAACAGAGTAGTGCTAATTAATTTGAAACAGAGACAAGTGAAGTGGCTACAAAGTAAAACAGTGTCTTTTTCTGTAGTGCCTTGTCTTTGTTGTGTTCCACAAGATGGTCACTCACAAAAGAGGCCTTTCAGAGGGGCACTCCTAACTGTTCAAGCAGAAGGCTTTATTCAGAGGGATCTTTAATTAGAGGCTGTAAGAAATGGTGGTGTGGAAAGTAGCATAGAATACACTTGGGGTTATAACACTGAAAGCAAAGAAGAACTTGAACATTGTGGCAAGATAACAGAAGAGGGATATGGGTCAGAAATTACAGAAGAGTTTTCAAGATGACTTCGCTGAGCCATTCACTGAAACTGATCTTTACACAGTCTACTTGAGATTTCTAGCCCAGGCATTGCAAGTTGCATGCTAACAGGAAATGGTTTACTGGTTTGCCTTGCCACTTGCAGGTACTTATTATGCACAACAGGTGCGTTGTGAATGGCTAAGAGTAGCTGAACTTTAATAGCAATGTTAAGTCAGTAAGCCTGTAACTCAGATGATGTTTAAGACCTTACCACAGATTTTCATGTTTGGTCGGTTGCATGGCTTCTGCATACATATGATGTATAGACTAAGTAGTCTGAAACTCTCTGGAAAAAAGAAAAATCTTATACAGAGACAAGGTGGGTTTCACTGACTTATCAGCCCTCCTTCCTTAGATACCTAAGAACAACTAGCCATTTCATTTAGAGTAATTACACTCGGCCTGGTCAATGAAATTGCCTGTCTACGTAACGAAGCCCAATTTGAAAATCCATTTATTTCAGGAGTGTAGGGAGAGGCCTTCTCCCTCACTGTGTTTCACATTCCTCTCCAAATCTCAACTGAACATATTGTTGTATTACAACAAATCTGCAAAAATAAAAGTTTTTTCTTTTTGAGTTGTCCATTTCATGGAAAGAGGAGGAGGGAAATAGCCTCTTACTACATTTGCAGAATTTCCTTGTGTATTCATCCTGAATGGTATTATTCTTGTTCTGATGCTGAACAGGAAAGAGTGCAAAGATCTAAAAAAGAACCTGAAGGCTGACTGACACGAAGAAATTCAAGCTGCTACATCCCCGTGCTCTCCCCCTGCTTCCCGTTTTATTAAGAAACTGCGAAAACTGGAAGGAACGCCAAACATGACATCAGCACAATGGAAAACGTGCTGCCCTCCTCAGGCAACCTGCCGTGAGGAGCTGACTGCTGCCTTCAGGCCAAGACACTAACGCCGGACAGGCGCCGCTACAAGAAATAACACTATTTAATTTTAACAACCAAGCAAGAACTCGGGAACAAAAACCCGGCCACCGCAGCCCCCAAGCCGGCGATGCGTGCGCCCGCCCTGTGAGGGCAGGGCGAGGGGCGCAGCGGCTTCCTCAGCTCGCCTCAGGAGCCTTAAAATGGCGGCGGGCGAGCTGCGAAGAGGGAGGGAGCAGTGCCGGCATGGGCGCTCGCAGGCCCTCCTGACAGGCTTAGACTGCGCTGCCGTGAGGAGGGAGTCGAGGGACTGCTGTGTAGCTGACAAGCACCTGCCCCAGGCGAAGGGCGCTCCGGGCGGCGGGGAGCGAAGGGCGAAAGGGGGAGAGGGGGACACGCAGCACTTGCTGCCCTCCCTCCTCCCTCTTCCCTTTTCGCTCCGCGCCGCCCGAAGGAGCGCACGCCAGAGCCACTGGGGACAGTCGTTTGTGTCGGGGAAAAGCAGTCATTAACAATTTAAACAAAGTACCGGTGGTGGGTTTTTCCGGTTGGGTTTGTTGTTGTTGTTTTGGTTTTGATTTTTGGTTTTGAGTTTTTTGCCTGTTTCCTTCAGTCTTACAGACAAAAACGAAGAGGCCGTGTGTGATCTAATGGTAGAGTGGCTTTTCCCTCCTGTCATTTTTGCCTATGATATTAGGAGCCCAGGAGATAATCACTCCTTAAATAATACATGAGTAATACACTGCACTTGATAGACAGCCAGAATTCAGGCATGCTCAGGTACAATTATTTTTTACTGGTTTCTTTCTCAAGGTGTTCAAGCCTGACTGATGACCAGTGGCGGGACCCGAGGGAATGGCCTGAAGCTGTGTCAGGGGAGGTTTAGGTTGGATATTAGGAAAGGATTTTTCCCCCAGAGGGTGGTTGGGCACTGAGAAAGGCTCCCCAGTGAAATGGTCACAGCACCAGAGTTCAAGAAGCATTTAGACAATGCTCTTAGGCACATGGTGTGACTCTTGGGGATGGTGGTCTGTGCAGTGCCAGGGATAATTAGGTGCTTTCCAACCCAGCATATTCTATCATTCTGTGATGTCAGGCTGAGCGTGGCGCAGGTGGTAAGATTTGTTTGCAAAAGCACAACCTTGTAAAAACTGTTGCCAGCCCTCCTTTTTTTTTGGTGCAAAATAAACCATGGGATGCACAGAGACAGTATCAAGACAGCACACAGCCCTACACTCTGTAGTGCAGCTAGAGATGGGGAAGTAGGAAATACTTCTTATGTATCACTGAGCTCCATCAGGTGGGATTACTGGCTGACATCTGTTCAACTCTGTCTTGAGTCCAGACAGCTGGCTGCCAGTCTGGAGTGTGGGAAGCAGTCAGTCTCAACAGAAAATTTTGTAATTCTTTATGTTCATGGAAACACAAAATAAACTGGAAGGGACCCACAAGGATCATTGAACACAACCGGCCCTGCACAGGACCAGCCCCAGGAATCACACTGTTTGCTTGAGAACACTGAGTGCTGTGACCACTTCCCTGGGGATCCTGTTCCAGTGCCCAACCACCCTCTGGATGAAGAACCTTTCTCTGATATCTAGCCTAAACCTCCCCTGATACAACTTCAGGCCATTCCCTCAAGTCCTGTCACTGGTCACCACAGAGAAGAGATCAGTGCCTGCCCCTCCACTTCCCCTCACAAGGAAGTTGTAACTGCAGTAGGGTCTGTCCTCAGTGTCCTGCGGGCTGAGCAGACCAAGTGATTGAACCCACTCCTTGTATGGCTTCCCCTTAAGGCCCTTTAACCTTAAATTAATAATTACCTTTAATGTCTTGCTCATGTTGTGGCACTCAAAACTACCCCCAGCACTCAAGGTGAGGCCACCCCAGTGCAGAGCGGAGTGGTAAAATCCCCTCCCTTGCCCAGTTGGCGATGCTGTGCCTGATGCCCCAAATGACAGGGTTGGCTCTCCCGCCTGCCAGGGCACTGCTGACTCATGACCAGGACCCGCAGGTCCTTTTCCATGGCACTGTTTACAGCATCTCGTTCCCAGTCTGTCCATACATCCAGGGTTGCCCCATCCCAGGTACAGAATCCAGCACTTTCCCCTGTTGAACTCTGTACGGTTGGTAATTTCTCAGGGTCTCTAATTTGTTGAGGTCTCTGTGCAGGGTCTCCCTGCCCTCAAGGGAGTCAACATCTCCTCCCAGTTTTGTATCATCTGTGAACTTAGTATCTCTTCCAGTCCTTTGTCCAAGATGTTGAAGAGTATGGGCCCTAAGATGGAACTCTAGGGTCCACCACAGTTTCATTCCTCAGTCTCAGCCCTGATTTCTTCCCAGACCTGGAAGCAAAGCTCCTTTTAGCCCACTGTTTTGCAGACCCAGGGAATTCAGTTGAAGATTGACTTAAGTATTTAAATTTGCTGATTTCATACTGTATTTTGATCTGCCTTTCATGGATTCTGCTAGAGCTACCACTAGTGAGAAGCTTCAGGTGTAAATCTGTGATGGGATTCGGAATAAAGTTCTCATTTTGGTACAGTGTAAGGCATCTGTTATGAATTCAGCACATGCAACCTCTCCAACTGATACTGAAAGAAATTATGGGAAATGAGTAGAAGGTGTGCCACATACATGACCTGAGCAAGCCAGTTTATACTCTCAATTGCACTGCTGTAAAAATAAGGTAGTTCATTAAATTCTAGTGATGCCAGGTTTATACAACGGCAACAGTCATACATTACACGTATTATATATAAGTGTATTTGCATTTTTCTTTAGTGTGTTTGATCTAAGGCTTGGAAAGGCAGTTTGTGAGTTTACAGAACATTCACGGTTTATCCACAGAGTGGTGCTGTTGGCATATTCTGGAGGTACTGCTGTATAATACAGATGTTTCTTCAGACAGTTTAATTTAGCTAAACTTTTGTCCGGGTGGCATTGTAACTAAGGACAGAATTTAAACAAAATAAATTTATTTTCCAGGCATTCAGCCTTTCTGAATAAGGGTCCTATTCTAATTGCAATTCAATGTATCCAGATTAGTTTTTGTGGTTTCAGGCAGGTTCATATCATGTTGTTGTTGTTTGTAAATGAAAGTTAGTGTTTGCCCTAGTGCAGGGCTGGAGAGGGCTGTCTGTTGTTGTCACATCTTTTGTCTTCAGTGTATGAAGTAGTGTGACCTGAGGGTTTTAGCTGTGGACTCTGCTGTCTGGAAGGGCTTCCATTAGAATGAGACTCTGCATACAGGGGAGCCAAGTGGAGGAGCCAGGGTAACACCTCTTCCTCACTATCTGACGTGTGTGATAGTTACTAGTATTCTGTACTTTGTGACTGTGAAGAAACACAGTCATGGGTAAAATTTCTCTACGTTATGTCACCACATGCTTTTGTCTAAATTCTGCCATGACAGTTTAACTCTCTGAGAAGAAAAGAATATTTCGGTTCCTATGCCCATAAACTCTGGGCCTTTCTGAAGCAATTACCAGTAAATCCTGTTTATACCATTCTGTACCACACTAATAAATTACTCTTGCTCCTTTAAAATTTAAAGGACCAAGAGTAATTTATTAGTGCTGTGTTGGTTATTGTGGAGAAATAGGCTTCCCAGAATGACTTACCAGCTGCAAATTCACAAGAACCAAATTCTTTATATCTTGTCAGTTAATCAGCCCTCACAGGCCTTTCTGCCCTTTCGTGCATTCTTTTTTCTGTCTACTTTGACTCCTTGACTGTTAATTTCAGAAGGAGGAAAGTAACTGCTGCTTCACAAAACAGTATGATTTTTATGTCTTGATTTTTCTTGGGTGTCAGTGCGTAGTCTGGCTTGAATCTCTCCTAATTACACAATCATAGTGTAAGTCCAGACTTTTTTGTCATAATTATAAAGTAGAATTTCAGACAGTTTGGGTTTGAGATCTCAGTTGATGTGGCCAGTTCTATGAGAATCACTCTGACCTGGTTTTTAATCAGTGCTCTCTCAGCTGGCTTAAAATATTTACAAAATATTTGTGTGAATATATTCTGAGGGATACTTGATATATTTAACAAAAATTTAATTGCTATTCTATTTACAAAAAATAGAATAGCAATTTAAATAAATATTTACAAAAAATATTTAAATATTTACAAAATATTTGTGCAAATGTATTCTGAGGGACACTTGATATATTTTAACAAAAATTTAATTGCTATTCTAGAATGGATAAAAGATTTCTAATGGCTTAAAAATCCATGCTAGTTGAAATAAGAAGACTAGATCTCCTGAGGACAGAGTTAACCCTTGTTTGAGAAATTTGGAGCAAATTCTGTGCAAAGAGTCTATATTTCTATACAGGGAAAAAGCTTATTTTATGTCTGTGTGAAAGACTATTATGTATTAAGGCTGCACAGAGAATATTGCAAAACATTGATGAAAATAGAACATATTGTCAGTGGAACACTTGATTAATGTGGACCATGAGTCTGGTGATTTCTTGTCTCTGCATCAGCATATACAAGGTCTAGTTTCATAAAAGCTGTAATTTTTTCTTTGCTTAAACTTATTTTAAGATATACTTCAATATCTAACTCTTCACTGTTTTCCTTATGTGTTGTAAATTATGTATCACGAATTTCATTCAAATACACAAACTTTGCCAGCGGCAAGTTGTGAAAAACCTTTATTTGAAAAAGTGGTTTCTTCAGCTATGTCATACTACTAATATGACTTGCCACTGTTCTCTGAGATGCTGTTTTCAGTTGGCAGAAACTTCACATCTTGAGGAGGAGAAATATTCTGTGTTATGTATCTGGTTAGGGCTGATATGTATCTAAAGTTTAAGCTCAAGTAGGTCTGCCTTTTCTGGAAATATGTACGGGAGAATAAACATTCTTGGTTGTTATTGAGAAGACCTGCATGCTTTCTAGAAAAGTTATTGATGTGGCAGGTAGATTGCTCTTTTGCCAGATGGTGCTTTCTCTAGCCTTGATCTGGTCAGGTTGTACCTTTGAAAAAACTTGATTTGTGCTTGCTCAATAAAATCTTTTTTGGAGCCCTGAGCTAAATTTTGCCTAGAGATCTCAACTTGTACTGGGGGTTCTGTATCCTCTGTCACACCATTCCAGCTGCCCATACAGTATACCCGTATGAGGCCCACAGAACAGCAGGAGTACACTTACTTGCAAGATGAGCATTTTTCAGTACTCACCCTCATTGGGTATGTAGAGGGTCTCTTCTGAATTATATTCAAGAGCAGATAGTCAGGATAGCACTCATCACTATCAGGGCAAAGTAGCATAAGGACCTTGTTGAAGAACCATTCCCTCAGATAGAAAATGCTTTCTACCAGAATTTGAGAGGTGAATGGGGAATTTTCAGTCTGTACTTTCCTCCATGGCCAGACAACTATTTTGAAATAGACTGGCAAAATATGTTTCATATTTTCCTTTACTGGCTTATCTAGTTTAAGGTACACAACTTAGATGCATAAGCAAGGGCTCTTTTAGCCCCAGATAAGAATCCATATGGTCTGGAATTTCTATGTTTGCAGCAAAAGAGCAAAGTTAATAACATTGCAAGAAATTTAATGCTCTAAAGTTAAGCACGCCACTCACTCAGATTTGTGATCTGCAGTCATTCCTCTTCTTGCCTTATTTTCTGTGACTCTTCCAGATCCTACAACAGATAATACTGGGAGATAAGGCTGCTGGAGACTGCAGCCTTATTTACTGGATAGCTTTCCTGGATTCCCAAACCATCTGTTCTCTACCCTGAATTTTGCAGAGGCTGATTGGAAAAACAGACTATACTCACATGCTTAAAAACAGCAGTGTGGCATCTGTACAAAGGGGCCAAGTTTCAACCACCTTAATATTCTTCTGTCTGAAGATTTTACACTGCAGAGCGTTTGATTTTCCTTAGTTTAATTTAACTTAATAGGTGGAGAACAGGTTGTAAGATTAAGTGAAGAAAACTAAAATACTGATGCAGGAATAGTCTTACATTGTTTGAAGTGGAAATAAACCAGATACCAGAACTGTGGGAATGGTGTGATGTAAACAGATTTCTCCGTTTAAATGTTTATTAAATTTCCTTTAAGTTCCATTTTGTTTCCTTTTCCCACTGGTTATATTTAACGAAGAACTGGCGAGATGCAATTTTATAGAAAGGCACTGGCTTAATTTATTTAAGTACTTAGTTTAGAAAATGACCAGTGTAAGAAAGTATGCATCTGTTTAGTTCAAGTAACCAGAAGGCATTGGGCACTGGCCAGTTCCTGGAAGTCTGGGGCTGTGATCTTTGCCAGCACAGCTCCAGTGACTGCCCCAAATAAGCCCAAACACTCTCCTACTGTTTTTACTTTCTTTTCTCTCAAAATGGAATTTGGCATGGCTGCGTTTCTGATCCTGTGGTGCTCTGACACATACTGGTGCAAAGCCCAAGGACTGCAGGTGGGGAGTGTTGTACATAGCCATACAGAGTTAAACAGTGACAGCAATTCTATGCTAGCAGTTGTTACACATCCTTGTGGTCAATTTTGTGGTCAACTCTTGAATTGTGTATCTATGACTGTGCTTCATGTACTCTTTTAACAAAGAAGTAAAGAAAGGGAACTCTTTTCTGGCCTTTGAAATATTCTCCTTCCCTACTGTTAAACACTAGCCAGGATCAATGAAAGTATCTTTGGAAACATGTAATCTATTCAGCAGTTAGACTTCATTATTAGTGGATGGCTAAATTCGCATGCCCACCAGTGTTCTTTGTAATACTAATTGCCTGAATTAGACAGAGTCTGAAGTTTTACAGTGTGAAACTCATGGTTTAGGGTCTGCCTCCTAAAGAAAAGGGCTCCATAGCCTCTTCCTTGTATGTCCTTTCTGTCTCTATGGTTCTTCTGCAGCACCATTAACATTACATATTAGCCAGGTGACATTTATCTGAAAATATTTATCCTTTTGTGAAAATGTGTGGTTTTGCATAGGATGAGACAGAGAGCAGGGAAATAGCTCAGGACATTAGTCTGTTTTCCTTTATATTTTTTCCCAAATTATTTTTTTATTTTTTTTGTGTGTTTGTTTTTGTTTTAAATGACTTTGTGTTAAGTATTAACATTTACTTTGGAAATTTAGTAACTTCTGTGAAGATAAAGAGCAATACTTCATATATTCTGCTTTGATGTTTTCAAAAGGATGTGGCTAGTCATGCTTCGGGATAGATTCACCTCACAGTACCCATTGCATTTCCATGTGGTAATCTGTACTGTTACTGCCTGCCTGTAAAAGCAGGCAGTGTCACTGTCATGCACCCCTTCTTAGGTCTGTTCTGGGATAGGGCAAGAAGCCTTGGAAATGCACTGAGGAAACAGTGATGTAGTGGAATATGGATCACACCTTGTAGAAGCCAGAAGCCACTTTTATTTTAGTGAAGGTGGAAATGTCTCCAAAAATTTCTAGAGGGGAATTGAGACAGTATTTCTTTTCAGAAGAATGTATGAAAGCATGGAGTTGTCTTTAGAGACTGATACGCTTTCTGAAAAGGATGAGTAATTCAGGACTGTTGTTGTCTTGGTTGGTTGGGGTAAGGATAGAGCTTGTTGCCTAAAAGGGAAAAGGAAGGAGTATTGAAAAGGATATCAGCTGAAGGATGTGGTAATTTAAGAGAGAAAAAGACATGTAGAGGAGATGCAATCACGAACAGATTTTTTGTGTGTGACAAATTAATACAGTGTTACACTCCCTGGAATCCCACCTTCTCCAGTTGCCAGGACTTGTGTGTGGGCTCTTTCAATGCCATACTTCATTAATGACCCTTAAGGGGCTAACATTAACACCTGTTTGTGGTTATTTCCTGTCACTGTTTACTCTCACAGATGGTACAAATACAATATGCCCAGTGTGTTAGGCATTTGGCAGTAATACACCCTTTGCCAGCTAAATGCCATTCATGATAAATTTGGCAGCTATTTCATAGTCTGAATAATCTGTCTTCAGTCGAAACCAAAACTTAGATTCTCAAAATAAACAGGAAATAAATAGCCCAGTTGTTTATCTTTCATCTTATAGTTTATTTTCTTGTACCAAAAGGGTCAAACTGAGAAGAATCTTAAAATCTAATGGAGTGCTAAGACTGAGATGGATGCTCCAGTGCAGTGGGATAAGGTGTACTCATTTGATCCTGAAACTATTATTTCATGAGCAGAGGATGTGTGACTTTGTTCTGGTGACTGAAAGCTACTGATATTGAAGATACTGCTGCAGGGAAGAATGCATTGAATTAAGTCTTGCTGTTGCCTGAGAAATATTTAAAGAAGTAACTGGAGGAGTGATAAACAGTGCCTCTGGAGTGCTCTCAGAAGTCATCCTGTACTGGCCAAAATATTTTGTGTGTGGTGCTTAACTTCAGTTTTCAACTCTCCCTGAGCAGGGAACATGTCTTTCTAGGACTGTGATGTATCACGTCCATTTGGAGTTCTAAGCAAATGTTTTATATTGACAAAAATAAGAAAAATATTGTAATTACTTGGCTTTGTCAGAGATAAAAATGCTAAGGACATAGGCATTTTCTGATTTCTAGCCCAATGGGCAGAAGTCTAAAAGGGAGTAAATGAATATCTATGCTAACACATTGATCATTTGTTTGCTAAAATAATTGATATATAAAATGCTACATTCTGCAAAGGAAATGTCAAATGGGAGGCTTACGCCAACAGTGGGCATATAGATGCATTTTTCCAGATGACATTATTTTGAGGCTGAATCCCTGACATTATTTTGAGGCTGAATCCCTGATAGCTGTGCCTTAGTGACAGACATGATGGTAAAGCATTTATCTCTGGATTCTGCACAGGCAAACCCAATTATTTTACTAGATCAAGTGGAGCAAAGACCTTGTAGAGTTCTGAATGTAGTCATTTAGTCTTGAGGTCCCTACCATGGTGCATGTCTGTCTTGTGTGTGTGTGTGTGTGTGTGTGTGTATAAACGCTAAAGTCAATTAAGAATGCAAGCCACTTTCAGGACAATTTAAGATACAGATTTTGAGTACTGTTTCTTCACTCACAAGATCTTACACATCTGAGTGAAAATGAAATTATTCCTTCATCAGATCTTCCCTCTACGATGAATAATTTGTCAATGATCTAGTCAAACCCAGAGACTTGGTTCTTGTAAGTAGAAAGGCTCTGAGAGAAAAGATAAAGAACAAGGCAAAAGCAGCAGCTGGAGAAAAGCCACTGAATAGTCAGCAACCAGTTCTACGTTCAGTGTGGATCAGTGAGACGTCATCTTCCACCAGACTGTCAGAGGAGAGAATGGTTTTTAATATAAGGAGTACGTACCACAAACAGGTGGTCCTTTTTTACATTTCGGTATGGTCCCTGCATCATCTCCATCATGCAGGGGAGGGCAGCTTGTGGGCAAAGGGTACCAAGTAAAGTAACCATTGCCCTTGTCCTCCTCATCGTGTTTTATTCTCATGTCTTCAAAGTAGTCTTTAGGCATCTGTAGGTCTAGGACATGGCTGCAGTATGCCAAATGTACTCATGGTAGAAGATTTTTCTGTAGATTTTACCAATTTTGATGGCCAAAATGTTTATTTATTTGCTAGAAAAGCAACTTTCATTATGTGTGGGGCCAGACTCATGCATGCTGCACTCTAGTGGCTATATGCAAACTGGTCTTTTAGGCAAACAATAAAGCAACTGCTTAAGCAGATGAAAGGTGTTAGAAAGACAGACAGAAAGACGCAGGATATCGGCTTCAATTGTAATGATTATAATGAACCTGAGGCTTCTTTTGCTCCCTTCTATTTGATGACCCTTCATTGAAGTGGGTATGATAAAAGAGTTCATTTCTAAATTCAGATCAACTTTGCCTGTTTTACAGTGTGGCTTCTACAATCACCACTGAATACCATTGCCCAGCTGAATGGGCACACAGGATATGCTTCAGATTTTGGAAATGTCAAGCAGCTGATTCAGGAATTGACTGTTTGTATCCAGACAGCCAACAACTACTGGTTTATTTTGGAAGTGACCTCATGCTTACCTCTAGTTCCATACTGATTACTGAGGTTTGTTTTCTTAAGAGGTTTATGTATCTACTTGTACAGTGAAGTGTGGGGTGTGTGTTTTGAGGCCCAGGCTTGGATTCAGAGGGGTTGGTGTGGCTCCCTCTGTATCTGAAGAAGAAGCTAAGGTTTTAATTTTTTTTTTTAATGGAGGAGTCTGTGTAGTACAAAGCAAACCTCTTTCACTACAAATGTTTGACAACAACTCTTAGAACATATTTAAAGCTTTGAAAGCTTTTGGCATTGGACTAAAAAATTGGAATTTCCAGCAATGGTCGGATCACAGACTTTCTCAACAACTCAAGAAGAGTTTTCCCTGTACTGGCATCAAGCACACTGCTGGAGAGCCTGCTGTATTCTTTCTGCTTGCTTTATCAATATCACTCACAAAAAACTAAATTATTTGAAATTACCTGGTAATTTAAATGCTGATAAATATTGAGATAGAATGGACTTTACCTGGCTCCTCTCACAACTGTGATGACGTGGCTGTGCTGACAGTATTAAGCATGTTTGTGTTTGTGTATGTATATTCACAAAACAACAGGCCTAAGATGTTATTTACAAAGTTCAGGCAGAAGAAATGTATTTGTGAAAGTTATTTCTCTCTTTTTAACTTGGATTAGTGTTTGAAAGTGTCCATATGAATAATTTTTGCAAGTCTGCTTTATCCAGCTATTCTCTATCTCTAATAAATCACTTATCTGACTCTGAAAAAGTAAATCACATGTCATAGAAGCAAAGAACCTGAGCGGGAAAAAGTGGTGCCATGTCTACTATTAATTCTCCTGAAGAATATCCATAGAGAGCTATGGAAACTCTGTGGGGTTCCAAACCTCTCCCTACAAATTGACTAACAAATAATA